>NC_073257.2:81172833-81804166 GCF_029289425.2 Pan paniscus | reverse complement strand
GTGTACCATAAGCCGCTTCCCCAGCTGACACTGCAGAATGTGGTGGTGCCTAGAAGCTTGGAGATGCCAGGAACCACACGGCCCCAAAGAGGGAGTCACCGCCCTGGCTCAGGGAGCTCCCAGGCTTGGGGTCCCCAAAGGGCTGCAGCTGTTCTCTCCTTCTCTTCACCCACAACTTGGAGAGCAAGGGGCATGTTTCAGCCCTGTTTGTGTTACAGGTCTTTTAGCCTTGCCATTTGGGAAGTCCTCAGTTCTTGCCCTGTGTCCAGGAAGAATGAGGTACACAGACAAGTGGAGGGTAAGCAAGATGAAGAGGAGCTTTACTGAGCAATGGAACAGCTCAGAGGAGACCCACAGTGAGCAACTCCCCTCTGTAGCCAGGGTGTCCATACAAGTGTTCAGCTCTCAGCAGAGAGGGTAGCTTCCCTCTACAGCTGTAATGCTGGTTGTCCCATTGTCTCTTCAGCTCTCAGCAGAGAGGTTAGCTCCTCTCTGCAGCTGATTGTCCCATCCTCTCTCCATCCTCTAGTTGAGTCTCGCTGAGTCTGGGGTTTTTATGGGCTTGAGAAGGGAGAAAATGTGTGCTGATAGATCCATGCGCAGCCGTGGGCAGGCCCAAGGAAAAGCACCACAAGTTTGCCCCTCTGGTTCACAGGACTGGTGGCCCAGCCCCCCGGCTTCAGGACCTCCCCAGCTTGAAGGTGTGTCTTCATCGGGGACCCACCCTCTTCTGCCCAGGAGCCTGTCTGCCTCCTGCCACTGCTGAGGGCACCCAGGCCATTCATACCAAGGGGTGCCTGCAGGCCAGTGCTGAGCTGTCCTCACACCCCCTCAGCCTCTTTCTCGTGCTTGTCAGTGCCCAAAGTCCAGAGGGGGCTGAGGAGGCAGGGGGCTGGCACGTCAGCACTACCCTGAGCGTGTGCACACCCAGCTGGGCTGTGACAGCACCGGGCTTGGTCCCATCCTTACTCTGAGATCAGAGTGGGTGCTGGTAGTGGGGAGAGGCCAGGCAGTGGAAGCAGACACCTGCAAGCCTGCAGGGATAAGGGGGGGCCTTCCTAGGCACCAGAGAGTGCAGAGATGCCTGGGTCCGCAGTCACAGCTGGGCGACTGCAGCTGTGCCCAGGAGGGCAGGACTCTTGCCTGCTCCTGGCCCCCAAAAGCATGGGGAGGCCAGGTCCACAGCAACAACTTGGGCAAGTGCAGCCACGCCCAGCTCCTGCCAGCTCTACCCTGGGCCCAGGTCTGCCTCAGGGCCCCTCTCTGCTGGCCCCTCTGCCTCTAACTGTGCTGCTCCCCCACCATCAGATGACTCTGCCCGGCCCCATTGCAGTGGCCCCCAGGGCAGTGGACTCTGGGAGGCTCCCAGGGGCAGGCTCCAGGGACTGTCTGCCTCCTCCCTGCAGCGGAAGTGGGCGAGAGTGGCAATGTAGAGCCAGAGTCCGGAGCAGCGGAGGCTCCAGGCCTGGCAGTGGGTCCCGCTCAGCCACACAACTGTGAGAAAGGTGCAGTCAGCTGCCTCGGGTATGGGGGGCACAGGGGATGCAGGGCACAGGAATCCCACTGCCGCCACTGCCACTCCCACATCTGCTCTTGTGGCCACCGCCTGCACCCCCCTGCTGCAGCCAGTGCAATGGCAGCAGCCGCTCCGAGCAGGCCGCCGCTGCTAATCAGCTTGACCCAGGGGCTCAAAAATGTCACCAAGGACCTAGTTTCATTGTTTCACCTCTGCTTCTCACGGCTTTATCTTTATCATAAGGCTGACTTCCTGTGTGATCTCAAGGTGACTTTTAGAATCTCCCTTGACTACATGCTCATCTCTCACATCAGAGACAGAGACAAGAGACAAGAGAGAGAGAACCTCTCAGCAGGCAAAGCAGATGTCCCGAGATTCACTCTGATTGAACCACATGTCCACCCAGGAGCCAGTGGCCGAGGCCAAGAATGGAATATGCTGGCTGGTGTGAACCCAGTGGGATCCATTTCTACCGGAAGCTGGAGCAGAGTTCGCTGCGTCCGCAGCATAAGGGCTTTGTGCAGGACAGGTGGATCCTCAGGGAATAACAGGGCCCTGGGACGAAAGCAGAGGGGCAGGTCGTGGCAGCCAGAAAAGCCCACTGTACCTTCCCCAGTCCCCAGGGTGCAGGCTGCTCACCCTGACTCTGAGCCCCCAGGAGCCCTGTTTCCTGCTTTCCCTGCACTGTTGTCACACGCGCATTAGACTATGAACATGGTGACAGCAAGAACCACCACTTATTGACCTCTATATGCCCCAGTCTCAGGACTTTTCTCAGGCCCTGTACTTGACAGGCATTCGGCCAATGCTTGTTCAATGGCAAAACCTAGACAAAGCTGCCCATGCAGGACGCCCATGACATAGACGTCCCTCTGCCCAAAGTGGCCATAACAACTTCCTGTTTGTTTTAAAACATGGATGCTTATTCTTTTCCTTGCGTGATTTCTTAATTTGGGAAATGAAGTATGACTCCAGGAAGCGGGTTTGTAGGTGCCTCACTGCCTGTGCTTCCTGCTCCCGGCAGAGGTGGGACGGAGGTTTGTAGCTTCCTCCAGATGCCCACTTCCCCCCGGGGTGGCGGCTGACATAAATGTGGTTACTCCCAAGCCCAATCACGGCATCCATGCAGCAGAGACATTGGGGCAGCCCCAGGAAACCCAGCGTTCGGCACATCACAAGCTTGGACTCTGGGACTAAAAACAGCCTCAGGCAAGGATCAAAGAGTTCTTCCCGCCGTGGAAGAAACCCCAGGGGGCATGAGCTCATCACATACTCTCCAGATGGGGGGTCTCCAGATGGGGGACGGGCTGGCTGGCCAAATGTCACCGTCTCCTTTGCTACATTCTTTATCTAGTCCACAGGGTTCCAATAATGGCCGAAGATCCACAGTTTCGCCCCTACCCCACCAGCCTCATCAGGCCTGTCCTAGGGCCATGAGGGCAGAAAGGACCCGAGACTGGCTCCTAGGCCTCAGCCAGTCCATCAACCAAGGAAGTGCTCAGTCACATGCCCAAGGGGACCTGGAGACTGTAGTGGGCTACCCCCCAGACCTCCCTGCACAGACTAGCTGTGTAACCCCCTGCTCCTATTCCTCAACCTACCCTCCCCACTGCACCCCCACCCCACAGGGCTGGCCAGTAGAAATAGGGCCAAAACACAAGAAATTGTTAGGAATTGAGTAGCATGCAGCCCCAAGACACACTCCTGCTCTTCTTCAAGGCAGCGGTAGACACCACTTACTCTTCAACCAATCTTTGTCTTGCCACTTGAAAAGTGTAAACAAGGAGGGACAAGGCAGTCATAGGAAGGGGCCGCAAGCTAGCACTGGTATCCTAGGAGCCAGGCAGCTGGAATTTGAGGAGAAAGCTGCAGGATGTCTGGCAGGTGGCCTCACTCCTCTGCACTTTCTAGGCCTTGCCAAGGGCAAGAGCTGCAGGGAGATGTGGAAGGAGAGGGAAGCATTTTGCACTCCAGGCAGGGTTCAGGGCAAAGTGAACAGGAGTAAGGTCCATGTTCCTGACTTTGAGTGGAGGGTGGGGCAGAGGGGTGACACTCAGACACCCACTGCCACTGAGCCACCCTCACCCCTCAAAGACTTGTCTAAGATGTGGCAGCTCAGCTTCTGTCTGCTTTACTCACGGGGCTTTTGAACAAGAAGGCGAGGAGGATTCAAAGGGGTCCACTGCACACGCTTTTGATGAGCATCTCTGGGGCTCCAGGGCTCTGACCGTGGCTGGGGAGGAAACTCAGGCTAGAGGGGAGTCATTGGAGGGCAGTGGGGGCAGTCAGGCAGAACTTCAAGAACCTCAGAGGGACATCTCCCCCTCAACCCTGTCCTCGCCCACAGGAAAGCATGGCACTGGGCAACAGCCAATGAGAGTGAAGGGCATGGGCTGCATTCCCTGGGGCTGTGTACAAATCCCACTTTTCAAAACCAGTTTCAGTTCCAGGCTTTGTCCTGTGGGGTTGTGGTGTGTCGGGGCTTTGGCCTGAGGGGAGCCAGCTGAAGGCACCTGGCGGGGTCAGTCTTCCTGCTGAGCCCCTCATCCAAGCAGGCCTGGGTCTCCCTTCAGAAGCCACCACAGCCAGGCCTGTTGGGGCTTTCATTTTTCTTTGGAAAATTCTTTAGGCTACTTTGCATTTATTCCCATAGACTGCTCCCCTCAACACACACACAAACACACACACAAACACACACATACTCATAAAACACAAGCAACCCACAAGGCCTTTCTATGCTACTGTGGATTCCCACCCATCCTTCTCAGTGTATGCACATTCCTTTGGGATAATTTTATGTATTGTGGATAAAAATTATGTGTGTATTTTTATCTTGCTCTGTCCACCGGATATATCACCTACATATTTTAATATGTAAACACTGAGTGATAGCACTGGCTACTTTAAAAAAGAAAACCTCGCTGGGCATGGTGGCTCACACCTGTAATCCCAGCACTTTGGGAGGCCAAGGCAGGCGGATCATGAGGTCAAAAGATCGAGACCTTCCTGGCCAACATGGTGAAACCCCGTCTCTACTAAAAATACGAAAATTAGCTGAGCATGGTGGTGCGCACCTGTAGTCCCAGCTACTCGGGAGGCTGAGGCAGGAGAATCGCTTGAACCTGGGAGGTGGAGGTTGCAGTGAGCTGAGATAGCGCCACTGCACTCCAGCCTGGGCAACAGAGCAAGAATCCGTCTCAAAAGAAAAAAAAAGAAAACAGAAAAAGAAAACAACTGAAGAAGGTGATGCCTTAACCCCAAATGATTCTTAAATGGGATTATTCAAGGCACTGCAGCCTGAGGGCCTGGGGTAGAGGAAGAGAAGAGAGGGTTGAAAATGCCATTTCTGAAAAGCTCTAAGCATACGGTACGCCGGGTGTCCAAGGAGAAACAGTTGGCCCTGGTCCTGGGCCTAGGGCCTGTTCTGTCTGCCTCCTGGCCCCACCTCTCCCAGGTGAGGGAAATGGTGACACCTGGAAGCAGCCCCAGAAGCCTCCAGGGTGGGGCCTCAGCCAATCCCGCCCCGAGGACGTCCCCTTGAGCACCATTCAGCCACAGAGGAGAAGACAGGCTCAGCAGACAGGGGCAGAGCCCAGATCCCTGCTGAAGGGTGGAGGGCCCGGGTTCCATAAAAAGGAAATGCAGGGCCCAGCACGGTGGCTCAAACCTGTAATCCCAGCACTTTGGGAAGCCAAGACAGGTGGGCTACTTGAGCTCAGGAGTTCAAGACCAGCCTGGGCAACATGGCAAAATGCCATCCCTACAAAAAATACAAAAATTAGCTGGGTGTGGTGGCATATACCTGTGGTCCCAGCTACTCAAGAGGCTGAGGTAGGAGGATCACTTGAACCCAGGATGTCGAGGCTGCAGTGAGCTGAGATCACACCACTGCACTCCACTCTGGGCGACAGACAGAGGCCTGTCTCTGGAAAAAAAACAAAAAAAGAAATTCAGAAACTCAAAAGCAAAATTAGGCATAAAAGTGAAAACTTGTTTAGAATGAGAAAAGTCCAAACAAATAACAAGATTTAAGGAGCTGACAAATTCCACAAACTTCACGAAATTCAAAACAATATTCCAGACCCTGAATCTGCCTCTGCACCTTCCCAGCCACATGCTCCTCCATGCCCCACCTGCCACACTCCCCGCCAGCAAAAGGGCCTGCTCAGGTCAACCCCAAACACTGCACCTTCTTGCCTAGCACAATGGGCAGGAAGAAAGTACCTGGAAGCCATTCCCACCCCACGATGGCCTTGACCTTGACCTTGACTATACATGGCAGTGCCACGAGCATGTAAATACATCTCCCTAAACCCAAATAGACTCCCCAACTCAGCATTCCCTTAGCCAGGTCCCAGTGGTTCCCTACCTGGCCACTTGTCAGTGCTCTTAACTGATTTCAGTTAAAGTACTTTATACAATTTTTACAAAAACATGTGACCATGTGGACCCATTATTGCTAGGGCCACCCCCAGAGCCTTGTGAGGCTCCAGTGCACCGAAGGGCCCCCAGGCTGAAGCTTCATCAGCTTCCGACGGCTCCACCCCTGCTGGGGACCATCACTCTTCACTGCACACTTTGTCAGGCTGGCTTCTGCTGCAGTGTAAATGTCACCTCCTCCTGACCCCTAGCCTAAAGTAGGCATATGCTATTCTCTATCAAAGGACCTAGGTTTTGCCTGCGTGGTATTTTTCACAATTTGTAGCTATATCCTTGTGTATTTATTGTTTGATGTCTGTCTCTCCCACCAGACTGTTGTTCCCCAGAAGGCAGGGACCACATCTGTCTTGTCCACCATGGGTTTCCAAAACCTAGTGCGTATTAAGCCCCCATCCATAATGACAGGGTGAGTAAAAGGTGCGCCGCTTCATGATTCTGAGTTACACTTTGTAAGCGGCAGAGTAGGTGCTGGATGAGCTGCTCCCTCATCACCCGCCTCTGCTGAGCCATCTCCTCTCAACAGGAAAAACTAAATGCCTGCTAAGTCCACACACGCACAAAGATACAAAAACCTAAAATAAAACAACAGAAAGGAGGAAACGATACCAGGGATATCATGGGGAATCATCTATGGAACACCATCCCTTTATAATGTTTATTAGAAATATGAAAAATATCATACAAAATAGAGAAACATAAGAGCAGTGCTTCTGAACAAATCAATCGGGAAGTTCTGGAAGGCTCAAAAGTAAGCAAGACAGAGACACAGGGTGGAATGGGTTAAACCCACTATGCACACAGGAAACATACTACATGATATAAACATTTCTTAGAAATATGAAATTCAGCTGGAAAATAGATTGGCCAAAGGCATAAGAAAGAGAGTGAAATAGAGGGAGAGTGAAAGGGAGAAAGCAATCATTAAGAACTCAAAATTTAGCAAAATGAGAAAAGTTACCTAAAAGACTCATGATTCTCAGCCTGAGCTCATACCAGTCTGTCCTGTCTGCAGTGTGGCACATGTGAGGAACAGAACTTTCAGGCTTGTCAGCAGCCTGACAATGCTCGTGTGGAGTTGGTTTTGGGCCTGGCACAGGAGTGGGGAGGCCACCAACCCTCATGCCACTCCACAGAAAGGCCTCCTGGGGCCTCAACTCTGCTCACTGGGAACTCTCACTCCCAGAGGGGAATCCAGGAGTCCAAGAGCAGAGAGCTGATATTCCTCCTGTCCCCAGGCCTGTTTCCATGGTGACAGCGACCCTCACGCTGTGAACACCAAGAAGGGAAGCCAGATCACAGGTCCTTGGAAGCAGAGCAAGCTCTCCCTCCTGGGGGCCTCCTTGCCAGCTCCTCTCAGGCCCAGCCCCCAGCCCCCAGCCCCCAGCACGGAAGTCCTTTGTCTCTAGCTGTGTCTGTAACTGCCTTGCTGCCCCTCGGCCTCCCCTCCAGCCCCCCTTCTCTGTCTGCCGAGTAGCACATGTTCTCCCGCCTCCTGATTGATCTACTCAGGGAGAATGGGGGGAAACGACTCTTTAATTAATCTCCTGCCTTAATTAATTATTGTAATGGCTTTCAACTTGGGGCGAACGAGGGCCACAATGTACTTAATATGTTTTTATGTCGACGAACACATTTTCTACTTTGCAGAGAAAGAAGAGGCCTGTTTTGGGTTTGGGGCCGCGGAGTGATTTATAAAGGGCATTAACACCAGAGGACTCCTGCTGCGGACTCATGGGTTGGTTTTCTCTGGTGACCAACTTTCACCCTCCACCTCTCCCTCTCCCTTCGAGCTCCCCTAGTCTGCCCACCTCTCATTCCTCCCTTTCCGGTACTTCTCCCTCTTCTAACCTACCTCTTTTGCCTGGATTCACTTTGCTCGTTATTCCCACCTCACCCTCTCACTCTCACTCTTTCTCCAAAGACACTTAAGGAAAATGGCCGCCAAGCAGAAGCTCTCAGGGTTGGCGTGCATTGGCGGCATGGAACAAGTCAGGGGCCTGGAAGGACACTGTGGGCAGAAAAGGTGGGCACCGGGTCAGCTTTGGCCTGTTTCTCTGTGGTGACCACTCACGCACCCTATGAAAGGCGGAGAAGGTTACCAGGAATACCTCGTATAAATAAAATGCTTTCCAGGCCTCAGTGGCCCTGGGTGTGAAGCCCTTTGGAGAAGGCTTCAGGTTCGCCATGAATGGGGAAAATGCTGTCTGGGCTAGCGGAATTTCTGGAGAGAAGAAGATGAAGTAAAGAAGAAAAACAGTCCCACAAATCACTCCTCAATGAGGTGAGAGTATCCACGGCAACCTGCCCAGGGCTGAGCACCAAGGAGGCAGGAGATGTACCGTCACCATGGAAACCACATCCTAGAAACTCACTGGTACTGGTCCCTGTTTGCCTCTGCAGATGAGGTGTTGGGGGTGGGGGCTAGACCTGCAGGGTCCCTGGAGGAACTGGGACGAGGTGAGCGTGAGGAAAGAGATAAGAAGGGGCAGGAGAGATGAGCGAGGGGAGAGGACAGGAAGGAGAGATGGAGAGAGCGCAGGAAAGGTGAAGGGAGGAGGGGAAGTTCCCAGGAATGAGACAGCCTCTCTCAGGGGCATCCTGAGCTCTCTGGCCCTTCCCCAGCAGGGGACGAAGTGCCCTGTGCCAAGCGAGGGGGTGTACCGGGGAGCTGAGCCAGGTGAAAAGGCCTGAGCTGGGGCCCAGGCTGAGTCTTGCTGTTGGAGAGAGGCACCCACCCATCCTGGCTGCTTTTATTCCATCTCTGGTTATCATCTAGTCAAGATGAGTAAATGGAGCACACCTGGGCGCCCATTCACTGCCCACACTGCAACCTTCCAAAGGGTCTGGGACCAGAGGAACCCCATGTGCGGTCTCCAGTCCCTCCCCTGCCCCTGGGTGCCCACGCACAAGCATGCCTGGGCGGGAGGGTGATTGGAAGCTGAGCTCCAAAGCTGGCCTCTTGCCCTAATTACACCCAGACCCCGGGTTGCCATTCTCTTTTTCTGGAAATTAAGTGGCAACTGGGTGCCTAGCGCCACCTTCTGGCAGCCATGATCAGAAATGGCTGGTCCCAGCAGGACCTCCACAGCAGAGCCAGGGATCCGCTCTTCAAGCCAGGCGTCAAACTAGGACCCTCCACCAAACGCCCTTCGGATGGCCTGTGGGCCAGATGAACTGTTCAGTCAAAGAAGCCACAGAGCGCATCCAGTTTAGAGAGCCAGCACCAGCTCTGACACTGATGGGCTGTGTGATCTTGGCAAGCCCGTTGCCTCACTGGCCTTCAGTGTCCCATCTGTGCAACAGAGGCTTGGGCCAAATTGCCCAGCAGAGGTCTGAGTGCCTTGACTCCAGCCAGAATCTAGTCCCTACCTGGGGTATTCTGTGGAGTCTGAGGGGAGAAGCTAGAACCCCTCCTCCAGTGTCCCTCAGAACTGCTCCATGGCCCGGGGGCTCTGTAAGCCCCACATGGTTCAAGGGGGCCCAGCACAGGCGGGTATCAGTTTCCTATCACCTTCCCCTTATCAGGCAGGCCCCGCCAAGAAGCGGGCAAAAATGGAAGCCGCAGGACACACAGCACCCATTGCAAGGCATGCCCCTGCCCTCCTCCTAGACCACGGCAGCCCCACCTGCCCTCCTCTGTAGTCTGAAAGAACCCCTGGACCACAAGGCTCCTAGAAATCGGCTAGAGGAGGAGGAGCACTGGAGAACTGGCATTCTCCCAGTTGATGCTGGCACCTCCTGCCCTTCCTCCATTTTCTGCAGGTGAAGCCCCACTTCAGGACAAGGGGTCAAGTGTATGATGCTTCCTCAGCACCTGTGACTGAGCACACAGCTACTAAGCTGCCTGCTGGCAATCAAGGGAGCCAGCCAGGGCTGCAGGAGGGGGGTCTAGAGGGGACTGTGGTCACCCTGGTGTCCTGGAAAGTCACTAGGTAAGTGAATAGAGGTTCTGAGTTGGAGAGCCAAGTTCAAATCACAGCTTTCCATTAGTAGTTCCACAATCTCATGATGTCTTCTCATCTGCTAGTTGAAGAAAATGGCAGAATCTTCCTCTCAGGGTTCTGCTGAGGATTAAGCAAGGTCATGTATGTACAGCCCTTAGCAGCACTCATCGTCACAGACTCAATTCAGAGGATTCCAGATTTGGGCCAGGCCAACTCTGACTCATCCCAATATTAAGAGCATGTTTAAAGTACAATCTTGAGTGTTCCTTCCATCAGTAACTACTTATTGAGCACCTACTACATGCCAAGCACTGCGGTGGACCGCAGGACTAGAACAACAAAGAAGACAGACACGAGGCCAGATTTCATGGAGCTTCTCACCTGGTGGGAGGCAAGGGAGAGTCGTGAATAAACATCAAACAGGGACACAAAGAATGAGTTTCTCTGCATTGTGATGGGGAAGCAAAGATGCCAAGGGAGCATGTGACCAGGAAGCTGACCTCATCTGGGTGGTCACAGATGATTTGTCTTCACCTCTTTCTTCTTCCTGCTGATGGGAATGACAGCACGATGGCTGGAGCTTTGCAGCCATCTTGAACGATGAGGCACAGGTGCTGGATGAGGGGCCTGCATTCTGATAACCTTGTGAAGGTACCTAAGCCCCCTCTGTATTCTCTACTCCTAACTTACAGGGAGAAAATGACTTTTATATTGTCTAAAGATGGTGTTGTTTTCACTGAACTGCTGAAGTGGAGTTAGTGTTGCACACACCGCTTCTTCATTAGACTGTAAGAATCTTGGGGGAAGATGGAGGGCAGCACCCAGCACAGGGCCTTCCTATAGAAGGGAGTCTCAGTGGCTATTTGTGGAATTTGCTGATTAAGCAGGAAGGAGTTGAGAAGAGACAGAAGAATCATTGGACAGACAAATCAAGGGACAAGAAGCTTGAACCATTTCTAGAGACGTCTGAGGACGGAGCCGAAAGAAGGTGAGACAGAGACTCAGCAGCCAAGGACAGGGCCTGATTGAACAAGTTAAAGGACTTGAACCCAGGGAGATAAGCGACTCCTGAAACAAGTACCTTAAGGTGTTGGAGGGCTCCTCAGGGACAGCTTGATGCTGACCGTGGCCTTGAGTGTAATGTCCAAGGAAGACCCAAGAAATGGGGAGCAGAGGGACCTGGGTTTAAATCCTGCCACTTAACAGCTGAGTGAGTTGAGGTAAGTTGCCTGCCTCTCTGAGTCTTAGTTTATCAATACAACAACTTAAATAGATGGGATAATATGTGTGAAATCCTCTACACCCTGCCTGGTACATGGTAGGCACCCAATCAATTGTAATCGTGGCCATCAAGTTATCAGGTGCTATGGTGGATGGACTTAAGGTGACCCCATGATCCCAGCCCCCTGGTGTTCATGCGTTTCTGTGATCCCCTCCCCTGGTCAGTGGGACCTGTGACTGGCTTCCAATCAACAGAACACGGCAAAGGGGAGGGGATGTCTAGAGCTAGCTTTGGAGTCTCTCTCCATTGCTGGCTGTGAAGAAACAAGTTGCAGTGAGTCCTATACCTGCAAGAAAACGCAGCTTATTCTTTCTAGGGAGCTTGGAAGTGGACCCTTCCCAGTCGAGCCTCCAGATGAGAATCCAGCTCTGACTGGCACTGTTGGCAGCTCTGCAGAGGACTTGCTAAACCATGCCCAGGAACTGTGAGATACTAAATGTGTGTTGTTTTAAGCTGCTAAATTTTTGGTGACTTGTGACATGGCATAAGAAACAAATAGAGGTGCTATATCAAGAATATGTTATGGAATACATAAGGAATATAAAACTTCCCTTTTTCCTGCACGTCAACCCCAAGAGGGGGCATTATTTCCCCCATTTATAGAGAAAACTGAGGCTTAGTGGAGTGGCTAAATTCCCTGAGGCCACGCAGCTCCTGGGGGAGAAGGAGCCAGAACACAGACCCCAGGGCCTGCTCTGAGCCAGGAGGAGCACCAGTATCCCTGCTGCAGTGGCGGCAGCCTTACCCCGCAAGGTGCTGTGCAGCGCGATGAAGCCTTTAGGAGGGTCTGCCCCGCCCAGTCCTCCACAGACCGCACCCCTCCCTGGTGCCTGGGACCCAGCTGCTTCACACGGTTCTCTGGCACCTATCTGGTCCCTGAGGGCATTTCAGTTTCTAACTCCTGCATAACTAGGGCACTGGTAGTTAGATCCCAAGTAGATCCAGCCCTGGTTTCTCAAGGGCTTGGGAGCAAAAGGCAAGAGTCTAACTCCCCTGGAATAAGGCAGAGGCAAGGAGACAGCACATGCACCCCCTTCCTGAGCTGTGAGGCCACAATGAGTCACTCCCACGACATCCGTGTGTCCCAGGGTCACTGCACCCTCTGCACCCTGGGCTGGGCCTGACCTGTCACTTGACTCCAAGGAAAAGCAAGTGCAGCAGAGGAGGGAGAGAGAAGCGCGACTGCCACAGTCTTGAGAGAAGCCCTCCCCAGGCTTCCGGAGTGGGCAGCAATTCCCACCTGGTGGGTCTTCAAGGAAGGCTGCTGCTTCATTTAAAGAGATGCTGGGATACAGGCAGATGTCACGGGGAGCCTTGGGACCCCCGGCTCAGGGTTACATTTATACTATTGACCTAGGTTCTTTCATTCCTCCCTCCCTCCCTGCCTCCCTCCTTTCTTTCTTCCTTCCTTCTTCATCCCACACGTGCTGCGGGGTAGAGCTGCCTGCACTTACAACTTGAGAATAATGTCCCTGAGTACACAGGTGACAGAGAAGTCACCAGGATCCAACCCAGTCAAGGCAGGAAGAATGGGCTCTGTTTTTGGGGTCCCCTCCTCCCTTTAGTTGGGCTAGTGCCTCATGCCTTCTCATGCAGTTTGCAGAGCAGTCCCCAAGTTTTGACAAAGGGCCAGGGCCTCTGTCTGGGACTGGGAATACAAAAAAGAGCTGAGCATGATCCCTGCCCTCAGAAACTCAGTCTGGCATGTGAGAGGGAAGGAACCACAAACCCTGCTCCCCGGGGACAGGGCAGCTCCCACCTGGAGGAAGGCTGGCTCATGGCTCTGGAACTGGAACCCAGGCTGCATGTTTTAAAGCTGCCCAGATGAACTGGTGGTGTTGCTAGGTTGAGAACAACTATCACAGGAAAAGGAACACGCTGTTGGAGGCACTTGTGGTTGGCTTGTATGTTCCCTTGCTGACAGTGTCCAGATTTTAGCCACTTCATCAGAAGAAAGTGATTTCTCAGGATTAGCTGAGCTCAAAGCTGCAAAAAAGAAAAAACAAACACACCCCCTCATAGACTGACGAGCGTGCTCACACAGGCCCATGCCTCAGAGGCAGATGTCTTCACTGCATGATACTGGTAAGCAGACATATTGGGAAATTTTTCTATTTTTTTTCCTCCCAGAATTTCGAAAGCAAATTGCATTTTACATTTTCTTGACTGAGGGCAGACAATTTTCATTAATGGGCCCTGTAGGAGGTGATCTGATACAAACCCTCATCCATGGCACACCGCTACACCCCAGGCACTGCATACATGTCTTCCAATTGCAGCTCAACACCGCCCTAGATGACACGTCATCCCCATTTCACAGATGAGGCAGAGTAAGGAACTTGCCCAAAGCTACCAAATGGGGAGCCTGTCTGACTCGCCTGCTTCTTGCCTCCAGTGAAAAAGACAAGAGCTAGGCAATGGGCCCCATGTCACAAATATCACGTTCATTGAGGGGAACCACCTGGCGCCAGGCTCTGAGTAAGGACAGGCAAGTGTGAGGCGTTGGTGGGCGCTGCACTGGGTAAGGCTGGGCTAGACATAGCCACCCCCACCTAGAGAGAGTGCAGCCTTAAACAGTAAGCAAGCCCCTTCCACTAACATGATCACAGCAACCCTGGGCCACCAAGTCTAAAACTTCTCACTCTGTCTCCTAGGCTGAAAACTCAAATACTGGAAGGTCTGGTTCAAGACTAGACCCCGGCGACAAACCCTCTCCCTGGGGGTTCCACAGCCACCTTCCACCCTCCCTAGGGCTCCCAGATTCAGTTTGCTGGAGGCTGGCGAGGCAGGCTCCAGATCTGCTGCCTGCCAACTGTGTGGCCACATATAAATTCCTTTACTCTGGGAAAAAGGAAGGACATATATTTTTCTTTGCTTGGGAGAGGATGAAATGAAACAAAACTTATGAATGTTCCTGGCACTAGGCTCAACCCAGGACGAAACCACAGTGAATGAGAAATTATAATGGAATTGTGCATGCTCTCCACCAGAAACCTTTCCAAAATACAAGGTAATACCAAGCCTGGGCTGGCTGAGGTGAGCACTAACCGGGAGCAGGAGAGCAGATGAATCCATTTGTAGTATATTTGCAGGAGGGAGTTCCTGCTCCTGTCCGAAAATTCCACCAGGTGGCGCCATGAGACAACTTTCACAACCTTTCCGGTCTGCACACCAAGGTGGTGGGGGTCCCTCAGGTCCCTGCAAAAGGGCATTGAGAGTTCATTACCCAGTTCAGAGCTAAAGAAAGCTGGGGTCTTGGTCTCTCCTCAAGGCTTTTCTTAACTTCCTTAATCCAGATGTTCATGAAAATGGGGCGTTACTGGACACATAAAAGGGAACAACACACATTGGGGCCTTTCAGAGGGTGGAGTATGAGAGGAGGGAGAGGATCAGGAAAAATAATGAGTGGGTACTAGGCTGAATACCCGGGTGATGAAATAATCTGTACAACAAACCCCTATGACACAAGTTTACCTATACAATAAACCTGCACATGTACCCCTGAACTGAAAAGTTAAATTTTTTTTAAAAAGAAAGAAAATGGGGTGTTAGAGGAAGTGGGGACAGCAACGTGTTGGACAGCGACGTTGGCAATGCCAGGCAAGGCAGCAGCAAAGTCCATCAAGCGTCTACTAAGGGCAAGGCCCTCTGTGGTATGTTGGTCTCAGAGCTGAAAGGGGCCTTCGTGAAAGTCTAGCCCAGCCTGTTTGTTTTTCCAGAATGAAGGAGGCCAGGTGGGGGTCACTCCCTGCCTGTCGGAGGTTGTGGGGAGTCCCTCTCAGCTCGTCTCAGGGTGCAGTGTGACCCAGGAGGCAGTGTTCAGGTGAGGCCACTGCGCCTTTTCAAGGAGCCAGATGAGGGCAGAAATTGCACCCTATCCAACTGCAAAGGAGACTGAGAAACCCTATAAGGTTGTGATATCTCCCCTCGGGCCCTGGAGAAAGGGAGACAGTTCTGTCAAGATCCCCACATTTCAGAGAAAAACCCCATGGGTTGGTTCAGGGTCAGAGCTGCAAGGCCCTGAGGGTCAACTGAGTCAATCCCCCATGGTACAGGTGAGCCCAAGACAGGGTCGACAACTCAAACACCAAAATACTGCAGGATGAAAATGCTCTTCATGTACTCATATAAAATGTGCCAAGATATACTGCTAAGTGAAAAATGCAAAAGGCAGAGAAAAACGTGTCAAATTTTTTCTATTATTTGTATAAAAAAAGAAAAAATAGTATATTCATGTTTGCTCATATTTGCATAACTAAATTCTGGAAGTATTTAGAAGACACTAAGAACAGTAGTTATAGTGGAGTGGAGGAGGGATGGATGGATGGGGACAGAGGAGGGAGAAAGGCTTTTCTCTATATACATTTGTACATTATATCATCTTTGAACCACATGAATGCATTACTTTACAAAGAGTAAGACTTTTAAAATAGCTTGCTCAAGATCATACCATGTTTCCCGCAGTTGTGGGGTACTCTTACCTGCCAGGGAGTGAAATGATTTGGGGTGGTGCACAAGATGATTATAAGCAATTTACAAACACAGCACCGAATCGGATGGTGAGGAAGTCATTCCTCTTTGTTTCTCTTCAGTCCTCTGAATCCATCGAGGAGAATGTCTCAGTGAGGGGCCAGTGAGGCTTCTGCACCACTCCCAATCTTCATAAACTGACTTTTTTAACAAAGAAAGCAGGCATCAGGCTAAGGGCTTGGACAATGGCAGTGACTAGCTAAAATGGAATATCATTCGTTTTGTCCTGGATTCATTTGTACGAATACCTACTGTGAATGGCAAGTAGTATTGGCTTTCCATTTACAATAGTAATATGAAGCTTCCTTTTAAAAAATTAATTTAAGTAAGATGTGAGCTGCTGTTAAAAAAAAAAATGTTAAGTGAGTCCTAATACCATTTCTCTGTGAATACAGTAACATTGAGCACTAACTTGTGCCAGAAACAGCTAAGTGCTTCCCATGAATTAATGTACTTGATCCTCTCACTGTGGGAGGTGCAGATGAGGACACGGAGGTTTAGGGAGATGCTGGGTTGTGCCAAGGCCTCTGGTTAACAGAGCTGAAGCCGGGAATGAGAAGCAGGCATTCAGCCCACAGCAGGGCCCCTACCCACCAGAGGGACTGGAGCTGGCCGCTGGGCCAATGCAGACCAGCCCTGGCTCCCAGCCCTGTGCCCCACCTGCCTGGGCACTTGGGGCAGTGGCCCTCCGGCTTCATCTCAAGTAGCTCCAACCTTCTCCTTCCAAACTCTGAGTCCCTAAAGCCATTTGGTTTCAGCCCTGCCCCCAGCCTCAAACCAGAGGCTCAGAGGCACACGCACACACCCCTCCATACACACCCCCTTTGTAATTCTTTGAAGCTCTCACTCTACCTGCTTCTTGAACTTTCTCTTGCTGCTCTTTTGGGCACTGGGTGGCAGCACCAGGCGGGGTAGGCTTGCTTGTCCTACTGGCTGGGCAGGCTGCAGGTTCTCTATCTAGTTTTGGCAGCAGAGCTCTGCTGCCTCCCTCCCCTGCCCCCACTTAACCCTTTGAGAGATCACTGGATTTGTCACTTTGCAATGAAAATATGCATTCGGGAATGCAGGGAAGAGAGCTAAATCTCCATGACTGTGACCCAGGACTGGGAAGCCACTGAGGCCACCCAGCTGGGCAGCTGCAGCCAGCACCCTTGCACCAACTTCTGTGCCCTCTGCCCCCACACAGCTGATCCCATGGGGCTGCAGGCGGGTCTTAGCAGGTAGTACAGCTGGGCATCTCTATCTGCAGGTTTCTAGGCGATGCTGATGCAGGTACGGCCAGAGGTAAAAGAGAGGAGTGGTCAAGAGCAAGGGCTGTAGGTCTCTGAATCCTAGCTCCACCCAGCTCGCTCTGGGTCCTACAGCAAGTTATAAACCCTCTGCCATGTCCTCTGCCGTGAAATAAAGATGACAGTGACAATATTTATGTCATAAGGTGCTAGTGACAATTAAATGACATAACGTGCTTAGCACAGGGCCAGGCACTCCATACACTCTCAACAAACATCATCCAGTCCTGACATTCAACACCAGCAACAAGCCCCTCAGCTTTCAGGAGCACAGCGAAGTGGCTGTGTTTCTTCTCTAACAGCTGCAGGAGGGGCAACTCTGCTCTTAAAAGCCCAGCACCGCCCCAGCCAGGGATCCCAGGTGCCTTGGACAAGGCAGCCACTCTGGAGCCAAAGCTGCCAGTACAGAAGCTGTGGGCCATGGTGCAGCACCTGCAGAGGCAGCTCAGGGGCAGGCGCAGTCCCCCTCTCCATGGCCCTCTGCCCACCTCCTACCCACCATGCTTTCAGTGATCCCCTGAAAGGCTCTGAGAGGCGGGCAGGTCCCAGATCATCATCCCTTCACAGGGATGAGGAAACCAAGGCTCAAGAGGCTGAGTGAACTGTCCACAAAGAGCAGAGCCAGGCCTGCAAACAGGCCTCCTGTGCCACCCGGTGAGCCAGAGCGCAGGGGCGGCTTTCCTCCCCTGTCCTCAGGTTCAGGCATCCAAGTGGACAGACGCCTTGACCACTGCCTCAGGGCTTCCCCCTCAGACCCATAGAGCTAGAAAGGCCCCAGAGAGGGAGCCCAACATCCCCGGCCCTCACCTATGCTAAAAGGCCCCGTCACAGGGAGGCAGGAGCTGAGAGACGGCTGCTCGGGGGAACTGGCAAAACCAGAGTCACTGTTTCACCTGATCTCAGGCTTGGTGTCTCCTTCAGGGAGATGATGGTTTAGTCCCCACTTCCAGGACTAGCTGGAGGGTGGAGAGGGAGGGGCTTAGGGAGCCAAGGGCTTGGAATTTGTGGAGGGCACCAGGAGGGCAGCTGGTCCCCAGAGATTGAGCAGAACAGACAAGTCAGACCCCAGCAGTTCTACTCACCGGGTGGCCCCGCAGAGGCAGTGGAGGCCTAGTGGGATCTGAGCTGGTGGCTCACGTGGGTGGGAGTAGGAGCAGCTCTCCCCAGGCAGCCAGGCTGGAAATCCAGCCTGCCACGGAGACACAGGGCTTTGAGGATCAGCAGAAACCTCCCTGGAAATCTGCCCTCTTGGGCAGGATTGGAACGAGTCAGGCAGCTCAGTCTGGGGGTCCTGTCACATAGCAGGCAGAGTTGGTGGTGGGCAGAGAAGGAAGATCCCACCCCCTCAGTGAGCTTCTGATTAGGATGCTGAGTAGACCGAGGCAGAGGCTCACTCAGGCCCCTCAGCTCTGATCTGGCCTCCCAGAGGACCTAGACTCTGCCTGTGCAGGGTGCAGCCGCCCCGTGAGGCCTGGGTCAGTCGGTGCAGGTGAGAGACCTGCTGGGGGCATTCAGGCAGGCTGGAAGCACATGGCCCCAGGCCACTCCCAGCTGCAGGCTGCACGACCCCAGGGGGGTCTCCCCACACTAAGCTGCCTCTGTCTGCATACAGGCTGTCCCAGCACTTTTCAGACACTGGGCTTAGGAAGTGAGGCAGAGAAGACAGGTAGCTCAGAAAAAGGCCAAGAGTCCAATCCAACCACAGCAGCTCTATGGGGCCTGGAGCTCAGTCAACAAACAGGGCAAGACTTCACCTCCTCTTGGTCCCCACCAACTGACTTCCAGCCCCCAGCCCTGCCTCTTAGGCCGGCTAAGCACCAAGCAAGCCTCAGGAAAAGCCATCTCTGCCCACTGTGGCCCCTGCCCACTTTCGCCATCCTGCCTAAAGCCAGCAGGCCTCCTCCTCCCGCTCTTTCTAGTCAGGTGCAGAGGGAAGCCCTGCTCACCCCTGCCTTCTCTAACGGACCCTAATTCTCAAAGGGCTTGGACGTTGGGAATGGAAACTGAGTTCTAGAAAAAGGTATTGTTCTCAGCCCTGAATTTGAGGACTCAGATTCATATCCCCTCAAGGTATTTTATATATTGGGGTTTTCCACTCATAATTTATTTTTTCAGAGTTCTGCAGCTTTGCAAGGGGAAAATGAAAGGGAAAACCCACCTCTAAGAGAAGCTGAGAGAAAAGAGAGTCAGAAGAGTGGGGTATGGCCAGGAACTTCCCTGCGGCTGGCGGGCTGGAGCTGTAGGGGCTTGGAGCCAGGCAAGTGGGTAGGCCGAAGTGTCAGGACAGAAGGAGATGCCACGGGGGCCAGCTGGGACATCAGCAGGGCTGAGCCCCCCACCTCTCTTTGTCCAGGCCCCAGGTGAGAAGCTCCTGTTCCAGACAGCATGGCAGGCTCTCAGATGGAGGGGTGGCCTCAAGCTCCTTCTCGCGCCCATCCTCCCCGAGACCTAGCAACTCCAAAACATGCCTTCCTCCCTGCAAACAACCAAACCCAGCGGATCCCAAGAAAAGGATGAGAAACCTGGTGCCAGGACAGGCAAGTCCTTGACTCACCCAGCCTCCCTCCAACCCATAAATAACCCTCCTCCCTCTGTGGCCCAGAGCCTCAGCCACCCAGTGCCTCCCCAGGCAGGGCCTCCACGCAGACCCAGGGCTCACATGTCAAAACGCAAGGCCTCCTCTCCAGAGAAGCAGGGCATCCTCATTCTACGTGCACCATTTTCTAAGGAGAATGCACTGCAGCCAGAGGTGACAGAAGCCTCTGGAGGGTGAAAGAGGCTGAGCAGCCTCTGGTCAGGAAGGTCTCCTTAAGCAAGGGAGACCTCGGACCTGCACCCCAGCTCTCTCGACCCTGCAGCCTCACCAGCCATTCTGGCCAGAGGAACCCTCCCCACAAAGCTGACCATCATGCCTGGCATCTCAGAGTGAGGCTGGAAGTTATCCACACATCAGGCAAGGGGTCCAAGCCAGATCTCATCTAGACCTTCTCTCCTAGTTCTGCGATCCTACTGAGAAAATCTTAGAAACCACCCTCTGAGGTCAAATGCTCGCTGCTGCCTGTTCCCCGAACCCAATCCCTCTTTACCATGTTTTCCAGATCTGCATGCAAGTGTACGATTATTCATACATTTCTTTATATGGACTCATTTTTACTTAAATCTATTTATTGAAAAGGTCACAATAAATAGAATGCCACTACCACTTGTCCTAAACAATAAAGTAGCCAATAAAAATATACCATTAAAACAAAAACAGTGCTAAAAAAGTCTGGAATTTTTCCCACCTGCCCTAAGCCCAAGTCCTGCTCCCTAGGCAGAGGAGACGTCGGCATGTCTTCCACAGGCATCGGAACATGTTGGCATCCAGCTGAGATCTTCTCGGCATAAAAGGATTGAGAGAATTGGGAAGGGCATCGCTTTCTTGCTCTGATTTTGTGCCACTTAATGCAGGCCCCATACCACCTAAAAGTATCTTGGGAACCAACGGATCCACCCACACTTTGGAAATGCTGGACTAACGTCTCCCTCTGCCTCATGCTTAACACAAAGGGGAAACACACACCTGTGGTCCCCTCTCTGATCATACCTTCAAGGCACCACCAGATCCCCTCCAAATATGCCTGCTCTCACACCAAGGCCCAGCAAGTCCCTCTCAACAGGCCCACCCCTATCAGCCCTCAGAGGTCACCGCTGACTCAGGTGGGACACCAGGTAGACAAGGCCAACCAGGAGGAGGCCACGAACACCAAGCATCATGAGCAGGAAGAGGAGCAGGATGGAGGTCACCGGCTCCACAGCATGGTTGCCCAGATGCCACTGCGGAAAGCCCATGTTCACCAGCTGCCGGTTGAGGTCATTGAAGGGGGACTGAGCAGCACCCAGCCTGGCACCTGCCTGCTGCTGGTGGGGGCCAGGACCCCCTGGGGGAGCACCATGGCCCCTGTTGAAGAAGCTCTGGAATGTGAAGACAGAGAGAGATGAATGAATCATTGGGTTGAGGCACCAACCAGGAATCAACCTCTCTAGGCTGCATCCTGCCCTTCCTACAGCCACCGAGGGTCACACCCTCCTTTCTCAGCAATCCCCCATGCCACCCATAAGAATCCCAACAACCAAGTCACAAGCTCTCAGAGCACAGAACATGCCAGTCTATATTCCTCACATCAGGCCCAGGACAGAGGAGAGAGGAAGTGGTTGAGGCAGGTTGGACTACAGGGCGTGGCTCTAGGGCCAGCATTTTTAATACTCATCATCACTCCTTTCTTTTTTTTTTTTTTTTTTTGAGACAGAGTCTCGCTCTGTCACCCAGGCTGGAGTGCAATGGCGCGATCTCAGCTCACTGCAACCTCCGCCTCCCGGGTTCAAGCGATTCTCCTGCCTCAGCCTCCTGAGTAGCTGGGATTACAGGCATGTACCACCACATCTGGCTAATTTTGTATTTTTAGTAGAGATGGGGTTTCATCATGTTGGTCAGGCTGGTCTCGAACACCTGGCCTTGTGATCTGCCCACCTCAGCCTCCCAAAGTGCTGGGATTACAGGTGTGAGCCACCGCGCCCAGCCACCCCTTTAAAATAATTATTCTGTGCCCAGGGCTCATCTCCTCCACTTCCTCTCCAGCTTCTGTCATCCAACCCACTCTTAAAAGAAAGACGCTAGCTCCAGTGAGGTTTGCTAACCAAGTTAAAGGAGAGAGAGCTCTTGGCTGTGAAGTCTGGGGAGGCGCCTGGAGAAAGGAGATCTGAGGAGGTAGACAATAAGCCACTGCATCTTCCCCAAGTCTTACCCAGCTCTCTGCAAAAAGGGCTTCAGGCTAGAAAAGGTTAGTGACCAGCAAGAGAGACTTCTGGAAGCTAGGAGTAGCCAGTACACAGGAGGCCATCTGTCCCACTCCACAGGAAATGAGTACCTACCTGTCGAGGAATGCTACCTCTTGGTGGCTGGGTAGTGGTCCTCACTCGGGGGTCGTCATCCTGCACGATTTCCCCATTGGCCAAGATCCGCACCATCCTCCCAGGCGCTGTGGGTCCCTGATGGGCTGCACCTGCATTGTGTGGTCAGGGTGGGCAGGCTAATGGAAGCCAAGTGGCACAGAAGTTCTCCCCACCACAAAACCTTTAGCTGTTAGTGATCTGGGACCAGACTCATGAAGATCTGTGGAGGATTTTCCCCCTGACCTCAAAAAGCTTGAAGGAAAAAATTTACCAGAAATTGAGGGAGGCTTGCAGTCAGTGATGTTCACAGAGGTGACCCACGCTGAGCAGATGCTGTGTCTGATTAACAAAAAGGGGAGAAATAAAGGCAAGTTGTTTGCCAGGCAAAAAGATTTCAGACATTGAGTCCACCAGGAAAACTATCAAAAGGATCCTTGGCAAAGGAAGTTTTACTGCCAATCACTACACTGCCAACAGCACAACTGGGACTAGAGCCCCTGCTGTGGCCCACGCCCCGTGGAAGGCCCATCCTGCAAGGCTCACCTCACTCAAGCCTCACAACACTCCCCCGAGGAGGGTACTAGCGCGGCCATTGCACAGGCGGAGGCACAGGGAGACTTAAGTGGCCTGCCCGGGATCACACCTACGGACAGCAGAGAAGGAACACGAGGCCAGAAGCTCTGGTTCTAGGGCCCTCCCTGGGTACTAAACTGGGAGTCCAGGGCACCAGGATCCCCAGTGGGGTTCCATTTCCCTTCCACTAAAAAATGGGTCGAGTGTGTTGCTCCCCCAGGGAGTCAATGTCACCACCTGGGCCTTCCCCAGGAACACCCAGGGAGATGAGGGTCACTTCGGGGTTACTTTACAACCACTGCCTGGTAGCGGCAGACCACCCTAGCCATCATGCGCCTCGGAAGAGCACAGCTTTGCTGCAGAGGGCACGCCCCTCTCCTGTCCCTCACTTCGCAGGGAACACCAGTCCAACCTTGGCTAACGGGCGCAGGGCCCAGCCTTCCCAAAATATGGGAGGGTGTTGCTGCGGTGGCTCTCGAAAGGCTCCACTCCGCGGACCCCTGGACTGCGGGGCCCCTCCACCCCTCCCCTTGAGTCTGGGTAAAGGCCATTCATTCTCAGGAGATGAGCCTCAGTGTCCACCTACATTCCAGATAGCACTGGTGACAAATATGCCGAAAAAGGTCAGGAGCCCTGTTGTCTTGCCCGTAGCCTGGAACCTGGGACAGGCGCGTCCCCCTCCTGAAGCCCTCTGGCCCTGGCGCAGGCCGAGCGGATGGTGGTCGCGCGCAGTCCCTTTGTGCTTTGTCATCGCGCCCCCGCCCGGTGGGCCACCCGCGCGCCCGGCCCGCGGCGCACCTGACATTCCGGGGCGGTGGCGGGAGGGACGCTGCCCCGGCCGCCAGCCCCAGCCTCTGGAGCCCGACACCGGCTCCAAGTCCCGGCCCGGGCTGCGGCGAGGGATGCGCTCCCTCCCCGGCGCGGCGACTCACCTGCAGGCGCGACTCCGGGCCTCGGCGGCGTCCACTCCCGGCGGCTCCAGGCGGTTTCCTCCCACCTGACCTCACAGGAAGCGCGCGCCTGAGGGGCGCGGCCCAGTGGCGGCGCACATCGCCCTCTGTAGGCCGCCTGAGGAATTGCACCTGCCCGGCCCAGGGTTGGGGGCGGCGCGGGGTGGTGGGGGTCGGGGAGATGGGGCGTGGGAAGGAGTGGGAGGTGGGGATGGAGAGAAAAGAGGATGGGAGGAGAAGACACGTGGAAAAGAAGGAGAAGAAGGAGGAGGGAGAAAAGAAGGAAAAGGAAGCGGAGTCCACGGAGGAAAATCCCAGGGGGTGGGGGCGCCCTGACCTGGGAGGAAGGGCGGGCGCAGGCTCAGATGACCAGTGTTAAGTTTGCTGACCCAGCTCCGTGGATGCCCCTTGAGTAGGACCCAACCCTGCCCTCTAGGAGTTCCAAGTTCAGTGGGGAAGATGAGGCAGGAACGGGGCAGACCCCTCTGTAGGCTTCCAGGAGAAGATGCGTTTGAGCTGGGGCAGGAGGGTAGGTAAGGATAGAGAAGGTCACTCTTGGCAGAAGGAACCACCTGCAGGGAGTGAATGATCCACCTCTGCCTCCTTCCTGATGTTTTAAAATCTACTCCTCCCCCACCACCTTCATAAGCTGCTCCCTGTGGACCTGCTCACCAGTGGGGGAGAATGAGCTGTGCAGTCCCACAGTCTGGGTTCAGGTTCTGGACTCTAGCAAGTTACTTAGCTGCTCAGTGTCACAAAGCAGGTGTAATCATAGCCTTACAGGACCTCTGTGAAGATTAAGTATGATGTCTCTGGCACAGTGGCAGTGTTGATAAACGTTAGCTATGATTATCATTTAATAAATGTTTGTGGGAGTGGCAGATATTTGTTGAGCATTTATTAGAACCCAGATTCTGCTAGCTGCTGGGCAGAAGGAACAAAACTAAGAGAGAGATTTAGACCTGGCCTGGAGGACTCATAGTCGGCCACCATAGTCTGATTATTTGATCATGAAACCTTATCAGCAAAAAATGTTTCACGGGTCGCTCTGGTATCTGTATCTTATTTATATGTTATTATTTTTGTTTGTTTCTAAATTACACATGTGTACTGTGAGAACAGATTGGCATGATGGATAAAAGGTGGCTGCTGGAGCCATCCTGTGTTTGAATGTTGGTGTGACTGCTTTCTGGCACTTTCGTGTCAAGTGCTTGGATGAGAGCCTGGCTGCAGTACATGCTCAAGGGCTGCTGACTGTTAGGATCATTACCTCTTCTACTATCAAGTCGATTGTAAAGCATGCACATTTTAAAAGCATAGGATGTAAAGTAAATATAAACCAAAATCCTAGTGCTTTCTCCCCGCACCCCAATGTGTTCCAGGTATGCCAAGTGCACGCATGAAAGCAGTAATCACAAGGCAGGATGCCCGATTGTCAGAGGTGGCCTGTGATCCCAAATCGCAATGTGCACATTGGAATTACCTGGAATGTTTAGAAACCATCCCAATACCTAGGTTCCACCCCAGAGATCACAATGTCGTTGATCTGGGTTACAATCTGGGCATGGAGACATTTTAAAAACCAGTCTTCTAATGAGCAGCTAGGGCCGAGAAACACTGCCTTCCATGAACAGAACCCCATAAGTAGGTCACGGAACTCAGGAGCCCCAAGAGGGAGGTAACCTCTGTGGGCTGGGAAACCAGGGGATACAGGCAGAAAATCATGGATGTTTTCAGGAAGATTTGAGCTGGTATAACTGCTGCCAAAGAGATACACTCCAGCTGGAGAGAACCGTAAGAGTCGAGAGGAAGAAGCAAGTCCCTACAGAAAAGTCAAGAACAGCTTTGGGGTGGGAAGTGATAGTGCTTGACTGGACTTAGAAATAGCCTAAGGAGGCAACATACCACTTTTGCTATCTCTCCACCTTCTTCAGGTGTCTCTCCTGCTCAAGAACCTGCAATGGTCCCTACTGTCTGCTCCAACAAGCCCCAACTCATTGGCAAGGCTTTGACAACCCTCCAACTCTAGCCCCAGCACACTGTCAGCAACTCCTTCCCTCAGCTCTGCCCACCTGGCCTCTTTGCTTTCCCTGAAGTAGATCACCCAAAGTCCTGCTTTGCTTGGGCCCGAATATCTGCTGGAAGGCCAGCTCCACCCAATCTAAATCCCTTCATCCACAAACGTGATTGTTTCATGTAATAATAATAATAACCCCTATATGTGCAGAGTCCTTACTTCCAAAGTGTTTTCCCAGAGACCACTTCATTCTTTTTTGGATTATGAAATAGAAAGAGTAGGTGTTATTATTCCTCTTTTACCGAGGTGAAATTGAGGCTCAGAGACAAGGTAGATGATGAGCCCAAGGTCAGTGACAGAGCCAGCGTTCAAATGAAGGCAGGTCCCCGGGCTCTGCATTCCAGGCTTTTGCATCCACCAAACAGACTCCCCTGAGTTCATCTCAGCTCTGCAGCCTCTTTACAATTGTGCCCCCACCTTCCCCAGTGCCATCAGCACAAGATTGGGCATTGGGTCATGCCTTAACCCCAACATGTGGTCAATAAAAATGTGCTTTTGGTTTTCTGTTCATAGCAGAGTTCATAATTTTTAAGTCAGGTGTCCTGGCCTCTTCTCTGACTCTGCAGGTGGGAACAACTGTTTCTGCCTCAAAAGAGAATGGCATGATGATAATGGTGATGTCATTTTAAATATATTAATCTATCTATCTCTTTCTCCTGCTATTTCCCCCTATCTCTTTCCCCTACTCTGGCAGACACTATGCCTGTGTTTATTACTCAGAGAATGGTGTGGGAGAAAGGCAGCACTAGCTTGCCAGTGCCCACTGTTGGTGCCTCCTTAGGCCTGTGGCCATGGAAGACAGTATGACAGGGGCCTCTTCAGAGAAAACACTGGGAAAGGAGGAAATGATGGGAGCATAGGTGTTGTGTGCTGGATCTCAAAGGTGGGCATGAGGCTTGGGAAAGGGAATGGCCAGATAGTGAGTATGACAGGTAGGTCCTTATATGGCCTTGTGGAAATCCTTGGGTCCATTGTGTCTGAGGTGTGGTGGAAGGATTCTTGTGCTCCAGCAATGATAAGGGAGTAGTAAGTAGTAGTAGTAGTAGTAGTGGTAGTAGTAGTAGTAGTAGTAGTAGTAGTAGTAGTAGTAGTAGTAGTGGGAAAATTGCTGGACTTGAAAGGGTCAGATAGACAGGTATGAAGGGTGGTTCAGTGATGGCCCTCATCCATGGACAGATGATGGGGGACCAGAGGATTGATGGAGGCCTCAGAAAACACCTTACATAGTCAGAAGACTGGAGTGGCCCCACAATATCTCGGTTATATGTAAGTATGTAAGTCCCCTAAGACATAAACCCACCTAGGTATAATATATTAGCTTGAGTACAGGCTATGCTGCTGGAACAAAAAAAATATACAGTGACTCAATCAAGTAGATGGGCAGCTCTGCTTCACAAGGCCAGCCAAGGACATCCACTCTTCCTAGCTTATTGCTCCCCTACACCCTAGGATGCCACCCTTATTTGTGTCGTCAAAACTGCCTCACCAACTTCTTCGCCATATGCAGCTCATGGAAAGGTGAGACAGAAGAAATGAGGGCTAGTGATTTCTTTTAAAGAAAGTATTATAGGTGTAGCACATATTACTTCCCTCACATTCCATTGTGAAGAACGAGTCACATGGCTACAGGGCAGGCAGTCTGCAGGGTCTGCACTGATATCCCTGTGTCATTCCGGATATTGGTACTTGTGTCTTCTATCTTGTGTCTTTCACTTTTGCTAGAGGTTTGTCAATCTTATTGACTGATCTTTTCAAAGAACCAGTGCTGCTTCACTGATTCTTCTGTTTCTATTTTTCTGTTTTCAATTTCATTGATTTCTGCTCTTATCTTTATTATTTCCTTCCTTCTGTTTGCTTTGGGTTTATTTTGTTCTTCTGTTTCTAAGTTCTTGAGTTGGGAGTTTAGATTATTGATTTGAGATGTTTCAATGTAAACATTTAGTGCTATAAATTTCCCTGTTAGCACTTTTAGCTGTGCCCCACACATTTTGACGTGTATTTTCATTTTCATTTAGTTATATGTATTTTTAAATTTCTTTTGCTACTTCCCCTTTGATCCATGGATTCTGTTAAAGGATCATTTAGTCTACAAGTGTTGGAGATTTCCTGTTATCTTTCCATTATTGATTCTAGTAATTACATTGTGGTCAGAGAACACACTCTGTATGAGTTCAATTCTTTTAAGTTTGTTGAGGTTTGTTCTAGGGCCCAGGATATGGTCTATCTTGATGAATGTTTCATAGAAGGTTGAAAAGAATATCCATTCTGCTGGTTTTGGATGGAATGTTCCATAAATCTTTCTTTTTCTTTACTTTTCTTTTCTTTTTTTTTTTTTTTTTGACAGGTTCTGGCTCTGTCATCAAGGCTGGAGTGCAGTGGCGCAATCACAGCTCTCTGCAGCCTCGACCTCCTGCCTTAGCTTCCCAAGTAGCTGGGACTACAGGTATGTGCCCAGCTAATTTTTAAAAATTTTTATATAGATGGGTTCTTGCTATGTTGCACAGGCTGGTCTTGAACTCCTGGGCTCAAGCAATCCTCTTGCCTCAGCCTCCCAAAGTGCTGGGATCACAAGTGTGAGTTGCCATGCCCAGCCTATGAATCTTGTTTACATGCTGTTGTTTGATGGTGTTGTATATTTTTTATGATTTTCTGACTAATTGTTCTATCAATTGTTGAAAGAGACATATTGATATCTCTAGCAATAATTATACATTTGTCTATTTCTCCTGCCAGTTTTTGCATCACATGTTTTGCAGCTCTGTTGTTTGGTACGTACACATTTAGTTTTGATATGTCTTCTTGGTGGATTGATTGTTTCATCATACATAATGTCTCTTTCCATCTCTGGTCATTTTTCTTGCTCTGAAGTCCTGCTTTTCTTTAATTCATGTTTGCATAATATACCTTTTTCCATCATTTTACTTTCAACTTGCCTAAATTGTTATATTTGAAGAGAATTTCTTATACAGAGAATAGAGGTGGATCATGTTTTTAATCCACTCTGCCAGACTGCCTTTTATTTGGATTATTTAGACCATTACATTTAATGTAATTAGTGACACATTAGGGCTTAAGTTGCCAATTTATTTTTTGTTTCTGTTTGTTCTGTTTGTCGTTTCTCTGTTTTTGTTTTTGTTTTTTTTCATTCCTGTAATCCTGTGGGTTACTTGAACACTTTTTAAAATTCCATTTTGATTTATCGATAGTATTTTATTAGGTATATCTCTTTGTATAGCTTATTTAGTAGTTACTCTGGATATGATATATGTACAACTTATCACAGTCCATTGGGGTCAACATTTTATTCATTTGGGTGAAATGTAAGAACCTGCTTCCCTTTATGTTCCTTTACTCTCCCCGTTATACTGTAATTGACTGAAAGATTCTCTCTACATGTGTTTTGAGCCACATCAGTGTTATAATTTTTGCTTTAACAGACAAATATAATTTATAAAATTCAAAAGTAAAAGGAAAGTTTATTGTACTTCCTTATATTTTTGCTTACCATGTTATTTTTTTCTTTCCTACTATTCTAAGTTTCTTTCTTATATTGTTTCCTTTCTATTTGGAGAACTTCCTCTAGCCTTTTTGTTTTAGGGTAGGTCTGGTAACAAATTACTTTCGTTTTCTTTCATCTGTGATTGTCTTGATATACTCTGCATTCACGAAGAATATTTTCACTAAAGAGAGAGTTCTAGTGTTGACTAGATATTTTCACTAGTGTTGACAGTTCTTTCTTTCAACACCTGAAAAATATTGTACCATTTCCCTCTAGCCTCCATGGTATCTAATGAAAAATCTGCTGTTATTTGAATTGTTTTCCCCTAAGGATAAGGTGTCATTTTTTCCCTTGGCTGCTTTCAAGGTATTTTCTTTGTCTTTGATTTTTCAGAAGTTTAATTATGATGTGTTTCAGATGGATTTCCTTGGAATTTTCCTATTTGGGATTCACTCTGTTCTTGAATCAGCAGATTTATATCTGTTGCCAAATTTGGAAAGTTTTCAGCCATTATTTATTTGACTACTTTTTTAGCCTCACTCTCCTCCTCTCCTTCTGTGTCTTCAGTGACACAAATGTTAAATCTTTTGTTGTAGTCCTACAGGTCCCTGAGGCTCTGGGTTTTTCTGTTTGTTTGTTTGGTTTTAGTCTATTTTCTGTCTATTTGTTCAGACTGGGCAATTTGTATTGTTCTATTAAATATCTTCCAGCTCACTGATTCCATTCTGCTATTGAGACCATCTGCTCAGCCCTTTATTTGAATTATTATACTTTTCCATTTCTCCTTTCCATTGGTTCTTTTTTATGTCTTCTACTCTATTGTTGAGGCTTTCTATTTTGTCACTACTTCAAGCGTGTTCATAATTGCCCAATAAAACATTTATATTTTGGTTGCTTTAAAATCTTTGTCAGATAATTCTAACACCTCTGTCTTTCAGTGTTGCCATCTACTAATGTCTTTTTCATTCAATTTGATGCCTTCCTAGTTCTTAGTTTTGACAAGTGATTTTCTAATAAAATCTGGATTTTTTGCATTATATTATGAGACTCTGGCTCTTATTAAACTTTCTGTTTTAGCTAGCTTTTTCTGTCAGTGCTCCATCAGGGAAAGGAGAGACACTGCATCATTCATGATCTGTGGAGGTAGAAGCCAAGGTTTCCCACTCAGCCTCATAGGCACCCAAGTTATGGGGAGGGAGTGCTCCTCATTACTGCTAAGGGGTATGGGGGTTCCTATTCCCCAGATTGTCTCCACTGACATCATGGTGGGGGAGAGATACATTACCAGATAAGGAAGACTAAGGTACTGACTTCCTATTCAGCCTCTAACACCATTCCAGCAGGGGTTCTGGATGGCTTGTTATGGCCTTAAAAAGGTGTAAGTCTAGGCTTGCCACTTGGTCTTTGCAGGTGTGAGTTTTTCCTGTGGTGTTTGGCTAAAGTAAAGCAGCTATTGGCTAAAAACGTTTAGTCTTTCTAGGTACCTTTCCTAGTACTTTGGCTAGAAAGAGGTGGCTTTTAGGGGGCTTTTGTTATCTATACACTTGGCTGCTTCCAGGTTGCTAGCTTCTTCAGCTGCTAATCTGGGACATATGAGTCAGAAGGGAAACTCACGGAATTCAGCCCGTGTTGTGTCTTTCTTCAGATTCCAAAGCCCCCAAACTGCCTGCCTTCTTCTGTCCATCTTTCAAAGTCTTCTTATGTTTGTTTTACACCTAATGTTCAGAGTTTTTAGTTGTACTGAGGAGGAATATAAAAAAGTATATTTTCTCCATCTTCCTGGAAGCAGACATTCAATCTTAAGGTTATAGAAATTAAGAGATTAAGACACTATGACCTAGGTACAGGAATAACAAAATGACCAATCAGTAGATAGAGTCTAGAAACAAACCCATAAACTGGGATTTATGGCAAAGTGGAAGTGCAGAACATAGGAAAAGGAATCTTTTAAATAAATGGTGCTATGATAATTGGGTATTCCCATAAGAAAAAAAATGAAATTGGACCCCTACCTAATATATTTGTACATATACCAAAAATAAATTCTTGTATCATTGACCTAAATATGAAAGGCAAAACACAAAGAATTTAGAATATAAATCATATGTATAAATATAAATATAGATATTCTAGACCTCAGAGTAGGAGAAATTTTCTGAACACATTATAAGAAATGCCAACCATAAAGAAAATGATTGATAAATTTTATTACATTAAATTTACATTAAAAACTCATTGATCAAGACTTTTTTTAAGTAAAAAGGCAGCTCCGTGTCCAAGAAAAGGTTTTTTGCAATACATAGAGCCACAAATGATTCATATCCAGAATATACAGAGAGCCTCTAAAATGAATAAGAAAATAGACAATCCGTAAAAAAGTGGGCAAAAGATTTGATCAGGTACATTACAAAAGAAAGAAACCCAAATGGCCAATAAAGTTTTGAAAAAGTGCCCAGCATCATTAACAATCAGAGAAATACAAATTAAAACCTTCACAAGATACTTCCACACATTCATCAGATAGATAGAATAGATAGACTCTAATTACCAAGTCTGACAACACCAAGTATTGGTGCTGAGTTACAGCAATGAGAGTTTCCATATGCTGCCAGTGGATGTGTAAGTTGGTACAACCACTTTGAAAAACCATTTGGAATTGCCTAGGAAGGGGGAATATTTGCATTCTTCATGACCCAGGACACAAAAGTGAATGGTCATGTGCACCATGTCATATATACAAGCATTTTTCATAATAGAAGCTGGAAAACAATTCAAATGTCTGTCAGAGTAAAATCGATAAGTTATAGTATACAATATAATACTATACAGTAGTAAAGGCTATGAACACCAACTATATGCAATACTATAGTTGAATAGAAAAATATTATATTGAACAAAAGAAGCCAAAAGCAAAATTAATTTTACTGCATGGTTTCATTTATATAAAGATCAAAGGAGAGTAAAATTGAATTATATTGTCTAAGGATGCATACTGGGGTGCTAAAAGTACAAAGAAATGCAATGAAATTATTACTGAAAATGTAATGGTTAGCTCTAGGGTACAGGAGAAGCTGTGCCCAGAAAAAGGCTTGCACACGATGGGCAGGGAGACTGAGGTGCTGGCGGTGCTCAATTTCTTGACCTGGCTAGTGGTTTCACAGACTTTCACTTTATAATAATTTGTTGAACTGCACAGAGAATTCAGAGGAACAGAACTGAGGAAGGAGTCAGTTTATCTGGTGGTGGTCAAATGGGTCTGTTCTTCCATTAGAAGCAGCCTAGGCAGGTATTAAGTGTATGGCCTCTGAGGCCAGTTTGCTTGGATTCAAATCCTCTACTTGCTGTGTGATCTTGTGCAGTTTGCTTAATCTCTCCATCCCTTGATGGTCTCATGTGCAAAATAGGGATGATAATACCTAATGTGAGGATTAATAGGTCTTAGGCATCCAGTACACAGTACATGAGCTTTGTTAAATAAGTAAAAATTCATATATTTATTCAACATAAAAAATTCCTTGCACCCCTGTGCCATGCTTGGGCCTTTTGACGACCCTTCACAGGCCAGTAGACCTGGACCCAAGGGTGCAGCTACAGAGCCCTCAGAACTGGGGCTCCACCTTAAAGTCAGTGCAGCCACCTGTTGCAGAATCTTCCTCCAAAATCCAGATCAGATTGCAGACCTGGGCCAGGCTGACCCCACAACTTAGCCAGAGGGTCCCAGCCCAGGGAGGGCAGCCCTGCAAGCACTGGAAGCCAGACAGGCTCTCACTGCCTGCCTGTTTCTGCAGCTGGGCGCCCGAACCCAGGCAGCCTCCTCTCCTACTTCAGGGCTTAGAAGAGTGGAGGGAGGGCAGACTGGAAGAAAAGAGGACCAGGGAGTATGGAAGAGCCCGGGTGTCTCGAATGCCTTTCATCCTTTCCACAGAGGAAGTGGCAGAAACAGAAGAGTGGGGGTGGGGTAGGTGAAAAAGCAACCAAAAGCAGAGAATAAGGCCAGCCCAAAAGGGCTTTTTGTGGGGTCTTAATTAAGCCTGGAGGCTTGCTTCATTGTTCCTTTCAGGGTGGAACATATGTTCAGGGTCTGGCTGAGGTTTGGGACTGAAATTTCAATGGTGCTGGGACCTATGGTCTGCAGGGGAAAGGCAGGAGGAGGGGGTCAGCAGTCCCTATGCCATATAGGAACCAATAGTGTCTCTGGCCCATCCTCTCCCAGGTCACTTTCTGCTGGAGCAGGAAATAAAATGACCAGGAAAGGTAGCAAAGCCCCCACCCCAGTGTAAGGCAAGTCCGTGGGATACGACAGAGCTACCTCTACCTCCCAGCTTGGTGCTTAGGCAGTGTGACCTTCAGTGGGCCTCAGTTTCCCCATGCATGCCATTCAGATGGGGCTGTCTGGAAGAGTAGACAGTCACCAGTACCTGCCACCACCATGAGCAGGAGCCACCCATGTGACCAGACAGCCCAATATTAAGGGCTTGAGTTCAGGGTCAGTCACACTGCCATTCAGATGCTTGCTCTGCAGCTCACAAACTGGGTCACCTTGGGCAAGTAACTCAATCCCTCTGAGCCTGTTTCCTCATCTGTAACATGGCGGTGATAATTCCCATCCTCTATGTTTGCAATGGAATTGATGAAGACAATAGTATCAAGCACATGAAGCCTGATCCAGTTTGCTGTTATCTTCAACCCGTTGTTATTACTAGTGACCCTTCCCCTCCTAGAGCCCTGGTGGTGCAAGGACAGAAACACAATCCCATAAGGACATTCAGAGTCAAGTAAAAATTTAGACGGTCAGAGAGGACCACAGCACAGGCCCATCTAGGCTGCAGGAGCTCAAGATGAAGAGTGAGCTCCGGAGATGAGAAAGTCTTGCGAAACCCAAGTAAGTCAAAGGTGGGGTGCCCTTTCAGGCGATGGAATTGGCGTTGGCAGAGGTGTGAGGCTGGGACTCTAAATGACATGTTCGATGACAGAGGCTGACCTGGAAAGATGGAGATCGTCTTGGGGGGTGTTGGAAGAGGAGGCTTGGAAAATTATTTGGGTGCTATGGTTTCAATGTTTGTGTCCCTGAAAATGCGTACATTGAAATCTAATCCCCAAGACGATGGTATTTGGAGCTGGAGACTTTGGGAGGTGATTAGGTCATTAGGTGAAACTTTTATGAATGGGATTAGTGCCCTTATAAGAGAGGCACAAGGGAGCTCATTTACCCCTTCCACCATGTGAGGATGCAGCAGGAAGGTGTCCTGTATAAGACAGGAAGATGCCTCTCACTAGACACCCAATCTGCTGGTGCTTTCTTTCCTCTTGGATTTCCCAGCCTCTAGAACTATTCGAAATAAATTTCTGTTGTTTATTTGCCACCCAATTTATTGTGTTGTATTATAGCAGCTGAATGGACTAAGACATTGTTCAGAATATGAAACATAAATACATAGTAAAGCCAAGACTCTGGGCACCTCTTTCCTTAGCTACTCAAAGACACCCCTGGACTCAGAGATTTCCAAGATCACCCCAGCTCTTACATTCTTAGTCTGCGGCTTGCACTGTAGGCCATAGGAAGCCATGGAAGTTTTGGAGCCTGCAGGTACTGTGGGGACAGCAGGACTCCAGTCAGTGACCTAAGCTACACAGGATCTGCCTCTGAGGCTTAGGATGGAGGAAAGTCAGGGAGGATGGAGGCCTGTGACAAGGCACTGATCACAGAAACAAGTGTGGAATCCTCAATAGAGCAAAGTCCCATGCCTGCACCACGCCTGTGACACCAAGGCTGACAGCAGAAACAAGTGTGTGAATCTCCAACAGCACAAGGCCCCACCTTGGCCCTGCCTGGGAAGCCACAGAAGCGAAGCCAGCTCTGGGGGTCGAATGAGGCCTCAGGCCAGATGGTAGGCACCATGTGCCCCCCAGGGAACCTCTGCCCTTCTGAGCCTGACCCTTCCCCAGAGTGCTGCCACCTGCCCAGACTTCTGCCTTCCAGGTGGTCTGAGTGCCACCATGAGTCAGGGTGGGAGAAGGTGGCCTCTCCCTCCCTCCAAAGCGAAGTCAATCAATCATCTTGTGTTTCCAGAACCCTTTCTGTCTGCCACAACCAACGGCCAAAAGGGTCTCCCTGCTGAATAGCAAGTGGGCAATGCTATGTGTTCACCACACCATTTCTTATTCCTGGGCACAAAGGAAAACCATATTTGCCTTAAAATAAGATCAGGGCCATGTTACTGAGTTCTGCCCAATAGAAAAAAGATGGCAGAGGCATGAGCCACTTCCAGACTTTGTCTTTAAAAACATCCCCTATGACCCCGGCTCTCTCTTTTCCTGATATAGTGACCATGGAGGTCATGTGTTCTAGACAATAGAGCCACAAGAAGAAGGGCCCACCCAGCTCACATCAGAAAGCAGTGCATAGAAAATAGCCCTGTGTGTCAAATACCTCAGTTTGAGCATTTTTTGTGTTTGTTGCAGCAGCATGGCCTAGCTAGCTGGACTAATATATTACCATTTACTGAGCATTTACTATGTGCTTGGCCCCAGACTAAACATCACACACACACCTCTCTCCAATCCTTACCATATTCTGCAAAACTGATGGCGTTAATATACCCATTTTATGACTAGGTTCAAAGTACACAGTTAGGTGACTTGCCCAGAAACTCTCACAGCTAGAAAGAGGCAGAGCCAGGGGGTTTGTCTCTAAACACATGCCCTTAACCACACATTGTGCTTGAAGATGTTGAGTGTCCATCTGGAAGCATGGGATGCTGCCTGCAGCAGGGGAAGGCCGCCTGTCAGCCCCAGGAGTCAGGAGGAAGAGAGGAACTGGAATCTTTCCAACAGGAAAATGTTGGGCCACAATAAATGCTTAGAAATAGTTTTTGCAACAGAGCAGCCCACAGTTCCAGGTCTTGGTGGCTAACAAAGGCACCAGAGCTAAGAATCTCTGTTTTAACAGTTACTATGGGCTGTGGAATGAGCCACTTTGTCTTTCCCACCTGCAATATGGGAAAATAACTCAAATGCTACATTCAGAACACAACTCATGAGAAAGACAACAGAATATGAAATCCCAGCACTTTGGAAGGCCTAGGTGGGTGGATCACTTGAGGTCAGGATTTCGAGACCATCCTGGCCAACATGGTGAAACCCCATCTGTACTGAAAATACAAAAATTAGCCAGGCGTGGTAGCACGCGCCTGTAGTCCCAGCTACTTGGCAGGCTGAGGCAGGAAAATAGCTTAAACCCAGAAGGCGGAGGTTGCAGTGAGCCGAGATCACGCTACTGCACTCCAGCCTGGGCAACAAAGCCAGGCTCCATCTCAAAAAATAAAAATAAAAAATAAAATGAAATTACAGCTTTTCTTTCGCCTCAGAATTTTGGCAGCGGCCCCAGAGGCCCAGAACAAAGTGATAGAAGCCCATATTCCCCACTTCTAAAGTGGGATGCTAGACAACTTCTATAGGACATGTGTGATCATATGCCAAAACTGGGTCTGCCAGCACTGGTCCATCACCCACCTCCATGCCATAAAAACAAAGACAAAAAAAAATGTTTGAAGATGTGGAAGAGTCCAGTGAAGAAGCATTTTTGGAGAGATTTGGCAGCATGCTGGGCATTCTGGCACCTCCAGCCAAGTTAAAGAGTTTCAGGAAAACCACATAGAGAGTTTGACACATGTTCCTTAGCATTTGAAGGATGTAGATGTGTGAATTGGATGTGTCCAATTCACATTTGAAAAGTCTAAGAGAGTCTGCATTGCAGCTGCCCTAGGTTGGCAGAGGGAGGAGAAGCAGCTACCTGAGAGTAGCTACTGCTTCCAGAATCTGGATGGGCAAAGGATCCCTGAGTTCCTGGCTCACATGTGGAGCCTGAAGAAGGAAGCGAGGCTGGGTCACCTTGAGAGTGTGAAGGGACCAGGTGTCTCCCCAGATACGAAGGGGCTAAGTGGTGACTTATATGGGAATAGCAAGTGGGATAATATCTGTGCCTAGGGAACTGTAGGTGAGCGATCCTTAGTGATAAAATGGTCTCCAAAGACCCCAGGAAGCTACCTCTAGAGTGAGACAATCAGCATTTGGAATGGCCACACCCAGAGAGCACCAGCACCCGGTGACAACTAGAGCAGCCAAGCAAGAACTATCCTGTGTCTTCCCACTCTGAAGAATAACCAGCAGCTGGGAGGGTGGGCAGGCGAAGGAAAAGAAGAGAGCAGTTGATAACGCCTCCCACCCACACACTTGTCCCACTGCAGGGTACTCATTCTGCTGTCGGTCTGAGCTGAGGGAGAGGGAAAGCTCTAAATAAAGTTGGAGTTTTGATATCACACTGGACTGAACATTCTAATGTTTGGGGAAAGATGCTATTCACTTGTTAGCTGTTGGTGACTGGGATAACCTGAGAACAGCCAGAGATTTCACCCAGGGGCAACAAAGAATAAAAGAAAAGCTGGTTTGGAGGGGAAGTGGGGAGAACCAATATAGCTGCTTCCTATTTGCATCCTGATAGGTGCAGTTCACCCAGAATCCAGTTACAGATACACAACTATGGAATGAGGGTCGACAAGGGAAAAAAAAGCAAAATACAGAACGGTATATAGCACGGTGCCTTTTATCTAAGAAAGGGAGCATTTAAGTACAAACAAGAAGAAATAAATGAATAAATTTGCTTATATTTTTAACAAAGAAAGGATAAACCAAAAACTAATGAAAATGGTTTCCAATAACAGGACAGAGGAGACAGGATTGGAAATTAATCTTCTCTGAAAATATCTTGTTGTAGTTTTGACTTTGGAGCCATCCTACATAATTATAAAACAAAATTAAATGTTAAAATTAAAAGTAACATCAAAAATAAAAGACACAATGAATTCTATAAACTTTACTGCTATGGTTTGAATATTTGCCTCCTGCAAAACTCATGTGGAACTTTAATCCCCAGTGTGGCAGTATTGAGCAATGGGGCCTTTAAGAAGTGATTGGGTCTTGAAGGTTCTGTTCTCATCAATGGAATTAATCAGTTCATGGATTAATGGATTAGTAGGTTAATGAATTAATGGGTTATTGTGGAAGTGGAACTGGTGGCTTTATAAGAGAAAGACCTGAGATGGCACACTCAACTGCTTGCCGTGTAACACCCTATGCTGCCTTGTGACTCTGTAGAGAGTCCCTGCCAGCAAGAAGAACCTCAGCAGATGCCTCTCATTGACCTTGGACTCCTCGGCCTCCAGAACTGTAAGAAATAAATTCCTTTACTTTACAAATTATCCAGTTTAGGTATTCTGTTATAAGCTACAGAAAACAGACTGAGACTACTGCATATCAAGGTTGGGGCTTAACCACAGAGAATTAGCTCAAGTGATTTTAAAACACATTAATATGTCATAAAGATTTTTAAAACTTCAAAAATATCTTAAATTGTATTTAGTAAGTCTATTTTAGTAATAATATTGGTTTGTTAGTTTGAAATTATTATGCATAGTGAGATAAAACAAATAAGTAACTGTGCTAATATAGTTAGTAGTCAAAATTTTTGCAGAAGAGAAAAGAAGTACAAATATAAATTCAAAGAATTTAACTAAAATGCATGGAATGCTAAATTTAAACTGGAATTATCAGTAGAGGCTTATGATGTATTTTTCTTTTTAAAAACTATAACAATAAATAATTATAAAAAGCAGCCTCTGTTCTTATACTAACTGAAAAGGCCTAGAGTAACAACCAACTCAGTGGCAACAAACACCCTGAACCCCTAGACTGTGACCTCTAATTACCATTGCCTCCTAAGAGGAATGAGGGCTCTGGGGAGAAAAAGCTAGCTGTACACATGGACAAGAAATATACAAGGTGAGTCTGAGTAGCAGGGAAGCTACTGTGAGGGCTGTGCCAAAAGGACAAAGAAACCAACCTGAAAGGACTTCCACTGGCCAAAAATGGAAAAATGTGGACATTAGAAACAATAATTACTGCATTGGGTTGAAACTCATCCGTGAGTACATATTTGAGTCTGGTTCTGAAGATTGCTTTGTCTTTTCAAATTACGTTTTTTTCTTGCCTTTTAGCATGCTTTGTCGTTTTTTGTTTGTTTGTTTGTTTGTTTTGAAAACCAATGTGATGTATCAAGTCATAGGAAGGGAGAGAAATAGGCCTTTGGAGTGAGGAGTTATGTTAATTTAGCTAGGAGCTGAACCAAGTTTACTGTTTGCTCTACCTGTAGGCGCCATAAGCTTCCATTTCCTGTAGTGTCTTTGTTGGATTTTCCCCCTCCCCTGTTATCTTTGGATTTCCCTAAGAACTCCTTCTTAAATAGAGCCTGTGTCTTATAGCTCTGGCAGTTATAATCCACTGTTACTAGAGTCCTGTTGACGTAAAGTGGGAGGAGAGGAAGCAGTCTGTAACCTCATGCAAATGTCTTCTACTGGGCAAAAGTCACTGGCCTGTGACTGCCAGAAGTGTTCCTTAGCTTTTTGTTTTTCTCCCCTTAGGTGAGACAGGAAGGCTAGAGGAGGCTGGACTTGCCCTGAGGTACATAAGGCTCTCCCCTAAAGGGCAGGCCTTAGTTATGGAGAACACTCTGGACAGAAGGGGATTTCTCTTAGATCTTCACCTTGAGAACCTGGTGAGGTTACTGAAAATAAAACCATGAAAGTGTGGAGACCCCCCTACGCCGGAGTCCCCAGGAAAGTATCTCACTCTCAAACTAATACACATTCAGCCTCCAACATTTCATCGAAACTATCATGTAAGTGTACCTACCATTGCTCCAGGAGCTTCTGCTCAGGTAAGCTGATTCTGCTTGTTCCTCTCTATGCACCAATCTCTCCAGGGTGGTGGTTTGCACTGTGACCTCGATTCTCTGATGGATCTAAGAAAAGCCACTGATTTTTCAGTTTAGCTTTTTTCTTGTTTTAAGTATAGAACATTGACTTCCAAGTCTCTTGCATGTTAATGCTGAAATTGGAAGTCTCATCTGTAAGTAAATAAGCTATTTTTTTTTTAAGTAAGTCACTGATTACTTTGGAAGTTGCTAGGGGTATCTTCTAGAGTCATCAGAGAGGGATAACCACCAGGAGATATTTAAAATAAAGGACTTATCATAGGGTTTTGACCTTACTCAAAAGTGGGAGCTGGTTATACCATCTGTGTGAAGCTGTTGCTTCTAAGTCAGCTGCTAGCGCCTGAAGACAAACACAGGCAGGAATGTAAGATGGACATGAAGTTGGGGGAGCAAAGACAAATTGGAACCTGTGAAAAGGAGCAGGAGCCTACATCAGTCTCTCACCAACTCTAAGCCTCCATCAACACCAATGATGTTGATGACATGCACCTTTATTGTGGAATTAAACACACTCTAACCATGAAGTCAGAGAAGCTGAAGTACCTGCAGGCCTAGCTTCTATCCCACATGGACAATTAGCCAACAGATATCAACAATGTGCATAAGCTGCACAGCGCCTGGCCTTGACCTTCTGAGCATACACAATTATATGTGGCTGCTGCTTCACTTCTGCCTTCCAAGTCTTGTGCAAAATATCTACCATGATGGACACTAACCTGGAACTCTGCAGGGAAGGAAATTCTGGAAAACATAGTTCCAGCTTAGCTAAGTTAGCCCAATACACATACACCATACTAGGGTAATAATTCATTTTTCTGAGCACTGGTAAATAAATGAGTTGAGCATTTAACCTGCCTTTCCCACACAGTTTATTTCAGGGTTATCCACCAATTGAAGCTAACTCACTCACATCTCTGGAAGTTTGCAGGCAGTTGGCCAGGGTGCTTTGTTTCTCCTCCACATGAACTCCAGCAGACTAGTTCAGGCCTGTGCACATTGTAGTCTCAGAGTTCTAAGTTCAGCCAAAACAGCAACTCCTAATGAATAAGTGTGCTTTTTTCAAAATAGACTTTATTTTTTAGAGCAGCTTTAGTTGCCTAGCAAAATTGAGCAGAAGGTCCTGAGATTTCCCATATACTCCCTTCCCCCACACATGCATAGCCCCCCCATTACCAACATCTCGCACATTTGTTACAGTTGATGAGCCTACATTGGCACATTGTTATTACCCAGAGTCCATACTTTACATTAGGGTTCACTCTTAGGGTTGTACATTCTATGGGTAGGGACAAATATGTAATGATGTGTACATATCATTGTAGCATCATGCAAGAGTAGTTTCACTGTTCTCAAAATCCTCTGGGCTCCACTTATTCATCCTGCACCGCCCCCATTCCTGGAAACCACTAATCTTTTTTTTTTTTTTTGAGATGGAGTCTTGCTTTGTTGCAGTGCAGTGTGAGTGCAGTGGCGTGATCTCAGCTCACCATAACTTCCGCCTCCTGGGTTCAAGCAATTCTCCTGCCTCAGCCTCCTGGGTAGCTGGGATTATAGGTGCCCACCACCATGCCCAGCTAATTTTTGTATTTTTAGTAGAGATGGGGTTTCACCATGGTGGCCAGGCTGGTCTCAAACTCCTGACCTCAAGTGATCTGCTCACCTCAGCCTCCCAAAGTGCTGGGATTACAGGCGTGAGCCAGTGTGCCCAGCCACCACTAATCTTTTTACTGTCTCCACAGTTTTGTCTTTTCCAGAATGTCATATAATTGGAATCATACAGTATGTAGCATTTTCAGTTTGGCTTCTTTCATATTTTATTAGAAATATGCATTCAAGTTTCCTCCATGTCTTTTCATGGCTTGATAACACCCTTCCTTCCTTCCTTCCCTCCTTGCTTCCTTCCTTCCTTCCTTCCCTCCTTCCTTGCTTCCTGCCTTCCTTTTTTCCCTTTCTTTCTTTTTTTTGTAGAAGAGTTCTCACTACATTGCCCAGGCTGGTCTAGAACTCCTGGCTTCAAGTGATCCTCCTGCCTCGGCCTTCCAAACTGCTAGAATTAAAGGCATGAGCCACCACATCTGGCCGATAACTCATTTCTTTTTAGCACAGAATAATATTCGATTGTCTGAATGTACCACAGTTTATTTATCCATTCACCTACTGAAGTACATCTTGGTTGCTTCCAAATTTTGGCAAGTATGAATAAAACTTCTGTAAACATCCACATGCAGGTTTCTGTGTGGACACAAGTTTTTGACATTTTTGAATAAATACCAAGGAGTGTGCTTGCTAGATTGTATGTTAAGTGTATGTTTAGTTTTGCAAGAAACTGACAAGCTGTTTTCTAAAGTGGCTGTACTATTTTGCATTCTCACCAGTGATGAAAGAATCCTTGTTGTTCCAATTCTTCCTTGCCAGTATTTAGAGTTGTCAGTTTTCTGGATTTTGACCATTCTAATAGATGTATAGCAGTATCTCATTGTTGTTTTAATTTGCATGTCACTGATGATGTGATGTGGAGCATATTTTCATGTGCTTCTTTGCCATCTGTGTATCTTTGGTGAGGTATGTGTTAAAGTCTTTGGCCCATTTCTAAATTGAATTGTTTTTCTTATTATGGAGTTCCAAGAGTTCTTTGTATATTTTGGATCACAGTCCTTTATCAAATACATCTTTTGCAAATGTTTGGTCCCAGTCTGTGGCATATCTTTTCATTCTCTTCAGAGCATCTTTCACGGAGCAAAATTTTTTAATTTTAAAGAAGTCAAGCTTATGAATTCTTTCTTTCATGGATCACGCCTTAGTGTTGCATCTAAAAAAGTCATCTTCAAATCCAAGGTCATCTAGATTTTCTCCTATGTTATCTTCTAGTATTTTTATTATTTTGTGTTTTGCATTTAGGTCTATGATCTGTTTTGAGTTAATTTTTATGAAGGGTGTAAGATTTGCGTCAAGTTTTTTGTTTGTTTGTTTGTTTGTTCATTTGTTTTTTTTGGCCTAGGGATGTCTGGTTGTTCTAGCACCATTTGTTGAAAAGACTCTCTTTTCTCTGTTGTACTGCTTTTTCTCTTTTGTCAAAGATCAGTTGATTATACTTATGTGGGTCTATTTCTGCACTCTTTATTCTGTTTCATTGATCTACTTGTCTATTCTTTCACAAATACCACACTGTCTTGATTACTGTAGTTTTATAGTAAGTCTTGGAGTCAGGTAATGTTAGTCCTTGAACTTTTTAATTCCCCTTCAATATTGTGTTGGCTATTCTGAGACTTTTGCCTACCCATGTAAACTTTAGAATCAGTTTGTCAATAACCACAAAACAACTTGCTGGGATTTACATTGAGATTGTGTTGAATCAAATTGGGAAGAGCTGATATCTTGATAATATTGAGTCTTCCTATCCATGAACATGGGATATCTCTCAATTTATTTAGTTCTTCTTTGATTTCTTTCACAAGAGTTTTGTAGTTTTCCTTATGTAGATCTTATACATATTTTGTTAGATTTACACCTGAATATTTTATTTTGGGGGATGCTAATGTACTTGATGTTGTGTTTTTAGTTTTAAATTCCACTTATTCATTGCTGGTATATAGGAGAGTGTTTGAATTTTGTATATTGACCTTGTATCCTACAACCTTGCTATAATGGCTTATTATTTCCAGGAGGGGTTTTTTGGTCAGTTCTTTCAGATTTCTTTCAGATTTCAGATGAAACAAGGAGTTTTCTTTCTTAATTCATAATCTGTACACCTTTTTTCCTTTTCTTATTGCATTAGCTAGGACTTCCAGTATGATGTTGAAAAGCAGTGGTGAGACGGGACATCCTTTCCTTGTTTCTGAAGAAGTGCTTTTAAAACTTATGCTTGAATTGTATTTGTTCATGTCCCATTGGTCAATACACATCAGTTTCTTTTTTTAAATTTTTTTTTAAAAATTGTAGAAATTGGGTCTTTCTCTGTCACCCAGGCTGATCTCAAACTCCTAGCCTCAAGCAATCCTCCCACCTGAGCCTCCCAAAGTGCTGGGATTACAGTACAAGCTACTGCACCTGGCTCACATTCATTTCCAGAGATGGAGAAATAAACTCTTCATCCCACTTCAAGGGATGCATCTCTCAGTGGTAGGTACAGCTATGTCACACTGTGGAAGGATATGCATGGGATGAATTTGTAGTCATCTTACAGTTTACCATAACTACCTTGCTGGTTCCCTAATAAATTCAAGCAGATGTTGTGTTTTTAAATTAAGTTTTACATTTTAAGATAACTTTATATTTATATTTTATTTTAAGAAATAATACATAGCAATCCATCACACTCTTTACACAGTTTCTTCCAGTGGTAACATTTTGCAGAACTGCAGTACAATATCCCACCAGAGTACTGACATTGACACCATCAGGATAAAGAACACTTTCATCACCACAGTGCTTCTCATATTGCCTTTTTATAGCCACAGCTCATCTTTAATCCTTGTCAACAATGAATCTGTTTTCCATTTCTATAATTTTACTATTGCAAGAGTATGATATAAATGGAATCATATAGTATGTAACCATTTGGAGTTGGCTTTTGTACCCAGTATAATTCTATGCAATTCTATTCATTTAGGTTGTTGTGCCTATCAGTAGTTTATTCCTTTTCACTGCTAAGTAGTATTTCATGGTATGGACATACCACGGTTTAACCATTTATACATTATATAACAATTGTGCTGTTTCCAGTTTGGGCTATTAGGAATAAAGCTATTATAAAGATTCATATACAAGTTTTTGTGTGGATCTAAGTCTTCATTTTCTAATTGAATTGTTTGGGTTTTTACTGTTTAGTTTTGAGAGTTCTGTATATATTCTAGATATTAGTCCTCTGTTGGATATAGGCTTTGCAAGTACTTTCCCCACTCCATATCTTGTCTTTTCATCCTTTTAGCAGAGTCTTTGACAGAGAACAGATTTTGAATTCTGATAAAGTCCAATTTATCCATTTTTTTTCTCTTATAGGTCTTGCTTTTGGCACCATGTCTAAAAGCTCTTTATCCCTACATCCTGAAGAATTTTTATAATTTTTTCTACAAGTTTTATAATGTTATGTTTACATTTAAGTCTAGAATCTGTTGATTTAATTTCTGCATAAGTCATGAGTTTCTTTTCTTTCCTTTCCTTTTTCCTATGAACATCCACTGGCTTCAACACCGCTTCTTGAAATGGCTACCTTTTCTTCATTTAATTGCATTTGTACCTTTATTTTTAAAAATCACTTCGAGCTGGGAGTGGTGGCTCATGCCTGCAATCCCAGCACTTTGGGAGGTCAAGGCAGGCAGATCACTTGAGCCTAGGAATTTGAGAGCAGCATGGGGAACATGGCAAAATCTCATCTCTACTAAAAATACAAAAATTAGCTGGGCATGGTGGCATACACCTAGAGTCCCAGCTACTCAGGAGGCTGAGGTGGGAGGCTCGTTTGAGGCCAGGAGACAGAGGTTGCAGTGAGCCGAGATCATGCCACTGCACTCCAGCCTATCACCCTGTCTCAAAAAAAAAAAAAAAAATCAGTTAGGCATATTTGTGTGGGTCGTTTCTGGGCTCTCTATTCTGTTCCATTGATCTATGTGTCTATTCCTCTACACATCCTTGATTACTATAGTTATATAATGTCTCAAAATAAAATAGACTTAATTGATTTAGCTACTATTTTTTTCCAAAATTGTTTTGCCATTCTAGTTCCTTTGCATTTCCATATAAATTCTAGAATAATTTTGTCTATATCTACAAAAAATCTCTCTGGGATTTTAATAGGAATTGTATTAAACCTGTATATCAATTTGGACAGAATTAACATCTTTACCATGTTGAATCTTCCCATTCATAAACATGGTGTGTTTCTCCATGTATTTAAAATTATTAATACTTTGATTTTTTAATCAACATTGTGTAGTTTTCAGTATACAAAAGTTTTGTATGTGTTTTGTTAGATTGATGCCTACATGTTTTTTTTTCCTGGAGTGATTATAAATGGTATTGTATTTTTAATTTTACTGTCCACATAGTCATTGCGAGTATATAGAAATACAATTAATTTGTGTATGTCTATCTTATATTCTGCAACCTTGCCAAACTTACTGGTTCTCAGAAGGTTTTTTTGTAGATTTTGAGATTTTCATTTTTAATTTTTAGTATAAATTAATTTCATTTTGATTGATACATAATATTGTAAATATTTGTAAGGTATACATAATATTTTGTTACATGAATAGGATATATAATGATCAAGTCAGGGTATTTGGGGTATCCATCATCTTGAGTATTTCTTTGCATTGATATCATTTCAAGTTCTCTCTTCTAGCTGCCTTGAAATATAAAATACATAATACATTGTTACTAACTATAGACACCCTACTCTGATATCAAACATTAGAATTTATACCATCTATCAAACCATCTGTTTGTACCTATGACCAACCTCTCTTCATCCCCCCCCATTTCACCCTCACACCCTTTCCAGCCTCTAGTATCTATCATTCTACTGTCTACCTCCATGAGATCAACTTTTTTAGCTCCCACATGTATGTGAGAATATGCAATATTTCTTATCTTTCTGATAACAGCCATTCTAATTGGGGGAAGATGATCTCATTGTGATTTTGATTTGCATTTCCCTGATGATTAGTTATGCTGAGCATTTTTTCCATATACTTTCACTGCTGGATTTGGATGTCTAAGTCTCTTGCTAGACTTGGGAAGTTGTCATCTATAATTTCATTAAATATATTTTCTAACTCATTTTCTTTTCACCTTCTGGGACATCAAAAATTTGAATACTTGCTCACTTTATGGTGCTCCATAGGCTTTGCTCATTCCTTTTTATTCTTACTCTCTTTATTTGTGTCAGACTGGGTTAATTCAAAAGACCTGTCTTTAAAGTCTGAGATTCTTTCTCTACTTGACCTAGTGTATTGTGAAAGCTTTCAAATGTATTTTGTACTTCATTCAGTGAATTTTTCATTTCCAGAATTACTGTTTGGCTATTTTTTATGACATTTATCTCTTTAATACATTTCTAATTCATATCCTAAATTGTTTTTCTGGTTTCTTTGTATTGTTTTTCAGTATTTCCTTGTATCTCAATGAGCTTCTTTAATATCAATATGTTGAAGTCTTTTTTGGAATTTCATAAATTTATTTTTCATTGTGATATATTGCTGAAGAATTATTGTATTCCTTTGGAGGTGTCATATATCCTTGCTTTTTCATGTTTTTTTGTGTCATTACACTGATATCTGTGTATCTGGTGTAATAGTTGCTTCTTCCAATTTTTTAAAATTGGCTTTCATAGAGGAAGACTGTTTCCTGAACATGTATCCATGGTGTTGGTTGGGTAGAGCACTTCGGTTTTGATTTTTGGGTACATGCATTATTGGAGTTTCTGTATGATTTATTTGGCTGTAAACAGCATCAGTGGCATCTATGATTTCCTCAATGGTGAAGGGTGTAGTTATTAGTGGAGGCTATGGTGCAATTTTGCTGGAGACTGGGACACCAGGTGGGCCAGTCTTTAGGCCCCAGTACTGGCAGCAGTAGGCTAAGTGTGCCTGCCCTTGGGCCCCAGAATGGCATATGCTGTCACTGGTGTTCGTGTTCTGGGAAGACTGATTCTTGGGCCTTCAAGTGACTTGCTTGGGTGTCAGGAATGGCAGCAGTGGATTGTATGGGTGGGCAGGTTCTCTAGCTCCTGGGCTGCAGGCATGGTATAAGCAATGGCAGTAGCATTGTTGGGACAACCCTCAGACCCAGGCAGTCTATGCTGGTGTTGTCAGTGGCTGCAATGAGCTGGGCAGGCAAGTCTCCAGACCTGCCAGTGGTGCATACAGGTGGGTACCAGCTGTGGTGGTAGCAGCAAGGTGGGTGGGCCCAACCTCAGATCCTGGGAGGGGTGCTTAGGTGACAGTGGTGGTTGACTGAGCTTGGAAATACCCAGGCCCCTGGATGGTGTGCTTGTGTACTGGGAGGGGACGAGGGTTCATAGCTAGGCCAAGTGGCTCTTTCCTCAAATGCCCCCATGGTGCATGCAGGCACTGATTATGGTAGGCAGGGGTAGGATGACCCCCAGGCTGCTTGTGGAATGCTTGGGTAGGGGCAGCAGTGGCTGTGCTGTGGCCCTGCTACTGAGACGGGCAGTGTTGGTTTCAGTGGGAGAAGCTATAGGCAGGTGGTGGGGGGCACACACTTTGCTTGTACCTGTATTAGTCCATTCTTGCACTGCTATAAAGAAATATCTGAAACTGGGTAATTTACAAATACAAAAGGATTAATTGGCTCATGGTTCTGCAGGCTGTACAGGAAGCATAGTGGCTTCTGCTTTCGGTGAGGCCTCAGAAAGCTTCCAATCATGACAGAGGCAAAGGGGAGCGAGGCATCTCACATGGTGGGAGCAGGAGCAAGAAAGGGGGTGGGGAGGTGCTCACACTTTTAAACAACCAGATCTCATGAGAACTCACTCACTATTACAACCAACAGTACAAAGAGGATGGTATTAAACCATTCATGAGAAACCGTCCCCATAATCCAATCACCTCCCACTAGGCCCCACCTCCAACATTGGGGATTACAATTTGACATGAGATTTGGGCGGGGACATAGATCCAAACCATATCAGCCCCACAGCAGCCTTCAGCAGCACAGTTGGAGACAGTGGAGTTTGTCCTCAGAGCATATGAAAATGCATAGCCACACCCCTGCTGGCATGGGGGTGAGGTCAGAGTTGCTGCCAGTGGCTTCTGCCTCAGCCCTGGTGGTAGCTGTGGGTGGGCAATGTCAGAAGGGCTCCAGGGATGTAGAGATGCAGGGGCTGTTGAGCCCCACGGCAGGATGCAGTCTGGTGGGAGCTGGACTTTCAAAATGGCGCTGTGCTGCTACTGCTTAGGACTCAGAGGTTTATGGGACTCACTGTGAGCTCTTTCTCTGCTTTAATGTTGGACAGTCTCCCGGCAGCTCTCTTATGTTTCTCAGGGCCCAGGAGATTCAAATGGCTCTCCCATGGCTAGTATTGTTAAGAGTCAGAGGCAGGGATGTGGACCATTATGGGTCTCTCACGTACTTGTTCCTCACATCAGGGAGCCTCTCCGGGCTCCTAGACAATCCCAGCAGAGTAGATTGCCTGACTTCCCTCCCCTTCCTTGCTTTTTATGCTTCCCACCACTTCTCTGTTGAATTCCAGTATCCTCTTTTAGATGATCTATTCCAAGCGTGACTATCTACATGCTATTCTGGTTCCTCTCTGTGGAGGAGGCGAGTACTAGATGCACCTAGTAAGCCTTGAATCCCTTCTCCATTTCTTGAGTTTTTCTATGTAGACAATTATATTATTTGCAAATAAGAACAATTTTATTTCTTTCTTTCCAATTTATATGCCTTTTTCCCCCTTGCCTTACTGTAGTGGCTAGAACTTTCAGTACTATGTTGAATAAGAGTGGTGGGAACATACATCCTTGCCTCGTTTCCGATCTTATATAGAAAGCATTTAATCTGTCGCCATTGTGTCTTTTACCATTAAGTCTTTCACCTTCAGAAAGACATTCATACATGTCCTGTTTTAACTTAAGGAAGTTCCCTTCTGTCTTAATTTGCTAAGAGGTGATATCATTATTGGGTATTGCATTTTATCAAATACTTTTTCTGTCTCAATCGATATTATCGTATAATTTTTCTCCTTTAGTCTGTTGATATGGTGAATTACATGATTGATTTTGGAATATTGAAAAAATCTTGCATACCAGGCCGTGGTATATAATTATTTTTATACATTGATGGATTTGATTTGCTAATATATTTTTGAGGACTTTTCTGTCTAAGTCATGAGCAATATTGGTTTGTAGTTTGTTTTTGTTTTTATTTTTGTTTTATACTCTGTCTTATTTCAGTATCAGAGTAATGCTGACTTCATAAGTTGAGATTGGAAGTGTTTCCTCTTATTTTCTGGAAAATATCGTATTAAATTAGTATCACTTCTTTAAATGTTTAGCAGAATTCTTTATTGAAATTATCTAAGCCTGAAGATTTATTTTTCAGGAGCTTTTACCTATGAATTCAATTTCTTTAATTATAATAGGACTATTTAAATAAGTATTTATCTTCTAGTGACAAATCTTTTTGTTTTCCTTTGTCCTTCATTTCTGAAGGATAATTTCACCGGACATAGAAATTATGTTTGAGTTTAGTTTTTTGTTTGTTCGTTTGTTGTTGTTGTTGTTGTCGTTGTTGTTTTGAGACAAAGTCTGGCTCTGTCACATAGCCTGGAGTGCAGTGATGTGATCTTGGCTCACTGCAACCTCTGCCTACCAGGCTCAAGTGATCCTCCTACCTCAGACTCCCAAGTAGCTGGGACTACAGGAATGCACCACCATGCCTGGCTAATTTTTGTATTTTTTTTTTTGGTAGAGACGGGGTTTTGCCACGTTGCCCAGCCTGGTCTCTAACTCCTGGGCTCAAAGTGATCTACCCACTTTGGCCTCCCAAAGTGCTGGGATTACAGACATGAGCCACCATACCTGGCCTATTTGAGTATTTTCTTTCAGCACTTGAAAAGTGTTTTGCCACTTTTTTCTGGCCTCCATGTTTCAGATAAGAAACCTGTTTTATTTAGAATTGATGTTGTCCTATAGGTTAATGTGTCATTTCTCTCTGGCTTCTTTCAAGATTTTTTTCTTGGTTTTTAGTTTTCAGAAGTTTAATTATAATGTGTCTTGGCATAGATTTCTTTAGGTTTACTCAATTTGGGGTTAGCCGAGTTTCTTGCATCTGTGGGTCTTTCAGCAAACTTGGGGAGTTTTAAGCCATTTTTTTTTAATATTCTTTAAACTCCACTCTCTTTCCCTTCTCTTCAGGACTCCAATGATACAAATGTTGGATCTTTTGTAATTGTCCCACAGCTTCCTGAAACTGTTCTCTCTCTCTTTCTCTCCTCTCCTTTCTCTCTCTCTCCCTTTTTTTTAGGATGGAGTCTCACTCTGTCACCCAGGCTGGAGTGCAGTGGTGCGATCTCAGCTCACTGAAACCTCCGCCTCCTGGGTTCAAGCGATTCTTCTGCCTCAGCCTCCCGAGTAGCTGGGACTACAGGTGTGTGCCACCACGCCCGGCTAATTTTTTGTATTTTTAGTAGAGACAGGGTTTCATCATGTTACCCAGGATGGTCTTGATCTCCTGACCTTGTGGTCCACTCCCCTTGGCCTCCCAAAGTGCTGGAATTACAGGCATGAGCCACCATGCCCAGCCTCCTTTTTTTCTTCTATTTTACCTCTATCACTCAGATTGTGTAAATGCTATTGAACTGTTCTTAAAATTACTGATTCTATGTTTTGTATTCCTCACTCCACTCTTAAATCCAGTGAGCTTTTTATTTCTATTATAATATTTTTAATTCTATAATATTCATTTTCTTCTACATTTTTGCTGAGATTTATGTCAAGAGAATTTATAAATTCTTGTCGAATCATTTTTATGATGGTTGTTTAAAAATTCTTATCAGATCATTCCAACATCTGATTCATCTTGGTGTTAGTATCAGTTGATTTTCTTTTCTCATTCAAACTACAATTTTTCTGGTTCTCGATATGGTGGATGGTTTCCAATTCTATACTGGACATTTTGACTGTTAGTTAAGAGACTTTGGTTCCTATTTAAATTTTTATTTTAACATGCAATCATCCTGTTTAGATTTAGCATACAGGTTCTGATCTACTTTTGTGGGCTGTATTTTTAATGACCATCTAATTTGCACTGGCTCAAATAGCCTACGTGGTGCTATTTGGTTTGCTTGTTTGGTTTATCTTGTGCTACTGGGGCTCCACTTGTCCCTGTTGATGCAGATTCAGAGAGTGAAGGAAATTCTCCAGGCTGGGCCACCCACTGCCTCTAGGTAAAGGAGGGAGGCCTCCAGCCTGTGATTATAAAAAGCACTTCCTGAGCTAGGCATTGTTGTGGCAGGATTCTTCCTTTCTGTGGGGTACTGTTAGTGCTTCCAGGATGGGCTCTGTTGTGGCAGGATGCCCCTTGCTGATGCTGCCTAGCTGCCTGGTGACTCTGAATGAAGGAAGAGAATCTCAAGTTCACAGTACTGAAAAGTTTCCTGAGCTTGCCCTCTCTTGTGTGGGGCCAGATTCCCCTTGCAATTACTCTGGGCCACCCATTATCGCTAGGTGGGGGACTCTCAGGTCCTAGAAGGAAAGAAAGGACTCTGAGTCTTTCCTTTCTTCTTCTGTTAGGTAGAGGTTTGTAAGGCACCCTGCTGCTATGTCATTCCTCCTATCCTGGATCCCTGACGGTTGAATAATGTCTCCCCAAAATTCATGTCCATCTGGAACCTCAAAATGTTATCTTATGTGGACTCAATTTAATTTTTTTAGAGATAGGGTCTCACTATGTTGCCCAGGCTGAACTCGAACACTTGAACTCCTGGGCTCAAGAATTCCTCCCAATCTCAGCCTCCCAGGTAGCTGGGACTACAGGTGTGCACCACCACACCAGCCAGCTTGTGGTTTATTTGCAACAAAAGGTCTTTTCAAATGTAACTAGTTCAGATAAGATAGTACTGGATTAGGGTGGGTTTTAATCCAATGAGTAGTGACCTGATAAGAGGGATATTTCTGGACACAGAGACACACACACAGAGGGAGAACACCATGTAACCATGAAGGCAGAGATTAGAGTGATGCATCTAGAAGCCAAGGAATGCCAAGCATTGCTGGCAACTACCAGCAGAAGCTAGGAGAGAGGCATGAAATGGATTCTCCCTCAGAACCTCCAGAAGGAACTAACCTTGCTGACACCTTGATTTTGGACTTGTAGTCTCGGAAACTGTGAGTTAATACACTTCTGTTGTTTTAAGCTGCCCTGTTTGTGTTGCTTTGTTCTGGCAGCCCTAGGAAGCGAATATACCAACTGGTTTGGCTTCCTTCTCCCTTTCACAGTTTTCCCTTAGTTGTCCCCTGCATTATTTCTGGGGCTGACAGTTGTACTTAGTGAAAAGGAGCATGGAAAGATAAGTGTATCCCATCTTGACAAATGGAAGTTAGATATTGGTTTTATATGTTGTGCATTATATTTTACCTCAGTGGAGACATTATTCTGAAACAATAGTTCTCCATTACTGTCATTGGCTGCCCCTTATTGATTATACATGGTATAAGTGGGAAGCAAGAGATCCAATGGAGGAAAGAGACAAAGATAACCCCTTTGACAATGGTTGAGGGAGGCTCCAGGATAACTGCAGTGCACCAGGTGGAGGAGACAGCTGACCAGATCAAAGTCATGTGTCTCAAAAGTTGGACATGTCATTACCAAGATCCTTCTGCCATCATACTCTTTTTTTAACCTGAACATGCCCTGATGCATCTGTCCCAAATTCCTTTTTAAACATGGCTTTTCTCTACCATGATGAAGTTCCTCTCTCCCCTCCACACCCTATGCGTGGTTCAGCTGAGGACCTCAAGGTAATCCCCAAAGTGTCCTGATTGGACAGACTCTTAGGAGCTGGGGGCTGGGCATGTGGAGCTGAGAAGCATAAAACACAGAACAGCTCCTTTGACCACATTCCTACCGGATGCACAGACTCAGCCCACACTAGGGCCCTGCCAGACACCCCAACTGTGAAGAACACAGCATTTCCAAGAATGCGCCATGTCCTGGCCCACTGACCTCTCCCAGGAGGACTCTGGTAAACTCACAGTGAAGCTGAAATTAGACCATGACCCAGCCCATCTTATTCTGAGCTCTCACCTAAGAGTGATAGCATTGTTCTTTTCTTGTTCTGCTAGGTTTGCGCTTGCTACTCAGTTTTCCAGATGAAAAGGATACATTATTTATGAATATATATATATATACACACACATATATATATTCTATCAAAATAGAAATAAAAACACATAAGAAGGGAATGTGGTTGGAGTGGACCCACAGGTACTGATGATGTTCTGTCTTAACATAATGGGGCTATGCAAATGTTTGCTTTATTATTCTTCAACTGCACATCCACATTCCATGTACTCTTAGGTATGGATGTGTATTTCAAAATACAAGTGAATAAAGTGCTCTACACATTCTCTTTACATAACAATAAATGGATCAAACAAACTGCTTATGTGGCACAAGACTTCATGAGGGGGAAGGGATTTCAGAATTGATTCCGCATAGCCAGCCTGCTAGGACAAAAAGAATATGGGTTCAAATCTCAGCTCTGGCCCCAGGGTCCTCACAGCTGTTTGGTCCCCGTGAGTGGCCCCCCTGCCAAAAACTGTGAAGAATTAACGGAAGTATACAAAGGGAGCTTTCAGTCAAGAGTTGGGGTCTCACACTCTCATAAAATAAGACCAACTGTCTTAGTCTTCTCAGGCTGTCATAACAAAATACCATAGACTAGGTGGATTTAACAACAGAAATTATTCCTCACAGTCTGGAGGCCTGGAAGTCCAAGACCAACAGCTGGCAAAGTAGGCTTCATTCTGAGGCCTCATATCTTGGCTTGAAGGTGGCCACCATTTCTCTGTGTGCTCACATGAACTCTTCTTTGTGCACAAGGCGGGAGGCAGAGAAAGTGAGCTTTCTAGTGTGTCTTCTTATAAGGATAATCATGTCATCACGACGGCCCCACCTTCATGACCTAATCTAACATTGATTACCTCCCAAAGACTCCATCTCCAAATACCATCGCACCGGGGGCTGGGCTTCAAGATACAAATTTTGGAGGAACACAAACATACAGTCCACAACACCTGATGAATGACTGGCTCAAAGCAGGCAGTAAGAAGGGCTTCATAAGCACAGAGTCTGGAAAGAAGTTGGGATTACAGTAGGACTTAAAGCACTGGCAAGGAAGTACTTTTGTGTTTGGAGGAGGGAAACTCATCCATGCAGGGGGGTGATGTCAAAAGACAGAGAGCTCCCCAAAATCAAGAGGTATGTTGTCTTCCCCTTTGAGTATTCAGATCTGTCCACTACACGGCAGGAGTTTTTTTCCAAATCTGTTGAATTGAGCTGCCTGTGGGTAGAAGAGTTTGTTCTGGAGCAATAGTTATGGAGAACAATAAGAAATCCCTATGAAGAGACAAGTTGAGGCAAGCCTGTGAAGGATGTTTGAGAGGTCACCTGTTGCTTTAGCCTGCCAGGCATACATTCTCCCCGCCCTTTCTGATGTCAGCATGCCAACTTTCCCTTAGGAAACGAGCCATCCTCCACTGTTGGTCCATATAGTCCTGATAGAGCTAATCCCACTCCCAGCTCCAGAGGTGGCCATGTGGACCAGGTCTGACCCAACAGCGTACTCCATTCTTCCAGCTATGGTGTTGGTTCAGAGATGGACATGTGACCTAAGCTGGGCCAATGGGAGCCTTCTCGGGACTGTTGCTGACACTTAAGAGAAAAAGTGTCCTTTTCCACTGGGGTTGCTAAGCTAACGTAAAAAGAAAACAAACTAAAAGAAACAAGCTTGTGCTACTGGTAGTTGCCATCTTTTCCACAATGTGGGGAGAGCCTGTGTGTCAGGAGAAATCATTTCTGCTGCTACAAATGACAGAGAACCTACTATAAAGTAGCTTAAGTGACAAGGAAAATGTGTTGTTCACATAAAAAGGTAAGGAAAGCTCCAGGGATGGTGCCTTCAGTGATTTCATCAAGGGCTTATATTCTTTGCATCTTTCCACTCTGCATCCTTAATGTGTCAGTTATGGTTTCAGGCTATAATTGGCCACAGTCGTTCCTGTTTTAAACATCCAGACACAGTAACCAACAGAAGAATAACAAACAGAAGAATAAGAAACAATCTCTTCCTAGAGTCTCCTTGTAAAAAAGCAAACCTGCTCCATAATTTCCTCTGCAAAATTCCCCCTCTACAACATTGACCAGACTTTCATGACATGGCCATGACCAAACAAATTACTGACAGGGGATTAGTACTACCATTTCTTTGAGCTGGAAAAATGAACACTTCTTGTGATGGGCAGTTTTATATGTCAGCTGGCTAGACTACAAGTCCCCAGTTATTCAAACACTAAATATTATTGTGAATATATCTTGCAGATGTGATTAAAGGTCTTAATCAGTTGACTTTAGGCAAGAGAGATTATCCTAGGTAATATAGATGACCATGCTTCTGTCAGTTGAAAGACCTCAAAAGCAGAGCCAAGGCTTCCTTGAAGAAGAAAATATTTTTGGTTGTCAAAATGGGAAATGGGTTACAACTGGTGTCAATAAAAAGAGTCAAACCCTGTAAAATATTTGAAGAGATTTATTCTGGGCCAAATATGAGGGACAAATGGCCTGTGACACAGGCCCAGGAGATCTTGAGAACATGTACCCAAGGCAGTGGGGCTACAGCTTGGTTTTGTACATTTTGGGGAGGCATAAGATACCAATCAATACATGTAAGATGTATATGGGTTCAGTCCCAAAAGGTGGGACAACTGGAAGTTGGGGGCTTCCAGGTCATAGGCAGATTCAAACGATTTGGGCAATAAAATAAACAATGCAGTATTGGATTATAATCCATCTTAGTCTGCTCAGACTTTTATAACAAAATATCACAGACTGGGTGGATTAAAAAACGTAAATCTGGGCAACATGGTGCAACCCCATCTCTACTAAAAAAAATACAAAAATTAGCTGAGTGTGGTGGCGGGCGCCTGTAATTCCAGCTACTCGGGAGGCTGAGGCAGGAGAATCGCTTGAACCTGGGAGGCAGAGGTTGCAGTGAGCCAAGATTGCACCATTGCACTCCCGCCTGGGTGACAAGAGCAAAACTCTGTCTCATAAATAAATAAATAAATAAATAAATAAATAAATAAATATCACATGATTATATTAATAGACGTAGAAAAGGCTTTTGATAAAATTCAACATTTCTTCATGTTAAAAACTCTCAATAAACTAGGTTTTGAAGGGAAATACCTCAAAATAACCAGAGCCATCTATAACAAACCCACAGCCAATATCATACTGCATGGTCAAAAGCTGGAAGCATTCCTTTTGAAAACCGGCACAAGACAAAGATGCCCCCTCTCACCACTCCTGTTCAAGACAGTATTGGAAGTTCTGGCCAGAGCAATCAGGCAAGAGAAAAAAATAAAGGCATCCAAAAAGTAAGAGAGGAAGTCAAACTATCCCTATTTGCAGATGACATGATTCTATATCTAGAAAGCCACATGGTCTCAGCCCAAAAACTTCTTCAGCTGATAAACAACTTTAACAAAGTTTCAGGATACAAAAATCAATGTACAAAAATCACTAGTATTCGTATACACCAACAACAACCAAGCCAAAGCCAAATCAAGAATGTGATACCATTCACAATTGCCACAAAAAGAATAAAATACCTAGGAATACAGCTAATCGGGGAAGTGAAAGATCTCTACAATGAGAATTACAAAACATTGCTCAGAGAAATCAGAGATGACACAAACAAATGGAAAAACATTTCATGCTCACGGATTGGAAGAATCAATATCATTAAAATGGCCATACTGCCCAAAGCAATTTACAGATTCAGTGTTATTCCTATAAAACTACCAATGACATTCTTCACAGAACTAGAAAAAAAACTTTTTAAAAAATTCATATCGAACCAAAAAAGATAAGGTTTTGCTCTGTCACCCAGGCTGGAGTACAATGGCATGATCATGTCTCACTGTAGCCCTGACCTCCTGGGCTCAAGCAATCCTCCCACCTCAGCCTCCCAAGTAGCTGGGGCTACAGGTGTGAGCCACCATGCCTGGCTAATTTTTTAAATTTTCTATAAAGATGGGGTCCGTCTTTGTTGCCCAGGTTGGTCTTGAACTCCTGGGCTCAAGCAATTCTTCCAGCTTAGCCTCCCAAAGTGCTGGGATTACAGGAGAGAGCCACTGCATCTGGCCCAATATAAAGAAATATTAACTGGAGATTGGAATAACAGGGAATTGTAGAGTAAGAGTTAAAGAGGACCCTAAAGAAGATAGGGGTAGCAAATATAAGAAGCAACCACTATCCCTAGGGCTGAGCTAAGAGTAACCAAAAAAGATTCCTCCTTCCTGGACTGAGATTCAAAACTCATTGAAGAGGGCATGGTATGGCTCACTGGATGATGGAGGAGCCACCGGGGTGCCTAAGATGCCATGCTGGTGTGACTTGATGGAAATATGCCCTCTAGGATGCCAAGTCCACAGTGAGGTGCTATGCCTCAGATCTTACTGCAGAGTTGATAAATGGGTTGATGGGATGGCCATTCATGAGAGGTGCCTCATCAGCAGCATTTTACTGTGAAGCCACCTGAGAAGGTACCCAGTCTGCTATACCCAGCTGGCTGTCACATGCTGCAGGACTACAGAGCTGGAGAAGCCACTGCTATAGTTTGAATGCCTTTGTCCCCTCCAAATGCCATGTTGAAACTTAATCTCCAATGCAAAGGTATTGGGAGGTGTGGCCTTTGGGAAGTGTTTAGGTCATGAGGGCTCTACCCTTATGAATGGATTAATGCTGCTATAAAAAGAGCTTGTGAGAGTGGGTTCTCTCTTCTGCTCTTCTGCCAATGAGGGAATGCCATGAGGAAACAGCACTCAAGGTGCCATCTTACAACCAGAGAGACTGGGCACTAAACTGCTGTGCCTTGATCTTGGACTTCCCAGCTTCCAGAACTGTGAAAGAATAAATTTCTGTTTTTTACAAATTATCCATCTCGGGTACTCTGTCATAGCAGCACAAAACAAGGTAAGACAGGCACCATGCTAAACTAGCCAAGCACTGAAGAATGACCACACTACAGGAAGAGGAGATCCTTTACTCCTGCAGTGTCCCTCAGCACTCTTTACTAATAAGACTTCATATGGTGCCAGCTGACAAAGAAGAAATAGTCACACAGCCCAGCTCCCTTCCCACAGACCAGGTAAAGAAGGGTGGAGGTGGAGTTGGAGCTGACAGGCAATAACTTCATTTGTACATGGCCAGAAAAATTCTAATAACAAAACCTGACAGACTACATGAGGAAAGAAAATTATAAACCCATATCTTCCCTGAATATAAAAGCTCTTAACAAAATATTAGCAAATCAGTTACAGCAATGTGTTAAAAGGATAATACATTATGACCAACTGGAGTTTATCTCAGCAACTCAAGGTCAGTGTAACATTTAAAAACGATATATCAAATCCAGGACTGGTGGCATATCCCTGTAGTCCCAGCTACATAGGCGGCCGAGGCAGGAGGACTGCTTAAGGCCAGGAGTTCAAGGTTACAGTGGACTATGATTGTGCCTGTGAATAGACACTGCACTCCAGACTGGGAGACACAGCAAGATCCCATCTTATTTAAAAAAAAAAAAATCAATACAATTGACCACATTAAAGAATAAAGGACGAAAAAATACACATTGCAACAGAAGCACTAAAAGCATTTGACAAAATTCAAAATCCATTCTTGATTAAAACTTAAGTGAACTACAAATTGAAGGAAACTTCCTCAATCTGATAAAGGATATCAATGAAAAACTTATGGCTTACAACATACTTCATGGTGAAAGACTGGAGCCATGGAAGAGAAATAAAAATGTGATAGGTAAATTTGCTGCTAGAGATGTTGCCTTAGGCAGAAGGGAAAGAGAAGAAATATTCTGGTTTCTCTCTTCATCCTACCCTTTAATCTCCACCAGTGTCTCCCTTTTGTTGATTCCAGCCAGAAACCAGTTTTCCTAAGAGCTTGGGAAACACAGACCATGGGGTTGGTTCCCTGCAACTCAGAGCAGAAGCAGGAAAAGACAAAAAGGGGATCTGAGGAAAAACAGGTCCAGACTCTTATAGAGACAGCACAGCCTGCTGGGAAATCACTACATATCCTGGCAGAAGAGAAAAGGGCTTGGCTCTCTTCTTAACAATATGCCTATAATTAACCTTTTTCTACTCATTATCCCCACTCTCATCACCATAGCATTCCTTACACTCACTGAATGAAAAATTTTAGGCTATATGCAACTATGCAAAGGACCTAACATTGTAGGTCCATATGGACTACATCAATCCTTTACAGATGCAATAAAACTTTATATTAAAGAACCTCTATGACCGTTAGCATCCACCATTCCTCTATACATTATCGCTCCAACCCTAGCCCTATCTATCGAACTCCTTATATAAATTCCTCTGCCCATACCATACCCCTTACTTATTCTTAATATAGGTCTCTTATTCATACAGCCACATCAAGCCTAGCCATCTACTCTATCCTATGTTGGGACAGGCACCCAATTCAAAATATGCACTAATTGGTGCACGACGGGCAATAGCTCAAAAAAATTCATATGAAGTTACCGTAGCTATAATGCTCCTGTCAGTCCTCTTGATAAGTGGCATATTTAATTTACCTACACTCATCGTAACACAACAGTTATCTGACTACTCCTACCATCATGACCTCTAGCCATAATATGTTTCATCTCCACACTAGCAGAGACTAACAGAGCCCCATTTGACCTAACAGAGGGGGAATCAGAGTTAGTTTCGGGTTTTAATATTGGATATGCCACAGGTCCATTTGCCCTGTTCTTTATAGCAGAATATATAAATATCATTATAATAAATGCCCTAATCACTATTATTTCTCTAAGAGCACTATATGATATTTATAAACCAGAACTCTACACCAAAAATTTCATCACCAAAACCCTCCTTTTAACAACTTCTTTTTATGAATTCAAGTATTGTACCCCTGATTCAGTTATGATCAGCTCATGCATCTTCTATGAAAAAACTTCTTACCACTCACTCTAGCACTTTGCATATGACATATTTCTATGCCTATCCTAATATCTAGTATTCCACCTCAGACATAAGAAATATGTCCGATAAAAGAGTTACACTGATAGAATAAATAATAGAGGTTTAAATCCTCTTATTTCTAGAATTACAGGAGTTGAACCTACCCCTGAGAATCCAAAATTCTCCATGCTACCTAATATACCATATCCTGCAGTAAGGTCAGCTAAATAAGCTATGGGGCCCATACCCCAAAAATGCTGGTTTATACCCTTTCTGTACTAATTAATCCTCTAACCCAACTTACTGTCTCTTTCACTATCTTTTTTTTTTTTTTTTTTTTGAGATGGAGTCTCACTCTGTCACCCAGGCTGGAGTGCATGGCACGATCTTGGTTCACTTCAGCCTCCATCTCCCGGCTCAAGTGATTCTCCCACCTCAGCCTCCCGAGTACCTGGGATTACAGGCCTGTGCCACCACGCCCAGCTAATTTTTGTATTTATTTTTAGTAGAGACAGGGTTTTGTCATGTTGGCCAGGCTGGTCTTGAACTCCTGATCCCAGGCGATCCACCCGCCTTGGCATCCCAAAGTGCTGGGATTATATGCATGAGCCACTGCGCCTGGCCATCTTTCACTATCCTTATAGGGACTCTCATCACAATAATAGGCTCACACTGACTTCTCATCTGACTGGGCCTAGAAGTAAATATACGAGCCATTATCCCAATTTTAATTTAAAAACAAGCCCCTACTCCACAGAAGCAGCTACCAACTATTTCCTTACACAAGTACCTGCATCCATAATCCTGATAATAGGGGTCATTACCAATATACCGTACTCCTGATGATGAACAATCATAAACTCAATCAATCAAGTAGCATCCTTAATAATAATGGCCTTAACAATAAAATTAAGCATATCTCCTTTCCACTTTTGAGTCCCAGAAGTAACTAAAGGAATCTCATTGACATCTGAGACAAAATGTCACATGACAAAAACTAGCCCCTATTTCCATTATATTTCAAATTTTCTCCTCAATAAACCCAAACATTTTACTAGCGGCCACAATGTTGTCTATTCTATTAGGTGGCTGAGGAGGGCTCAACTAAACACAACTGTGAAAAATCTTAGCCTACTCATCAATTGCTCACATGGGCTGAATAATTGCAATCTTAACATATAACCCAAACATTACTATCCTAAACCTATTTATTTATCTTATCCTGACGGTAGCTATATTTATAATACTTAGTTCAAGCATAGGCATTACAACTCTATCACTATCCCAAGCCTGAAATAAGTTACCATGACTAGTATCCATAATCCTACTTATCCTGTTATCCTTAGGAGACTTACCCCCATTAATAGGGTTCCTAGGCAAATGGACTATTATTCAAGAATTTACAAAAAACAATAGCCTTATTATACCCACTATTATAGCCCCCATAGCCCTATTCAATCTGTAATTTTATATGTGCCTAATCTACTCTACTTCACTATCCCCTACATCTAATAATATAAAATGACAATTCAAGAATACAAAACATATACTGTGGCTGGGCGCAGTGGCTCATGCCTGTAATCCCAGCACTTTGGGAGACTGAGGCGGGTGGATCATTTGAGGTCAGGAGTTCGAGACCAGCCTGGTTAACATGGTGAAACCCCATCTCTACTAAAAATACAAAAATTAGCCGGGTGTGGTGGTGCACGCCCGTAGTCCCAGCTACCGGGGAGGCTGAGGCACGAGAATCACTTGAACCTGGGAGGCGGAGGTTGCAGTGAGCTGAGATCTCATCTTTGCACTCCAGCCTGGGCAATAGAGCAAGACTCCATCTCAAAAAACAAACAAACAAACAACAACAACAAAAAAAACTGGGCTGAGTGCAGTGGCTCCCCCCTATAATCCCAGCACTTTGGGAGGCTGAGGCAGGCAGATCACCTGAGGTCAGGTGTTGGAGATCAGCCTGACCAACATGGTGAAACCCCATCTCTACTAAAAATGCCAAAATTAGCTGGGCATGGTGACATGTGCCTGTAATCTCAGCTACTTGGGAGGCTGAGGCAGGAGAATCGCTTGAACCCAGGAGGCGGAGGTGGAGGGAGCTGAAATCGTGCCACTGCACTACAGCCTGGGCAACAAGGGCAAAACTCCATCTCAAAATACATATATATATATTGCCCCCACTCATTACCTCCTCTGCTCTCCTCCTACCCATCTCCCCACTATTCCTAGCTATAACCTAGAAATTTAGGTTAAATTAGACCAAGAGCCTTCAAAGCCCTTAGTAGGTAGACTATACTTAATTTCTGTAAATAAACTTTAAGGACTGCAAGACTCTGTCCTACATCAATTGTACGCAAATCAATTGCTTTACTTAAGCTAAGCCCTTGCTAGATTGGTGGGACCTAAACCCATGAAAATTTAGTTAACAGCTAATCAACTGGCTTCAATCTACTTCTCCCGCTGTTGAGGGGGAAAAAGGCAGGAGAAGCCCAGGCAGGATTGAAGCTGTTCCTTTGAATTTGCAAGTCAACATGAAATATCACCTCAGGGCTGCTAAAAAGTTGGCTCAACATCTGTCTTTAGATTTACAGTCCAATGCTTGCTCAGCCATTTTATCCTTATACCTATGTTCATCTATCGCTATTTTCAACTAACCATAAAGACATCGGAACATTATATTTACTGTTTGGTACCTGAGCTGGGATAGTAAATACTGCCTTAAGTCTTCTAATCCAAGCAGAACTGGGTCAACCAGGGACCCTATCAGGAGATGATCAGACTTATAATGTTATTGTCACTGCCCTCACATTTGTTATAATTTTCTTCATAGTTATGCCCATTATAATCGGGGGTTTCAGCAAACTGACAAGTCCCGCTAATAATTGGTGTGCCAGACATGGCATTTCCCTGGATAAATAATACAAGCTTCCGACTTCTTCTCCCATCTTTTCTACTCCTACTTGCATCCTCAATAGTCAGGTGCCAAGACCGGCTGAACAGTCTACCCTCCCTTAGCAGAGAACCTGGAACATGCAGGAGCCTCTGTTGACTTGAGCATTTTTTCACTCCACTTAGCAGGTGTATCCTCTATTCTAGGCACTATTAATTTCATTACAATTGTTAACATAAAACCCCCAGGTATATCTCAACATCAAACACCCCTCTTCATTTGATCAATCCTTATCACAGCAGCCCTATTACTTTTATCTCTTCCAGTTCTAGCTGCTGGCATCACCATGCTATTAACTGACCACAACCTCCACTTTCTTTGACCCTGCTGGTGGAGGTGACACTCTCTTACATCAATACTTGTTCTGATTTTTTGGTCATCCAGAAGTCTATATCCTTATTCTACAAGGTTTTGGAATAATTTCCCATATTGTAACCTATTACTCCGGGAAAAAAGAACCGTTAGGTTATATGGGCATAGTATGAGCCATAATGTCCATTGCGTTCCTAGGGTTTATCGTCTGAGCCTATCACGTATTTCCAGTGCACATAGATGTTGATACCCAAGCATACTTCACATCTGCCACCATAATTATTGCTATTCCCAGTGGTGTCAAAGTCTTTAGCTCATTAGCCACACTGCATGGTGGTAACATCAAATGATCCCCTGCAATGCTCTGAGCACTAGGGTTCATTTTCCTTTATACAGTAAGAGGGTTAACTGTTACTGTATTAGCCAACTCATCATTAGACATTTTTCTATACGATATATTATGTTGTAGCACATTTCCACTACGTTTTATCAATAGGAGCAGTATTCGCCATTATAGGAGGCTTCGGCCATGGATTCCCTGTTTTCAGGTTATACACTTAACCAAAACTGAACCAAAATTCACTTTACTATTATATTTGTTGGCGTAAACCTAACTTTCTTCCCACAACACTTCCTCAGACTGTCGGGAATGTCTCAACGATAAGCTGATTACCCTGATGCATATACTGCATGAGATACTATCTCATCCATAGGCTCATTTATCTCACTAACAGCAGTAATACTAATAATCTTCATAATCTGAGAAGCTTTTGCATCAAAATGAGAAGTACTAATAGTCGAACTCCCAACTACAAACTAAGAGTGACTTTATGGCTGCCCACCACCCTGTCATACATTTGAAGAGCCAGCCTGCATAAAAGCCTAAGCGAGAAAGGAAGGAATCAAACCCCCAAAACTGGTTTCAAGCCACCTTTATAACCTCTATGACTTTCTCCATGAATATCAGTAAAACAATTACATAACTTTGTCAAACTTAATTTATAGGTTAGAATCCTATATATCTTCATGGCTCATCCATTTCAACTAGGTCTCCAAGATGCTACATCTCCTATTATAGAAGAACTACTCCATTTTCATGATCACACTCTCATAATCATTTTCCTGATCAGCTCCCTAGTTCTCTATATTATTTCCCTCATATTAACAATAAAACTAATGCATACTAGCACTACAGATGCCCAAGAAGTAGAAACTGTATGAGCTACCTTACCCGCTATTATCCTAATCTTAATCGCCCTCCCATCTCTATGCATCCTATATATGATGGATGAAGTGAATAACCCCCTCTCACTGTCAAAACCATAGGACATCAATGATACTGAAGTTATGAGTACACAGATTACAAAGGCTTAAGCTTTGATAACTACATGATCCCTACGACAGACCTAAAACCAGGGGAACTACGACTCCTTGAAGTTGGTAATTGAGTAGTTCTCCCAGTAGAAATCCCCATTTGCATACTAATTTCATCAGAAGATATTCTACACTCATGAGCTGTCCCATCATTGGGTCTCAAAACAAATGCAGTCCCTAGGCACTTAAATCGAGCAACCTTAACATCCACATGATCAGGCCTTTACTATGGCCAGTGCTCAGAAATCTGCAGATCCAACCACAGCCTCATATCCATTGTTCTTGAATTAGTTCCCCTAAAATACTTTGAAAGCTGATCAGCATCTATACTATAATATCACTGTAAAGCTAATTAGCATTAACCCTTAAAGTTAAAAACTGAGGATTTTAAATTCCCCTACAATGAGATGCCCCAACTAGATACATCTACGTGATTTATTACTATTCTATGATCATAACTTAATTTATCTTATTTCAATTAAAAATCTCAAAATTTATTTATCCTATGAACCCTGCACTAAAAACATTTGAAACACAAAAACACGAAACCCCTTGAGAACTAAAATGAACGAAACTGTATTCACTTCTTTCATTACCCCAACAATACTAGGCCTACCCACAGTGACCTTAATCATTTTATTCCCCATCCCCAACTGCTTAGTAAAAAATCGACTGACTTCCATTCCACAGTGACTGTTTCAACTTGTATTGAAACAAATAATAACAATACATAATATCAAGGGATGAACCTGATCCCTCATATTAATTTCCCTTATTATTTTTATTGGGTCAACTAACCTTCTAGGTCTTCTACCCCTACTCGACTGTCAATAAATTTAGGAATAGCTATCCTTCTGTGGGCAGGAGCAGTAATTACTGGCTTTCACTTTAAAACTAAGGCTTCCTTAGCCCACTTCCTACCACAAGGCACACCTGTCCCACTTATCCCTATATGAGTAATCATTGAAACTATTCGTCTTTTTATTCAACCAATAGCGCTAGCTGTACAGTTAACAGCCAACATTACAGCTGGCCACTTACATTACAGCACACCCAGCGCAGCTCTTGAAAATCCAGCCATGTTTTCTTTCTACCCCAACTCTGGAGGGCCTTCTGCTCCTAGTCTGGCTCCTCTTCCTCATCCTATAATCCTTCTTCAAATGGCCACCAGCTGATTCACCAAGGGTACTCAAGTCTGACATCTGGGCTCCCAGGTCAGCATCCATTCCCCTTGTACCATGCTGGGGTTCACCTTTCCACAAAGTCATCCTGAAGATTGGGATCCTGTCTTGCTCCTCCACCCCTGACTCCATCTCAGCTCTAGTCTCTGACACATATACACACACACACACACTTGGCCACCTAGCTCCACCCCAATTCCTAAATTTTGCCTGACATTCAAATTGCCCAATTAGCTGCTTTACCATTGTGAGTCTGTCTGAACTCTGGGTCAGCCAGGCCCACCTGGACTTTCTGGCTGCATCCTATTATAACCCACATGCTGCCAGCTGCCCAGCTGCCAGCAGAACTTGTGATCTGAGCTGTCTTCCCAGCCTGGTCCTCACTGGGTTCTCACCACATGATGTTCACACCTCCATTAGGCCACAGGCAGTCCCCTCTGGCAGAGGACATTTGTGATTTGATTTTAGGGGCACTCCTTCCCCATTATGAGTCCATGAAGTTCAGGTGAAATGGACCCCTCATTTTCTACCACCACCCCCACCCTCATACAAAGTATTTTAGGAACAAAGCATCAGACCCAGGCTGAGCCTTCAAAGCATCTCATTCCTCTGCCCTAGAGATTGATTCAGAGATGGTCACACAACCCCTCAGACAAATCAGAGCTAACAAGACTCACTTATAAGACTAATCTGAGCTATAAAGAAAGCAGATGCATCTAGCAAGACTTCTCCTGGAGTGGAAGAGAATGTTTCTCTACTAGGACATAGGCTTGTCCTAACAGGCCCAAAGCACTTCCTTGACTCAATTACGATCATTAGGCTATTTTTCCTGGAACTCACCCCCAAATAGGAGAGAACATCTAGGGCCTGTGCAGAACAAATCTACAGGGCATAGACTTATCTTTCTGGGGCCTCTGCTCCTGCCTCTTCAATGCCAGTCCTGGGAAAAGCTTGAGACATCAACTAACTGATGGCTCTAATGTTAATCTTGCCCATGGGACAGGTAATTGCACTTTTGTTCCTCAGCTCCTTCTATACTCTGCTCTGCTGGGACTGGCCGTGCAAACCCCAGCCTTTGTTTTGCTAATTGCTTTGCCTGCTGACTTCCTGTAAAGTTTTGACCATATAGGGGACACTAGAGGGAGACTGGGAGGCAGGAAGAGGTGAGAAGGGACTTGCTCTTCTCTGTTTGCTGGTATTTCCTGTCAGCATGGCCTTGTCAGCATGGCCAGAAATTTATTCTGGATAAGAAGTTTCCCACTTCCTTTGGCAACCTCAGCACCAGCCTCATCGAACCCCCTTATTGGCATCAGCATGAGCTGATGATGACCTCATCGAGGGTCTGAGCTCTGGCTTCACAGAAGCTCCAAGATTCTAGGTTCTAATAGTCCGAACCTTCCCTTTGTTCCCCCAGCTTAGAGGTTGCAACTGCTTTCTGTAGTTATTACTCTGTGTCTCCTTGGTGTAACCTTTTTGCTTTTTCCAACTTCCAACACCTGCTTGACCAATTCCCCATGTTAAATTCTTTCAGCTGAAGTACCTAGAGTACTTTCTGTTTTCTTTATTGGACCTTGACCAATTCATCTGTTAGAACAGTGGTCAGGAAACTTTTTTTTATGAAGTGTGAATTGGTAGATATGTCAAGTACCAGAGTACCAGAGGTCATATGGTCTCTCTGGTGTGACTACTGAACTCTTTTATCATAGATCCTAAATGAATGAGCATAGTTGTATTTCAATAAAACTTTCTATATGAAGACAGATGCTAGGCCATGGTTTCCTGGCTCATGTATTAAACCAAGATTTCAAAGGAGTCATAGTAGGTTAAAGCAGTAAACCAACACACGCACAACCTAAGCCTAGTGATTAGTAGGGAGTGATTAGACCTAGCCTCTAACTTTGGGAAAGTTGCAGTCCTATCTTGAATTTTGGGGTCTTCCTTTATAAGATGGATGGTTGAGCCATTACTAGATAATTCTTATGATTTCTTCCAGCTCTAAGAGCTCTGTGGTTCCGTTATTATCTCTAAAACACTAAATCTGTAAGGCAACTTCTCAAGTCAATTTCCCCAGCAAGCAAACTGAGGTAGAGATTACTGTGCAGGAAGTTTAGGAGAGAGTTCTCTTAGGATCAACACCTACAAGTGGTAAAGGAAAGAAAGAAAGCAGGGCTGGTAAGAGGGAGAAGGTGGACTGAGATGTTGTCTCAACAGAGGACTCAGTTTACTGGAGGGGAGCTTTGAAGCTAGGATGGCCCTTGATGTTATTCCAAGTTGGAGTGACAGGGATGAACTTGTATACCCTACATTGACTAGTAGTCATATGCAGGCTGCCCCAAGAAAGGGGCATGACCTTGAGTAAGGCAACTATATTAGGGTAAGGCCACTTCTGAAGAGGACTGAGAGCTGAAGGCACTCCTCGCATCTGAGGGAGTGTATTAATCTGTTCTCACACTGCTATAAAGAACTGCTTGAGACAAGGTAATTTAGAAAGGAAAATGTTTAATTGACCCACAGTTCCAAATGGCTGGGGAGGCCTCAGGAAACTTACAATCATGGCAGAAGGTGAAGGGGAAGCAAGGCACCTTCTTCACAAGGCGGCAGGAGGGAGAATGAATGCAAGAGGAATTACCAAACACTTATAAAACCATCAGATCTCGTGAGAATTAACTCACTATCATGAGAACAGCATGAGGGAAACAATCCCCCCCCCCATGCAATTACCTCTACATGTTCTCTCCTTTCATATGTGGGGATTATGGAGATTTGGGGGATTACAATTCGTGATGAGATTTTGTGTGGGGACACAGCAAAACCATATCAAGAAGTAAGTCCTTCATTACCAAATGAAGGGTGGAACATCACAGCATCCACTACAGTCCTCCCCCTTGTGCACTCAAATCTTGGATTCAAGTCTTTGTATAAGTTCAGGGTGCAATTTCTCTAGAATTCTGGAAGGCTTTCTTTCTGGGGGAAAAACTTGGAAAATGAAGGCACCACCTAGAAGAAAACAATACTCCCTGCTGTGTTTGGTCTCAGACCCCAAAAAACACACATAATCTCTCTCTCTTTTTCTATCCATTCTAGATTTCCTTCAGCCATGGATAGCATCTTTGCTGCTCATAGTGGCTTATCTGATGGCATGACCCAACTCCTCATCCCTGGGAAGTCTGAGCTGTCATCACTATGCTATACTCACCTGTGGCCATTGCACTAGTTTATTTACCACCAAAATTGGGCAAGGGAGTTCTATGATGCTCCCAGGTGGGTCATCTGGGTAGCAAACCTAGTACTACTCCCTGCCTACACTGTGTAGCAGCAGTCCTACACCATTCTGGGGATCAAGATCAATTACTTATGCCAAGATAGTGACTCAACTTCTTGCTTCAGAGAGCTTGACCTACTAATATTACAGCCTTAACTTGTAGTTCAGTGGACATCTGCCTCTGGCTTTATCTTTTGGTAGAGCATTGCCCCTTTGGAATCATAGAGTCTCCATGCCCAGAGTGGTGGAGACAGGCAGCCAAATTCCCCAAGAAGGTCATTAAGACTCAGTGATGGAAAGTGGAGCTACTCCGACTTCCAAACTTTTGATTGCTGGACTTAGGTGTTCTACTCTACTGAGTACACAATGCCATATAAAGTGTGTTGATTTAGAGTCTATAAAGTATTCTGGAAGATCCTTTCTGACTCAGTGGTACCTTCAATCATTCCAAGGCTCTGTCAGGCCAGCAATTTCTTAACAGTGCCATATGTGAAATGACCAGTAGATCCCATGATCCTGTGTCTACTTCCTTACCTCCTTTACTGTGAAATGGGCCCCTTGATCCCACACAATGCAGTGTGAGTATTCTAAGACAGAAGATTCATGTCGGAGCTGGGATGCCTAGGAAGGCCTCTGCAAAAGTGGAGACAGCTTTTTCCCTCAGACACAGCACTGAAGCCAACTTCATATTTTAATATTTCAGGACCATCGCCTCCTGTCTTCAATTTTTCCTCTTATCTGCTCTTTCCATACTTTAATACCCTTGTGGTATCCCCTAGGGCATAAAGAATGGACCATTAAGGACCGACTAAAAAACAAATTCAAGGATGAATTTGATATAGTCTCCCTGTCTTGCACTTTAGGTTCTCACCCCCAACCCCAGGTATGTAGTAGTCTACATCTCATACATTTGCAGAGCCCTCTACTGCTTTTAGAACACGTATTCAGCAACACATTTGTAATGCCAAGGCTTTCTTACACCTATATGAAATATTCAACTCTCTTTCAAGCTCGTTTGTACATGAAAACTTGCTCCAGGTAGAATTAAGGGATCCTTCCCTTGGCCTTTGGGACAGCATAGCCCCCTGGTTGTCCTCCTCCCTTTCTGTCCACTCCCTCTTAGTCTCCTTACCCAGCTCCTACTCCTGTCTTCTGCCTTTAGAGGGTGGAGTACCTGAGACTTATTCCTAGGCCCTTCTTGTTTCACTCCATGCTCTTTGCGTAAGCCATCTCATCTACACCCAAACACTGACTATACCCAAATGACTCACAAATGTACGTCCTCAGCCCAGACCTCCACCAAGAACTGTGTAGCCAACAGTCCACTCAAAATCTCCACTTGAATGTCTCAAAGGTGCCAAACATGTGTCTTCCAGAGACCTCCATCTCACTGAAAGGCACTGATCTGCAGTGAGCAGGTCCACGCAAACCTACCCCCAAAGGCTGAGGAAGCTGAGGGACCAAAGAAAGAAGCTGACAGATCCAGTTTCTCAGAAACATTTAATGGGTACTCATGAACAGAAGCCCATCTTGGCCAGCCATGAGATGAGATGGTAGATCCCTGCACTGTTATCCCAGACCAGGGTTTAAATACCACACGGAATTTGCCTAAGGGCAGAATTTATGGAGAGTATCTGTTTATCATAATATCAAGGTTGTTTTGACCTAAGGGCAGGATTTACAGTAAGTATGTGAAAGTAGAAATCTTAGAGGCATTCCCAGAACTGGGATTAATCAGAAATCAGCATGGTGGATTAGCATCCAAGACGAAGTTGCCTTAGCCTCCACAGGCGCCATTTGTACTATTCCCTCCCTAATGCCTCATATTCTATCACCAGACCTGCCCACTCTCCCTCTTGCACATAAATGCACCCACTTCACTCCATTCCCATTGTCCTTACCCTGGTCAGGCCCCATCCTCTCTCACCTGGGTAGCTACGCCTTTTGGCTTCCCCTCTGTTCATGCCAACCTGCTCTTCACATACACACTGGTCTCTTCATAAATGTTCATTATGAACATGTCATCCCCAGCTCAAAACCACATCATGTTCCTGTTTCTCTCAGAGTAAATACTCACAAAACTCTGCAGGACCCAGTGCTACCAGCGTATCCAGCTTCATCGTGAACCTCTCTCTCTTGTTCTCCATGCTCCCTACACAAAGCCATTTTAGTTTACCGAATGTGCCATGATCCTTCCTGCTTCAGGCGTTTATGTAGGTTAATCCCCTTTCTAGAGCACCTTTCCTGACCCCTGCATCCTCCTACTGTAAGTCTCATTGCACCCTAAAGCTTTTCACTCATAGCTGTCATCAGAGTGTCATCATCTACGTGTATGATTGCTTTGTTAATGTCTGACTCCACAAGCAGACTAATTGTTGCCCTGTAAGGGACTATGGATGTTTTGCTCATTCCTATCACTGACCCAGTAGCCAGCACATGGTAACCCTCAATAAAGCATTGCCCTTCCCATGAGCTAAGCATCATTCTAAGTGTTATTCATGTATTAGCTCATTTAATCCTAGAACAACCCTAGGAATTAGTACTATTATTTTCTCCATGTTATTAATAAAGGAAGTGAGGCCAGAGAAATTAAGTAATTTGTCCAACATCACAAGAGAATAAGATTCATACATAGCCTGGATTCAAACCCACCTGCCTGATTGGAGTTGGTGCTGTTGATCACTCCTTATGCTGCCTCTTCACTTAACAGAGAAACAGTCTCCAGTTCCATGGAGCTGGAGTTAGGATCAAGAGCCCCAGTAGTACTCTTCCTGCCAGACTTGATTCCTGCAGCTTTGCCTGTAGCAACTCTATCAAAAGTTTATAATCTACTCATCTACGGCCTGGCCTCAACTCTGCCTTCATATCAAAGTCACTGGGGGCATTTCTTAAATTTTCAGACTTCTGGGTTACAAGAGGGCCTACTCTGGGCTTGCATGCACACAAGGTTTCTATACTTCTTGGGGATGAAGTCATGGGAGAAGACAGGCCCTCCTGTGCAGGCTGTATAGCTGCTCCAGGCCAGAGAATAGGAGGTCCTTACAGAGAGGATTCAATTTCATCCGAAGAGGATGCTCAGTGTTTATCTGCTAGGAAAGACAGGTCATAAATAGCCCAAATCCCTGCTTTTCTAATTCAAACCACTTCCCCTGGGTCTAATCTCTAAGAGGAACAGCTGGCCACCACACTGTCATAATGATCCTTCATAAACATTTATGGGACAGAGGTAAGGTGTGCCTAATTGACTTGGGCCATCTTGGTGTCTGGGCAATTGTATTGACAGGAATTTGATTTGTAGTTTCCTGTGCAGACTTGAAGCTCTGCAAAACAGTGCTGCCTTCTGCACTAGCGTCTGCAAAGTGTACCCCACCCACCAAATAAGGTCGCATGCCAGGGAGCCTCCAAGCCTGCTCTGGTTTCTGGTGGAAAAGAGTGACTGAGCCACGGGCACACACCACCAGCTGGCCTCATTCATAAGGCCTGCACCTCCTTCTTTAGTAGTTGTTCAGCAAGGAGCCTACATTGGGTTGGCTTTCCAACAAGCTCACAAGTGGGACCCACAGTGTAACACAGAGCCAGGGTTGACTTGAGGTCAGAAGACCTATTCTTATTCCCACTCCATGATATTATACAAACGAGTGCCCCTGGGTGAGTCACATCACCCCTCTGAAGCCTCAGTTTCCTCATCTGCAAAATGGGAGGCTGATCTCTCATGACGCTACCTCACTGATTTGATAAGAAACAAAAGGGTGAGAAAATGCCACCCAAATATAAACCTACGTCATAACCACGGATGATACTGTTAGAGTGGTCCCTTAAGTTTGCAGGCTCTGAAGTGGGCTGCATGACAGGGGCAGCACAGGAACAGCCACATAGTAAAACTTCTAGTTACACTTATTTTTATTTCCTGAGCATACATTTCTTAGGGAGATTATATATATATATATATATATATATATTTTTTTTTTTTTTTTTTTTTTTTTTTTTTTTTCTGAAATGGAGTCTGGCTCTGTTGCCCAGACTGGAGTGCAGTGGTGTGATCTTGGCTCACTGCAACCTCTGCCTCCCAGGTCCAAGCAATCCTCCTGCCCCAGCCTCCCAAGTAGCTGCCTCAGCCTCCCAAGTAGCTGGGATTACAAGCATGCACCAGCATGCCCAGCCAATTTTTTAACTTTTAGTAGAGACGAGGTTTCACCACATTGGTCAGGCTGGTCTTGAATTCCTGACCTCAAGTGATCCACCTGCCTCTGCCTCCCAAAGTGCTGGGATTACAGGAGTGAGTCACCGTGCCGGGCCTCTTAGGGGTATATTTTATAATGTGCATATCATATTTGTTCATACATGATTGAACACACTACCTGCTGTTGCTGATCACTTTACACAAATTAGGTCATTTCAGGCCTAGAGGTAGGTACCTATTAAACTGACCCCTTTTATAGGTGAAAAAATGAAGGTGCCTCAGAGAGCCTGAGCCAACAGACCAAGGTTATGCAGCTACCAGGTGGAGAGTCCAAATTGGAACCCAGGCTGTCTGGGTCAAAACCCCATCCTCTTCTCCACTACTTTATATTTCCTGGCACAGAAGTACATCTGTAATTTATAAATAAATCAAACTTTGCATATGTTTTATATTGTACATTAAATATAGTAAGAATCATGAATAGCTAATATATTTTGAAGGGTGTGCCCAAAATAGTATTCTGATAGGGCTACATAATCAAAAAAGTTGGGACCACTTGCTTTAAAGTTTAAAGAAGGAGGAACATGAGGCTTATTGTACCCACAGCAGGGCTGAGACTGGAGTGGGGCAGATGGGGTGCACAGGGCACAAAATGTAATAATTCTCACTAAAATTTTTACCTCACTCTCTACGTCATGCAAGGCTGGCCCTGCCCCTTCAGCACTGGCAGAGAGTAAGGGGAGGTGAGGACACCACAGGGAGAGAAAGGAAAAGTCTCTATTATTTATTGCTCCCAAACCCTTTAATTCCTTGCCCCCCGCAAAGCCCCTACTGGGACTAGCCCACCTCTGAAGAGCTCCAAAGGGTGACAGAGTATAAGTCTGGAGTGTGGGCAGTGGGTAGGGGGGCAGCAGGATGACAAAAGGAAGATTCTCTGCCAGCTAGCTGGAGTGGACACAATGGAAGCTGAGTTTCAGTCGTGGCTCTGTGACCTTGAGCCTCAGTGTGCTCTGGTAGAAAATGGAAATTTAAAAATCCCTTTCTGGCCAGGCGCAGTGGCCTGTAATCCCAGCACTTTGGGAGGCCAAGGTGGGTGGCTCACTTGAGGTCAGGAGTTCAAGACCAGCCTGGCCAACATAGCAAAATCCCATCTCTACTAAAAAGAAGAAAAAAAAATTAGCCTGATGTGGTAGTGCATGCCTGTAATTCCAGCTACTTGGGAGGTTGAGGCACGAGAATCGCTTGAACCCGGGAGGCAGAGGTTGCAGTGAGCCAAGATCACACCACTGCACTCCAGCCTAGGAGATGAAGTGAAACTGTCTCAAAAATAAAAAATAAAAATCCCTTTCTGAGTCAAAAAAATAACAGATACTGGCAAGGTCACAGAGAAAAGAAAGCTCACACACTGCTGGTAGCAATGTAAATTAGTTCCACTGCTGTGGAAAGCAGTCTGGAGAGTTCTCAAAGAACTTACAACAGAACTACCATTTGACCCAGCAGTCCCATTACGGGGTGTGTACCCAAAGCAATACAAGTCATTCTACCATAAAGACACACACATATGTTCATCGCAGCACTATTCACAATAGCGAAGACATGGAATCAACCTAAGTGCCCCTCAATGGTGGACTAGATAAAGAAAATGTGGTACATATACACCATGGAATACTATGCAGCTATAAAAAATGACACCATGCCTTTTGCAGGAACATGGATGGAGCTGGAGGCCATTGTCCTAAGCAAATTAATGTAGGAACAGAAAACCAAATACTGCATGTCCTTACTTTTAAGTGGGAGCTAAACATTGAGTACACATGGACACAAGGAAGGGAACAATAGGCACTGAGCCTTATTTGAGGGTGGAGGGTGGGGAGAGGATGAAGATTGAAAAACTACCTCTTAAGTATTATGCTGATTACCTGGGTGACAAAGTTATCTGTACACCAAGCCCCTGAGACACACAATTCACCCATGTAACAAACCTGCACATGTACCCCTTGAGCCTAAAATAAAACTTGGAAAGAAAAACTAAATACACAAAATAAACAATAAAAATATCTTTCTGACTCCCTTGCAGATTATGTGAGTGTGTGAGAGGGTGATGCACCACCTTCAAAATTCTGCATGAACATGAGTTAACTAAGTACTGCATGGAAAACGGCACTGCCTCACATTCTATTGCCTTTCCACTGCGTTAATCTAGAAATAATTCTGGACTCTCCTCACTTACCACCCCTGTCCCCTTCCTGCCTTCCCAACCTGATAACTGGAGCTGGAGGTGTGGGTGAGTATCTCATCCATGGTGACCTAAAGAACTGAGGTGGATAGATTCCTCCCACTCTCACCCCAAACCAGCAATTCAGAAACCCTTCAGTTCTTACTGCTGCTGCCTAAAGAGAATCACCATGGGCGTCGGAGGAGGCACCAGGGTTGGGGAAAAGAGGACCGGCCAGGCAGAGGGCTCATCTGCCATCTCAAGCCTGACTTCTACAGAGGAATTCCCAAAGGAGAATGTCCCCTGCCCTAGGCCGGTGGATATGGGGAATGTAAGTACTGCATTTAGTGAAATCAATTCACATACAGAAAGTAAAAACAATATGTGTATGGCTGAGGGAGGCTGCCCCTATTTAGGGAATGAGAAGAGCATCCAAGTTCGCACAGATGGTGGGTGGGGCACACTTTCGGTTTTTCCAGAAACAGGCTTGAAGGAGAAAGGAGCTCAGTAGCCACACACCCACAAACCAGCTCCCAGCTCCATCCCAGCACCTGAAGACAGGAAGGTCTGAAAGCCTGCTGTCAGCAAGCATGCCTGACCTGTTGCTGAGTGTCACAATGGCCCAAGAGTTGCTCCGCACCAAGAGTTAAAAGATGGAGGCAGCAGAGGATGGCTTTCTGAACTCCCAGTGCCAAACCTATCTTTCCCCACTACCAGCATTGCCCCCAGCCCTTCAATTGCTGGTGAAAGGCCAATCGGCCAGAAACTCAGACCCAAGGAAATTTTGTGTGTGTGTGTGTGTGTGTGTGTGTGTGTGTCTGTGTGTGTGTGTCTGTGTGTGTCTGTGTATGTGTATGTATTATTTGGGGAAGGGGAGTGACACTCTCTCTGGGTTTCCTCCATTCACAGCAGAGGGCCCATTGACGTCTAAAATTTCCAAATTTTGCGAAGTTGAAGAGGAATTTACCGAATATTTCCCTCACAGATCTCTCCTTTAACAGAGGAGAAACAGGCCCGGAGGAAAGATATGCTTACAGTGACACACGAGTAGCCGCAGAGCCAGGCCGCCTCCCCCACCCCACCCCCAGTCCTCACGCATATCTACTGCTCTTCCCATCAAGTTTTGTCACCGAGGCTCGCATCTGGAAACTTGCATGCAACCTGCTAAGGAGACAAGCAGGCTGGAGAAGCTGCCAAGCAGAATCCTCCCGGTGTACCCGCCCGCCCCTAGTGCGCCTCATGTGGACGCCAACTCCTGGGAATCTCAGGAGGACGGGAGAGTCTTCACCATCCGAGAGTTCAAGAGCCCAGGGGTCAGGCGATGCCCAGCGAGCACCCCCAGACTTTCCAACCCTCTCCGCTCCGTCCAGGGGCCCCTGTCCCAGCCGCCTTTTGGCAAGCCGCGCTCTTCCTCCGCTGCCCTGCGCTCTCCTGGCTGCCAGCACTGTGCGATGGCGCACCGCGCCAAAGGGCAAGAGCTCCAAACTGGAGCCGCCTGGAGGTGGCCTCCCCTCCCCCGCCGGGTTCCGTTGTTTATTTCTTCCTGGGGAGGGAAAATCACACAGCCTATTCGTTTCCCCAGCCGGGATGGGCGCAGAGCCGGACATATGGGCATCTCGCGCTCCGCATCTGTGTCATCAGTCGCGTTTTCTGTGGATGCCTGCGTGTTTGTACGTGTGTGTGTGTACTTGGGGCCAAGCGCTGGGAACAAATGTGCATTTGTTAAATTTGACAATAAAGTCCTACAGCGAAGCTGCTAAGATTGGGGCGGTAGGTGGGGGTGGAAGACGGGGGGTGGAAGACGGGGGGTGGGGGGTGGAGGAGAGCTAAACTCTCAAAAGGCGAGGCCAAAGCGCCTGGCCCAGGTATTATGTTGGGAGAAGGTGAGGAGAGCAGCTGCTCCTTCTCGCGGGGTGTGTATGGGAGCGAGGGTGCATGTGTCCCTGTGAAGAGTACACAACGATCTGCTCAACATATGTCGCCACAAATCACAGTGTCTCTCCCTCCTCCCACCCCCCGCTCCCTGCGCGGCTCCTGACCGAGCGCAGAGCAGAGAGGGGCGCTGAGAAGAGGAGCCGCTTCAACAGGTGTCTTGGTGCGCAATGCACCTTTTCACGCATTGACGGTCTCCGCCGCCGGCGAGGATAATGTGGACACTTTGTTTCCAGGCGCCGCGCGCGAGCTGCGGACGCCTAGGGGAGGCGGCCCTGAGCAGGGAGGGGGGATCTGGAAATAAAGACCTCCGGCTCTCCTGAGCGCCCGGGCCCTCTCTTCCCTTTGTTCGAAAACTCCCTGGGCCGGAGCTCCCTCGTGCGCCCTGGGGGGTGGCATATGGCGCCCTGTCACCTACCCAAGAAAAAGAACCCGCCACCCTTTCGAGAGCGCACGAGGTCCCTGAGCCTGGGGAGGGGGAGTCTCTGAGGGAACGGCTTCTCTCCGAAAGTGGGTGAGGAGCCCGTCTTATCTCTCCCCACCCTGCCTCCACCATCCCCTCAGCTGGCGCAGCAGCCGTTGGGTGGGGAGCTGCGCGCTGGGCAGCACCAGCCTGCGGAAGCGCTCCAGCTCCTGGCAGATGAAATATGGGTCTGGTGAGCCCCTGGAGACCATATGCTTTCAATAAAAGAAGACAAATAGGACCGAGATAGGCCTTGCAGCCAACCTGTTATAAATGAGTGGCAATTGGGCCAATGTACACGGGGGCAGGGCCCCCGCGGGGAGGCCTGCTTGGTGCCAAATCCATGTGTCAGCTTCTGGGACAGGTGTGTCCAGGGGCCAGGGGCCAGGTCTCCCCCCTCCGGGTTTATCACGGCAAAGGTAATATTGTGCTAACTATGAGTAAACAGTCATTGTGAAAATGAGGGAGAGTTTATCAGGGCGAACTAGTTGGGGGGTGGCTTAACAATAAAGTTGTTCGCCTTAGGAGCAGGTGACGGCTGGCTGCACGGCCTCCCGCGGTAGATGTTTTCCAAAGCACTCCACTTTACAATCTCTTGTAATTATTTATTAAACGAAATCTATTTATTATTATTTTAGCAAACACTGGAGACAGGTGGGGCTTTCTTTTCGTCGTCTCCTTTTGTTTGAAGGGCTGTTTGAAGTGGCCAGTCTCGGCCCGGGCAGCTCGCTCGCCAGATTTTTGTCTTCCCCTCTTTCACTGCTGAGCTGAAGGCGAGAGAAAGAATCCCCCTCCTCTGGCAAGCCATTAGCTATTCAGCTTCCCATGGCCCCCCTCCCTCCCTGCACAATTCTCAAAGAGCCCCCAGGCAATGCTAAAACTACCCCCGCCGACAAGAAGGCAGGAAGGCTGGCCGCTGCCTTCCTTCTTTTCCAATGTGCCCGCGGTCTCCAGGCGTCTGGCTACCGCCTCTCTCCGGGACCCCTCAGCCTCCAGGCAAACTTAGGTCTCAGGAGGTGTAGGGGTGCGGGAGTCCTGGAGGTCTTAGGGGCGGTGGATGACCAGGAGCTGCAGGAACAGGCTCTGCTGTCTGCGGGAAGAGCCATTTCACAAACACTGCCGGTGCGCACGGAGTCATTACCGCCTGCGCCTCCGCAGCCAAAGGCACAGGAATTAACTTTGGAGAGGGGTCTATGCGTCCCCTGCAGCTGAGACAGAGGGCATGGATCCTCAATCTCTAATCGCCTAAGACTCCTTGACCTCCGGCCCTGGCCTCCTGGCTGGAAGAGGACTGCGGGAAATCCTTGCATCCCTCAAGAAGGCGGCTGCCCCCAGCCACCGCGCGCTCCTCGCCCTGGCTGCTTTTTGCGCAAAGCAGGAGTGATGGAGAACTGCAAGCCCTGGAGGGCCCTGAGCCGGTGGGGTTTGGGGGAGGCTGGATAAGAATTCCAAGCAGGTCCCAGAATTCTCTACCTATCAAGAAAGCTTGAAAGAATCCCCAGAGTCTTTCCTGGCATGGGAAGCTCACCCTGCGAACCTTGTCAGTATCCATTAGCCGCTCCAGGCAGGCCCCAGCCAGAATGAGACCTACCCCTATCTGAGGTCCACTCACCCCCATCTGAGGTCCACCGCCAGATGAGAGTCACCCACAGGCTTCTGGGAAACCAGAGCGGTGCTTAGATCCCTCGTGGCCAGGGTTCCTTCCATGGAGCTTAGCCAGGTCAGGAGGCCCTTGAGAAGCATGGTTTGGATTTTCTTTCCCAGACCAAAAAAGCTCCAAGTTGGTTCTCTCCCAGTTTCTAACTTGCAGTTAAATAAATTAGGCAAGGCTGGGGTATGAGGTAGACAAGTGTGAAGAAGGAGAAGGAGGAGGAGAAGGAGAAGGAGAAAGAAGAAGAAGGAGGAGAAGAAGAAGAAGAGGAAGGAGAAGAAGAAGAAGAAGAAGAAGAAGAAGAAGAAGAAGAAGAAGAAGAAGAAGAAGAAAGAAGGGGAGGAGGAGGAGGAGGAGGAAGAAGCAGCAGCAGTAGCTTGAATGGACAGTGGCTCCCCTTGCCTAGAAAATGGGACCATTACTTCTTTTCTAATCTGACCCCCAGACTCAGAACTTCCTCTATTTTCTGCATTTTGGGGTCTCTTGTTTTGCCTTGAAAAAAAAAGTTTTCTCCCAAATCAAGGAGCAGTAGCTGGTGCAAGGGAAAATCTAGGGCTAGGAGTCTTAAGATATGACTTCTATGTGGTTCTGATAGAATTTGCTGTGTGACCTTGAGAGAGTCACTCCCCCTCTCTGGGCCTTGACTTTTTCATCTTTAAAGAAGGCCTGAAATTCCCATTCTTATGAGAAGAAGACAAGCTCCTAGTGAGTGGTGACCTAAGGGAGGAGCTGCAGCAAAATGCTAACCTGACAGTCCCAGATGGTCCCTTTATTGGTTCTGACCCTGGTCTCAGGCTTCATTTCCCCACAGCAAGGGAAGGAGCCTGCTCACAGAGCACCAGCTAAGATCAGCAGGACCGCGCCACACCCCCGCCCAGTCCTAGAGCCCCCCTCTCGCTGGTTCCTGAGCATACCACCCTCTTCCTTGGAGGAAAATTTGCCCCCAAGCAGCCTAGGCGGTAAGAGGCTATCACTAGGGCAGACTCACAGACCTACCTCATCCCCTCACCCCACCCTACAGTCTCGAATTCGGGTCCTGTCCCCTCCTGCAGTTTCCGGGAGACTCAGGATATCTGGACCTGCTAGAAAGTGAAGCCTTCCTCGCCTAAGGAGACTTAAACCGGGATACTTAAACCTCCCGCCTCGGCGTCTTCCTCCAGGCACGACCGGGTCAAGAGAGAGAAGCGGAAGCTGCAACCCCTCACTCTGAGTGACCGGAAGCAGAAGACCACGGGATGTCCCAGGCTGGGACAAGAGGAGGGGCTGGGGAAGAAAGGAGGGATGATGAGTTCAGAGTCCCTTTGGAAAGGTTTCCAGAGAGCGCTACCAGGGACAACCCAAGGGACTGGGGAAGTCCCTGCCTTGTGCTCTCTGTGCGATGCCCGAGTGATGCCGAGGCAGGGGGCTGGAGCAGGTGACTGCTGGCAGCTGCTGTCTGTCTGTGATTGGACCGGAGGACTAAGGGGAGAAAAAGTTTATCAGCTTCTCCCAGTGCCTGCACGCTGTGGTAGTTCAAAAGACACGAGGGGGAGGGGCACAGCAGCTCTGCTTCCCAGCGCCTTGGGAGACTGAAGTGAAAGGAACGCTTGAGCCCAGAAGTTCGAGACCATCCTGGGCAATAAAGCAAGACCGCCCCTCGCCCCATACAAAATAAAAATAAAAATAAATTAGCCGGGCACAGTGGCGCATGCCTGTAGTCTCAGCTACTGGGAAGGGTGAAGTGGGAGGATAGCTTGAGCCCAGGAGATCAAGGCTGCAGTGAGCTGTGATTGCACCACTGCAGTCCAGCCTGGGCGACAGAAGGAGACCGTTTTTTGGTTTCGTTTGTTCGTTTAAAAAAAAAAGACGCAAGAACTCACTGTGAACTCCTGTTTCCTTCCTCCCCTCCTCACACTTCCCAGAACTCTTCCTGTCACGGTTCCTGGCCAGAACGCTGGGATACTATCTACAAGCTGTAGTAGGCTTGTAGTAATGGAATGTCCGCTTGAGGGGTCCCCGCACAGCCAACCCCTGCCTCTGGAGTGGGATCTATGGGGGTGGGGTTCTAAGCGCCTCTGGGGAGTGTGAGGTAGCATCTCAGGGTGTGGCAGAGGCTCGGACACCCCCAAAAGGTCTGCGAATGGAAGGGACATAGGCAGGATCTCTCTCAGTGATGTCCCCTGTCTTCCAGGATGAAGAGAGGCAGTGAAACACCAGGAGAGCAGGGCGTCCTTTAGAATTCCTGGACCCTTCTCCAGGCTGCTAGTCAGGACAATGAGCTCGTGGTTGTCTTTGCCACTATCTTCCTGTGCGATTTCAGACAAGCCACCTCCCTCACTGAGCCTAAATTTCCCCATGTGTAACGTGCGGGCATTGTACCCTAAAGGCATCAAAGTCCCCTCCAGGACAGATGCTAAGGAAAGATAGGCTAGGAGCAAAGCCGTCTGAGGTGGTCTGACGAGAGCCACACGAGGCTCTTCTCACTGGGCGAGGCTCTTTGAGGAACCGAGAGTTGCTGGGACCCAGCCCGCCCTCGAGAGAGCAAACAGAGCGGCGCTCCCCTCCCCCGACCCCGGCCCTTTGTCCGGAATCCAGCTGTGCCCTGCGGGGGAGGAGCGGGCTCGCGTGGCGCGGCCCCAGGGCCCCGGCGCTGATTGGCCGGTGGCGCGGGCAGCAGCCGGGCAGGCACGCTCCTGGCCCGGGCGAAGCAGATAAAGCGTGCCAAGGGGCACACGACTTGCTGCTCAGGAAATCCCCGCGGTCTCACCGCCGCGCCTCGAGAGAGAGCGTGACAGAGGCCCCGGACCCCATTCTCTCTTCTTTTCTCCTTTGGGGCTGGGGCAACTCCCAGGCGGGGGCGCCTGCAGCTCAGCTGAACTTGGCGACCAGAAGCCCACTGAGCTCCCCACGGCCCTCGCTGCTCATCGCTCTCTATTCTTTTGCGCCGGTAGAAAGGTAATATTTGGAGGCCTCCGAGGGACGGGCAGGGGAAAGAGGGATCCTCTGACCCAGCGGGGGCTGGGAGGATGGCTGTTTTTGTTTTTTCCCACCTAGCCTCGGAATCGCGGACTGCGCCCAGTGACGGACTCAAACTTACCCTTCCCTCTGACCCCGCCGTAGGATGACGCCTCAACCCTCGGGTGCGCCCACTGTCCAAGTGACCCGTGAGACGGAGCGGTCCTTCCCCAGAGCCTCGGAAGACGAAGTGACCTGCCCCACGTCCGCCCCGCCCAGCCCCACTCGCACACGGGGGAACTGCGCGGAGGCGGAAGAGGGTGGCTGCCGAGGGGCCCCGAGGAAGCTCCGGGCACGGCGCGGGGGGCGCAGCCGGCCTAAGAGCGAGTTGGCACTGAGCAAGCAGCGACGGAGTCGGCGAAAGAAGGCCAACGACCGCGAGCGCAATCGAATGCACAACCTCAACTCGGCACTGGACGCCCTGCGCGGTGTCCTGCCCACCTTCCCAGACGACGCGAAGCTCACCAAGATCGAGACGCTGCGCTTCGCCCACAACTACATCTGGGCGCTGACTCAAACGCTGCGCATAGCGGACCACAGCTTGTACGCGCTGGAGTCGCCGGCGCCGCACTGCGGGGAGCTGGGCAGCCCAGGCGGTTCCCCCGGGGACTGGGGGTCCCTCTACTCCCCAGTCTCCCAGGCTGGCAGCCTGAGTCCCGCCGCGTCGCTGGAGGAGCGACCCGGGCTGCTGGGAGCCACCTCTTCCGCCTGCTTGAGCCCAGGCACTCTGGCTTTCTCAGATTTTCTGTGAAAGGACCTGCCTGTCGCTGGGCTGTGGGTGCTAAGGGTAAGGGAGAGGGAGGGAGCCGGGAGCCGTAGAGGGTGGCCGACGGCGGCGGCCCTCAAAAGCACTTGTTCCTTCTGCTTCTCCCTGGCTGACCCCTGGTCGGCCCAGGCCTCCACGGGGGCGGCAGGCTGGGTTCATTCCCCGGCCCTCCGAGCCGCGCCAACGCACGCAACCCTTGCTGCTGCCCGCGCGAAGTGGGCATTGTAAAGTGCGCTCGTTTTAGGCCTCCTCCCTGCCACCACCCCATAATCTCATTCAAAGAATACTAGAATGGTAGCACTACCCGGCCGGAGCCGCCCACCGTCTTGGGTCGCCCTACCCTCACTCAAGTCTGTCTGCCTCTCAGTCTCTTACCACCCCTCCTCCAATGTGATTCAATCCAATGTTTGGTCTCTCAGCGCTTACTCCCCTTGCCTTGCTCCAAAGACGCTGCCGATCTGCTCTACTCCCAATCAGGTCCGGGATTTCAGGGCGCCTCACTCTGCCTTAAAGCCACGAAGGCGACCCTCTGCCTTCTCCTCGTGCACTTTTCGGAGCCATTGCCCTCCCGGGGCGGAAGACCAGGCTGTGAACTGGGAAAGCGCTAGCCCGGCCAGGGAGCACCTCCTCAGCCTCCCTGCGGATTGCGCCTGAAACGTGAGCTGCGCTGCAGGTGCCTGGAGCACCGCGCATCTTTTTTTTTTTTAATCTGTTTGTAAATTATATGATGCCTTTTGAAATCAATTTTGGTACAGTAAATTATATGGCCCCTCCCCTGTTTTACACATTCGTATTTATTAACGAGATTTCACAGCAGGGAAAAGTCTATATTTTGTATATTAGATTATTTAGGGATTGCTGGATGAGATTTTAAGCCAATAAAAAAAAAAATGGACCTTCAAGAAGCCTTGGCAAGATGACTCCATTGTGTGTTGGGGAGAGGAGGGCCACAGTCACTACAGCTGAGGAAGAGCACCTCTGTCCAAGGAGAGGGAAGACACTCTTTCTGGAGGTCTGGGCTAGAGCCAGGGCAGATTGGGTTTGGAGAGCTGGAAGTCTTCTAAGTAATTATTGGTCCAACTCCCTTTTTTCTATATAGGGCAATGACTCCTCTTATTTCAAAGAGTGGTTTAGAAGAAAGACAAGCCTCCAACTAGGACAACTGACTCTCACTTGCTGGCCCTTTCCCCAACTCCACCAGCCTAGCTTTAGAGCAACTGTTGGTTGCACTTGGGGAAGGGATACAGTAATAATTCAATTGCAGAGTCAGAGTCCTCGGAAACACGGCTGGGCTGGGCATCCTAGGAATTTTCCCAAGGTGCTTAGAGGCCTAGCAAATCCCCTGAGCATATTTTACTCCCCAGGCACTGAGGTGGCTGTGTCGTGAACTCCTTGAACTGAGCAGCCAGGAGCAAAGAAGGTGGAGCATCTGGCTGGAATAAGCAACGCCCCCTCCCTCATCACCTGGCAGCCTTGATTGAAAACTTATTAAGAAACTGTTCAAGGTTTCCAGCCACACCATCTCTCTTACTGGCAAGGTGGAATAGGACTGGTGCAGCATGAGCACTGAAATCTGTCCCAGGAGTGCCAGTAGAGCACCACTACATGACTTCAGGGACTCCTAGGACCTCAGAGAATATGGTCTAAGCTGTAAGGATCCAGAGTTTGCCTGCTGCTTGGGAATAGGAAAGTGAAGGACGGGCACCCTACCTGCTAGTTGAACTACAGAGGCCTCCTTGAATTGGCCAGGGGTGTCCTGGGAAGAAGTGGGCCAACCCAGGTCGGGCGCGGTGCTGCCAGGCCCCAGGAACTGGTGGAGAGGTTGCTTTTCCAGCACATTAGAGTGCAAAGGTGGTGTCTTCTCAGGGGTTAATGCCTCTTGCATCTCTCTTTCTCTCCTATGCCCTACCCAATTCAAATGGAAATTTTCCTCTTCTCTACCACAAATCTCTAAAGTTAGCTCAGAGGAGACTTGTCTCAGTTATCAGCGGCAGGATTTGAGGGCGGGAAGAGGGACATGGCAAACAAACGAATGAACGAAGGTGTTGTTTCATTCTGTGGCTTTAATCTGGGAGGAGGAGATTAATGGGTTATTGATGACCTCTGCAATAGCCAACTTTCCACCTGGGGCACTGCCCGGGGACAGGTGTCAGCAGCTTGGGAGTTGCACAAACCAAGCAAACACCTGTGATTTGCTGGGCGTTAGGGGTAGGGACAGACACAAAAATCAAGAAGGTCTCTCTATTCTGGCAGGACAGTAGCAAGGATATAGACAAAATCACTTAAGGCCTAAGAAATATTGGTGGTTGAGGGAGATATGAGCCACAGGATGGAACATCAAACTGCCACCTTGGGGCTGGAGTGCCGGGAGCTTGCAGGAGAAGGTGGCATTTGGGCCAGGACTAAAGATTTGGAGAGGAATTCCTCAAGTGGAAAGATTCTTCTTCCTGGGTAAGGCTGTGAGAAGTACTGTTCATCATCTAGGCAGGGGACTCTCTGGGTACAAACTACCCCCAGAAGCTGGAGGGGCGTTTGTTGGGCTAAGGTTCTCCAGGCAGCAACTGGGTGAGCTGCGTTCTCCCCCACAGCCCAGTCCCTCTCCTGCTTTTGAGGGCGCTCATTAAGGAGCCATTAGTCACCCAACACACACAGACTGGTCCTCCACCCCACAAATTAAAACACACACGTACGGGTTAACCAACTCGGCTGCTAGGCCGCCACCTTGGGTTGGGGCGGATTAGACCCCTGGAGCAGTCAGCCCCACTCTCCAAGTCAGGAGAAGGCGGAGGAGGGTTTAGGGTTTCTTTGAATCAGGGAGGCAAAGTTTAGGGTTCCGTGCTGGATGAGCTCCGTCTAAGTGTGTGGAATCACGCTGGAGTGGGAAACCTCGTTCATGCCTCTTTCCAAAGAACCCCTGAGCAAGAAGGGCTCGGAAACATTTCTAGGGGTGGCCTGTCCAACTAGCTCTGCACCACCGTCCCCGCCTTCCACTTCTTGCGGCGTTTTGAGTCCTGGGGCTTTTTAAACCGCGCTGCTAGCGGTCTCTGCCCGGAGCCCGCCTTTTCTCCGTCAGCCAACGCTTCTTTGGCTGCGGAGCCTGCTGCGCTCTGAGATCGCCGCCTGCGCCCAAGCTCCCTGAAACTCCAACAGTGTCCGAAACCCGGGCAGGAAAGACCCTCTCGTCGAATGGCTCTCCCCCCTTCTTCTGCTTTTGTCTGAGCCCAAGACTGGCTTCCAGAAAAACAGCACATGAATCTTGCTCCTCCTTCCAGTCAAGCCGCGCTGGCACACAAGCAGGTAGATTTATGGTGCCCTGCCCCCATCCCACCCCACCCCCAGCCGGCCTCAGTCGGAGGACAAAGCGTCCCGGGGCCATTGGAATGCTAATGTCTGGGAGCCAGGCCGCTGGGCTGGCACAAAGGTAGGCGGGGCCCGGGGCGCACGCGACCCCACAGGCGCACACTGTTCCTTCTCTCCCTCGCGGACTACTGAGCGGTGTGACCTTGGACAAGTCTCCTTGCCTCAGCTAATCCACAAGAGAAGTTGGAAAGAGTTCCTAATATCCTTTCGCTGGGTTTCTGGGTGCCTAACACAAGGCTGGCACAAGGTGAACGGCGTCACAGTCCCCTCAAGACCGGAAGCGGTGAAAAAAACCCTTCAGACCCTGAGACTAGAGACAGTGTGGGGAGGGTATGGGGGATTCACCTGAGAATGTGGCACAGAACAACCGCTGGGTACATTGTAATTACATTTATGTAAGGAATACTCTCTGCTGTGAGCCTTTCCGTCTGCCCCCTTTAAAAATCCCTGCAGACAGATTTCAACAAAAGTGTGTGAGAGAGTGGAGGGGTGGGGTGGGGGGTGGTGACACTGCTAACCTTACCTGGCTGTTCTGCCTTCCAAGGGCCAAGTGAGCAGTGAGTGACTTGAGGCTAGACACTTTTTATCTCCGGTACCCTCCTAGAGCCAGTGAGGCAGTGTGGTCACACCTATGGAAAGAGAGAAGATGACTTGCCCAAGGCCCTCAATCACTAGGCGAGTTATTGCAACAAACTAGGACTGACGCCCTGGTTCTAAGCTAGCAGTTTGGAACTCTTTCCTCTGTGCCCATAGATAGGAGTATTGGAGATGGCGAATCAGTCTATAGTAATATGTCCTTTGGCTAGAACCGGGTCCTTGTGGTCTTATAAGGTCCAGGGGTCCCTGAGCTTTGGCCTCCCTGGACCCCTGACGAAGTTCCAGTCTCCTGTCTGCTGTCTCTGCTTCTGGGATCTGTGGGCCAAGGCCGACGGAGCGGACGCCTGTCCAGCTAAGGCTGTCTAGCAGTTGCTCTGAGATCCCGAAATGCAGCTGCGCGCCCCTGACCATGGTGCTGAAATGACCACGTAGCTCCAGCGCGAGAGATGCGTCTGGGAGTGAGGCGTTCTCATACTGGAAACAACCTATCAACCCCCTCTGCCCACGATTCCAGTTCGTAGTCCTAGGGAGGCCCCTGTGGACATGCAGACCCAGAGGACTGTCAGGTTTCCCTAGTGCGATAAGGAAAGCAAGGGCTCTGTTGCTACTAACTGACTTGCCCTTCTCTCTGTGCACCTTAGGGCTCCCACCTTTACAAATTATGGAGCTAGAATTAAGTAACTAGCTTAGGACTTTCTGATAGCATCTGAGAGGTCCGAGGTGAACAACTTTTAAAATTTAAGCTGAGGTAGCCCTAGCTGGGAGAACTGGTTTGGAACTTTGCCCTCAACAGGACTCTCATTCTTTGGGTTACAAGCTTTAGTTATTCCAAGAACAAAGCCCAAAGGAAGTCCTCCAGATGCATACACAGGAGATCAGAGTGGTTAAAAGATATGACTTTAGAACCCCACAGACATAGGTTCAAGTTCCAGTCTGCCACAACCTAGTGGTTTTCAGTTAAACCTCCTTGTCTCTCCTAAGAACCCTTTTCCTCATTTATGAAGATGGGACAATAAATAGCCACTTAATTGGGCTATTGTACTGATTAAACATGCTTATCCAGCCTTCTAAGCCTCCATAAGTGGTATTTACTATAATTAGCATCTTTATTTGCCTCAAATTCTTCTCTATCTCAGCTGGGCACAGTGTCTCATGCCTGTAATCCAGCACTTTGGGAGGCCGAGGTGGGCAGATCACTTGAAGCCAGGAGCTTGAGACTAGCCTGGCCAACATAGCAAAATCCCATCTCTACTAAAAATTAAAAAATTAGCCAGCCATGGTAGAACACACCTGCAATCCCAGCTACTCAGGTGGCTGAGACATGAGACTTGCTTGAACCCAGGAGGTAGAGGTTGCAGAGAGCCAAAATCGCACCACTGTACTACAGCCTGGGCAACAGAGTGAGGCTCTGTCTCAAAAAAAAAAAAAATCTTCTCATTCTCCCCCTTTTTGGGGAGGAGAGGGCTTTTGTATGAATTTGAATTTTCTCTGCACCCCTGTGTATTGTAAACTAGGAGAAAGGCCAAGAGTCGCCCATCCCTCCCTGGTAAACTTACTGTTTCTGAGCTCTAAGATCAAATGTCCAGATGTCCCTAGGGCACTCCAAATAAGAAGTCCAAAATGGAAATCCTCTCCTGGTTCCCCAAGCTAATGCTGTCCCCTTTTCCTGATCTCACTAAGTAGCATCCCTCATACTAGAAATCTGGGGTTCATCTTGATCTCTCACTACCCATATCTAGTTAACCCTCAAGTCCTGCTGATTTTCTTTCTCATTTTTTGTTGAACATGGCTCCTTCTTTGCTTTCTTGTGACCACTGCCCTAGTTCAGGCTTTTATCCCTTAACTGCAGAGAATACCTAACTGATCTCTCTACCTCTAGTCCTTTTTTTTTTTTTTTTTTTTTTGAGATAGAATCTCACTCTGTCTCCCAGGCCAGGGTACAGTGGTATGATCATGGCTCACTGCAGCCTTGATCTTCTGGGCTCAAGTGATCCTCCCACCTCAGCCTCCCAAGTAGCTGGGATCACAGGCATATGCCACCACACAGCTAATTTTTAAAAACAATTTTTGTAGAGATGGGGTCCCACTATGTTGGCCAGGCTTGTCTTGAACTCCTGGGCTCAAGTGATCCTTCCACCTTGGCCTCCCAAAGTGCTGAAATTACAGGCATGAGCCACCACATCTGGCCCCACCTCTAATCTTGACACTCATCATTGTACCCTCCAAGCAGCAGCCAGAGTTCCCATCTAATATGTGAATATAACATTGTAACTCTCCTGTTTAATCTTCAAATGGTTTCCAATCATTGCATAGGATAAAGCTGATGTTCTAACTAGGAAGAATTTTATAGTGTGAGCTGTGAATTTATATGAATCTGGGCTCAACTTCCAGCTGGTTCACTAACAATCAGTATAAACATGCACAAATTCCTTAATCTTTCTTTCCATTTCTTTATCCATAAAATGGGGATAGCAATATTACTTTTTAGGGTTCTAGTAAGCTTAAAGCTAGGTTGCTGTAGCAGAGACTCTCTAATAATTCAATCTGAGGTGAGTATTCCAGGTAGGTGGGAACCTCTGTTCCATGACATCATTCTGGGACTAGGATCCTTTCATCTTCTTCCTCCACCAGCTCCCAGATCCTTGCCAACCAAATGGTTGAAGTTTCATTGCCATAAGTCCCAGCCAGTGGAAAGGGGAAATAAGGCATGGAGGAGGCTTACCTACAGCCTTAAAACTTATGCTCAGAAGTAGCACACATCACCTCTGCTCACATTTCACAAAAAGAATATGATCACGTGGCCTCATCTAGCTGGAAGAGGGACTATGTACCTAGAAGAAGTGAAGAATGGATTCTGGCAGGCAATGGGCAGACTCTACCACAGCATCGTGGTCTGGATTAAATTGGATTACATATGCTATTATTATTTGTTTTCATCATCAAAAGTCAGGTATGCTTATGGCCAGAGTCCTGCCACACCAGTCTCTTTCTCACAATGCCTCATTTGCCTTGATATTTACCCTCCAGAAGTGATGACCTGCTTGAAGTTTTCCCTTTACACACACTCAGGTACCCCTTCAATGCTTTTCCCCCCATCCCACACACACACTGTTCTGTCTGTCTAAACCTTCTCTCTTGTTTTCCCTCCCCAAACCTTCAACATGGATATCACCTCTGCCTGGGAGCTTTCTCTGTATTATGCCTCCCTCCTTGCTCCCTGCTCCCATAATGTCCTGTGCATGTGAATATTGTAGCATTTTGCAGGTAGTGTAGTGATTGTTTATCTGCACTCTCCATTGATCTGTGAGATCTCCTCAAGGGCAGGGACTATGTTCATCTTCACGTCTCCAATGAGAAGAACACTGATTACCCATTTTGGACTAAATGTCATATATTTTGTTATTATTTTTTGTTTTTTGAGACAGGGTCTCACTCCAGTTGCCCAGGCTGGAGTGCAGTGATGTGATCACAGCTCACTGCAACCTCAACCTCCCGAGTTCAGGTGATTCTCCCACCTCAGCCTCCTGAGTAGCTGAGACTACAGGTGTGCACCACCACAGCTGGCTAATTTTTTGTATTTTTAGTAGAGATGGGGTTTTGCCATGTTGCCCAGGCTGGTCTCAAACTCCTAGATTCAAGCAATCCTCCCATCTCAGCCTCCTCAAATGTTGGGATTACAGGTGTGAGCCACTGTGCCCAGCCCAAATGTCACATGTTTTTAGAATGAATTAATGAGTGAGTGAATTGACTATTAATAAGTGAATAAAAGGCACTGCAATTATTCGCTTAGAAATCTTTATCCCTCCCCAGACTGGCTAGCACATAAAGGCCAAGGAATTTTGTTGAATAAATGAATGGATGAATGAGTCATATAGAGACCCACTAACCCTCCTGCTTCATATCCTCTGCACAAAAATAACCTGTCCTTTGCTGCCTATAAATCTATTTTAGAAGATGTCCCATCTGACTAAGTAAGAACAGATTATCACAACAGTACCGTATCATTGTTTCTGAGATCATGGTAACAATGCCAGTAGTTCATGTGTAGGTGATCCCTCCTGAGAAACTCAGATCCCTCCTGAGTCAGTGGAAAGAGCATGAGGCTTGGGATCTATCTCAACTCCAGTACTTCCTAATCCTATTACCTTGGGCAAGTTACCTAGCCTTTGCAAGTAACTTGCTGTAGCTGTAGTTTCTCCAGCTACAAAAATGGAGAAAACCATGCTTACCTCACAGGATTTCATGAGATGAAGACGAGGCAGACTCATTATAGCACCCATCTCGTCTCCGTCTTATTCCTACAGATGAGTAGTGAAGAAAGCATGAGCCAGAACTGACCTTCCCAAATTAACCAGGCAAGTGTGATGGGACTTGCCCAAGCACCCAAACCTGATCATTATGGAGACAAACTGAGGCTCCTGCTAACATAACATCATCACCAGCTACACTGCCTCTGTTGTACTAGTTAGCTATTGCTGCATAACAAATTACCCAAAACTTAGCTCCTTAAACCAAGAAACATTTATCATGTGTGGCTTCTGTGGGTCAGGAATCCAGGTGTGGCTTAGCTGGTTCAGGTGTCTCATGAGGCTGCAGTCAGAGAGGGTCAGCTGGGAATATGGTCTCACCTGATGGCTTGACTAGGGTAGGAGCCACTTCCAAGCCCACTCGTGTGGTTGTTGGCAGAATTCAATTCCTCAAAGGCTGTTGCAATGAGGGCCCCAGTTCCTCACTGGCTTTTGGCCAGAGACATCCTTTATCTCCTTGCCATGTTGGCCTCTCCATAGGGTGGCTCACAGCATGGCAACTGGCTTCCCTCAATGCAAGCAACCAAGGTGTGAAGGGGGGACGTCCAAGACAGAGACATGAATACCAGGAGGCAGAGATCATGGTGGGTATTTTACAGGCTGCCCATCACATTGACAGTAACAGAAACCTTTGCTTCCAATTGCTTCTCGGCCTTTTGGCTGAGATCAAACATAGAAATCTTTGCTACCTGCTTTCCACACCCCAGAGACAGGCAGACAGACATATGTACACACACACACAAACACACACACACACACACACATGCATACACACACCACTACCTCCTCAGGGTCAAATATACCAGAGTTCAAAAAAAGAAAGCCCAGGTAATTTGACTACTGGGGTTAAAGCAGATGTCTCCCTGTCCCCAGTACTGGGTTGGCTTCCAAGAAGGGCCCAGGGGACTGCTATGTGTGCATTTGAGCCACCCCAGCTGATCCCTGACATCCATTCACACAGGCTTTCACAGGCCTCCCTGCCCCCACTCCCGAAGGCATAGATTTAGGATGTCTGGGGCCTGAACACCGCACCCACTGAAGGGAAATTTACTGCCTCTAGAGAACCAGGGCCTGACTTGGGGTCTTGAATGCATCTTTTTCCCCTTTGCCTCTGCTTTATTAGGTTAATCATTGCTTGAATCGGTTGCCATGGTTTGGGCAAACCCATGGCGACTCTATAATGAAGCCTGAAAGACTCGGACCCCATTTATCATCCCCAGTGTTTGGGAGGCCCAGAGCCTCATTTGCCTCCCCCAGGGTCTGGGCACCACCCTTCTGCCTGGGGCCCCCAGGGCCCTTTTGAATGAGGAATGAACAGGTGGCTACTTGGAAGGGGAGAAGAGGAGACCCACACAGGTGGAGTGAGCAGCACACTGCACATTCCCCCACCACACACACACACACACACACACACACACACACTTATTTTTGTTTTTCCATTCCTGAAGTTCAGACACAGACCAAATGCACAGGCAGCTCTCTGACTTTTTCTTTCTGGGAAGTGGGCGGCAAAAGAAAGATCTTTAGTTAAAAAGGGTCTGTGGCTGCCCTTAGAAATAAGGGGACCCATGTCTCAGCAGATCCAGGTGTTGTTACACTCTTTATTCCCTGAGCATAGATTGAGTGGCATTGCAATCTTGCAATTAGTTGGGGACAGATGGAGCCAAGTCTAGTGAGGAACTAGAGGCATACAGAGGTTCAGCAACATGTTCAAGGTCACTCATGGTAGAACCCATGGTAGAACTCAGAGCAAGTCAAATGTATTATGGAAAATTTCAAAAGTAGAGAGAAGAGCATAATGAATTCTCAGCTATTCATCACCCAGATTCAGGAATTATCTACTCAGAGCCAATTATATTTCACCTACATCCCCACCCATTTTTCCTGGCACTTTCTTCCTGAATTATTTTGAAACAAATTCCAGATAGCATGTAATTTCCACAGTAAATCCTTCCCCAATATCCTTTTTTGCTCAGCAGAAATTGCACATATAATGCTGTAGCTGAGAGTATTGAATCCAAAAACAGACAGACAGCCTGGGGTTCAAATCCAAGCCTTGCCCCTTCTCAGATGTGTGACATTCAGCCAATGGCCTAATGTCTCTGAGGCTCAGTTTCCTCAACTATAAAAGGATACAATGTTACTTTTCTCATAGAGTAATTGTCAAGATTAAATAAAGTAACACAAGACAAGTGCCAGCACCTGTGCAGAATAAATGGTAGCTTTGAAGATTTCCACTCTTGTGACCATTGCACCACCAGGAATGACTGTCATCCTGGCAGGAGGTCAGCTCTTGACCTCCAGTGTCCAGGTCTCTTGGTGCAGTCCCCTGAAATGAAGGCAAGTGCCTCATCGTCATGGCCCTCTACCTGGCACTGAATTCTGACAACACAGACCTCAGCAGTGAACCTGGCTCCAGTCGCTGACAGCCCCCGGCATCTACTGCTCACAGTGTACTCAATTCTGCACCATGAACCCCACAGTGAACAAGGCCAGGTCTCCCCTTCTTCTGCTCTTGCATCTCAGGCTTTCTAACCTCTGATCCCTTTTGTTAGCAGGTATTGACATACCTGCCTGAGGGTCGTATGTGTGTGTGCCATGTGTTGCACTTGTTTCTGTGTGTGTGCTGTCACTACGTGTGAACCAGCACATCCCTGAGCTTCCGCGTGCTCATCCTGCGACCTGCCCTCTTGCAGTTTCTGGTTGACTGACAGAGACCAGAGGAAAACTGGTCAAGCAAAGGCGTGAAGGTATAAGCACAGCACTGAGACTTCCTGGAGGAGGTAGGGAGAAAACTCTGCCAAATACATAAGACTGAGAACAGAAAAGAGGGGCAGGCAGAGGGCTCTCTGCAGGCTGAAGGCATGGGAAGGGAAGAAGCCTGCCTGGGTGCATTGTATAGGTGAGGTCTGAGTCCCGATAGCTGACCTCTTCAGGAGAGGTTTATTCCAGGAAATCACCCACACTCCCAGGATCCGAGCTCTGAAGGGGTCTCTGGGCTGAAACGGCATGTCCTCCCCACAAATCACCTATCTTTGCTTAACAACAACTACTTTTTATTGAGAGTGTACTATGTCTAGGCACACTGCTAGTGCTTTCCATTTGTTAGTCTCTGAGATCATAGACTAATTATTAGAATTATTGTTCCCATTTTACAAATGATAACACTGATATTGGTTAAAAAACATGCTGCCAGTTACCCAGTAAGAGGTGGAGTTAGACTTGGACCCATGCTGTCCTGACCCAGAGCCAGTGCTTTTAACCACTGCTACTTTGCGTCACTGATATGCTCCCCTTTTCTTTTCTTTGTTTTTTGAGTTTGGATTTTGGATACTTCCAAACATAGACAAAAGCAGAAAGAATAGAATAATGTGTCTTCACGCACCATTCCTTAGCTTCTGCAACCACCAATTCATTACCAACCTCATTTCATCGGTTTGCCTCCACCCCAAACCTGCACGGACTTTTTTTTGGTGGAATATTTTAAAGTACATCCCAGGTATCTATCATCCACTGGTAAATTCTTCAGTGTCCATTTTTAAATGGTAAGAATATTTTTAAAAACATAACCACCAAACTATTTTTACAATGCATGAGAAATTCTGAAACATGATCTAGTATCCAGTCATAGGCAAAAGTCTCAAATTGTCTTTTTTTTTAAAGTACAAACAAACAAAAATCCTCCCAGCCTGTATCCCAGATGCCTGCTGGAGGCCAGGACCAAGGCTCCAGTACCAGCCTAACCCCAGGGCTTGGTGGGACCAGCCTTGAGCAATTCACTTCCCTCCCCTCTTGTCCCTACCAGCCCCCACCCAAAAGTATGGTGCCCAGTCATCTTGGTTTGTCCCAGACTTTTCCGGTGTTAGCACTGCAAGTCCCGTGTCCCTGGCAAACCCAGATGGTTGGTCACCCTCCAAGGAGCCAGAAGCCTGGAGCTCCCCCCAGCCCACCCCCAGCCCCCACTTCCTTGTAGCTCCAGTGTGGGGTCACCCACCAAGAGCAGAAGAAGACCACCACTGAATTTCAAGGGCCCTCAGAATGACAAATAATCTACCGAAAGCTTTCAGGGGCCCAGGTGTGCCTGGCTCTGGCAAGGAGAGAGCATGAAGCCCCCAGCCGCCAGCAAAGAATCTGGGAGCTTTTCACACCCAGGGGCCAAATTCAGCAATCTCCTCCCTCCGTCTTTTCCCCTCTCCAGATCTAATGACAATCCAAAGAGTTCCTGATAGGGTTTTAAAAGATGCTCCTTCATTCACGTCCACCAAGCATGAAAATCCAGCTCGTTTGTCTCCATTCTTCCCCCTAAAGGCCTAGCCGGCCTAGGGCCTGCAGCCTCAAACTTGTCATTCACTTTTCACTTCCTTTTGTTGGATTGCCTTTATTTCATTCTTCTGTCCCCTCCAGGCACCCTCCTCTCCCCCTCCTCACTCCATCCCTGGCCTTCTCCCCCCACCCTCCCCCCAGCACTTCCTAGACCCTGGTCCACACACAAAAAGCAACAGACCAGTCTGAGAATTTCTTTACAGTTCCCGTGCTCTCCACCCCCACCCCGCCTCTTCTCACTCACTGCTTTTAAAAAGTGGTTGCAAAAAGCCAGCAACAGCTCAAAAGGACTCCAGGAAGAAAACTCCCTCAAGCCCAGGCTGGAAACGGCCTCAGGGACCACTGAGTCCCATTCTTTGGTTTCACAGCTGTGGAGGCTGAAGGCCAGAGAGGAAAAGAGACTGGCCCAGGGTCACAACAGAGATAGTGGCGGAGCAGGGTCCAGCCCCGAGTGCACCAGGGGCTCAGCCTGGACTCCCCCACTTAGAATGGATGGCTACGCCTCTGTCCCCTTGACACAGACTCTATCCCTCAGGTAGGACTCTGGTTGTCTGGGCCTAGAGTCGTGGCTTGAAAGCAGGGGCCATGTCCAGGACATCGCTGTGTCCCTTGAATACTTAGCAAGTGGTAGGTGTTCAGTGGCAGCGGTGGTATTTTTAATAAAACTGAACTGAACGAATGTGGGGGCCAGGCTGTCCCCTGCTCTTTGGGCCTCTTACTGGACACCTTATGGGCCATGGCTTTGCTGTAGGCCTAGGGAATAATGGCTGAGACTCTGGGCCCACAGGAGGGGAGGGGAGGTAGAAAGAGGTGTATGTTTAGCAGGCAGACCCCTTTCCAGTCACTGCCTCTTGTGAGAACAATCAACACTTGGGGCAAAGGAGAGAGGTGAGCCCCCTTTCTTTAAGGGCAAGGAAAGTAGATCGGGAAACCTCAGCCCCCAACCCCAACAAGGGCAGGGTGGTGGCGATGGGCATCTAATCTATGACAACATGAAACAGGAGGGAGGGAGACAGGATCTGGTTCCCACAGACCTCAGTGAGAACCTCCGACCTGGTGCTAGTGAAAGGAGGGGGGCTGAGCATGGGGCCACCTCAGCCTCAGAAGGAGGCATAGGTCAGGTTCATGAGCACAACCCTATGGAGCTGGGCCTCTCCTCTGCAACCTGTGTGAAAGGGGCCACCAGCCACCCACCTGCCCCAGCTAGAACCCTGGTGCCACTCTCACCTCGCCTGCCTGGGTACTGTCCTCTGCAATGCCTATGGATCCCGCCCTGTCCTGCCTCTTGAAGAGCACTTTTCCCCAGCCACACAGGGGGTCCTGCCTGGAGCCTCCCCACCACCTCTCCCTCTAGGGCCACCCACATGTCATCACCTAATCTTCCTGCCTGCAGCTCCTGTCTCTCCTCTGCCCAGACCTTTCCAGGAGGCCTGAGAGCTGCCTCCCTCCTTAGTAGATTGTAGCGCTCAACAGCACCGGCTTCAGAGTCAGGCTCCTTGAGTTCAGGTGACAAATCTACCACCTACCAGCTTGGTGATTGTAGGAGACCTCTTTAAACCCCAATGTCATTTGTGAAATAGGAATAATCATAGTACCTCTCTCAAAGGATAGCTATAAAGATTAAGTATAGAATCTGTAATATAATATATGGTAAGTGTATACTATATAAAATATAAAAGGAGGAGACTGCATGAAGCCATCAGTGACTGTTAGCTGTTGTTATTGATGATGTTGTTGTCATGGTCATGATTAGTGATTTTCCCTACTTTTAAAATTTTTATCATGCCCATATATTACTTTAAGTTTTTAAGAAATTGATCCAGCCTTTGTTTTCAGTATTATCTAATGCCTTAAAATAGCCAAATTTGTTGGCCCAGACAATCCTCCTGAGGAAATTATCAGAAATTGCATTAAAATGTCTCAACAAAGGTATTCATAACATTATCTTTCATAATGAGAAAAAAAATTAGATACAAAGGGAAGTGTTCAACCATGGAGAACAGATATTTTCTACGTATCACACAATAGGTTACAATACCCACAGAAAACTGTGTTGTAAAATACTGCTTACTGACATGGGAAATATTCACAACATGTTGCTTAGTTGAAAAAACAAACTGGATTTTAAACAAGATGACAGACAAGGTAACATGCAAATCATTCCACCAGAAAATATCTAAAAATTCTGGATAAAAAATGATAAACATTCTTTTAGAGGTATGGAATGAAACCATTTGTACAAAGATACAGGCACGTTTATGCTTAGGAAAAAACATCTTGAAAAACATTCATTAACTAAGCGGTGCAATCGCAGGATTTCCTCTCACTTCTACATTTTGTTAGTTTTTTGCACTGAGCTTGTATTATTTTCAAGTTAGAGGGTAATGTCATCACTTAAAAGCTTCAATTAATGAATACAGTGGTATTTCAATTTTTTTTTTTTTTTTTTTAGATGGAGTCTCGCTCTGTCGCCCAGGCTGGAGTGCAGCGGTTCAAGCAAATCTGCCTCAGCCTCCGGAGTAGCTGGGATTACAGGCGCCCCCCAACCACACCCAGCTAATTTTTGTATTTTTAGTGGAGATGGGGTTTCGCCATGTTGACCAGGCTGGTCTCAAACTCCTGACTTTAGGTGATCCACCCACCTCAGCCTCCCAAAGTGCTGGGATTACAGGTGTGAGCCACTGTGCCCAGCTACAGTGGTACTTCAATTTTTTTTTAATGCCTATGGTGGAATGGCAGGAATAGCTTCTTTGATGTGGAACACTTTGCACTGGTGAAAGCCTCGCGGGGGAAGTGTGGATGTGAAGGGCCTGGGAGAGGCGCTCAAAGGCTGAGAAGTGAGTGAGCAAGGAAGAGAAAGGGAATTTGAGCTCCTGCCTCCCAACTCAAAGACTAATGATCTTTCCTCGTTTCTCTCCAATTTCCCACTGTACCATGTGGAGTTTGAGAAAGGAATGTAAAAGAAATTGAATGAGCCAATCACCTTGGAATTTGCTGAGTTCCTCTATGTACCCTGATCTGTGGTGGGGACTCTGGGAATTCAAGTAGGTCCAGGTCCCACACACCTGGCCTGCTTGGGAAATGCGCTCTTCTTTATAGAAACATTTAGTCCAAACCGCAGTTTAATCAGTTCAATATTAAGGTGGTATGTTTCAAAAATATGTAACCATTTTAGATAGGAATCTTTCTGCGGTGAGATGAATAGTGGCCCTCCAATAGAAATATCCACCGGGACATTGTAAATGTGACCGTGTTTAGAAAAAGGGTCTTTGCAAATATAATTAAGGATCTCAAGATGAGATCATCCTGGATTAGGGGAGACCCTAAATCCAAAAACAAGTCCGTATAAGAAAAGAGAAGAAGAAACAGACATGAGACGCATTGAAGTCCATGTGAAGACAGGCAGAGACGGGAGTTAGGTAGCCACAAGCCAGGGAATGCCAGGGGCCGCCAGAAGCTGGAAGGGACATGGAAGGAGTCTGTCCTGTAGGCTTTGGAGGAAGTGCTGTCCTGCCAACTCGAGGATTTCTGACCTCTGGCCTCTAGAATTGTGAGAGAATACATTTCTGTTGTTTTAAGCCACCCAGTATGTAGTAACTTGTTACGGTGGCCCAGTGAATGAACACACTCTCTTAAAAGTATTGCATGATTTCGTACCTGCTTAAACAGAGCACGTGCCATCCTCAAGTGTGTAGCAAATAATAAAAGCTCAGCAAGTGTTAGTTCCTTGTGTCTGCCTGTCTGGGTGATTAGGGAGCTATCACAAATGTGTTTGGCCCAGTTCCGTGCACCCCTGGATCTCCTGAGATGTGCTCATCCCTTTGTCACATGCCCCAAACTGCTGTGGGGCCTGAGCTCCTCTCTCTGCTGCCCTTGTCTACTCTAGCTTGCCCGGCTCTGGCAGCGGGTCACCCACTTTCTAGTGTGCTGCCCCTCATCACGTATGGCCTGGGGAGCCAGTTAGCCAAGCTCTCAGTGGGACAGTGCTCAAAAGAAGAATAAATGTAATCTAGGTGCAGACCCATGAGCCTTCCCTGGGAATGATATGCGTAAGCCTCGTTTCTTGGACGCTGTGCCATCAGGACCATGCCACAGGATGGGAAGGAGAGAGGCCTCGTATAATGGGGTAGGGGCAGGGACTCTACTGTATCAGCTGGGGGACTCTCCTAAGTACACATTTCAAAGTAGATGCAGCCTTGCTACCTCAGGCAGAGTTCCCAGCCTCAGCACTTGTGAGGGAAGAGGGTTTCTACAGTGACTGAGGTGGTCCAAGTCACAGCAGAATAAGGAGTCCCAGGAGGCTACCTGGAGATGGAGGAACTTTTTAAGGAGGGAAGAATTTCAGGATGAAGAGGCAATGAGAGATGGTGAAATGAGCATGGAATTTGAGCCCAAAGATCTGGTCAAATCCCAGCTCACTTGCTGTTAACATTTGGTAGACATCTTTCCAGATTTTATATATATATATATGTTAGTTGCTTTCCCTTTCTCATCTATGACAAAGTTAGTATCTGATTTGCCTATGTTCCTGGGCTCAGGGGAGGTTAAAATGAGAACACTTTTGGTACTGCAGATGTGTGCTGGGGGAGGGGTCTACAAGTGGTTGATGGACATTTGCAGGAAGAACTTGGCTTCTTTTGTTAGTCGTCCTGCCTAGGGGACTAACGCTGCCAGGAACAGCCTGGACCAGGGAGGTGGGGAGAAGTGGCAGGAGAGATCAGCATTCCCACTTCCTGCAGCAGCTCATCCATCAGCCCTGACAAACTCGACCCCCCTCAAGGGTTCCTGCCCAGGCCCCAGCTGCTGAGCAACGGCAGGTACAGGCATGGAGCAGGAACCCCTCCTGGGCCCTCACACCCTCCTCTTAGATCAATAGACACAGTGGGCTCTGTCGACCTGGCTGGGACATGGAAGATTAACGGAGCAGGTGCAGGCTGGGGTGGGACAGTCACCTGGCCTGACAAGGTCCCTCATGGAGAGTGAGTGCCCAACGCAGGCCAGGAACAAAGCCTGATGCCCCTGATGCCCACCCCACCACCCCCCCAGATTCCCCTACCCTCACTGGGTCTCCCACAGAGGTGGGGGAGTGCTACCTAGATGCCCCTGGAGCCCAACTTGTGGCACCAGCTTTAAAATAAATATTTTCCTTATTTCTTCAATTTCTCAAGTAACTCACTGCAGAAAGTATAGATTAGTAAAAGATTTTAAATCACTTGTTAATCCTACCACCCAGAGAGAACCACTGTTTATATTTGGTAGATATTATATCTCTCTCTCTATCTTTCTATCTACACACACACACGCATATGAAGAGACAGACAGAGAGAGAGAGAGAGAGAGAGATCAGTCTATACTTTTTGTCTTATAATCTTTTTACCCTTAATATCTTATGAACTTCTTTTGGTGCTAATGAAATACAGATCTACTTCCTCATTTTAATCACTACAAATATCCTGTGTACTGAGGCAAAGTATTATATTTAAACAAAAATCCCCTACTGGATACTTAGGTTGTGTCCAATTTTTGCCCTTTATTGATAAGACTGAGATGAACATTTTTATACATATATCTTTTTTTTTCTTGAGACCAAGTCTTGCTCAGGCACCCAGGCTGGAGTGCAATGGCACGATCTCAGCTAACTGCACCCTCTGCCTCCTGGGTTCAAGTGATCCTCCTGCCTCAGCCTCCAGAGTAGCTGGGATTACAGGTGTGTGCCACCACTCCCGGCTAATTTTTGTATTTTTTTAGTAGAGATGGGGTTTCACCATATTGCCCAGGCTGGTCTCAAACTCCTGACCTCAGGCGATCCCCTTGCCTCAACCTCGCAAAATGCTGTGATTACAGGCATGAGCTACTGTGCCCAGCCTATCTTTTTATTATTTCTTTAGAAAAATGTCCTCAAAGTAGAACTGTTAGGTCAGAGGCTATGTGCTATTTAAGGCTTTTGCTACATACTGCTAGAGGATTGTACTTGTGTTATGGAAGCCTGTGGACTGTGCATCCTGGACGGGAGTGAGGAAGAAAGGGTAGGAGGAGGGCACTCTGTGGCTGGAGGTTGGAATGGAGGCCAATGTAGCATGGCTCCCACCCTCCAGGGGTTTGTCATCCAGCCTTCCAACCAGAGAGAGGAGTTGCTGAGTTGGCAGATAAGAAGCCCCATGCTCCTGGGAGGTGGGTACCCTGGGAGCAGCATAGAAGTCAGGGTGAAGAAGGAAAAATCTTTGCCGGAGATTAAAACAGGGAAGATTTCCCAGAGGCGGCAAAATTTCTACTAGCTTTGAAAAAGGAGAAGGATATGACTATTCATCATGAGTATTCCAGGTGAGAAAGGGCCAGGAAAAAGTGCTCCACTTCCCATAGTGGGGATGGGTTGGGGGGACAACCCCCTACCATGTGAGTTGAGTCTTCAAAAGGGCAAAGCCTTGCCCCATGGCCAGATATAAACCGACAACAGAAGCAACCTCCGATACTTATTAGCTTTGTGACCATGAGCAACTCACTGAGCCATTCTGCCCCTCAGTTTTCCCATCTGCAAGTGGGGACCGTAGTTATATCATGCTCACGCAATAGCTGTGGGGACTGAGTGGGCTGCATCTTTTGTAAATTATGATTAGTCTAAGGGATTTCATCATTAAAAAGTAGAAGCTACTTTCTCATTGCCATCCTAAAAGCTAAAGTATAGCTTTATATTTTCATGTTCGATTTCTGGAAGATCTTCCCTGCCTATAGGACACTGAGACCCAGGACTCCCAGGACTCCCAGGACCAGATCCCTGGGAGCCAAGGGGAGGAAAGAAAATGGACAATTACTGAAAGCCTAGCAAGTGCTGCCACTCTACGATCCTTCTGTCATCGCATCCTTACAACATCTCAATGAGGTAGGAGTTTTATTATTTGTTTTATTTGACAGATGAAAAAACTGAGGTACCGAGCATTCAGTTGACCTTGATTGACACTGCTGATAGGCAGCCAGGACTCAACTCCAGGTCTGTCTGACCCCAGAACCCTTGAGCCTTCCCTGGGTGAAGTGTCAGCAGAGCTGAGATTACCTCTCAGCATCACTTTGGGCTAGGAACCCTGTGGAGTACAACTGGGGCTGTGTAACGTGGGATCTGAGGCTGTGGAGATGCAAAGAAGGTTGTCCCGCAGGCTCTCCCCCACGCTAACACCACCATTGGCCTCCTCTGCATGGGGCAGCCAGCTGGTAGCCTGACCTTGTGTCTCTGACAATGATTTAACCACTGGAGTGAAAGTTTAGGGGAGGGACCAGTAAAGTTGCCAATCGGGGAGGGGCTTTAGCTCCAGCCTCTTGGCTCAGCCACTAGTTGGGGGTGGGAAAAATAGGACCCAGGGAGAGGCCAGGGGAACTTCTGATTCTGCTTGTGTTTCCCACACAACACCAAGAGACCTGCTGCACCCATGAAGTTCTTTGTCTCATCCCCCATCCTAGGTCCAGCTTCCCTTAGAATAAACTCAGGCAGTTCTGAAATATTGTCCCTCTTTTCTCTTTGCCCATCTGGAGAGAGCTTGACTGGCCACAGAATATAGCAGAAATCACACTGGCCTAGATTCCCAGAGACCTGGGCTCATATCGCAGCTGCCCTACTGTCTGTGCACAGACCCCAGTGCAAGTGCTTCAGGGCAAGCAAGCACCGTGCATGAGTGGTAGGGCTCAGTGAGGGCTGTGGTCACCTGGAGAGGCCCCATGCCCCTAAAGGGCCCAAGAACCACTTAAATCCAGCTTACTATTTCTATGTAGCAATTAAGACTTAGAATTCAAGAGAAACTGGAAATTCAGATTTGTGTGTGAAATCTTCCCAATGTCAGCAAATAACTGGAAAAAAAAAAAAAAAAAGAACACAGCGTGGGCCAAACAAAGTAAGTCTGTAAGTAGCCCTAGGCTGGAGTCTCTGATCTAGATAAGGAAACCATAAAGGCCAGAAGGAACCACTACAAGATATTATTTAGCACAATTTCTTTGTTCTAGATGGTGAAACTGAGGCCTGAATGTGGAGGTGGGAGTGGGGAGGAGCATAACTCAGTTAGGCTTACATAGAAAATTAGTGGCCCAGCTAGGCAAGGAATCCAGATCTTCTTCCCCCAGCTTGTGCCATTGCATAACTTGCCTGGCTGAGTGGGGGCAGAGATATTGTAGAATCTGAGCAGGAGAGTAAGAGGAGGAAAGCTGAGGCTGTCCCTCCCCACTGGGCTCGCCTGAGGCTCCCTTGGTCCTTTCTGAGCCCAGAGGTCCAGCACACTTCACAGGGCACCTGTGCATTAATATTTCTCTTTACCTTGTCTTACCATCGATCCCTTCCCCTTCCAGGACCCCATGCTCAAGCTCCCATGGTCAATCACATATGGCAGGTAGGAGAGGAGTCCAGTATCCTTTTCCTATCCAGGAGCTGGCAGTCAAGCCAGCCATTGTAGTGGGGGAAGTATCTCCATAAATACTGATTTCTAAACCAATTAAGAAATTAGACAAAGAAGCAGGGCAGATAGAGACAAAGTATCACATTTGCTACCAATGAGGCTGACTTTGAAGAACATGGCTCATGGCTGCAGGCAAGCAGACTGTTAAACATGGAAACCTAGAATTAGTCAGACATGCCCATAGGTCATAAGCAACACTGGACCATCACTAGCCTCTCCTGCTCACAAGGGCAGAGCAGAAATGTGTTTATATTTCAGGTAGCTTGTACCCAAGGATGGGGTGAGCTACCCAGTAGCCTGGACTGCTCCTGCCAAACTCACCAATCAGATAAGTCACTTAATATTCGCTGGAGCAGAATGAAAGAGAGAGCAGGGAGAAGCCAGGTGTGTTATACCAATGGGGTCCCTACACACAGCAGGAAACATCAAGATTTCATTTTATCTCTATTATTGGCTTAGTGGCTATGCCTCTTCATTACTCTCTTAGTGTTGCTCTAGGGCTTAAAATATACTTGCTTAACTTATCACAGTCTATCATCAAATAAGATTATAATAATATATTATATACTTCATGTATACCTTAAGAACCTTACAACATGATACTTCCATTTTTCCCTCTTATCCTTTGTGCTGTTGTCATCATACACTTTCTACATGTATTATAAACTGCCAAATATATCATTATTACTTTTGCTATACACAATCAACATATTTTATATTTACCCACATCTCTGTCATTTCCTGCTTTCTTCACTCCTTTCTGTAGATCCAGGTTTCTACCTGATACCATTTTCCTTCTCCTAAAGAATTTCCTTTAATGTTTCTTATAGAGCAAGTCTGCTGGCAACAAATTCTACTACTTTTAGCTTGCATTTTTTTAAAAATTTTATTTCATCTTAATTTTTGAAAGGTACTTTCACTGTGAATATAATTCCAAGTTAATAGGTTTTTGGGGTTTTCTTCTTTCAGCATTTAAAGATGTTTCGTTGTCTTCCAGCTTGCATAGTTTCTGATGAGAAGTCTGCTGTCATTGTTATCTTTGTTCCTAGGTACACAATGTCTTTTCTTAATTTTCCTCTGACTGCTTTTAAGATTTTATCTTTATCACTGGCTTTCAGCAATTTAAATGTAATGCTCCCTGGTGTGATTTTATTTTTATTTATCATGCTTGGGGTTCCTTGAGCTTCTTTGATCTGGATTTATAGCTGTCATCAAATTTGGAAAATGTTTGCCCATTATTTTTTCAAAATGTTTTTTCTGCCCCCACATCCCCTTTTGCGACTCCAGTGTGATGTCTGTCGGACTGCTTGACATTGTCCCATAGATCACTGATATTGGTTTTTATCTCACTCTTTTTTTTCTCTCTGTGCTTTGTTTGAGATCGTTTCTAAGGTGTGTCTTCAAGTTCACTGATCTTTTCTTTTGCAGTATCTAATTAGCTTTTCATCCTATCTGGTAACATTTTCATTTCAAACACTGTATTTTCCCTCCCTTAGGAGTTCTGTTTGAGTCTTCTTATCTTCAATTTATTTCCTCATTATGTTCATGCTTTTCTCTAAATTGTTGAGCATATCTGTAAGAATCATTTTAATATCTGTCATTTCCAGATATATTTTCATTGATTGCTTTTTCTCCTAGTATTCTGTAGTGAGCAGGTCTGTGCAAACCTACCTCCAAAGGCCAAGGAAGCTGAGAATCCAAAGAAAGAGGCTGACAAATCCAGTTTATCAGAAAGAAAAATTTAATAGGGACTTATTAACAGAAGCCATGTCTCAGATGGTGGTAAGACAAGATGGTGGATCCCCACACCATTATCCCTGCCCCAGACCCAGGGTTTATAGGCCATAGGGAAGGAGTGTATAAGACAGTTGAATTCAACTCCTCAGGGAAAGGCAAGAATGCTGTGTTAGTCTGCCTCAGAGAAGAATTTATTATCAAGGTTGTTTTGACCTCTGGGCAACATGTATGATAACAGTAGATAAAGTAGAAATCTTACAGGCCTTCCCAGAACAGGGTTAATCAGAAGTCAACATGGCAGATTAGCATCCAAGATGGAGTTGCTTTAGCATCCACATCTAATTATGGGTAACATATTTCTAATTCTGTGTATTTCTAGTCATTCTTGATTAGATGCTGGGTAATGCAAATTTACATCATTGAGTGCTTGGTTTTATTGTATTCCATTAAAGAGGGGTTGCATTTTGTCCTGGAGGCCATTAAAAGACAACTATAATCTTTTTAAAGCTTGTTTTTAAGCTCTTAAAAAATGGGACTACAGTAACCTTCACTCTAGAGCTAGGTTAGCCTCACCATTGAAATATGACCCTTCTAGAATCTTTCATCAAATATATAAATGCCTCACATATTATAGCAATGTCTCTCCATCCTGGTTAGTAGAACCTCAAATGATTCCCCAACCTGTGTGAACTCTAAGAATCTTTTTATCGTACTTCTCCCAAGTAATTGTCCTTTCACTGGATTTTTTTTTAGTTAGCTTCATGGGAACTCAAGGGAGCTCTATGCATGTTTCTGAAACTTTCTCTGTAAAAAATCTTTCCACTACGTGCAAACCCTAGCTGCCTCAACCTCCTGAATTCTCTTCTTTGTATCCTCAACTCAGCAAGACCACCAGGCTCTCTTTGGGTTCGCCATATCTGCATCACAGACCAGAAATCTCCAGCAGAAAGCCAGGTGATCACAGGGCTCACCTCATTTGTTTCCATTCTCTCAAGGATCACAGTCCATTGTCTGAAAACTGTTATTTCATATGTTTTGTCAAGTTTTCTGTTTACAGGAGAATGGTAAGTCTGTCTCAATTATAGGGCTTCCCTTACAACTGGAAGCAGAAGTCTAGAAAGAAACATCAGGAGTAAGGAAATGTTCTGCCCATGCAGCTCCTGTACAATAATGAGGACTGGACTATCTTAGGATCATACCTGTCTTCTGAGGGATATGTGGTTTGATCATCTAGCTACAACACCATAATGCAATGGAAAGAATCAAGGATCAGTAGTCTAGTTTTGCCTCCACACTGTCTGTAGTGGCATTTTTTGTGTTTGTCTGCCCCCGATCCTTTCCCCCCTTTCTGATTACAGCACTCACCTTCCTTTGGAGAACTGCTCCTCCCCAATTCCATATGGTTCTTCTTCAGCTACCAGTCACAGTGCCCTCCAGACCACAGGGATGAGTATGTGATTCAAGCCTATCCCTTCAGAGCTCTTCATCCCCTTGCCTCAGTTACTGGTTCAGGAATGAATACATTATCCAAATTGGGTCAATGACAACCATTTCTTAAGATTTTTAGATGAACGCTAGGAAAGAACATATTTTTCCAGGGGCATCACTAGGCTGGATTGACATAAGCTCATAGCTTTCTGCAACCAGATCTACCATCTACTTTTCACCCATCTCTGCAATAGAAGTCATCAGGGTAGAAGGCCTGAGGAGGCAGACAGAGGGAGTGACAGGTGATGTGTTCTTGGAGTCTCTAAGGTCAGCTCTACCTCGGCACTTCCTGCTTATGTGAACCAATAAATTCCCTTTCCTACTTGTTTGAATTGGTTTTCTATCACTTTCAACCAAAAAACTCTATTTACTTCCTGTTTCTGGGTCTTAGTCCAGATGTCTTCAAAGTGCACTGTATGTACTCCAAGGAGTGCATACATAAAATGATGCACTGATATGTGGGAAAAATATAAGACTTCCTATTTATGAGAGTAGACATTTTCTGATGGAAAAGGGTATATCAAAATGGCAGAATAGCAACAACATGAAGAACAGACTTCATCCTCCAGAGTGCAGGGCCAGGGTCTGATTCATGTTTATCTCTCCCAGCAGTGAGCACAGGGCCTGGCTCATAGATGATATCAAATAAAAAATTATGGGACATGTGAATAAATAAATATGAAAAGACAAGGAATGTTTAGATAAGTGCCTATAGTGGGGTATAGGGTGCATAGCACATGGAAGATGAAGAGCAAGTGATAGGAGTTTTGTTAAGGGATGGCACAGACCTTTTTTTTTTTGAGATGGAGTCTCACTCTGTTGCCCAGGCTGGAGTGCAGTGGCGCCATCTCAGCTTACTGCAACTTCCATCTTGTAGGTTCAAGAGATTCTCCTGCCTCAGCCTCCTGAGTAGCTGGGATTACAGGCATGTGATTCCACGCCCGGTTAATTTTTGTATTTTTAATTTTGTATTTTAATTAATTTTTAATTTAAATTTTTTATTTTTGTATTTTAATGAGGTTTCACCATGTTGGCCAGGCTGGTCTTGAACTCCTGACCTCATGTGATCTGCCTGCCTCAGCCTCCCAAAGTGCTGGGATTACAGGTGTGAGCCACCGTGCCCGGCCTCACAGAACTCTTTGAGCAGGGAGATTTTTGTGCTGAGACTGGGTTTGAAGGGCTCTTTGTCTGCAGCAGAAAGACTGAGCAGTGACATTTGTTAGGGATCTATGTCAAATAGTCAAAGTATGAGATGATGGAGACTTAGTAGATGAGGAGGGGGGAGGTGCAGGAGAGATTTCAAAGGCAGAATTACCTTGGTGACTGGATGTTGGGTTGGCAAAAACAACGGGGCAGGAGAGTTGTTTGGTTGAAAAGGGAGATGAGGGTGTCAGGGCAGAGTTGAATCAATGAGAACCCAAGAGTTTCCACCTTGGATGCGCAGGACAGAAATTCCAGTGTGAGAAGGTTTGGAGGAAGCATGAGTTCAGTTGATGGCCTCTTGTGTTTTTGAGTTGAGTTATCCAGGTGAATGTGTCCCATATGCCATGGGATTTGTCAAGGATGGAGACAAAAGTTTGGGAGTCATCAGGGAAGAGATAATGTTAAAACAATGAGTCTGGTTACAGATGAGAAGGCCAAGGAATAAACCCCAGGCACATTCAAGGGGTAGGGTCAACACTGCCAAACTGCACTACTCCAGAGAGTATCCGGAATCTAGAGACTACGCAGGCTCTCTGTTTGTGCATACACACACTGCCCTGGCAGCAGAAGCCCTGGGTGGGCCCCTAGGAAGACGCACATGGAATGATCAGAGAGGTTAGAAGAGTCCAGGAAGAGAGTGGAGTTCTGGAAGCCAGAAGATTGAGTCTTAACAAAATCAAATGCCACAAGGAGGTGAAGAATACGGACTAGGAATGGGTAGATAGCAAGGAAATACAAGGTAAACTCGGCCACCCACTAGCTGGGATTTTTGTTTGTTTGGTTTTTTCTTTGTTTGTTTGTTTTTTGCTTTGTTTTGTTTTGTTTTATTTTTGAGACAGAGTCTCACTCTGTCACCCGGGCTGGAGTGCAGTGGCACGATCTCGGCTCACAGCAACCTCGGCCTCCCGGGTTCAAGAAATTCTCCTGCCTCAGCCTCCTGAGTAGCTGGGATTACAGGTGCCCACCACTATGCCCAGCTAATTTTTTGTATTCTTAGTAGAGACGAGGTTTCACCATGTTGGCCAGGCTGGTCTCGAACTCCTGACTTTGTGATTCACCTGCTTCCGCCTCCCAAAGTGCTGGGATCACAGGCGTGAGCCACCGCGCCCAGCCTAGCTGGGATTTTTCAGTAAGTTAGCCAGCCTCAGCTACCTCCTAGAGTAGTGGAGGGTAAAGCAGTTAATCCCTTAGGTGTTTAGGAAATCCTGGTGCCTGCTTTTGTTGGCTATGATTATTCTTTAAGCTTCACCTTCTTTAAGCTTCTTTGACTGCCTCCGACTGTGCAGATCATCCTCACCTTAGCCCTTCCCCTCAGCCTCCCTCCCCAGGCATCTGACTTGACTGGTGAGCCCGCTGAGGACTTAGGGGTGCCCCTGAGTCTCTGGATCAAACCCGCATTTCCATAGCCTCCTCTCCTCCAGCATTCTGAGAACAGAGATGGCCTGGGGAGATCAGAGGGGAGCAGGAAGTCCCCAAAGCCCAGGGTGGTCCTTGTCCACTTTTGGACACAAATCTGAGTGGGTGGAGCTTAACCTGAGCCACGCCCTCTAGCAAGCACTGCCCCTCCCTCAGCCTTCCCACTTGGCCTGAATCTCCCGGGGGTAAAGGGGGAGTGAGGACTAGCACTGTGCCATCCTTGGGGCCTAAACTCCTTTGGGACCAAAGCTCACCAAAAAGCCTCCACAGGACAGGAGAAGCAGGCGGGACCCCCAGTTTGGAGAGGGCATTGAGGAAGATCTGTCCCACCCCACCCCAGGTCCTTGTGCCTCAGGAGACTCCCATTTGCTCTCTTCGGAGCTGGGGAGTTCAGTCGGCTGGGGGAGAGGGTGAGGCAAGGCGTGGGAGCCACAAAGGGGCGCGCTGTGTGGCCTCCAGGCCGCTGGCTTTTGAAGGCCGATTTGCTCTGGCTGAGCCAGAGGAAGCGAATGCTAATTTCCTCCTAGATGGGGTCTGTAGTCCTTCCTCCCGAGTCGAAGGGGAGGGAGAGCGGGAGACCAGACACGCTTGTGGCCCTGGAACTGCCATTATCCTCCACCTCCCCCAGGCCTCTCACACTTTCTGGGACTCCAGTGACCACCCCACAACTCACAGAAAGTAGGTCTATCCAGTACTCAATCGTTCCTCACTTTGCCTCTCTTTTCCGGAAGAGGAAAAGAGAGGACTAAGCTAGCTGTTGGGCAACCAAAGTTAAGGGCAGCAAGGCCGTGAAGCCGCCACACCCACTGCCCTGGGGGCAGGTGTGGAAGACCTGGAGGCACAGCCTTGCCTGGAGCAGCTTTGAACCGCTGCGGGAGGGAGGTGTTCCCTTTTCAATCCTCTTCTTCCTCCTGGATTAGACCTGGGAGAAATCTGGATTGCAAACATTTGCTAACCCCACCACCCCATCACTCCCACCCTCCACCCCAGAGAGCCCAAGGCTTTCAGCTCCCTGAGGTTCAACAACATTGGGCTATTTGAATTGTATTTCTATTTAGAATTAGCTTCTACTTTTTCTATTTGCAGTTAGGATATAAACTTCCAAAATACTGAGCTTAAATAATACACTTTAAATAAATGTTTCAAAAAGGGATTAATAGTTTAGGTGGATGCAACAAAGGTAAAAAAGTGTATAATGGGTCTTTGATGACTCAGGTCAGGGAAACCGTAGTCTGAAGGGGCAGAGAAATAGGGCTGGGGCCTCTTCTGCACCACTCAGGTTGTTCCACAGGGAGGAAGCCTGATTGCCTGGAGCTCTCAGGGACCTGGAGTTTCCAGGCAGACCCTCTGACCCACTGGAAATCAATTAAAAGCCCCCCAGTTCCAATCTCCCTGCCTGTATGCAGGAGGCCATGTCCTGGAGGCCTGAGGGCTTTGTTCCTTTCCTGGTCTGGGTGGGAGCCTCCCTACACACACACACACACACACACACACACACACACACACACACACACACACTCCCCTTCTTCCTTCCCTCTCCCCCTCTTCTCCTCCCCTTCTTTCTCCAGGCTGTGAGGCCCCTTCAGGAGCCTCTTTGTGAAGTAATTGGATTTCTCCCCTTGTTAGCTTGCAATGAAAATGTCATCCATTCCGGACCACCGCCAGGGAGGAGCCAAGCCCCCATTCAGCAAGCAGGGCCCAGTGCTGTGAAGCTATTCAGGCCTCCCAGCCTCCCGGTAGGGCAGCTGCAGCTTGGTCTGTCTTCTCTGACAATGCTGCCCTTCCCTCCCCACCTACCAGTGTGCCCAGCCCAGGAGTGGCCCTGAAAAGGCTAGGGCTGGGTGGCTGGATTCTGAGGCTGCTAGTAGTCCCCTTGGACTGCTGTTGTCACCACACTTTATCTCAGCAAATAGACAGTGGACGAATTTGATTTTAAGTGCATCCCTCCAAATGTCCTTTGGGCATTGGGCACATGGATGGGGTCAGGAAGGGGAGGAAGGAGACTTTTCACCATGAGGAAGTTCCAAGATATTAGGGGTACTTGAAAAGCAGACCGAGCTAGACTGCAAAGGGCTGATGCTGGGGCATGAGGAAGGATGTCTTACCCTGCTTTGGAATCACTGTATGTGGTGGAGACCAAATCAGAAACCATCTTGGCACTACCCATACTTAGCTTGAACCACAGACGAATGCATTCTTCTGGCTCTCGGGGTTTCTAGTATTCAGACATCTTCCAGAGTCCTTCCTCATGGCCTTCTAGGCAAAGCAAAGAAATAGGGTGACATGGGATGGAAAGGCAGTGATGTGTATCTCCAACCATGAAAGACTTCCCCTAAAGGGAATTATCTTGCTCAAAATTGCACAGGTGATAGTGGCCAAGACTTTCAAACCCAGGTCTGTCTCATTCCAAAGCCTGTGTATCTTAATTGTTAGATTTACTGCTCGATATGGCTTGGCTGTGTCTCCATCCAAATCTCATCTTGAATTATAGTTCCCATAATCCTCACATGACATAGGAGGGACCCAGTGGGAGGTAATTGAATCATGAGGGAGGTTATCTCCATGCCGTTCTCGTGATAGTGAGTGAATTCTCATGAGATCTGATGGTTTTATGAGGGGCTCCCGCCCGCCACACCGGCCCCCTTTGCTCATTCTTCTCCTTCCTGCTGCCAGGTGAAAAATGATGTATTTGCTTCCCCTTCCATCATGATTGTAAGTTTCCTGAGGCCTCCCCAGCCCTGCAGAACCATGAGTCAATTAAACCTCTTTCCTTCATAAATTACCCAGTGTCAGATATGTCTTTATTAGCAGCATGAGAACAAACTAATACAGTAAATTGGTACCAGGAGTGACGTACTAGTATAAATATACCCCAAAATGTGGACGTAACTTTGGAACTAGGTAACAGGCAGAGGTTGGAACAGTCTGGAAGGCTCAGAAGAAGATAGAGAAATGTGGGAAAGTTTGGAACTTCCTAGAGACCTGTTGAATGGCTTTGACCAAAATGCTGATAGTGATGTGGACAATGAAGTTCAGGCTGAGGTGGTCTCAGATGGAGATGAGGAACTTGTTGGAAACTGGAGTAAAGGCCACCCTTGCTATGCAAAGAGACTGGTGGCATTTTCCCCCTGCCCTAGAGATCTGTGGAAATTTGAATATGAGAGAGATAATTTAGGGTATCTGGCAGAAGAAATTTCTAAGTACCAAAGCGTTCAAGAGGAAGCAGAGCATAAAAGTTTAGAAAATTTGCACCCTGGCAATGCGATAGAAAAGAAAAACTCATTTCTTAGGGGGAAATTCAAGCCCATTGCAGAAATTTGGATAAGTAACGAGGAACCGAATGTTAATCACCAAGACAATGGGGAAAATGTCTCCAGGGAATGTCTGAGAACTTCACAGCAGCCCCTCCCATCAGAGGCCCAGGGGCTTAGGAGGGAAAAATGGTTTGGGGGACCAGTGCATCCCAGTTGCTTCAGTTCCAGTTGTGGCTAAAAGGGGCCAATGTATAGCTTAGGCCATTGCTTCAGAAGATGCAAGCCCCAAGCTTTGGCAGCTTACAGGTGTTGAACCTGCAGCTGCACAGAAGTCAAGAATTGAGGTTTGAGAACCTCTGCCTAAATTTCAGACAATGTATGGAAACGCCTGGATGTCCAGGCAAAAGTCTGCTGCAGGGGCAGAGCCCTCAGGGAGAACCTCTGCTAGGACACTGAGGAAGGGAAATGTGGGGATGGAGCCCACTGCTGCACAGAGTCCCCACCAAGGCACTGCCTGGTGGAGCTGTGAGAAGAGGGCCATCATCCTCCACAGGGGTGGAGCTGCCCAAGTCTATGGGATTTCGGACTTGCATGTAGTTCCTTTGTTTTGGCCAATTTCTCCCATTTGGAATGAGTGTATTTACCAAATGCCTGTACTGCTGTTGTATGTAGGAAGTAACTACTTGCTTAAAGTTCCAAAATGATCTCCTTTGACTCCATGTCTCACATCCAGGTCATGCTGATGCAAGAGGTGGGCTCCTCCTGGCCTCTCTTGGTCTGCCCTCCACCCCTAACTTACCCTCCTCCCACTGAACCCCCCAAACACTTCCTGTATATTCTCTCCAGTATGAACTGCCCCCAGTGATCACTCATGGTCACTGTCTGATTGACATGGCGATGTCCCGATATTTACAAGGACATCAGCCCCTGTATCACAGTGACTCCTTCCCCTCCATCTGCCATCATTCTGGGAAACTTCCACATCCTGAGGAAAATTCACCTGGCACCTCTGTTCCTCAGTCTGGGGATGTTCTCCTTTACTTCATTTCAGCAGCCCACACCCTGGAGGCTGGCACCACCCAGGGCCATCCACTCTGATGTTGCAAATGCTGGAGTCTTCCTGCCAGCTGCAGCCTCCTAGCCCCGCAGCTCTCCTCCTGAACTCAGGACACATCCCCATTGACCTCCCTCACCTTCTCCAAGACCTCGCCCCTCCCTCCTGGTCACACTGCTTTCCCTACAGAGCCCAGACCCCAAGGTCCATTTTCTGAACATCTCTAACCACATGCCCAGATCCCCAGACCCCATCTCAGAGAGCCCACCTTGTGGCAGCTCTGCCCTCCAGCATGCAAGCATGTTGGGGTATATCCTCCATAGAGCAGGCACACAGACTTCACTCTCACCCAGGCCTCCAGCACCACTTAGGGCAGCCAGCTTCCCCTTCAAGAATTGAAAACTTCAGGTGCCACATTCAACCCTCCCACCACATTTTGTCGCTGGGGACCTCACCTCGTAATTCATGGAGAAAAAAATAGAAGCCTTCTGATTGAAATCCCCTCACATTCATGCCCCCTTGTCTACAAGCAGTGGCCAAACGACTATTTCCCAATACCCATCCTCCTCTTTTTCATCTTGGGAGGATTTTAAGCTGTGCATGGGCACCAAAATAAAGACTACATTTGCAGTGGTGCAATCTCAGCTCACTGCAAGCTTTGCCTCCCGAGTTCACACCACTGTCCTGCCTCAGCCTCCTGAGTAGCTGGGACTACAGGTGCCTGCCACCACGCCTGGCTAATTTTTTAAAATTCTTTTTGTAGAGACGGGGTTTCACCATGTTCGCTAGGATGGTCTCGATCTCCTGACCTCATGATCCACCCACCTTGGCACTTTGAGAGGCCGAGGCAGGTGGATCACTTGAGATCAGGAGTTCGAGACCAGCCTGGCCAACATGGTGAAACCCTGTATCTACTAAAAATACAAAAATTAGCCAGGCATCATGGTGCATGCCTGTAATCCCAACTATTCAGGCAGCTATGGCAGCCTGGGTGACAGTGAGACTCTGTCTCAAAAAGAAAAAAAAGACTACATTTTCCAGCATCCCCCTGCAGCAAAGTGTGGCTGAGGGCTAAGCTCTAGCCTATGTGAGATAAGTAAAAGTGATATATGTGTTTCTGGGTTTTTTCCTTAAAAGGAGAGTGTTGTACACTCTTTCCCATCTTCTTGCTAGCTGGAACATGAACATGATGGCTGGAGCAGGAGCAGCTGTATTGGTCTTGAGGTAAATCTGGAGACAGGTTATTCCCCTGGGAGCAACATAATAGAAGGAATCTGAGCTCCTTTCACCGTGGAATCAGCCCCAAACTAATTTCTGGAGACTTCTTCAGCATGAGAGAGACACTCTCTGGTTTGAGCCCTGTTCCTTTTCCTTTGAATTTTCTATTCCTTAATCCTGCAGGAGCTGGGCCTTCTTCTTCTTCTTCTTCTTCTTTTTTTTTTGTTACATGAATGAGTTCTTTAGTGGTAGTTTCTGAGATTTTGGTGTAGCCATGACCTGAGCAGTGTACACCATACCCAGTGTGTAGTCTTTTATCCCTCACTCCCCTCCCACCCTTTCCCTCAAGTCTCCGAAGTCCATTATATCATTCTTATGCCTTTGTGTCCTCATAGCTTATCTCCCACCTATACATGAGAACATACAATATTTGGTTTTCCATTCCATCTCAGAGGCCTTCAAGCCCCCAGGCCTGGCACCTACTCTATCAACTGCTGCCTGTCTCCAAAAGACTGTCCTTGCTAATGTCACCAAGGACCTCTATGAGCCAAATTTAGGACTTTTCAGCCTTCATTTGACTCCCAGTCCCTTCAATATTGGAGGCTGTTGACTACCCCCTTCATTTGGAATCTCTCTGTCCCTTCTTTCATGTCCTCACACTCTCTCTGACTAGTCCTCCCTCAAGCTTCTCACAAGGAATGGCTTCCCTTTTCTTCATACTGCACACTACTGCAGGGTAAGTTAATCTAGCTCTTTGCAGGGAGCTGTGGACACAGCTTGGACACACAGGCTGGGGCGTCTACACGTGCATGCAAGCTCTCAACACACAGGAAGGAACTGGAGGTGGGAAAATAACTCTCAGGCTGGTCATGATCTCTCAAACCAGAATTCCTTTCATGCCAGCTGCCTATGGAGCCTCTAGTCAGTCATTGTGATGGTCATGAGTGACCTCACTGAGTGCTGACTGTGAGCCAGGCTGAGTGATGCACTTTACGTGGATTATCACCCTCTGTGGAGTCCCACACTCCTGTGACTCAGGTGCTGTTACTTCCCTTCAAGGCATCAAGAAGTTAAGGGACTACCCAAGGCCACTGTAGCTAGTAAGTGGGGAAGGTGGGATTCACACCCAGGAGTCTTGCTCCAGAGCCTGGGCCTAAAACCACTCAATATCTTCAAACAAACCTCCTGCTCCTCTGTCAGCCCTTTGTATATCAGAGGTGCCATTATTCATGCCCTCAGAAAAGCCAGGGTCCTGGGAGGAGGGGTCCTCACCTCTCAGACAGGGTCATCACCTCTTACCTCTTTCTCCAACCCACATTCAGCCATCACTAAACCAGGCAAAACCCCATATCAGTAACTTTCAAATCCATTCCTGTTAGGGAATGAATGTTTGTGTCCCCCCTCCATTCCTGTGTTGAAGCTCTAACACTCACTGTGATGGTATTTGGTGATGGGGCCTTTGGAAGGTGATTAGGTTTAGATGAGGTCATGAAGCTGGGGTCCTCACAATGGGATTAGTGCCCTTATAAGAAGAGACTCCAGGGCTTCCTCTCTACCACATGAGGACAGAGTGAGAAGACGGCTGTCTGCAACTGCCCTAAGGGCCGTCACAAGAACTCAACCATGCAGGTCTTGATCTCAGACTTCCAGCCTCCAGAACTGTGAGAAATAAACGTCTGTTGCTTAAGGCCCCCAGCCTATGGTATTTTGTTATAGCAGCCTGAACTAAGACAATGCCCAGTCCCCACCCTCAGGATCCACACCACCACTTCCTCAGTTTGGGCCTCCATCAGATCATGCCAGGACTCTTTCCAGAGCTTCCTGTTAGGGACGGAATCACGTTCTTCCCAGAAATTCATATGCTGGTGTCCTGACTTGTCAGAACCTCAGAATGTGTTCTTATTTGGAAATAGGGTCATTGCAGATGTAATGAATTAGGATGACGTCATAGTGGAGCAGGATAGGCCTCTAATCCAAGATGACTGCTGTCCTTATAAAAAGGGGAAATGCCATGTGAAGATTACGGATTTCTGCTGCTACAAGCCAAGTAACTACTAGAAGCCAGGAGAGAGGGCTGGAGCAAGGGAGCCTGGCCCTGACGACACCTTGATCTCAGACTTCGGGCTTCCACAATTGTGAGATGATCAGTTTCTGTTGTTCTAAGCCACCCAGTTTTCAGCACAGATGGTACCTGACTTACGATATTTCACTTAATGATTTTTCAACTTTACGATGTTGCAAAAGCAATGCGCATTCAGTAGAAATCAGACTTCAGATATTATATTTTGATCTTTTCCCAGGCCAGCCATATGCAGTGCCATACTCTTTCACGGTGCTGCAGCCCAGCTCCCAGTCAGCCACATGGTCATGAGGGTGAACAGTTGTTGCCCTGCAGCCTGGTCCTGACTTTATTATAATTCTTAAAACCCACTGTTATGGATTGAATTCCCAACTACGCCACCCCCAACAAATTAATATGTTGAAACCCTAATCCCTAATGTGACTGTATTTGGAGACAGGGCCTTTAAGGGGTAATTAGGGTTAAATGAGGTCATAAGGGTGGGGCCCTAATGGAATAGGACTGGTGTGCTTTTTTTTTTTTTTTCAAGATGTAGTTTCACTCTTCTTGCCCAGGCTGGAGTGCAGTGGCATGATCTTGGCTCACTGCAACTTCTGCCTCCTGGATTCAAGTGATTCTCGTGCCTCAGCCTCCCGAATAGCTGGGATTACAGGAGTGTGCCACCACTCCCGGCTAATTTTGTATTTTTAGTAGAGACGGGGTTTCACCGTGTTGGTCAGGCTGGTCTCAAACTCCTGACCTCAAGTGATCCACCTGCCTCGTCCTCTCAATGTGTTGGGATTACAGGCACGAGCCACCATGCCCAACCAGGACTGGTGTTCTTATAAGAAGAGAGAGACATCAGGAACGGGTGTGTACAGAGAAAAGGACACCGCAAGATGGTGGCCATTTGCAAGCCAAGGAGAGAGACCTCAGGAGAAACCAACCCGCCAGCACCTTGATCTTAGACTTCCAGTCTCCAAAATTGGGAGAAAATAAACGTTTGTTGTTTAAGACCCCAATCTGATATTTTGTAATGGCAGCCCTAGCAGACGAATACACCCACTGTACCATCTCTTTACCCCAGTAGACTATGAAACCCTTGGGGACAGGCACCATTTCTTCATCCCTCTGTATTTCAATGCCTAGCATAGTGTCTGGTACCTGGAAGATGGCCAAAAAATACTATCTGAAGGAATGGTCAATGAGCATGTGTGACTCTTACATGACAATATAATGCTGGTCAAATGCTGGATCAGAACCTTGAGGTGGCTCCCATGGAGTCATTAACATGCTCTAATTCACTAATTGAGGTAGCAATTGATCTGGGGCTGGAGTCAGGAAGGGATAGGTTACAGTGAAGTGTCAAATAGAACCTGTTCACCGAGTTCCCTTGGCCCAGTGCTTGATAACAGGATGTCAAACATTTTTATTCCCAAAAAGGTGGCTTCCTCAATCTTGTACATGAATTGGTGGCAGTGGGATGAACTAAGCGACCTCCGGCCTTCCCTCCTACTAAGTAAGTTCAGGTTCGAAGATGCTCCATCCCTGCCATTTCTGAACTCCTTTGGGTCTGGGTTTTAGGAAAAGGCACAGGATTTGCCCCCACAACCCCTGGGACAGTGGGAGAGAGTTGGGAAAAAATCTCTGCAGCTCTTCCTTGAGATGGGGGATGGACAGCAAGCAGGCTCTCTATCCCCCAAAGCCACACATCCTCCAAGTCTCACTCTGGACTGGGTTCACATCACTCTACAGAGGATTTATTGAGCATCTCCTGAATGTAAGGGCATGTGTCAGATGAGAGTGAGGGCCAGGATGCATAGAAATAAATGGAACCATAGCCTCAGGGAGCTGGGTGTGGGTGCCAGGGGCAGAAAGCTGGCCCTAGACACTGAAGGTGAAAGCTTTCAATCACACCAGATATTCTATTTCATAGCTAGAATGACTTTATAAGGTGTTTATTATTTGGTTACTCCATGGTACTGTTCATATAAGAGAAGTGGCATAAATGCTTGATTCTTTCCCTTTAATTACCAGGATCTAAGACAACGCATTGCTTCTCTGTCACCCTCCAAAAAAGACAAATTGGTTTGTGGGTTTTATTTTTTTAGTATTATTATTAACTCATGGGTTAAGTATTTGATAGATTTCAGTCCATTATAATTATTATCCTCATTGAAGCTCACATTGTCCCATTTTGGCTACTGGGAGCCTCTTCAAGTTGACTCCTGGGTCCTTTTGACATAACCTTTGTGGCTTAAGAAGTTCCTCTCTGTCTGGTACGATAAGATATTCCAGATTCCTCTCACAATATTTCTCTAAAAGCCTGGTTTATTTTTCATAGGAAAGGGTATTTCAGTGCTATAATCTTGGTCCTAGGAATGCTCACTGCATTTGGGTGGTCATTATGCCCAGATGTTTTTGGTCAACAGAACTAGAAAATAGAAATAAAATATGTAAATATTTTAAGATTAAATACCTCAACAGTTCAAACGGGGTTTTCCAATTCAAATTCAATATTAGAATTTGGGGTTTTGTTGTTTTTTGAGACAGAATCTCACCCTGTCACCCAACCTGGAATGCACTGGCATGAACACAGCTCACTGCAGCCTCGACCTCCTGGGCCCAAGCAATCCTCTAACACTCAGCCTCCCGAGTAGCTAGGACCAGAGGTGTGCACCACCATACCCTGCTTTTTTTTTTTTTTTTTTTTAAGATACAGCGTCTCACTCTGTTGCCCAGGCTGGTCTCAAACTCCGGGCCTCAGACAATCCTCCCACCTCAGCCTCCCAAGGTGCAGGGATTACAGACATGAGCCACTACACCTGGCCCAATATTATATTATAGAGTTTTTATTTAACATCTACTATATTACATCTGTATCTTCTTTCTTCCATGCCAAGAATTCTGGTTATCAATACACAGAGGATCAACTGATTAGAAATCTCATAAACACTCATTTGCTTTTTTCCACATTGTACACACAACAGTATCAGAATAGTCATACTAATACTATCACCACCAATATGATTATTGAAAATGTTTTAAAATATTTTTGATAAGCTCTTTCATTCTCCTTGTGCCCCCATTATTTTGGGGGATTGTACCATAATTACACAATCAGATCATATAACCATTACATTCTACAAGTATCTATATGTTAACATTCACCACCAGTCTTTACGCTGGTGTCTCTCTATTCTTTCTGGTTGTCTGAAGCTCCTCTAGTAGATTCCACAGGAAGGGGCAATGGAAACAATGTTCCCTGAGTTCCCACATGTTGGTAACAGTTTGTCTCTGCTTTTGTACTTAAAAGTCACCTTTGCTGGATATAAAATCCTTGGTTTACACTTTCTTTCATTGAAGATCTTAAATATGTTACTCCATTTTCTTCTGGCATGAAGTATTACTGCCTAAAAGTATGATAATAATCCAATTTTCTTTCACTTCTAACTTAAGGAGTTTTTTGCCTAGATGACCAGAGAATTTTTATTTTTCTTCAAAGCCTAGTAATTTTCCTAGAGTATTGTGTGGAAAACACAAACTGTTTTTCCTCTGCTCTCATGCCACATCTAATAAAGAATACATCTATGACCAAATGTCTGTGGGTTTTTCCAGAACACCAAACAAGCAATCAATTCTGCAGCAGACGCCATCTGGGTGTCCACTAATTCAATTCTGACACTATCTACCTTGATACAGCATCAGATAACACAGGTTGAGCACTCAGTACGCAAAGACTGCTCCCCACTTTTGATGCCAATCACAAGCCCTAGGTTGTTTTACCTGTGCTTCTGACCAACTGACTATAAATTGGGGTTCCCATGAACCCGTCCTTGGGTTTGATTAATTTTCTTTTTTCTATATTTTTTCTTTTTCCATAAGTTATTGGGGTATGGATGGTGTTTGGTTGCATGAGTAAGTTATTTAGTGGGGATTTGTGAGATTTTGGTGCACCCATCATCCCAGCAGTATACACTGCACCCTATTTGTAATCTTTTATTCCTTGCCCACTCTCCCCCTTCCCCCCAAGCCGCCAAAGTCCATTGTATCATTCTTATGCCTTTGTGTCCTCATAGCTTGGCTCCCACATGTCAGTGAGAACAAACGATGTTTGGGTTTCCATTCCTGAGTTACTTCACTTAGAATAATAGTCTCCAATCTCATCTAGGTTGCTGTGAATGCCATTAATTCATTCCTTTTTATGGCTTAGTATTCCGTCTTATACATATATATATATATATATATATATATATATATATATATACATATATATATAATCTCACAGTTTCTTTATCCACTCATTGATTGATGGGCATTTGAGTTGGTTCCATGATTTTGCAATTGCAAATTGTGCTGCTATAAACATGCATCTGCAAGTATCTTTTTCATATAATGACTTCTTTTCCTCCAGTAGTGGGATTGCTGGATCAAATGGTAGTGCTACTTTTAGTTCTTTAAGGACTCCCCACACTGTTTTCCATAGTGGTTGTACTAGTTTACATTCCCACCAGCAGTGGAGAAGTGTTCCCTGATCACCACATTCACACCAGCATCTACTGTTTTTTGATTTTTTGATTATGACCATTCTTGCAGGACTAAGGTGGTAACACATTGCAATTTGATTTGCTTTTCCCTGATTGTTGGTGATGCTGAGCATTTTTTCATATGTTTGTTGGGCATTTGTATACCTTCTTTTGAGAATTTATTCATGTTCTTAGGCCACTTTTTGATGGGATTGTTTGCTTTTTTCTTGATGATTTGTTTGAGTTCATTGTAGATTCTGGATATTAGTCCTTTGTCAGATGTATAGATTGTGAAGATTTTCTCCCACTCTGTGGGTTGTCTGTTGTTCCTTTGCTGTGCAAAGGCTCTTTAGTTTAATTAAGTCCTAGCAATTTATCTTTGTTTTTATTGCATTTGCTTTTGGGTTCTTGGTCATGAAATCCTCGCCTAAGCCAATGTCTATAAGGGTTTGTCCGATGTTATCTTCTAGAATTTTTATAGTTTCAAGTCTTAGATTTAAATCCTTAATCCATCTTGAGTTGATTTTTGTATAAGGTGAGAGATGAAGATCGAGTTTCATTCTCCTACATGCGGCTTGCCAATTATCCTAGCACAATTCATTGAAAAGGGTGTCCTTTCCCCAGGTTATGTTTTTGTTTGCTTTGTTGAAGATCAGTTGGCTGTAAGTATCTGGGTTTATTTCTGGGTTCTCTATTCTGTTCCATTGGCCTATGTGCCTATTTTTATACCAGCACCATGCTGTTTTGGTGACTACAGCCTTATAGTATAGTTTGAAATCAGGTAGTGTGATGCCTCCAGATATGTTCTTTTTGCTTAGTCTTGCTTTGGCTATGTGGGCTCTTTTTTGGTTCCATATTCTAAAACAATTTTTTTAACTGTGAAGAATGATGGTGGTATTTTTAGGGGAATTGCGTTGAATTTGTAGATTGCTTTTGGCAGTATGGTCATTTTCACAATATTAATTCTGCCCATCCATGAGCATGGGATGTGTTTCCACCTGTTTGTGTCATCTATGATTTCCTTCAGCAGTGTTTTTTAGCTTTCCTTGTAGAGGTCTTTCACCTCCTTTGTTAATATTCCAAAGTTTTTTTTTTTGTTTTTTTGTTTTGTTTTGTTTGTTTGTTTGTTTTGCAGCTATGTAAAAGGGGTTGAGTTCTTCATTTGTCATAGGTGGCTTTTGTTACATTGAGGGAAGTCCCTTGTATGCCAGTTTTGCTGAGTTTTAATTGTAAAGTGATGCTGGATTTTGTTGAATGTTTTTTCTGCATCTATTGAGATAATTGTGTGATTTTTGTTTTTAATTCTGTTTATGTGCTATACCACATTTATTGACCTTTTGTGCAGGTATATCTTTCTGGCATGCTTTTTTTGTTTGTAGTAATATTATTCTCCCCCTTATTCTCTTTTTTCTTACAATACTTTGGGGTTGTTTGTTTGTTTGCTTTTTGAGACAGTCTCACTGTGTCACCCAGGCTGGAGTGCAGTGGCACAATCATGTCTCACCACAGACTTGACCTCCCAGACTCAGTTGATCCTCCCACCTCAGCCTCCTGAGTAGCTGGGACTACAGGCACCCACCACCATGCACAGATAGTTTTTGTGTTTTTAGTAGAGATGGGATTTTGCCATGTTGCCCAGGCTGGTCTCAAACTGCTGTGCTCAAGAGATCCACTTGCCTCGGCCTCCCAAAGTGCTGGGATTACAGGCATAAGCCACCACACCCAGCCTATAATACTTTTGAATAAGATTTGACCTCAGTATTTCTTATTTATTTTTATGTGAAATTAGTTTTCCTGAACTTTTAGAAAAAGCAATAGTCAAGGTATTTTCTATGACTACATCAGTCTCTTCTGTTGTGTCTACATAGTGTTAAAAATATAGTGGCTTGCTTGCTTAGATTTCCTAGTTCTGTTTCCCTTGCTCCATTTTTACCTAGATCAGCATTTTACTTCATCTTTATTTTTCCTGTTCCGAGCAGTTTTTATTCCAATCCCAGCCTTAATCCTGTCTAGTTATAATCTTCGTGTTCCTATGTTAGAGTTGTTATAAGAGATCACTTTGGAATTTTATAAGTAGTATTTTTAGCATTTATTGACAGAATATGTGATCTTTGTCTTTAAAGTATCCTTCATTTATGTTGACAGATTTCCTACTTTTAAACTGTGTGCACTGAGAATGTTTGCATATATATAGAGAGAGAGAGATAGAGAGAGAGAGAGAGAGTCTCACTCTGTCACCTAGGCTGGGCACTGCAACCTCTGCCTCCCAGGCTCAAGAGATTTTCATTTTCAGCCTCAGCCTCCCAAATAGCTGGGATTACAGGCACGCACCACCACCCCTGGCTAATTTTCATATTTTTAGTAGAGATGGGGTCTCACTATGTTGGCCAGGCTGGTCTCGAACTCCTGACCTCAAATGATCCACCTGCCTCCAACTCCCGAAGTGCTGGGATTACAGGCGTGAGCCACCACACCCAGCCACATCTATATTCTTAAGTGAAATTGGTCTATAATTTTTTAGGCCATTTTACGGACTTTAGGTCTATAATGTTTTGGGAACTTACTCATCAGATTTTGTTATTAAGGTCATGTTTGCTTTATAAAGTGGCTAGCAATGTTTTTCAACCATCTGGAATAATTAGAATAACAAAGTTTCCATTTTGTTAAAATCTGATAAGGACTCAACAGTTCTTCTATCTCCTGGGCCCACACTAGACTACAGTTCTCAGCTTTGCTTGTTGTTAGGGTACCATGTGACTGAGTTCTGGCTAAGGGAACAGGGCAGAAGCAGCTCCTTTCCAGACCTGGGGCATAGGAACCTTCAATTTTCCATCCTCTTTGCATCTTCTTTTGCAATGACCTTGGAACCATCTGTTAAAGATAGTAGATATCCATCAACCAATGAGTGGATAAAGAAAATGTGAGATACCTATATATAAACACACACACACCATGGAATATTACTCTGCCATAAAAAAGAATGAAATAATGGCATTTGCAGCAACCTGGATGGAGCTTGAGACCATTATTCTAAGTGAAATAACTCAGGAAAGGAAAACCAAATGTCATGTGTTCTCACTTATAAGTGGGAGCTAAGCTATGAGGATGCAAAGGCATAAGAATGATAATGGACTTTGGGGACTTGCGGGGGAAGGGTGGGGGGGGTGAGGAATAAAAGACTACACATTGGGTACAGTGTACACTGTTTGTATGATGGATGCACCAAAATCTGAGAAATCACTAAAGAATTAATCCATGTAACCAAAAACCACCTGTTCCCCAAAAATGATTGAAATAAAGTAAACTAATAAAAAAATAAATACAGTAGACACATAAGATGGGAGTAACATGGAATCTTGAAATACCATTGGGAGATTGTCACCTAACAATGAGAAACATTGTTTTGGTCTTTATGTGAGTAGAAGGTAAACTTCCATTGTGCTAAGCCCCTGAGATATAAGGAGGGAAGTTACAGAAGTTAATATTACCTTATTAATCGTATAGAGAACTGTAAAATCATCCAGAGTTGATACATTTCTAAGTCATGGATTTTCTAACAGTTTAATTGAGATATAATTCATATGCCATACAATTCACCTATTTAAAATGTACTGCACAATTGATGGCAGTGGGCACTTCAGATGGCTGGGCCAGCTGCTATCACACTTGCTGCAGCGGGGATGAGCCATGGGGTTGCACCTCCATGGAGCCAGTGGGAGCCAAAAACAAGTGGGGGCCCTGCTCCTTCTGAGTTGTGGTGGGAATTCTCCAGGTGCCACTGCAGCCACTCAAACTGTAGCTGCAGACTCAGGCATCACTGTACTCTTGGGAACCCGGGAAGGACTCACTTCCCTTGCAGGCTCAGAAGTGCCTGCTCCCACTGCTTCTCCCTGCTGTTGGCACCCACTCCAATCTTGGAGAAAATCTGGCAGAGCCGGGGCACCATGAACAGCAGACAAATTCCTGGGCAGAAGGGGGCGGATTCCCAGTGAGGCCCCACCTTCAGGCCAGGGAGGGTCTGAAAGCTGGGGGCTGGGTTGCCGGTCCCACGGACTGGAGTGGGAACTTGTGGTGCCTTTTCTAGGCCCGCCTATGGCTGCCCATGGGCCAATCAGCATATACTTCCTCCCCTCTGAGGCCCATAAAAGCCCCAGGCTTAGCCAGAGCTGAGCATGAGATGGGGCAACCAGCTGCAAAGAGGGGCAATCTACTCCAGGGTCTCCTCTCTGCTAGCAGCTCAGCATTCTCATCAGGGCACCCTCATCAGGATACCCTGGCTGCGGAAAGCAGCTATCTTCTGTGGGGCTTCTGTGAGCTGTTCCATTGCTCAATAAAGCTCCTCTTCACCTTGCTCATCCTCCACTTGTCTGCATATCTCATTCTTCCCGGTCACAGGACAAGAACTTGAGACCCACTGAATGGTGGGGCTAAAAGAGCTGTAACCAATAGGGCTGAAACTGTAACACCAATAGGGCAGGCCCCTTGCCTGCCATGTTGTGGGTGAAGAGGAGAGAAGAGCTGCCACCCTAAAAGAGCTGTAACACCAACAGGGTTGAAACTGTAACACCAACAGGGTGGGCCCCTTGCCCACCATGTTGTGGGCGAAGAGGAGAGAAGAGCTGCTGCCCTTTAGGGAGCCCAGACCTGGGAGCTCCCCAGCCAGAGCTGGGTATCCCTCTTTGGGGTCCTGCAGTGCCTAGCGTCTCCAGGTTTCCAGGTGACACTGCATTCCCCAATGCCAGCCAGGGAAGCTGCTTGCAGTGCGCCTGCCCCAGCCGCAGCGTCACAGAAAGACGGCACCTGAAGCTGCCTGCCGCGCGGCAGCAGCCAGTGTCCAACTGTGCACAGTGACCAGACTCCACGCTCGCTCACATACTCCTCGCCGCTCCACACCTGATTTGCCCTTGGCAGGCATGGGATCCAGGCGGATAGCATGAGTGCAGTGGGCCAGGCCAAGTGAGCCCGAGCAAAACTTGGGCAAAAGCACCACTGGCCACAGAGGTTTCCAGCCAGAAAAGTGACACCCCAAAGATCCCACAACACAATGGTTTTTAGTATATTCAGATATATATAACCATCATCAAAGTAAATTAAAACATTTTCATCACCTCAAAAAGCAGCTCCATATCCTTTAGCTGTCACCCCCCAACTTTCCTATCCCCACCCACAGTCCCAAGCAATCATGAATCTACCTTCTGTCTCCATAAACTCTTATGCTACACATTTCATATGAATCTAAACACATAGTTCTGTGGTCTTTTGCAATTGGCTTATTTCATTTAGCATAATGTTCTAAAGCAAGCTTGTCTGACCCATGGCTAAAAGGTTGCACGTGGCCCAGGATGGCTTTAAATGTGGCCCAACACATATTCCTAAACTTTCTTAAATTTTTTTTTTTTTTGAGATGGAATTTTGCTCTCGTTACCCAGGCTAGAGTCCAATGGTGTGATCTCGGCTCACTGCAATCTCTGCCTCCTGGGTTCAAGTGATTCTCCTGCCTCAGCCTCCCGAGTAGCTAGGATTACAGGTATGCGCCACCATGCCCAGCTAATTTTGTATATTTAGTAGAGACAGGATTTCTCCGTGTTGGTTAGGCTGGTCTCGAACTCCTGATCTCAGGTGATCTGCCTGTCTCAGCCTCCCAAAGTGCTGGGATTACAGGCGTGAGCCACCGTGCCCGGCCAACTTTCTTAAATTTTTTAGCTCATCAGCTATCACTAATGTTAGTGTATTTTATGTGTGGCCCAAGACAATTCTTCTTCCAATGTGGCCCAGGGAAGCCAAAAGTTTGGACACCCCTATTTTAAAGGTTCATCCAGTGCTGTAGTATGTATTAGAATTTCAGTACCTTTTATGGCCAAATAACATTCCACTGTATGGACATAACACAACTTATTTATCCATTTGTTCATTGATGAACATTTGGGTTGTTTCTGGTTTTTGACCACCATGAATAATGTTGCCATAAACATTTGTGTACAAATTTTTCTGTGAACATATGTTTTCATTTCTCTTAGGCATATACCTAGGAATAAAATTGCTGTGTCATATGGAAACTCTATATTTAATCATTTGAGTAACTGCCAGACTGTTTTTCAGAGTGGCTGCACTATTTTACATTCCCAACTGCAATGTATAAAGGTTCCAATTTCTCCATATTCTCACCAATGCTTGCTATAATCTGGCTTTTTTTTTTTTTTTTTTTTGAGACAGGGTCTCACTCTGTCACCCAGGTGGTACAGTGGTGTAATCATGGCTCATAGCAGCCTCAACCTCCCAGTTTCCAACAATCCTCCCATCTCAGTCTTCTGAGTAGCTGGGACTACAGGCATGCACCACCACACTGGGCTAACTTTTATTTTTGTAGAGACAGGGTCTCACTATATTGCCTTGCTGGTCTCGAATTCCTGGGCACAGGCCATTTGCCCACCTCAGCCTCCAGAAGTGCTGGGATTACAGGCATGAGCCATAGTGCCCAGCTATCTGGCTTTTTCATTCTAGCCATCCTAGTGGATGTGAAGTAGCATTTCATCGTAGTTTTAATTTGCATTTCTCTGATGATGTTGACAATTTGGCGATTTGTTTATCTTCCTTGGGGAAATATCTTTTCAGGTTCTTTGCCCAATTTTTAATTGAGTTGTCTTTTTATTATTGAGTTGTACTGAGTCATAGACTTTTAATCACATTTTAATCTTGCATATGGTTACAGACCTATTTGAGATATTTTTAAAATTAGTTTTGATAACATAATCTTCTAGAAAATGATTCACTCCTCTAGTTTTTTCAAATCTACTGCCATAGAGTTGCACATTATACTCACCTATAATTCTTTTCATCTCTTCAATATCTGTGGTTATATCATATCTCTTCTTCCTAATATTGTATATTTTAGCTTCTTTTCTACTCTCTCAATCTTATCCGGGCTTGTTTGGGGGTGAACTCTTTATCTTTTATAGAAGATAAAGTTTGGTTTTATTAAATTTTTTCACCAATTTTTCTTTTCTATTTATTTCAATATTTATCTTTTAGAAATTCCCTATAGTGTCTTGTCTATTTTATTCCTTTTATTATTATTCTTTTCTTCAGATACATCAGATAGAAGCTTAATATTGTTCATCAGTGTTAATCATCAGCGTTTCTTTATCTTAGGTTGAATAGTTTTTTTTTTTTTTTTGAGACAGAGTCTTGCTCTGTCTCCCAGGCTGGAGTGCGGTGGTGCGATCTCAGCTCACTGCAGCCTCTGCCTCCCAGGTTCCAGCAATTCTCCTGCCTCAGCCTTCTGGGTAGCTGGGATTACAGGTGCACACCACCATGCCTGGCTAATTTTTATATTTTTAGTAGAGACGGGGTTTCACCATGTTGGCCAGGCTGGTCTCGAACTCCTGACCTCAGGTGATCTGCTGGCCTCAGCCTCCCAAAGTGCTGGGATTACAGGCGTGAGCCACTGTGCCTGGCCAGGTTGAATACTTAATTAACTTTGTTTAAAGTCTTCTTCTTTTTTTTTTTTTTTTTAAGAGATGAGGTTCTTGCTATGTTGCCAAGGCTGATCTTGAAGTCCTGAGCTCAAGCAATCTCTCACCTCAGTTGCACCAAAATACTGGGATTACAGGCATGAGCCTGGTTTAAGTCTTTTATTCTAAATAAAAAAAATCTTTATGTCTATATATTTTCTTTAGTGAAGAGTTTTAAATGCATCCTGTAAGTTTTATATAATTTGTTCTCCTTTTGTTGATAATTTTAAATTTCACATTTTATGAACTCTAAAAATACAGAGGTTATTTAATAGTGTTTATTCATGCCTGTAATCCCAGCACTTTGGGAGGCTGAGGTAGGAGAATCACTTGAGGCCAGGACTTCATGAACAGCCTGGACAACAGAGCTAGGCTTGTCCCTTTTAAAAAAAAAGATGTATATAGGCCGGGCACGGTGGCTCACACCTGTAATCCCAGCACTTTGGGAGGCTGAGGCCGGCGGATTGCCTGAGGTTAGGAGTTCGAGACCAGCCTGGCCAACATAGTGAAACCCTGTCTTTACTAAAAATACAAAAATTAGTGGGGCGTGGTGGCAGGAGCCTGTAATCCCAGGTACTTGGGAGGCTGAGGCAGAAGAATAGCTTGAACCTGGGAGGCAGAGGTTGCTGTGAGTGGAGATTGCACCATTGCACCCCAACCTGGGTGACAAGAGCGAGACTTCGTCTCAAAAAAAAAAAAAAAAAGATGCATATATATATATATATATATATATATATAATCTTGTTATTTTAATTATTCAACCCCAATTTCCTTGTCTATTTTTTTTGTCTACTGAATTGTCGAATTCTGAAATTTATGTTTAGATCACCCACTATGATTGTAGTTTTCCTTTTTTTTTTTTTTCTAGTTTGCAAGTTCTGTTTGTAGCTTTAAAATATGTTATTGTGCTTACTTAACTGCTGCATAGTTCGGCACATGCAGGCTTATGGCTGTTTTGTGTTCTTCACGAAGAAGGAGTTTTTCTAGAAATGGGTATTGGATTTGATCTTTTTGTTTGTTTGTTTTTTGTTTTTGTTTTGAGACAGAGTCTCACTCTGTCACCCAGGCTGGAGTGCAATGGTGCAATCTCAGCTCACTGCAACATCCGCCTCCTGGGTTCAAGCGATTCTCATTCCTCAGCCTCCTGAGTAGCTGGGATTACAGGCGCACCACCATGCCCAGCTAATTTTTGTATTGTTAGTAGAGACGGGTTTCACCATGTTAGCCAGGCTGGTCTTGAACTACTGGCTTCCAGTGATCCACCCACCTCGGCCTCCCAAAGTGTTGGGATTATAGGTGTGAGCCACCATGCCCAGCTGGATTTGATCTATGGATACGCTATAACTAAATCTCCTAATACTGAACCATCAGGACTGAGGGCCACACTGATTTTGTTAATTTGTGTGTAACCTTTATTTTCTACTTATATTCTGAGATAATTCTTTTTTATTCCTGAAACATCATAAAACAGAGATGTTTATGTTAAAATACTTATCAATATATATCTAGTTGTAGATTTCCTTCTTTAAATTTTGTTGAATACAGAGTGAATCTTGATTCTACACATTCACCCCATCCCCTTTCCTTTGACAAGTCTAAAAGTATAGAAAAAGGACCCCAAATAGCCAATCCAATCCTGGCAAAGAGGAATAAAGTTGGAGGGCTGACACTTCCTAATGTCAAAACTTACTACAAAGCTACAGTAATCAAAACCATTTGGTACTGGCCTAAGGACAGACATACAGACCAACTGAATAAAGTACAGAGCCCGGAAATAAAACTTATTTATGGCCAATGAGTTTCCAAAAGGGTGTCAAGGATGTTTGTTCATCCAGCGCCTGACAATCCACAGCCATGGCTGGGCCAGGGGCAGCTTTCCACTGGCGTGGGTGCCTCGTCCAGAGCTGGGGCCCTTGGCTTGGCTTCCTATCGGGTACATGACACCCAATTCCCAGATGCCTCTGGGAAGGAGCTCTTTGACAAGGCCAACAAGTACCACTTCTTACACAGTCTGGCCCTGTTAGGGGTGCCCTCTTGCAGAAAGCCCCTTTGGGCCAGGTTACTGCTAGCCTCCGGAATGACCTTATTCTTCACCAGCTTTTACTACCAGGCTTGGGGTGGAGACCCCAGCATCCAGACTTTGGCCCCTGTGGGAGGGAGCCTGCTACTCTTGGGCTGGCTTGCTTTGGCTCTTTGAGTTCCCTTTTGTTTAATTACTGGGTTTTGGGGGCAATTTTTTGAGAGTTGGAGCAGAAAAAGGATTAAAAGGGAAAGGCAAATAACAAACAAACAAAACAAAATGGTGCCCAGACCATTCAAAGGAAAAAGGACAGTCTTTTAAATAAATGGTGAGAAAACTGGATATCCACATGCAAAGAACAATTACTTTACCCCATATACAAAAATTGGATATACACAAAACTCAAAATGGATCAAAGACCTAAATGTAAGAGCTAAAACTATAAAACTCTTAGAAGAAAACACAGGGGAAAATCTTCCTGACATTGGATTTGGTGATGGTTTCTGGGGTATGACATCAAAAGTACAGGTGACAAAAAAAATAGATAAATTGGACTTCATCAAAATTTAAAACTTTTGTGTATCAAAGGACACTATCAAGCAAATGAAAAGACAACCTGCAGAATGGGAGAAAATATTTGCCAATCATATATCTCAGCGGTCCCCAACCTTTTTGGCACCAGGGACCAGTTTCATGGAAGATAATTTTTCCATGAATGGGGGTTGGATGGAAGGGGATGGTTTCGGAATGAAACAGGCATTAGGGTCTCATAAGGAGCATGCAGCCTAGTTCCCTTGAATGCACAGTTCACAATAGGGTTTGCATTCCTATGAGAATCAAATGCCACCACTGATCTGACAGGAGGCAGAGCTCAGGTGGAAATGCTTGCTCACCCGCTGCTCACCTCCTGCTGTGCAGCCTGGTTCCTAATAGACCATGGACCAGTACCTGTCCGTAGCCTGGGGGTCAGAGACTCCTGATATATCTGATAAGTGATTGATATCTAGAATATATAAAGCACTCCTACAATTAAAAAAAAAAAAGCAATCTGGTTCAAAAATGGATAAAAGACTTAAATTGACCTTCTTTTTTTTTTTTTTTTTTTGAGACAGGGTCTTGCTCTGTTGCCCAGGCTGGAGTGCAGTTGTGGGATCATGCCACTGCGCTCACTGCTCACTGCAGCCTTGACCTCCCCAGGCTCAAGTGATCCTCCTACCTCAGCCTCCCCAGTAGCTGGGATGACAGGCATTGACACCACACCCAGCTAATTTTTTTTGTATTTTTAGTAGAGACAGGGTTTTGCCATTTGTCCAGCTGGTTTCAAACTCCTAGGTTCAAATGATTTGCTCACCTCAGCCTCTCAAAGTGCTGGGATTATAGGTGTGAAGCACCATGCCTGGCCCCAAATTAACTTTTCTTCAAAGAAGATATACAAATGGCCAATAAGCACATGAAAAGATGCTCAACATCACAAGTCCTTAGAGAAATGCAAATCAAAACTAGGACATACCACTTCACACCCATTAGGTTGGCTGTTGTATCAGGGTTCTCTAGAGAAACAGAACCAATGTCATACAGAGAGATATACAATAAAGGAGATCTATTACAGGAATCGGTTAATGTCATTATGGAGGCCAACAAGTCCCCAGTCTGCCATCTGCAAGCTGAAGAACCAGAAAGCTGGTGATGTAATTCAGTCTGAGTCTGAAGGCCTGAGAAGCAGGGAGCTAATGTTGTAAGTCCTGCTCTAAGTCTAAAAGGCCAAGAGATAGGAGCACCGATGTCCAGGTGCAGAAAAAGATGATGTCTCAGCTCAAGCAGGAAAAATGAATTTGCCCTTCCTCTGCTTTTTTTCTTTTATTTTTAATTGTATGTATTTTATCTATTTATTTATTTATTTATTTTTGATACAAAGTCTTGCTGTGTCACCCAGGCCAGAGTGCACTGGTGTGATCTTGGCTCACTGCAACCACGCCTGGCTAATTTTTGTATTTTTAGTAGAGACAGGGTTTCTGGCCATGTTGGCCAGGCTGGTCTCAAACTCCTGACCTCAAGCGATCTGCCCGCCTCAGCCTCCGAAAGTGCTGGGACTACAGGTGTGCACCACCACACCTGGCTAATTTTTGTATTTTTAGTAGAGACAGGGTTTCGCCATGTTGGCCAGGCTGGTCTTCAGCTCCTGACCTCACATGATCTGCCTGCCTCAGCCTCCCAAAGTGCTGGGGTTACAGGCGTGAGCCACCACACCTGGCCTCCTCTGCCTTTTTGTTTTATTCAGGCACTCAAAGAATTGGAGGATACCTGCCCACGCTGGGGAAGGAGATCTTCTTTACTCAGTCTACCAATTCAAATGCTAATCTCTTCTGCAACACACTCAGAAATAATGTTTTACCAGCTATCTGGGCAGCCCTCAGCCCAGTCAGGTTGACACATGAAATTACCTATCACAGCTATTGTCCAAAAAAAAAAAAAAAGGAAAATAACAGGTGTTGGCAAGGGTGTGGAGAGACTGGAATTCTTAGGCATTGTGGGTACAAATGTAAAACAGTGCAACCACTATGGAAAACAGCTCAGCAGTTCTTCAAAAAGCTAAATGTAGAATTACCATATGACCAGCAACTCCACTTCTAGATGTATACTCCCAAAAAGAACCAAAAGCAGAAACTCAAGCAGATATTTGTAAATCAACATTCATGGCAACATTGTTCATAATGGCCAAAATGCAGAAATAACCCAAATGTCCATCAATAGATAAATGGATAAACATAATGTGGTATATGCATACAATGGATTTTTTTGTTTGTTTGTTTGTTTTTGAGACAAGGTCTTGCTCTGTCGCCCAGGCAGGAATGCAATGGTGCAATCTCGGCTCACTACAACCTCCACCTCCCAGGTTCAAGTGATCCTCCCACCTCAGCCTCCCGAGTAGCTAGGACTACAGGCATATGCCACCACGCCTGCTAATTTTTGTATTTTTTGTAGAGATGGGGTCCCCTATGTTGCCCAGGCCAGTCTCAAACTCCTGGACTCAAGCGACCTGCTTCTGCCTCTGAAAGTGCTGAGATTACAGGTGTGAGCCACCAACCCAGCCAGAAATATTCCTCAGCCATAAAAAGTAACGAAATTCTGACACATGCTATAACATGGGTGAATCTTGAAATCACTATGCTAAGTGAAATAAGCCAGGCATAAAAGGACAAATATTGTGTGATTCCATTCTTGTGTGGAGCCTAGAAAAGGCAAATTCATAGAGACAGAAAATAGAATAGAGGTTACAAGGACTGAGGGAGGGGGAAGTGGGGATGTATGGCTGAATGGGTGCAGAGCTTCTGTTTAGGATGAAGAAAACATTCTGGAAATGTATAGGGGCAATGGTTGCACTACATGGTGAATATATTTAATGGCACTGGACTGTACACTTAAAAATGGTTAAAATGGGGCTGGGCACAGTGGCTCATGCCTATAATCCCAGCACTTTGGGAGGCCAAAGCGGGCAGATCACCTGAGTTCGGTACTTCAAGACCAGCCTGGCCAACATGGAGAAACCCCATCTCTACTAAAAATACAAAATTAGCCGGGTGTGGTGGCACACGCCTGTAATCCCAGCTACTCGGGAGGCTGAGGCAGGAGAATTGATTGAACCCGGGAGGCAGAGGTTGCGGTGAGCCAAGATCACGCCATTGCACTCTAGCCTGGGCAACAAGAGCAAAACTCTCAAAAAAAAAAATGGTTACAATGGTAAATTTTATGTTATGTATTAATATATTTAGCACAATAAAAAAAATTCACCAAAAAGTAGAGAAAGCTACTGAGAATAACATACATTTCCATCTATGGATATCCCTAATGAACAAATATTCACATTTGAACATTTTTGTTTCTGATTTTTAAAGAAAATAAATAAAGATGTACAAAGTCAAATATCATTTGATCCACAGGCGCATTTCCTTTTCCCTTTACAGAGTCTCATGAATTTGGTATATCTCTTTCTAGTTTTTATTTTTTACTTTTCTTCTTATAGACATCCATAAGCAATATATTATTTTTTTTGAGACAGGGTCTCTCCTCTGTCACCTAGGCTGGAGTACAATAGTGCAATCACAGCTCACTGCAGCCTCGACTTCCTGGGCTCAGAAGATCCTCCCACCTCAACCTCCCAAGAACATGGGACTACAGGAGCATCCCACCACGGCCAGATAGTTTTTTTATTATTATTATTTGTAGAGACAGGGTCTCCCATTGCCCAGGCTGGGCTTAAACTCCTGGGCTCAAGCAATCCACCTGCCTCAGCCTCCCAAAGTGCTGGGATTACAGGCCTGGGCCACCGCACCCAGCCCTACGTATCACTATGCAACTAGCTTTTCTCCTCAGCATTGTGTTCTTGAGCATGGATACATGGAACTTTAGTTCCTTCATTTAAAGTGCTGTATACTATTCCACGCAGGAACATACCACAGTCCTCCCATTTTTCACTATTATAAACAGCGCTGCAACAGACACCCTCGTGACCGTCTCTTAGAGCACCTATGTGACTGTTTCTAGGGCTCATCTGCGGGCAGTGAGTGGGCCACAGGCAGTTGAGTTTCTAATCCCCCAAGCCCAGGGCCTGGGTGCCTCCTCCCTTTACCCAGGAAACTCATAGATACCATGTTTCTCTATAAGCATTGAAGACATTGGGAAGGACTGCCACAGAGGTTGCACATTGTTAATTTTACTGAGTTCTTTTACTTTTTAAAATCAAGAGTTTATGGCCGGGCGCAGTGGCTCACGCCTGTAATCCCAGCACTTTAGGAGGCCAAGGCGGGCAAATCACAAGGTCAGGAGTTCGAGACCAGCCTGGCCAATATGGTGAAACCTCATCTCTACCAAAAATACAAAAATTAGCTGGGCGTGGTGGTGTGTGCCTGTAGTCCCAGCTACTCAGGAGGCTGAGGCAGAAGGATCACTTGAACCCACGAGGTGGAGATTGCAGTGAGCAGAGATCACATCACTGCACTCCAGCCTGAGTGACAGAGCAAGATTCTGTCTCAAGAAAAAGAAAAAAAATCAAGAGTTTACTTCTTTAATAACTTCTATTTATTCCTCTGTTTCCTTTACTCTGGGGTGGCGGGGGTGTTGGTAGAGGGAGGGCATGGCAGGCACTCGGGTGAGACACCCGTGACCCTTGTCCTGTGTGTTCTCAGTGATGCTCTGTCCATAACCTTTTCCTTTGCATCCTTTGCACATTTCTCCATCTGGCCCTTTGATATCTTGCATTTGATTTTTACATTTTCAGATCTGCTATTCATTGCATTCAATGCAAATTGAAGTCAGTTACTGTATTTTTTGTTTATCACTGTCTCCTACCACGGATTGTCCTTATCTAATAGAAGTATTCTCTGTACCCTACATAGCGCCTGAAGTACACATATTCTGTCTTTGCCAATACAATGTAGAACTGAGGAAGGGTATACTCTGAGTTGTGTGTCCAGTCAACAAAGATTTATTGAGCACCTACTATGTGTCTTGGGAGGTGCAGGAGCTACAGTGATCGTAAGACGCAATCCTCGCCCTCTTGTTCTCCTTTCCCTGTAGCTACCCCCTTTCCCATGGGCCCAGTTTTCCTCCTGGTGGCTCCTCTAATGGAGAGTTATTTCCACAGGGCATTGGATGCATGGGTTGCCCTGGCTCCCACGCAGGCCCCTCAAACCCTGGCAGAGCCCTCCTCACAGAGCCAAGGCAGGGATATTGGGGCATGTGGTGCCAGCTGGGTCCTGGCCAGGGTAACATTCTCCACAGGCCCATTCCCCTCCAGGTGTGAGTCCTTCTGATCCCCCAGGCACCGTGGACCAGGAGCCTCTGGGTGTCTCTGCTGCTCTGTGGTGGAACCTGTGTCCTGCTCTCACTGCCCACTCTCTATCTGGGTGGCTCCTCTCATGGGAGTTGGTTTCTGAGACCCATTTTTGCTGCCAGCAAGGCCCAGATGATGCTGATGGGCCCTCCACCGACTTGCCCAGAGGTTCCCCAGTGGAGCCCTTGTCAGCCTCAGGAGGGCAGCTAAGGCCAGTCATAAAAACCTCCTTCAGGGGGCCGAGCCCCCGGCAGCTCCTTGCTGATGGTGTTGGTCTGGGCCCCTGCTAGAAGCTGCTCCAAGAACTGCCTCAAGCGCAGGCTTAGCTTTTCAAGTTGATGTGGATATTTTCTATTTGTGTGATTTCTCTGGGTTTTTCCACTGGATATTGGGGCTGGGGGCAGCCCTGGCATGCTGACTTTGGCAGATGGAGGAGAAGACACAGGAGCAGCGAGAGGAAGGGACAGCGCAGCCACCAGCGAGGTGACAGGTGGCATCAAAGGGCACCCGTACACCTGGCACAGCCACTCCCTGAGCCATTACACCTGGAAAGCCTTAGATGCCCCTTCTGGAGAGGAGAAGGCAGAGGTCAGAGAGGGACAAAGGTTTGGCCACAGCCTATAAGGAGTCCAACATGCTGAGCCTGGCCCTCTGGGGCTCACACATGGGATCCAGTGAACCCACTGAGTCCTGGGGGCCCAGACAGTGCAGGGGCCACAGCTCCAGGCCATTTCCATTCCCTGGGTTGGCACCTGCTTAGTGAGCACCCCTTATGTCCCAGGCACCACAACCTCATCTCTCGGGAGACAGCAGAGCAGCAGATCACCATCCCACCCCTCAGTGGGGGAGACTGACCATACAAAAACGAATCAGTGAAATGGATACCCTCAGTGATTGCAGTTTATTATCATGACCTGTTACTATATAGCCTGTTCAGTGCAAGGGCAAGTGCTGGGGGAGGGGTGGGTGCTGAGCCCTCACAGGGGCTAAGAACTTTCCATGCATGATCCCATGTCCTCCTCACAGAGACCCGGCCAAGTGGGGATCATCCTCTTGCTTTTGCAGATGAAGAACCTGCCCTCCAGAGCCCTAGTACTCCCACTTCTCATTCTGGCATCTAAGTCATGGCCACCCTCCCCAGCCTCAGTCCAGGCTGTCTAAAGACTAAGGCCTCCCTCTGGTGGCCACATGATGCCCAGGTGGAGGCACTGCTGGGGGACTTCACCTCAGATCCTATTGGTGGGGGAAGGAGGCAGCACTGGCCCTGATCCTACTCAGCTACTCAGATGCAGGCAGAGTGGTTCAAATCCTGGTTCTTCCATTTATTCCACTAACTGTATGACTTGAATAAGTCAGCTGATCTCTAAGCCCCTATGTCCTTACCTGCCAAATGCAAATCATAAAGGCCCTGCCTTTTTGCTGTGATGACTAAATGGGATGAAGAATGAAATGTGCTAAGCAAATGCCTGGTACATAGTGACCGAATGAGAGCCGATAACAGTAACCTTGGTTGCTACTCCTATTGTTAGTATCCGGCCTCAGTTTCCCAGCCTATGAAATGGGAATGGGAAAGTCTCATCTATCCGAACTTCACAAAATGATCACTCTTTTAGTCAATAATTATTTATTGAGCACCTAGTGCAATCAGGACCTATAGTATTTTAGGCTCCCTCACCTTGTGGTCTGCTCTTTTGGGGTAGGGGGTGGAAAGCAGACTCCTGCTGCCACCCAGGCAGGTGCCCAGGCTCTAGGGAGTGGAGAGGGGGGAGTCGCTGAGTGCTGGCTGCCAAGTAGTGGGTCAGCCGCGCCACCTAGCGACCACATGTCCCCATGTCAGCTCTGCTCATTTTCTTGCTGGGAACGTTTGTGCCTTCTGCCTGGGCTTTAGGACTGCAAATCAGGCTCCCTCCAAGGGGTCACGAGCTGTGGAAAGCCAGGACCTTGTGCCAGAGCTTGTGGCCCCATAATATTTCCAGGTGCTTCTCAGGCCCCAGGAAGGTGGCAGCCAAGGCAAGAGCTTGGAAGGAGTCAGGCTCTGAGGTTGCTGGCAGGGCCTCTTGGACTGCAACTTACTAAGCTAGTCTGGCCTTTATCTTTCCTCTCCTGCAAAATGTGTGATCATAAAAGAAGTCCCTCCACACACCGAATTGAAATGAGCCTCAGAGGAGATGGGAAGGCGGGGGAGGACGTGAAAGTGGTGGGAGCTGGATCTTCCTGTGAGAGGACAGATGGAACCGTGTGAGCTACGAATGAACCGAGTCAGCCCTGGCGACCTGCTGACTAGAGCAGGGACCCAGGACTGAGGCTAGAGTGGTGGATAGGACCTCAAATTCCAGGCTGGATGAGGTCAACAAGGGATTGTGGATAGAAAAGACAGATGAGGCCCTCAAATGCTAAGAGGTTGGGAAAGCAAAATCAACAACTGAGACTCATAAGAGGGGGCCTCAGAAATAAGAGAAAAACTAGGCAAGGTTGGTCTCTTGGAGGAAAAACAAGAAGGCATTTCAAGGAGGAGAGAATGATCAACTGGCCACATGTGGCAGACAAGCCAAGAAGCTGAGAAATGCCACGGGGACATAGGACCTAGCAATGCAGGGGTCACTGGTGATGTTGATGAGAGCAATTTGGGGCAAGTGGGACAAGAGTCTAATTAGGGAGGTCCAAGAATGATGGGAGAAGAGGAACCAGAAACAGAGAGGACAGACACTTTCAAAGCAGTTGCTATGAAGGGAAAGAGAGACAGGGCAGGGGCCGGAGAGGAGAAATCATCAGGAGGGCTTTGCTTGTCTGTATCCTTGTTTAAGATGGGAATACTAAGAGCTTATTTATATGCTCATGAGAATGGTCCAGCTGGCTCTTTGAGAAGATCTTTAAAATCTATAAACCCCTAGCCAGGCTAATTAGGGAAAAGAGAAAAAAAGACAAATTGTCAATATCCAGGAATAAGAGAGATGAAATCACTACAGATTCTAGAATAATAAGGGAGTGTTATGAACAACTTTATGTCAATAAGTTTGACAGCTTAGATGAAATTATCAAATTCCTTGAAGGAAAAAACTACCAAAGCTCTCAAGAAGAAATAAGTAGTCTTATATCCATTAAAGAAATTAGATTTATAGTTTAAAATCTTCCTACAAAGAAGATTTTCCAGGTAGCTTCACTAGTGAATTTTATCAAACTTTTAAAGAAGAAATACCACCAATTCTACAAACTCTTCCAGAAAATTGAAAAGGAAGGAACAGTTCCCAGCTAATTCTATGAAGCCAGCATGACTCTGATACCAAAATGTGACAAAGATTTTACAAGAAAACAATCCTCCTAAACAAAGGTGCAAAAATCCTAAACAAAATTTCAACAAACCAAATCCAACAATATATTAAAAGGGTACCATATCATCACTGAATGGGGCTTATTCCAGGAATGCAAGGTTAATTCAGCATGTGAAAATCAATGAAATTCACCATATTCGCAAATTCTAAAATATGCAGAAAAGGCATTTGACAAAATCCAACATCTAGTCCCAACAAAAATGTTGAGTAAACTAGAAATACAAGAGAACTTAGTCAACCTGGATAAAGAATGTCCATGGAAAACCTACATCTAACATTATACTTAATGATAAAAGACTGAACACTTTCCCCCTAAGATCAGGACCAAGTCAAGGATGTCTGCTCTGACATTTGCTATGCAACATTGACCAAAACGTAGTGAGAAATCCAGAAGTAAACCTACAGATACATGGACAATTGTTTTTCAACAAAGGTGCCAAGGCAATTCAGTGGCAATTCATCCCTGCTTTCAACAGGTGGTGCTGGAGCAATTGGATGTGCATGTACAAAACAGATTAACTTTGATGCGTACTTTGTAGCATATCAGAAAATTAACTCAAAATGAATCCTTGACTTAAATGTAAGAGCGTTACATAATTGTAACGTAACTATAAAACTTTTAAAAGAAAATGTAGGAGAAAACCTTTGTGACCTTGGTTTAGGCAAACATTTCTTAGCTATGACACCAAAAGCATCACGCATGAAAGAAAACATTGATAAGTTGGAGTTCATCAAGTTAAAAACTCCTGCTTTTTGGAAAACACCATTAAGAGACTGAAAAGACACACCACAGACTGGGCACGGTGGCTCATGCCTGTAATCCCAGCACTTTAGGAGGCTGAGGTGGGAAGATCCTGAGCCCAGGAGTTCAAGGGCAGCCGGGGCAATGGTGTGAGACCCAATCTCTACATGAAGGAAAGAGAGAGAGAACAAGACAAGCTACAGACTGAAATTTTTCAAATCATATAACTAATCAAGGACCCGTATCCAGCATATACAAAGAGTTGTCAAAATTCAATAATACAAAAACAATCTAATTTTTTAAGAAAATATTTCAAAAGGCGCTTCAGCAAAGAAATTATGTGGATAGCAAATATGTCTACGAAAAGTACTCAACATGATTATTAAGGAAATGCAAATCAAAACCACAACAAAATACCACCACACACCCATTAGCATGACTAAGAAAAACTGGCCATACCAACTGCTGGCAAGGATGTAGGGAAACCAGAACTCTCATACACTGCTGGTGGGGATACAAAATTGTGCAATCACTTTGGAAAATAGTTTGGCAGTTTCTTAAAAAGTTAAACATATAGTTACATATAATCCAGCCATTCTACTTCTAGATATTTACCCAAGAGAAATGAAAGTATGTGTTTTTATAAAGACACATGCACAAGTATTCACAGCAGCTTTATTTGTAACAACAACAAAAAACTGGAAACAAAACGTCCATCAGTAGGTGAATGGATAAATAAACCATGGTGTATCCATACAACAGTATGCTGCTCCGCAATAAAAAGAAATGAACTTCTGATATATGCTACAAAATGAATGAATCTTAAAATGATTACTGAGTGAAAGAAGCCAGACAGAAAGAGTGCATGCTGTATGAGTCCACCTATATAACATTTTAGAAAATACCAAGTAATTTATAGAGACAGAAAGCAGAGCTCTGGTTGCTTAAGCATAGGCTGTGGATGGTGGGAAGGGCTATAATAAACAGATTACAAAGGGACAAGAGGACATTTTTTAGAGTGATGGATATGTTCATTATCTTGACTGTAGTGATGGTTTCACTGACACATTTGTCAGTTTAAATACAAGCAGTTTATTTTATATCCAGTATACCTCCATAAATTGTTAAAAATATATTTCAAGAATATGGTATTGGACATTTTTATACAAAATCAGTCTTCCTTAATGTGTCTTATAAAAAATAATTATTAACAAATAAATCAAAAAGCAAAGCCCACAAACCTCCTCAACTTCACAAATGATGTAGGCTGCACAAATATTATTATTTTCTATGTGTGTCATGGTGTGGGAAAGGACTCATTTATGGTTCCATCCTTGTGAGACAAGAGGCCAAGATAATGTCATCATTGGCTTTAAAGCACAAAAGGGTGTCATGGCCAGGGAGTCCTCAACCACAGGATGGACAAAGCCCTCTCCAGGTACTCTGCTTCCATCCATTTCATTTTTTTTTATACTTTAAGTTCTGGCATACTTGTGCAGAATGGGCAGGTTTGTTACATAGGTATACATGTGCCATGGTGGTTTGCCGCACCCATCAACCCATCATCTACATTAGGTATTCCCTCTAATGCTATCTTCCCCCAGCCCCCCACCCTCTGAAAGGCCCCAGTGTGTGATCTTTCCCTCCCTGTGTCCATGTGTTCTCATTGTTCAACTCCCACTTATGAGTGAGAACATGCGGTGTTTGGTTTTCTGTTCCTGTGTCAGTTTGCTGAGAATGATGGCTTCCAGCTTCATCCATGTCCCTGCAATGAGAACAAAGACACAACGTACCAGAGTCTCTGGGACACAGCAAAAGCAGTGTTTAGAGGGAAATTTATAGCACTAAATGCCCACAAGAGAAAGTGGGAAAGATCTAAAATTGATACTTTAACATCACAATTAAAAGAACCAGAGAAGCAAGAACAAACAAATTCAAAAGCTAGCAGAAGACAAGAAATAACTAAGATCAGAGCAGAACTGAAGAAGATAAGAGACACAGAAACCCTTCAAAAAATCAATGAATCCAGGAGCTGGTGTGTTGAAAAGATTAACAAAATAGACCGCTAGCAAGACTAATAAAGAAGAAAAGAGAAAAGAATCAAATAGACACAATAAAAAATGATAAAAGGGATATCACCACTGATCCCACAGAAATACAAACTACCTTCAGAGAATACTATAAACACCTCTATGCAAATAAACTAGAAAATCTAGAAGAAATGGATAAATTCCTGGACACATACACCCCCACAAGACTAAACCAGGAAGAAGTCGAATCCCTGAATAGACCAATAACAAGTTCTGAAATTGAGGCAGTAATTAATAGCCTACTAACCAAAAAAAGGCCAGGACCAGATAGATTCACAGCCAAATTCTACCAGAGGTATAAAGAGGAACTGGTACCATTCCTTCTGAAACTATTCCAAACAACAGAAAAAGAGGGACTCTTCTCTAACTGATTTTATGAGGCCAGCATCATCCTGATACCAAAACCTGGCAGAGACACAACAAAAAAAAGAAAATTTCAGGCCAATATCCCTGATGAACAACGATGCAAAAATCCTCAATAAAATACTGGCAAACCAAATCCAGCAGCACATCAAAAAGCTTATCTACCACGATCAAGTCAGCTCATCACTGGGATGCAAGGCTGGTTCAACATACGAAAATCAATAAACGTAATCCATCACATAAACAGAACCAATGACAAAAACCACATGATTATCTCAATAGATGCAGAAAAAGCCTTCAATAAAATTCAACACCCCTTCATGCTAAAAACTCTCAATAAACTAGGTATTGATGGAACATATCTCAAAATAATAAGAGCTATTTATGACAAACCCACAGCCAATATCATACTGAATGGGCAAATGCTGGAAGCACTCCCTTTGAAAACCAGCACAAGACAAGGATGCCCTCTCTCACCACTCCTATTCAACATAGTGTTGGAAGTTCTGGCCAGGGCAATCAGGCAAGAGAAAGAAATAAAGGATATTCAAATAGGAAGAGAGGAAGTCAAATTGTCTCTGTTTGCAGATGACATGATTGTACATTTAGAAAACTCCATCGTCTCAGCCCAAAATCTCCTTAAGCCGATAAGCAACTTCAGCAAAGTCTCAGGATACAAAATCAATGTGCAAAAATCACAAGCATTCCTATAAACCAATAACAGAGAGCCAATTCATGAGTGAACTCCCATTCACAATTGCTATAAAGAGAATAAAATACCTAGGAATACAACTTACAAGGGATGTCAAAGACCTCTTCAAGGAGAACTACAAACTACTGCTCAAGGAAATAAGAGAAGACACAAACAAATGGAAAAACATTCCTTGCTCATGGTTAGGAAGAATCAATATCGTGAAAATGGCCATACGGCCCAAAGTAATTTATAGATTCAATGCTATCCCCATCAAGCTACCATTGACTTTCTTCACATAATTAGAAATAACTACTTTAAATTTCATGTGGAACCAAAAAAGAGCCCGTATAGCCAAGACAATCCTAAGCAAAAAGAGCAAAGCTGGAGGCATCACACTTCCTGACTTCAAACTACAGTATAAGGCCACAGTAACCAAAACAGCATGGTACTGGTACCAAAACAGATATATAGACCAATAGAACAGAACAGAGGCCTCAGAAATAACACCACACATCTACAATATCTGATCTTTGACAAACCTGCAATGGGGAAAGGATTCCCTATTTAATATTTAATAAATGGTGTAGTGATAACTGGCTAGCCATATACAGAAAACTGAAACTGGACCCCTTCCTTACACCTTATACAAAAATTAACTCAAGATGGATTAAAGATTTAAACATAAGACCTAAAACCATAAAAACCCTAGAAGAAAACCTAGGCAATACCATTCAGGACATAGGCATGGGCAAAGACTTCATGACTAAAACACCAAAAGCAATGGCAACAAAAGCCAAAATTGACAAATGGGATCTGATTAAACTAAAGAGCTTCTGCACAGCAAAAGAAACTACCATCAGAGTGAACACGCAACCTACAGAATGGGAGAAAATTTTTGCAATCTATCCATCTTACAAAGAGCTAATATCCAGAATTTAAAGGAACTTAAACAAATTTACAAAAAAAAAATCAAACAACCCCATCAAAAAGTGGGCAAAGGATATGAACACACACTTCTCAAAAAAAATAAGATATTTATGCTTCCATTTCTTGAGAGGTGAGTGACCAAGGTTTGGAAAAGAGGAGATGAGTGTCTGCTGGAGCTTAGCCATCTGTGGCACCAGCGCTGGTCCACATAAGCAGCTGGCCAGCGGTGCAGTGTGAGGTAGAGGGGTGTCTGTGAGTGGTGCTGGAAAGAGGGAAGACAAGGGGTCCGGGTTCCAGGGTCCAGGTAAGGTGACCTTGGATAAGCGATTCAGACCAGCCTGTCTCCTACGGGGCCTCTGCCATCCTGCTGCCCCTAAAGGCAGCTGCCGTCTCCCCTCTAGGCACAAAAGGGGTTCTCAGAACAGCCAGAGCCCCAGGACTACAAGGCCTCCAGCCAGACACAGACCTTGACCTGGCCTTGTGTCCATTAGGTCAAAGTGGGACAAGACAGAGGCTGCAGCAGCGGCTACAGTGAATATCCCCGGGACAGAGCTTCAGAAGCAGCTGCAGCCTCCACTGGTTTTGCACGCCTAGTACCATGTGTGCACAGGAGGCAACAGAGACAGTAAAGCAGAGGGGCTGAGTGGCTCAAGAGATCCTATCTGGGCTCAAGTCACGGCTTTGTCACTTACCAGCTGCCTGCCTGGGCAAGTTACTTAACTGCCCTGTGCCTCAGTTTCCCCACTAATAAAATGAAGATAAGAATTACCCTAGTTGTGAGGATTAAAGGAGTTAATATCGTTCCTGGCAAAGTATGCTCTATGGTGTGTTTGTTATTGTTGTGTTATTGCATACTTTAAAATACCCTCCTCCTGCCCCTTCTTACACATGCGTTTGGCACCCATGGCAGACCAAGCATCTGACCACTTAACTACTGGGTGTATAGATGGTTCCCACCATTAGAATCCTTCAGGTTTGGGGCTCTTGCTGCTTTATATCTTCTTCTTTTTTTTTTTTTTTTTTTTTTTTTTTTGAGAGGGAGTCTCACTCTGTTGCCCAGGCTGGAGTACAGTGGTGTGATCTCGGCTCACCACAACCTCCGCCTCCCGGGTTCAAGCGATTCTCCTGCCTCAGCCTCCTGAGTAGCTGGAACTACAGGCGCGCACCACCATGCCCGGCTAATTTTTGTATTTTTAGTAGAGATGGGGTTTCACTATGTTGGTCAGGCTGGTCTCGAACACCTGACCTCGTGATGGCCCACCTCAGCCTCCCAAAGTGTTGGGGTTACAGGCGTGAGCCACCATGCCCGGCCTCTTGCTACTTTATTTCTATTGCCCTGGCTACTAAGAGCCTCACAAAAAATCTAGATCCCATGTCTTGGGGCCCGAAGGTTTGGGTGGACTGACGCACGCAAGTCCCGGCATCTCCAGCAGGGGTCAACCGACACCACGCTCTGCATGCGTTGCGCGGCAGCCATTGGGCACACTGAGGGCTGCAGGGAGCGCGGTAAGTGGACCTGTGGGCAACTCCGCTTCCCTGGTCCCCCACCCCATCCACCCCATTTCCTGGAGGTGGAGCCTCATGCTGTACCTGGCCCAGGCTGTTTCCCTCGGTTCTTGGTAAAATAGGCGTGGCCACCTCTGGCCCTGAGGCTCTCCCCCCCACCCCCCGCCTGTATCCCAAGCTATGCCAAATCTTCACCCCATGCACCCCCTTCATCCTCGCATCCACAAGGGGTTTCCAAATCCAGGTTGCAGCCTTCCTTACCCCCGCCCCAACAAAACAGCACACAGGAAAGGCAAAAAAAAAAAAAAAAAAAAAAAATCATGTTTTTATTGTTTGATTAACAAACTGGTTGGGGGAAGGGCAAGAATAAGACATGCGGGGAAATACCAGCTTTGATTAGTCAGAAACTCCTGTTATCTGTACAAAAAAATGAATGTTACAAAAATCACGTAAAAAAACTAGGCTCAAGGAAGCAGCCGCCCTTGCAAGAGGGCTCAAGGCACCTGGGAGGCTGAGAAGAGGCCAACTTGGCCATGGGCGTGGCTGCAGGGACAGCTCTTCCCTCCTGCCCTTCCCCAGATGCCCTTCCCTCCTGCCCCGAGGGGCACACTCCCTCTCCCCAATTACAGATGCTACAAAACTGCCTTGAACACCACCGCCAAGGCACTGCCAGAGATGAAATGGGCCCTGAGCAGAGCCTCAGGCTCTCCCTCCCCCGCAGCCCAGGCCTGGAGAAAGGAGGGCCTTGTTCCCCAGGCCCCAGGTGGGCACAGATTCCAGAGCTGCCTCGGGGGAAGCCTCTTAGGAGAGGCCCAGGCTCTGCCCCCTGGGGAGGCAGAGGCCGTGGGACCTACACACAGGCACACACAGCCCTGGCTTTGGTCAGTACTGAGTGTGGGCAGAGGGGCCGCAGCCCTGTCCAGCCCCACGATGTTGACTGAGAGGTGCTATCCCAGACGGTCCTTGTTGGAGCTGCCATGGCAGGCTGGGCCCTAATTGGGGTAGCACAAGCAGCATCCCGTGCCTGCCGCCTCCACGCTGGGCTTGGCACCGGGCCCCAGGAGCCCATCAGTGACAGAGTGCTCCATGATGATGTCCTCCACCCGGGTGATGTACAGCAGCGTCAGCAGCACCCCCAGGAACTGAGAAGAAGGGGCAGGGCTGGTGAGGGCCTGCTGGGAATCAGGGCAGCCCTCCCTGCAGCTCCCGGCTCCCAGAAACCCAAGCAGCCAGTCCCAAGCCCTCATGGTCCTGTGTGACCTGGGCAACACCCACAGCAGAGACTTCTCCCAGCACCCACACTGCCCAAGAAGCTCCCACCTGGGCCCCCTCTCCCCTTCCCAGGAAATCCCAGAGCGCCTCGCTGTGCCCCATCAGCAAGGGCCCCTCCCTTCTGGGATTCCTGCCTCCACCCCAGCTCTGCTGCACACTATCTAGGGGATCTTGGCAAGTCACTGAAGCTTGCTGCTCCTCAGTTTCCTCCTCTGTGAAATAGGCATTATAATAGTGCCTCCCTCACAAAAAGAAGTGAAGCAGCAGTGCCTGCACAGCACTTGGAAGAGCTTCGCCACGACTGCTATTGCCATTTGCCCCTCCTTCCAGCCATGCAGCCCTCCCCAGGCAAGTCCTGGACTTCTATGAAAAAAGCCTCTTCGCTCTTCCCCTCTGCACCTTCTCTGCCCTTCTGCAATCACCAAGTCACACTTTCTCTGAACCCATGGCCTGCCCACCTGGGGAAGCAGGATGCCCAGGAGGATGCCCGCCATGATGGTGTAGTTGTCCATGAACCAGATGATCACGGCGTTGGTGCAGCCCCGCACGTAGATGACATCCTGCACACTGAAACGCTGCATGGGAAGGAGCTGGGTCAGCCCAGCAGAGGACCTCGGCTGGCAGGAGCCACAGCCCCGACTCTGCCATTTACACAAGGTCCAGGCTAGTCCCTCAACCGCTGTGATCCTCAGTTTCCCATATGCAGCATGAGAAGGTCACCCTAGATTCTGATTCTTAATGGACAGTACTGTTCTCTAGAGAGGATTGGGGACACCGTGGTGGCACTTTTGGTTGCCCCAGCAAACGAGGTTGGGGGCTGAGGGACTGCAGAGCTCAGGGTAATCCTACTCCACAAACAACTGCCCTGCCTGTGTGCTTCTCAGATGTCCCTGCATGAAAAGCCTCACGGATGTTTTCCATACATGAAAAGCCTATTTATAATTATCCAAGCCAATAGCCCCACTCCAGGTACATATAAAAAACAAAGCAGAGTTGGGCATGGTGGCCAGTGCCTGCAGTCCCAGCTACTATGGAGGCTCAGTTGGCAGGAGTGCCTAAGCCTAGGAGTTTGAGGCCAGCCTAGGCAACAGTGAGACCCTGTCTGTCTCTTAAGGGGGGGGGGGGGAAAAAAAAAGCATTTCTGCATCGGTTTTAATATACAAAGAATTTTCCAGAACTACTACTAGGTAAATTAAGGAATGATTACACATTATTTAATTCAGAACTTTATCAAGAACTGTTCACCGTTTTTAAAAACCATGCCAGTGGCAAAAATGATGCCCATGGTATGTGAGTCGCCAACACAATGCCCAATATCAGCTGCCCTGTAGCTACTACAGCCTCAGGGATGCCTCACATCAGTGCAGACACCTGACTACATTGTGTCTTCTGCACCCCCCACTGCCTAAGCACTTACATGATGAACTATGTTAAACAGCTGTAAATTGCTGTATTTCATTTCTACTTTATCTCAGATCATTATGTTAATTGTATTGGAATTGGGCATGTAGGTAGGTTATCTGTGAATTTCACTTGGGGATAATAAATAGGACATTACCACTGTTTGTTATAAAAATGGCCATTGGTTCTGAGGGGCTGAGAACCACTGCTGGTCTACGGCTCTCAAGCATGTGTCAGAATCACCCACTAGCCCCATACCAAGAATGTGCATTTCTCACATTCCTAGGGGATGCTGTTGCTGCTGGACTGGGGACCCCACTTTGAAAGCCACTGCTCTGCATGTCAGGTCACTATTCCTTTTAGGTCCCTTCTCAGCACCACCCCTGCTTCTCTCCTAGACCAGGGGTGTTGCCCAGGAAGCTGACCCAGGAGCAACCCCCAGAGGGGGTTACCATCCTCTAGGACTCCTGGGTCCCAGGTGGCCCCAGGGGCAGAGGCAAGCTGGTGCTGAGCATGGCTGGGCACAAAGCACACTGCGGGTACCAGGAAGCGCCGTGGTGGCTTCATGTGGAACAGCCCACAGTAGGTGCTCGGCAAACCCTGACAGGCGGCATCTCCCAGCCTGGGGGAATTCTTGGTTCCCTGAGCCCTTCTGTGCTGGGGTGGAAAACCACAGCAGTCCTGGCTCTGGGTCACAGCCAGGAATGTGGGAAAATCTCAGTGGCCAGGACCCCGACCTCAATAAACCCCTCCGATCACCCCAGGGTGGACCAGGAAGAGCAACATTTCCAGGGAAAGGTATTTCAAAGACATTACCTCCTTGTCGATAGTTTTGTAGCCACACATGGTGTTGACAACTTCTGTCTGAAATGGAAATGTATAACAGCTAATATTTATAATGGTTCTAACTCAAAAAGGCACTATTAACCTACCCATTTTACAGATGAAAACCGAAGCACAGAGTTGCCCCGTCCAGCAGGGATGGAGCTGAGATTCCGACCCAGGCAGTCTGGCTTGAGTCTCCATCATAACCACCTCCTCCTCCAAGAAATGCCCCGTGAAAAAACTGTAGGAATGCAGGTTCCATGACTTTTACATGGGAGAACCACCCCTCCACTAGCAGCAGATCAGGACCCCAGAGAAAGGTGTGCTGCCCAGGCTCCCGGGCTAGGACCGCCCCAGAGCACCGCTTTGCTCACACCGTCTCAGAGGTCGGCGTGGGGCTGTTCCTGCGCCGCTGGCTCTTGGGGAGGAAAACTTCAGACTACAGCTGGCACAGGGTCAGCTGTGGTTTACCTGAGGTCCAGGGCAGGGCCCCTGGCCACGCTTCCGTTCCATAGACCACTGCTCCACCAGCGGAGAGTGCTGCCAAAACTTCCTTCTTGGGAAGAGAGGTGCTCTCCAGAACTCCCGACTACTGATTAATTTAGGCATAGGGAAACCTGTGGTCACGGCCTAGACCTCATCAAACCCCTCCCCAGGCAGGCCCTAACTCACAGGCTGCCGCGAGCACTTCCCATCACCACCTGTGCCCTGCAGGGTCTCCTTCTCCAACCACCAGGGAAGAGAGTGAGACTTCCTGGTCCAGCCCATGACCGCCCCCACCAGCCCCGCTGCTCTACATGTAAGTGAACGCTGCCGTGGGGGATGAGTGCTGCAGGCGCCAGTGATGACTCAGGAGGGCAACAGCAGAACCCCCAGCGTGCCCTCTGGTGTCACATTTCCTGGGTCCAGATCTTGCTCTGCCACTTAGGAGCAGAGCCCAACCTTAGGTGGGCTGCTAAGGAACTGGCACGCAGAGGTACTCAATACGTATTTGTTAACTGAGAAAATGAATGAATGAATAGGTTATGATGATCACAGAACCCACCTCCTAGGGCTGTTTTGGACATAAAGTGAGATACACATATAAAGTTCTTATCACGGGGCTGGGCACGTGGAGAAGCACAAGAATGCTGGCTGGCGTGATTTGTTCGCAATTCCAGCCCCTGCAAAGGAAAGGGAGGGTGTCTTCTCTCCTTCCAAGAGAGGGTTGGGCCTCAGATGTCATCTAGGTCATTCTAAATGTCAGGGCTTGATGTGCAGGCAAGATAACCTCCCTCGGTTTAGCTGGTTCTCCAGGTAGCCTCAGTCCCAGCCATGCCCAGTGCCCACTGGGCATTAGTCAGCCAGTGTTTTTGGCCCTTCCAGGCCAGAAACACAACCCCTATGGAAAGGGTCAGGCCTGGAGAGCAGGTGCACGGGCACATGATGGGAGTGAGTGCTTTCCATCTCGTTGGTTCATTCATTCGTTCATTGAACAAATATTAACTGAGCACCTATTGCATGTCAATCCCAGTTCTAGTCACTTGAAATACAGAACAACAAGACAAAGTCCCTGCCTTCATGGAACTTACACTGTAGAAAGGGAGATAATGAACATAATAGACAAGCTGCATGGTACGTAGGGAGGTGACAAGAGTGACTTCACTGGGCCAGCTCTGATGACCTCGGGGGATGAGTCTCTTAGCACACAGGCAACTGGCAGAGGCCTCTCTGGCATCAGAGCCCAGAACCCTTCTCCAGGCCCAGGGGGGACTCACCTCACCCTGCCAGGAGAGCCCCTCACCAAGGGGTGAGGGGATACGATGCATCCATAGTCTTTCCAAAAGTAAAGCCTGCCTGGGTTTACCTGCCTGACCATAGAATCGATATTCTGCAAGAGGCTCTGCTGAAGTTCACAGGCCCCAAGACCAGGGTCCAGTAGCCTCTTCCATCCTGCACGGGGCCACAGGACAGGAAGTCAGAAGGGGGACTCCTGGGCAGCCAGAAGATCACAACAATGTTCGTGTGCGCATCCTCTCACCCTGAAAAGACTGAGCAGCTAATGGGGACAGGGAGAGGGGCCTTCATGACAGGCCCCCAAGGGGTAGCCAACAACAAGGGAGGGGAGGTACGTGAAAATTGGTCCCAAGAGCTCAGCAGGCACAGCAGTCTGGAGCCATTTAATGTAGAAGCACGCTGCCCTCTGCACCAACATCTCCCAGGGATATATCCTGGTATAACCAGATTTTACAGCCCTATGTGAACTTCTATGGCTCAAATCCTCTATTGGAAGCTCATATAAGACATTTCTTTTAAAGCTGAGTGTTAGGGAAAAAGTTACTTTCCCTGAAGAACTGGTATGTTCTGCTGGTATGTTCTGCTGAACAGTAACAATGTAACAGACCATGTCTCCCTTTTCCTTTTGGTTGCCAGGAAACTCTAAGCCAGTGGTCTCCAACCTTTCTGGCACCAGAGACTGGTTTCAAGGAAAACAATTTTTCCACAGGATGGGGTGCGGGGGTGGGTGGGGGGTGATGGTATCGGGATGAAACCGTTCCACCTCAGATCATCAGGCATTAGTTTGATTCTCATAAGGAGCACGCAACCTAGGTCCCTTGCATGCACAGTTTACAATAGGGTTCACACTCCTATGAGACTCTAATGCTGCTGCTGATGTGACAGGAGGTGTAGCTCAGGTGGTAATGCTCCCTCACCCTCTGCTCACCTCCTGTTGTGCGACCTGGTTCCTAACAAGCCACCGACCGGTACTGGTTCGTGGCCCGGAGGTAGGGGAGCCCTGCTCCAAGCCACCAGACACGAGGCTCAGCTCCTTTTCAGTGAGTCCATCAGGTCCTGAGGCTTAGATAGCAGGAGTTTATATTTTTCTCCATCATCTAGGCCTCCTATCTGAGAATACAATTTCCACAGTCCTGATTTTTAATGCTATTTTAGTTTTTTACACTACATATTTCCCGTGTACTCATTCAAATCCCAGGTTGAATAGTACAGTGTAAAATAAATAGATCTGGACACAAATCAACCAGTTCTATGGAGGAAGTGAACACCCTGTTTCACATTTAGAGAAAATCATCCAGGTGTGGTGGCACAGGGAGAATCAATGGTCATGTGTAACACAGGGTCAGATAACCCCGGCCAGGGGAAGGCTCCTCCCTACCTCGGTGCTCTCATTCAGATGCTGTCTTTAGATTCTACCCTATCTGCACATGATGTCTGTGTTTACACCCCTAGCCTAGTCGTTCCCAGAACTCCAGACTCCTATATCCAACCGCATCTTTGACATCCCTGATGGGATGCTGAACAGGCTCTCAAACCCCCCACGTCCACAGTGAGCTCCTGGTCACCCAACCTGCCTCCTTTCAGTCTCCCCTCTCAGGCAGTGGCAGCCCCGTCTTTCCTGTGGCTCAGACCAAAACCTGGGTATCCTCCTTGATTTCTCTCTTTCATTCATCGCCCACATCTGCTATGCGAGCAAATCCTGTAGGCTTACTTGCAAAATACAGCCAGAATGTCACCACGGTTTGCCACTTCCACCACCCAGCTCCAAGCATCTGTCTTCTCCTCCCTGGTGCAGGGATGCTGTGGGGAGCCCTTAGCTGTCAGCCCCCTGCAGTAACTGCTTCATGTGATCATTAATTTTATATGTCAACATGACCAGGCCATGGGATACCCAGATATTTGGCCAGACATTATCCTGGGTGTCTCTGCGGGGGTGTTTCTGCATGAGGCTAATGTTTAAATCAGCAGACTAAGTAAAGCAGATGGCCCTGCCCAAGGGGGAGAGGTCTCATCTGATCGGTGAAGGCCTGAACAGAACAAAAGACTGCCCTCTCCTCAGTGACCATAAGAGAATTCTCCCTGCTTGGCTACCTTCGGGCTTGAACTGAAATGCTGGATCTTCCTAGGTTTGAAGCCTGACCAGCCTTTGAATGGGAACTCCACCGTCAGCTCTCCTGGGTCTCCAGCCTGCCGACTCACCCTGCAGATCTTGGGACTTGCCCGCCTCCATAATTACACAAGCCAATTCCTTATCATCAATCAATCCCTCTCTTTCCTCTTGCTGTATTAGTCTGTTCTTGGCTGAACAGAGCCAGCAAGTCCCTTCTTGGGTGGACCACTGGACTCATGCAATGCCTGGTCAATGTGGGTGGGAGTGTGAAGGCCTGGCCCCCTCACCCCAGTAGGGGACAACTCTGAAGGGCTGTCCTCATAGATGTGGCTGAGGCCTCCAGCCGAACTGAGCTGAGGCTGCATCACTGCTCAACTCCCTTCATTGCCCAATCCCGCTTCTGGCTCCCACTTCCACAGGTGTTGATCCAAGAGCACTTTCCTGGACAAGATGACCTGTGACCCCTGGATCACTGCATATCAGCCCCTAACTCTATCCCTGCATCTAGCATGTCCCTCACAACAGCCAGACTGATTCTTGTAAAACCAAGTCAGAGTGCCACTCTTCCATGCAGCCCTGTATGGTCCATCACTCAAGGGCGCCCCACAGTCCTGCCTGTGGCCTTTGGGGTACCCATGACCTCCCTGACTCCACCTCCTACCATCCTCCCCTGTGCTCCCTCTGCTCCAGCCACTCCGTGCATTTCTCAAATGCCCTGGGGTGATTCCCACCTGGGGCCTTTGCACAGCTGTTCTTGCTGCCAGGAATGCCCCTCCCCCAGACACCTTCCTCACTTTCTTCAGAGCTTCACCCAGATCCCACCTTTCTCAGTATCCCAAACTGCAATCCTCCATGCCCTACTTTCTTTTTCTACTTAGCATTTATGATCCTCTATCTTCTACTTATTTTGTTTGTCAGTTTTCTCCACTAGGATGTCACCTCCATGCAGGCAGAGACTTTGTTTGCTACACCCCCAGAACCTGGAAATGTGTCTGGCATAGAGTAGGTTCTCAGCCAATATTTGTTGAATGAATGAATGAATACAAGTTCGGCTTCCACATCTCAGCTTAGGTATTCAGATGCTGCTGCCCTGGGTGATGAGGTTCAGGATCACCCCACGCAGGCCTCTCTGGAAACTCTGCTACTCCTCAGCACCCCACTTCCCAGAGAACTACCCTAAAATGGCAGCTAACATTTCCAAACAAAGCTTCCCTCCTGGCCCGGCCTTTTTTAGAGCTAGTGCACTTGGCACTGGCTCTCTGACTCATGGGCGAGGCCCCCACCCGCAGCTGCTCGGTTTACAGAATCCGGCAGTGGGCACAGAATGGTGGCAATGTCAGGAGAGAAACTTTCCATGACTATCTGGGCCATGAGTAATTGCAAAGCTCTCCACCTCGTTCCAATCCTGAAACAGTTTCTGGACACATTTGTCCAACACAAGGACTGATGAAGCCTTTCACTTAAGCGCTGACTACACAAGACATCATCCCAAATGACCAAGGTGACAGACCCGAGAAGATCGTGCTGGGGAGAGGAAGAGGCTGGCATTTACGTCACCAGACCCCCTTCCAAGCACTCTGCTGCTGATGATCACCAGGACCTCAAGGCCAAAGACCAATGGAGATGCCCAAGGTGCAGGTCCTGCCTGCCTCCACTAATGCTGCAGAGCCAGCTACCCCCACTAAGCTCCCCTGGCCTGGGCACCTCTCCCTCCTGCCCTCACCTGGCCTGCACAGTTCTCCAGAGTGTAGCTCAGGCAACAGCTGCCTGCACTTCATCCCAGCCCTGCCAACCTTGGGCAAGACACCCAGCCTTTGAGTGCCTCAATTTCCTCATCTGTAAAGTGGGTAAAATAACAGTACATACCTCACAGGGTTGTCGTGAATACTAAATGAGTAAATACCACCAAAGTGCCCAGAGCAGGCCTGCACAAGGTAGGTGCTCAATAGATGTTAACCAACACCACTAAGAAAGACATGGTCTCCCTACCCCCGACCCCCAGAAGCTCCACTTTCAGGAGCCCTTGAGAATCAGGAAAGCCTCCGCTCTGCCACCAACTCCTACTTCCCTGCCATCCACCCACACCACCCATCTTCAAGTTGGGAAGAGAGACAAGAGAAGATTTGTACCACCTGGGGTCCCCGACAGCCCCCCCAGTCCCCACAGGAGCAGTGTCTACCGTGTTCCTGATGCAGCAGGTGTAGGGCACCCCACAGGCCAGGGGTCCAGGGGCACTGCAGTCGTGGTACTGGTTCTTGCTCCAATCTCGGTAGTCCTCCCCGCCACAGCACTTGAACTGAGGGAAGCAAGCAGGAAAGAGGAGCTGCCGTCATCGCCCAGGCCCTGCTCAGACGACAGGAAGGGGCCCTGTCAGGAGACGGACGCAGTTTATTATGTGGGTCACCCTGGGGCAGGGAGAGGCTGTACACTTTCAAGTCAGAGCTGTCAAAGTGTGGCATGGCTGCCTAGAGGGTAGTGAACCCCCTGTCACTGGAGAGGTATGGAAGCCAAGGCTGGGCTGCCTCTTGGTGGGATATCAGGGTAGTGACTACGCACTGGGAGGAAAGGTCCTTCCTTGACAACTGGCCTCCACTTTCTTCATCTTCGTGTCCCCAAATGCAGGTGCTAGGCTGGAAAAGATGGCCCTTAAAGTCCCAGAGACCAAGCATGATTCTGTGAAAGTCCCTGCACCTCGAACAACCTTCGCACCCACCCTAGGAGCCACCCGTTCAGCTCAGCTGGCCCTGCCCTTAGCAAGGAGAGCACCCACACCTCACAACCTGCCTGGAGCTCTCCCCTTAGCCGAGCCCCTCTCTGCCTCCCCTCCCTGCTCCTGTAGGAGGTAGTTGGTAACCCTCCTGATGGCTGGTATGTGCCTGGCATTGTCCTGGGCACTGGAGAGACAGGGCGAGCAAAAGCAACGCAGCCCTTGCTCAGGTGGAACACATTCCAGTGGAGAGACAGAGAGTGAGCACTGGATGGAAAGGTGCTGTGCAACCCGGAAATGGAGAAATAGGGGAAAAGTGGGGAGGGGCAGCTCTAGGTTGGCAGGTCATGAAAGGGCTCTTTGTAGAGAGGATATTTCATCTGAAACATGGAAACAGAAAGAAGCCAGCCGACCCATGCAAAGGCCCCACGCAGAAACAAGCTTGTATTTCAGCAGCAGGTGCGGAGGCCAGCAAGCCTGGAACAGAGAGAGTGCAGAGCATGAGGCTGAAAGGGCGGCACAGGCTGGACCATGCAAAGCTTTGCCAGCCAGCTGAAGCAGGGAGCTGGGACTGGAGGGCTCAACCAGGGCTGCGGTACACGTCCTGGTAGCCAGACACCTTTCAGAGTCCCCACAGTGCCCCTTAAGCCACCAGGTTTTGGGACCTAGAACTGTCTTTCTGCAATGTAGTTCAAAGGGCATTTGTTTTGCAATGGAACAGACCCAAGGTCAAATCCTCAGACCACCACTCCCTGCTGTGCAACCTCAGGCAAGTTGGTCAGCCTCTCTGAGCCTCAGATGGTTGTCTGTAAAGCAAGAATAAGGATGGCAGCTCTGCACAGCTGAGCTGTGATTACATAGAGTGCCATACATGAAGCACTCAGCACTGGACCTGGCACCAAGCAAGTGCCCATTCAGCATTAATCACCTCCTACCTCTACGCCAGGAGAAATGAAATCCCCAAGCCAGCTAAAGGCTGGTTCCAATAAAAACATCTCACTCCACCCGGAGCAGAAGTCAGCTCTCCCAGCCCAAGCTGGCAGGCACATCCCTGGCAGAAAAAGGCCTTCCAGAGGCTGCACCTGTTGTGACTGAAGAGAAAGTCTGGGCCAAGGGAGCGGCCACAGCAAGTGGCCCTGCATGTGGGGAGAGGCTAGTCCCCACTGAGAGCTGGCACAGGGATCCAGGCCAGCTGAGGCCCCCAAGATTATGTCCCAGGAAGTGCTGTCCCGGCTGAGTGGGCCTGCAGCCCTCACTCTGCTTGTCCTCACCCAGGAGAACATACCAATGATCCCTGCAGCTGGCACTGTGGTCTCACCCTGTGCCTGGCACTGTTCTAAGCATGTCTCCTGAATTAAGTCAAGGTAATCCTCATGACGACGCCCCAAGAGCTTCCTGTCATTATTCCCCTTATGTAGGTGAGGAAGCTGAGGCTCAGGACCAAGTGAAGTTGATGTACAAAAGCCACCCAGGACAGCAGCTGGCCCTACCACTGCCATTATTATTATTATTATTATTATTATTATTATTATTATTATTGCTGCACCAACAGATTTGGGTGGACCTAGAGGGGAGAGATGGTGTCCCAAAAGGAACAGGATCATCATCACATTCAAGGAAGTGTCATGAAAGTAAGAGAGGCGTCTGGTTCACTGTCCCATATTTGGGGGAAACTGAAATTAGTGAAGAACTTTCTCCCGATCAGGGCTGTCTTTAACTTGACAAGGAGTGAGTTGTCACTGAAGAGACTTGGCAGAGGGGGCTTTGGACTGGGGTAGGTTACTCCCCTTGAGGTTGCTCACACCTCAAGGAAGGAGGATCCTTGCCCATTGGTGGGTGGTGCCCTGGGACCCTGCAAGGTTGCTTGTAGCAACACCTGACTTTGTTTTATTTCGGGGTATGGGGCAGGAAGCCAGTGTAACTGGAGAGGAACAGAAGGGTGTGAAGGTTTTGGGCCAGGAATGTGGGCAGAGGACTGGCTGAATAGGTTGGGCCCTGGCTTCCCCATCCTTGGTGGGCCATCCATGCTCACTGTTGCCTCCCAACCTGGCCAGCTACCTGCTTTGGGAATGGATAAGTCACCTGGTCCCTCACCCCATCTTCTTGAGCAGGGGCCTGAATGGGGGGCTAAGGGCATGGGAGGCGCATCTCTACCCCCAAAGCGCCTGGCTCACCTTTTTCTGAACAAAGTCCATGATGTTTTTGAAGTCCAGATCATCATAGTAGTTCTCAATTCCTCTTCGAATGTTGTCGTTCAGGAAGTCAATGGTCTATTCAAAAGGAGAAATTACAAAGGAAAAGAACCACACACTCCCGGAGTCCAACCCAAGGTTTCCCGGAAGCCTGGATGGGTAGAGAATGCCTTGTGCCAATGCAGCTCGCGCCCAGCCAGCATGGAGCCCCCTCCACTCCCCACCCTGGACGCCCGTGACCTCCCTGCCCACACATCCTCCCCGTGCCTCCAGTGTTCATCTGATGCCTGAGTGCCTGTGCTGTGTACCAGCAGGAGTAATTCACTCCACTCCCTTTACAGACCAGACAGCCCAGGCCCTGAGAGGCTGGGGCCGTGCTTGGGGACACACAGCTCTGATGCCGCCATGCCTGAGCTGAGACCTGGCTGTCCTGGTTCCAGGCCCAGTGCTCTTTCTACCACCCAGGGATGGGCCCACGCTGGAATCTTCCCTTTGCCCTCCAGAGCCCCTCTCCACACTCCTCCACCATCCAGCCTCTTGTTTTACAGATGAGGAGCTCGAGACTTGGGGAGGGAGTGAGGTCACAGAGCAGGCTGGGTGGGGTCTTGCCAGGACTGGAATTCAGGTCTCCTGACCTCCCTCATGGGCTGTTCTCATCACTGCAGCTTGGTCCCCCTCGGCTGGGGCTGGGACAATCCCTGCCGGGAGGAACATGGCAGGCCGCCCTCTCCCAGTCACGCTGCGCTTTCTGGATCAACAGCCCGGCTGTTGTGCTGAAACCCAGAAGCACAAAGGGCCCCACAGTGGGAAGGGGCGGGGGCAGGAGCGTGGGTAGCCCAGCTCACTGTAACAATCGCAGCTTTCAGAGCACGGAGGTCGAGTATCAGCAGAGACTGGGGACAAAGGGGGCATTCTCGGCTCCGGTGCCGGACTGAAGAACCAGACAATTCCCGGGGGTGGCACCACAGCGTACGCTGGGACAACAGGATCCTGGTTCCAGGCCCCATCGCGGCTTACTTCTCCTCTCTGGGCCTCAGCTTCCCAACTGTGAACCAAACCCGTAGGCCTATCTTTAAGGTAACTTCGAGCTCTGAGAATCAAAAACCAAGTCTCAGAGGGGCTGTCAAGCCTCATAATCAAGGACACCTCCCTACAGCCACCCGGGCCTCCGCTACTTCTTTTAACTTCTGAGCCTCTGTTTGCTCACCTGCAAAATCAGGAGGAAAACACTCTCTGCCTCATAGGGATGTTGTGAGATTTAAATAAACAAAAGCTGTGAAGGTGTTTAGCAGGACACCAGGCACATTGCAGGTCCTGGTGTTATTATTCAAGATTTTTGTCTGTTTTTAAAGGAGACAAATACTCTATGGTACTACTTCACACCCACATGTCATTGGTGGAAAACAAATCCCGTGGGAAACCGAGGCCCCAACTCTTGTTCAAAAAACTGACTGCAATGGAGGCAGCCTCTGAGGCACGAGTCCTGGCCAACCCCACTCTCACAACACCCTGCAGCCCAGAGAGAGATGTAGCTACTCCGAGGTCGCCCAGCACACCACTGGCAGAGAGACGCTGGGACCAGGGTGTCAAACTCCCAGCCTGACACACTTTAAGGTGCTAAGAAACCAAGGTTCAGGTTTGGGGCCATCTCCCAAAATTATCTCCAGGATCAGGAAAAGAGGAACAAAGACTGCAGCACCCACCTCCTCCCCGAGCCTCACTCTGCTCAAAGCCAAGGTAAAGAAGGAGATGGAGGCCTGGCGCGGTGGCTCATGCCTGTAATCCCAGCACTTTGGGAGGCCGAGGTGGGCAGATCACCTGAGGTCAGGAGTTCGAGACCAGCCTGACCAATATGATGAAACCCTGCCTCCACTGAAAATACAAAAATTAGTGGGGCGGCCTGGCGCAGTGGCTCACGCCTGTAATCCCAGCACTTTGGGAGGCCGAGGCAGGCGGATCACAAGGTCAGGAGATCGAGACCATCCTGGCTAACTCGGTGAAACCCCGTCTCTACTAAAAATACAAAAAATTAGCCAGGCGTGGCAGCGTGCGCCTGTAGTCCCAGCTACTCGGGAGGCTGAGGCAGGAGAATCGCTTGAATGTGGGAGGCAGAGGTTGCAGTGAGCCGAGATGGCACCACTGTACTCCAGACTGGGCGACAGAGCAAGACTCTGTCTCAAAAAAAAAAAAAAAAAAAAAGGAGATGGGCTTGGGGAAACTGGCCTTCGTGGCCAGAAGGAAAGTCCTCTGCTGATGATAAACAGCAGCTCTGAAGCAGGCCTGGGATTGCAGAAGACTGGAGTCAGCCCCAAGAGAAGAGAGGAGATGCAGGCTCCTGTGAGCAGCTGTCAACTCACCAGCCCATGGCCCTTCGCGGACCTGGCACTGGCCCCCGGGGCAGAAGTTGGGTGGGAGCATTGCCTTCCACCCGAGCAGCCTGGGCAGAACAAGGACTCTCTTGGCCCCAGGCCCACCTCCCAGAGGCCCCCAGGTCACGAAGCTTTTCCATCCTTGGGTGCCTGCTCCTCTGGGTGATGAAGGGACAGGCCAGCTGGCTGGGGTGTGGTTGGGGGTGCCTAAAAAACAGGATACCAGGGTGGGGCCAGTCTGCCACCCAGGGTGGGGCCAGTCTGCCACCCAGGGTGGGGCAGGGGAATGAGCTTACAGCACTGAACGACATGATTGGCTGAGCTATGTACTCATGGGGTGCCGCCAGGGTCAGGGCCTTGCCTAAGGCCACACGTGGGGAGGTTCCTCCCGGGTGGCTTCCCCCTACTCTCAAGGCACCACAGACACAGTCCTGGCCCACCATGTCCCTCTGCACCTACCCGGGCCCACTGGCCCACTTACAGCACCCCCACTGGCCACTGTGCTGTTTGGACTCTCCCAGGGCTGCCAACAGGGTGGGATGAAGGTGGGAAGCCCAGGGCAGGAAGGAGGGGAAGTGGCAGAGTAGAGGCTGCTCTGTGGCTGTGGGGAAAGGCTCTGCCTCTCTGGTGAGCAGCCCCAGCCTGCCTCCCCAAACCATCCCGCCTCCTGGGCACTTTCCAAGGCTCGGGATTCGAGAGGGGCCTGGAAAAATTCGGCCTTCCATCTGGTAAGCTGAGCCCTGTTGTTGGGGGAAGGGGGGCCCTGCAGGAGCAACAGATGTCCCTGGGCTTCATGGACAGCAGCTGCCCCCAACCCCCATCAGGGAGCTCTTTGAGGCATGCTGGTTCTTGCAAGTGTGCACCACTTGTATGTGTGTGCACGTGTGTATGTGTACCGGGGAGACGAGGACACTGAGATGGTTCCTGTGCTGTGAGGGGCGATGGTCGGGGGTGGGTGTGTGTGAGAAGATCCCGTGAGGCAAGCTGGCTGTGCAGTTTAACTGTAAAGTGCTATGCCGACGTTGACAGCACTGGTAATGTTCCGAGAGACCAGGGGAGCCACTCAGAGGACAGGGAAAAGAGAATTCTAGCTTCCTCTGCCATTCCCAGATGCCCAACATACCCAGTGCCACTGCCCCCACCCCATTCCCCTCCAAACCAGGCCATGCCAGCAGGGGCAGCTCCAGTGAGGACTAGAAAACCAGGCTAAATTAAGCAAAGAGTAAGCAAACATCAAAAGCCACAAGGTTTGAAAGCATGTTGTTTAAAGCACCAGAGAAAGCTATGAAGAACTATCCTTTCTAGCTTTGCCTTTTAAATCTAGTTTTTATCTGAAGCCTCCACATCACCCCTCTCTCAGGGTTTTTAAATGAATGAGGAACTGAAGGGGGTGAGGCATGTGGCAGCAGCTCCTCCAACACAGAGGACAGAGGGGTAGGAAAAGGAGTGGAAGGGGCGGCCGCTAAAGCTTCCTACCAGGCCGGCTGCCTGCACAGGACCAAGAACCTCTCTGGGAAAGGAGTGGCCCAGGGCTCCCTCAGGCTGCCTCTGGCTAACACCACTTCCATGTAAGCCTGAGACCTGAGGCTGGGAAGGCCCTGCTGCTGGCCTAGTGCAGGCCTAGCTCTCAAACTTGGAGGAGGAGCTGGTCATGGTGGTCCCTGCCTATAATCCCAGTGCTTTGGGATGCCAAGGCAGGAGGATTACTTGAGTCCAGGAGTTCGAGACCAACCTGGGCAACATGGCTTGACCTCATCTACACACAAACATACACACAAACACACACACACACAATTATCCAGGTATGGTGGCATGCACCTGTAGTCCCAACTACTCAGGAGGCTAAGGTGGGAGGGTCGCTTGAGCCTAGGAGCTGAGGCTGCAATGAGCTGTGATTGCACCACTGCACTCCGGCCTGGGTGACAGAGCAAGACTGTCTCAAAAACAAAACAAAAACTTGGAGGAGAGGTGCTTGGCCCAGGATTTTCCTCCTTCATTTGCGCCTGGAGCCAAGCCATCATCTCAGCCTTTCCCAGTCCCTCTAGAACGGGGACTTACCCTCATTGCCCCCGGACCCTAGCCTCTGCTCCAGTCCCAGTAGAAGCCCAATGTGACAATCAGGAATGGAAGAGAACCCAGGGGACCAGGAGAAGGTGGGAAGGGGCGTGTGGAGTGAGCATCTGCCAGACCCTTCCTCAGACCTGGCCGGGGTCACAGGTTCATCTCCATGGTGGGAGAGGGTTATGTTTCAGTGTCCTTGGGACTGGGGGCTCCAGCCTCACTCCCTGACAGCTGTCCACAGTGGGGCACACCCGTGGGGGAGTCTGGCCAAACCAGCGAGAAGCACTCTCTACTTCTGGAAGGCCGACAGCTCTGCTGTAGGTGGGAAGGATACACAGCCGGCCCTCCACATCCACGGGTTCGGTACCCGCAGATTCCAACAACAGTGGATGGAAAATATTTGGGAAAAGGAACAATAAAAAATAACACAACAGTAAAAAATGATACAAACTAAAGAACAATACAGCATAAACAACTATCTACACAGCATTTACAATGTATTAGGTATCTGGGTTTTTTATTTTGTTTTGTTTTGTTTGAGACACAATCTCGCTCTGTCACCCAGGCTGGATGGAGTGCAGTAGCACGATCATGGCTCACTGCAGCCTCTGCCTCCTGGGTTGAAGCAATTCTCCTGCCTCAGCCTCCCTAGTAGCTGGGATTACAGGTGCCCACCACCACGCCTAGCTACTTTTTGTATTTTTACTAGAGACAGGATTTCACTATGTTGGCCAGGCTGGTCTCAAACTCCTGACCTCAAATGATCCACCTGCCTTGGCCTCCCAAAGTGCTGGGATTACAGGCATGAGCCACCACACCTGGCCCTGTATTAGGTATTTGCAAGTAATCTAGGAGTGATTTACAGGAGGATGTGTGTAGGTTATATTCAAGTACTACACCATTTTATATAAAGGACTTGAGCATGTGTGGATTTGGGTATCCTTTGGTGGGGGGCATGTTCTGGAACCAATCCCCCGCAGACACCAAGGGAAAACTGTATATATTCAGGTGTTGGCCGAGAGAGCCATGGTGCTGCCTACTTTCTCCTGCCTCTGACCTCAAGGTTGTGCCCAGAGCCAGCTTGTGCCAGTGCCATGATAAAATAGGCAGGCTGGTGCTCCCCACTGTTCCCTGACCACAGTGTCAGGTAGGACCACAATGCCCACTGATCCTACCCTGGTGGTAGAGAGAGGAGGCCTGGGATGGGGGTATAGACACACCCGCTACTGCCCAGACCCTCCAGGTGTCCAAGCTCAGCTGCACCTGGCTGGGAGCATGAGGAGCTGCCCACCTCTGACACCTGACACCCTTACAAGAAGCCCCAGAACAAGCTGGGACAAAAGCAGGTGTCAAGAGGGTTGAGACCCACACAACTGGGGAAGTCACTCAGGTCCTCCTCCAGCCCCTGGCTGGGGTCAGGGGTGTCGTACTTCTCCTGCTCCTAAGGGCTGCTCTGTGCCCAGCTCCCCAGTGCATGGCCACTTGCCCCTCTGTGAGTGGAGAAGCGGCTCCAGTCTGACTGTCAGGCCATGCCTAGCAGCAGAAATCTTGCCTGGGGTCAGAGCTGGGGGGAGTTTCCTCCTTATATCCAGGAATCTGTTTAGCTTTGAATGCCTGGCTGTGGCCGTGGTCTGTGCACCTCGCTGAGAACCTAACATGTAATCCTTAGCCTAATTGTTGCGGGAAGTGAGGGACCCCAAACGGAGGGACCAGCTGCAGCCACAGCAGAGGAACATAAGTTGTGAAGATTTCATGGACATTTACCAGTTCCCAAATAATACTTCATAATTTCTTACACCTGTCTTACTTTAATCTCTTAATCCTGTTATCTTCGTAAGCTGGGGATGTATGTCACCTTACCGCCACTATGATAATTGTGTTAACTGTACAAGTTGATTTTAAAACGTGTGTTTGAACAATATGAAATCAGTGCACCTTGAAAAAGAACAGAATAACAGCGATTTTCAGGGAACAAGGGAAGACAACCATAAGGTCTGACTGCCTGCGGGGTTGGGCAAAAAGAGCCATATTTTTCTTCTTGCAGACAGCCTATAAACGGACGTGCAAGTAGGGAAGATATCGCCAAATTCTTTTCCTAGCAAGGAATATTGATATTAATACTCTGGGAAAAGAACTGCATTCCTAGGGGGAGGTCTATAAATGGCCGCTCTGGGAGTGTCTGTCTTATGCAGTTGAGATAAGGACTGAAATACACCCTGGTCTCCTGCAGTACCCTCAGGATTGGGAAACTCCACCCTGGTAAATTTGAGTTCAGACTGGTTCTCTGCTCTCGAACCCTGTTTTCTGTTGTTTAAGATGTTTATCAAGACAATACGTGCACCACTGAACATAGACCCTTATCAGTAATTCTGCTTTTGCCCTTTGCCTTGTGATCTTTGCTTTTGCCCTTTGCCTTGTGATCTTTGCTGGACCCTTATGAGGAGTTTCTGATTTTGCCCTTAGAAGCATGTGATCTTTGTTTTCCTTTTTGCCCTTTGAAGCATGTGATCTTTGTGACCTACTCCCTGTTCTTGCACCCCCTCCCCTTTTGAAATCCTTAATAAAACTTGCTGGCTTTAAGGCTCAGGTGGCCATCATGGTCCTACTGATAATGTGACGTCACCCCCGGCGGCCCAGCTGTAAAATTCCTCTCTTTGTACTCTTTCTCTTTATTTCTCAGCTGGCTGACACTTATGGAAAATAGAAAGAACCTATGGTGAAATATTGGGGGTGGGTTCCCCCAATACCTAATGACTTGTTCTGATTTGTCATAAGTAGATACTCAGAGTTAACAGGGCCCATGGCACTGGAGACTGAACTTGTTACATTGTGGCTCAGAGAAATCCTCTTGATCAGGGAAAAATGGAATTGGGAAATCACCTCCTCCTGGAAGCTGACCTTGATTGCTCCTCACCTTTTTCTCCATCATACACTGCCCTTCCTACCATCATCAACAGCCAGGCCGCTCCTCCCCCATCCCCGCCACTGGCCTGACTCCTGTTTTACAAAATCATATCACATTAGAGTTGGAAGGGATATTATTTTTCTTTTTGTGATATTTTCCCCTTGATTGTAAAAAAAAAAATTTGAGAGCTAAGGAAAAATATAAAGGGGAGGAGAAAAATCACCCTAGTCTCATCCCTCAGAGGAAATATGAGTTCATATGCTGATATTTCCATTCCTTTAAGTCTTTTTCTAGACCTATTTTTTTCATTGTAGCGATCTTACTGCATTTATAATTTTGCATCTCATTTTTTAAGTTTTCAAGATGACGAATCATGGCTTGAGCCTCCAAACAGCGGAGAGGCGTCAGTGAGGACCCTTCCTGGGCTGCATACCAAGGCCCTCCCCATGAGGGGACACCACCCAAGGGGAAGGAGCACCCTTCACGGACTACAGCATCTGCAGGGTCTGGGGATGATGGGAAATTGTCAGGCCTGACCTCAGGCCCACGGAAACCCAAGCTGTGAGCACTGAAGGGCCCCTGGATGTTCCGCCAGCCAAAGCCTTCATCTCAGCCCAGCTCCATCACTTGAAAGGAGGAGGTGATGTTCTGTTGACCTACAGGGCACTGGAAAATGACAAATCAGATGGCCTCTGCAGCAGTGCACTAAAAACCAGAACTGCTGCCCATCATTGGAGGATAGTTTATGAAGGCCGTGGATGCTGCTGACCACAAACTGGACCTGGGCTCCAGCCAGGAAAGTGCTAACCCTGGAAAGCCACAGGGCGGCCGGGAGCTCTGCTGGCTGCACAGAGAGGCAGCCCCATGGGCAAATGGAATAAAGATCTCTCCCCTCACAGCTGCTGAAAAGTAAACCAGCATCCTGGATCTGCCAGCTCAGAAGAGAGGCTCTGACAAATAGAAAAGAGGGACAGGGAGGGGCAGGTAGCAAGTCAGGACTGGGAAGCATTCCTGAGGCACCTCTGCCTTGCTGTGTGCTCTCAGGGGAATTCTTAACTCCTGTGTGCCTCCATGACTCCATTGATAGGATGGCCACTTGCCCCTGTATGAGTGGAGAAGCCACTTCGGTCTGACTGTCAAGCCATGCCTAGCAGCAGAAACCATGCCCGGGGTCACAGGCTGGTGGAGATTCCTCCTTATATCCAGGAGTCTGTTTAGTTGGCCACAAACTGGACCTGGGCTCCAGCCAGGAAAGCACTAACCCATAGCCCCTGGAAAGCCGCAGGCTGGCCAGGAGCTCTGGTGGCTGCAGAGAAAGGCAGCCCCATGGGCAAATGGAATAAAGATCTCTCCCCTCAAGGCTGCTGGAAAGTGAACCAGCATGCTGGATCTGCCAGCTCAGACGAGAGGCTCTGATAAGTAGAAAAGAGGCAAAGGGAGGGGCAGGTAGAAAAGAGGAAAAGGGAGAAGCAGCCTCATGGGCAAATGGAATAAAGCCCCTTTCCTGGGGCTCATAAAACAGGAAGATCCCTGGATTCCAGGTGTGTAGACTTGCCTGTGGTTAGGTCCCACTGCAGGAGGCCCCAGCAGAACTGGTGTGGTCCCTGCTCCCACCTGGGCTGGAATCACAGGCACTCCCATGAACATTTTCACAGGGCCAGACCCTGGGCCATCTGAGAGGTCTGCACAACCCAGGGTGTGGGACAGCACCTGCTGCCTTAAGAGCAACTGCTGACAAGAAAGATAATTTGGCTGGGCACAGGGGTGCATGACTGTAGTCCCAGCTACTTGGGAGGCTAAAGCCGGAGGATCACTTGAGCCCAGGGGTTTGAGGCTGCAGTGAGCTATGACTGCACCACTGCTCCAGCTTGGGTGGCAGAGTGAGACCCTGTCTCAAAAAAATAAACAAACATTATTTTTTTAAAAAAAGATAACTTGGCTCACAGCTCTGACGCATGTCCCAGCAGCAACTGTCCAGATGCACCAGGACCAAGCTGTCTGGGGTAGGGAGGGGTGCAGGCCAGGCAGTGGACACAGAGAATGGGGCTTCTGCAAACATGTCCTGCTTCTCAAGCCCCACCTATGGCAGCAATGCAGGATGAGGACAAGGAAGAAGATTATGGGAGGAAAGATGGAGCCCTGGGTTGGAGTCAGCCCTGCTCCACCACCAGCTTCTTGTGGGGCCTTGACCACTATGTGCCAGAACCATGCCCAGTCCTTCACAGGCATTCTCTCATCAGATCTGTGAGCTAGGTGTCCCCTAATAATCCAAAAGGCCAAGTAACTCGCCCAAGGTGGCACAGCTAGTATGAGGTGCATACATCCTGCTTGAAGGAGCTGGAGCCGGGAGCCACGAGAACCTTTCTGGCTCTAAGGGGCCCGGATTCTGCAAACCCTGCCAGGGCCAGGATGCCAGGCATCACCCTGTCAACCTGCCCCTCTCCTCACTCCTCTAGCCGGCATAACAGCCTCTGATGGTACTGCCTCCAAAACATACAACAAATCGCCTTTTTGGCCCAGGCCCACTGCCTCCACCTCGGTACAAGCAATCTTACCCCATTCCCAGGATGACCCCCACAGCCTCCCAGTTGGGCCCCTGTGTACACCCTCAACTCTTCACTGTCCATTCCCCAACTCAGCAGCCATGGTACAATATAAACTGGGTCACATCGCCTCCCACATAAGACTCTCCAAAGCCTCCTGTCACCTCTAGAAAAAACTCCAAGCTCCTAACTCATGGCCTACAAGGACCTCTGTGACCTGCCTGGCCAGCCCTTTCGACTTCACCTTCCGCCCCTCTCCACCCCACCCACCCTCAGCCACGTGGCCTCCACGCTGTTTTGCTCACATGCTAAGCTCATTTCTGCTCAGCTTCCTTCTGCTGGGACCTCACTCAGCTGGCTCCTTTTACCATTTCAGCACGGGCCTCCCATCTCCTCCCCAGGTGCTCTCATGTCAGCCTGGTTCATTTTCTTAGTTGCTGCTTTACTTGTTCAGTGCCTGTCATTCTCTTGCAGCAGAATGAAAGCTCCATGGGGGTTATCTGCCCTGCTCACTGCCATACCCCCAGTTAACAGCCCAAGGCACCCACAGTGGGTGCTCCGTACACACATGGCCGATACACAAATCCACAGGCCCACCTGGTTCCGGAAGGTCAAGGCCACCACGCCACCAATGAGCTCCATGATGAGGCAGATCCCAAGGATGTACATGAACTGGAAAAGAGAATTCAGAGACTCACCTGGAGAGGAGCAGTGGGCGTGTGTGGGGTACAGGGGATGCACCATCTGCTCCAAGAGCAAGCACAAAGAGAAGCATCCCTCGGGGAGCGCCTACCAGCTCCTAGGCCTCTGCCCCTTCCTCCTGTGAGAACGTGGACATGGACAGGCAGGCCCCAGGAAAACCTCCAGCCCCAGGAGCCGGAGGGCAGGAAGAGTGACTCAGCTGTCCCAGCCAAATGGTTACCTCCATTTGTCTTGGAGGTCTATGTGGAAGAGCACGCCCTTCCCCCACCACCATAAGGAGAGCTGGGCCTCGTTGCCACTGAGCCAGAGGGGCTAGGCCTGGCTTAATGGGCAGGCTGGGGCAGTATGTCCAGCTCCCCACAGAGAGCCCTCAGATGTGACTTCCCAGATCCCCCAGAGTGGGTGAGGGGGATGGCTGAAGCTTAGAGGATATGCACCCCCACCTCTGCCCTTTACTAGAGAGCAGGCATTACCCAAACTGATTTCAGCAAATTCCAGCCTCAAGTAGCACCCAAACCCGGTTTACAGTGGATCGTAGGGGCTTCCCATATGAGGGGAGACAATGAGGTCAAGAGACACACAAGTGCAGAGTGAATGGATCTGCCTACTCACTACCCCCAGCTTTAGGGAGTCATCCCTCACCCCACAATAATGGGATACAGGTAGGATTGACTCCCCATGCCCCATCCCAGAATGGGCACATGGCCCAAGCCAGGCCCACCAGAGTCCTGGGACTTTGGCCAGAGCTGGTAGGAAAGATTTCCTGAGATCTAGAACCATAAGGACTTTGTTGGCCTGACGCCGGCAGTGACCACTGCAAAGGGAGCAGCCCCGGCTGGCAGGGGCTGGGGAGATTGCCCAACCCTGCCCAGTGGCGCCATCTAAACCCCTGGACCCAGTGTGGGTTTGCTGGTTGCATGAGCTAATGACTCACTACCACCTCCTTTTTTTTGTCTTTGCTTGCTCTCATTTGAGTGTGGTTTTCCTACTCGCAACTGAGCATCCAGATGAACACAGAGTTTAAGTAAGAACAGTATTCAAATCAGCTTTTACATGCAGGAGGGGAGGTGGCCTGGGCATTCTTGGGCCAGTGTGGTCAGATGGGCTGATCTAAGGAGCTCTCTAAAGGAGGTGGTTTGAGGCAGCGACAAAAGAAACTGAGCTGCCCAAGGGCACAGGGGCAGGCGCCCCAGCTCTCCTGGGGAGTCCCGGCTGAGGGGTGATGTGGTCCACTCACTGCTTGGAGAAGGTACAGGTTGTCACGGAGGGACGCCAGCACACCAATGAAGGAGACCATGAACATGACGACACCCAGGAGGATGAGGATGATGGCTGGAGCCAGGAAGGCACTTTCAAGGGTTTTATATTTCTGCCGCTCAACCTCTGCATAGATGCCCACAGACAGGACCAGGGCCCCAATCAGCTGCAGCAAGAAAACAGAGGGTGAGAGAGAGACTGAGGTCACTTGATTTTCTAAAGCAAAGAGTCATCTGGGGCTGTGGTACCTGCTGTGGGGGAGGCTTGCCCCAGGTTACAGCACAGAAAGGGCCCTGTTAGCGGCTGAACTGTGTTTCCCCAAATTTTCTCTATTGAAATCCTAACCCCCAGTACCTCGAAATGTGACTATATTTGGAGACAGGGCCCTTAAAGAACTAATTAAAGTTAAAATGAGGTCACTAAGGTGGCCCTAATCCAATATGACTGGTGTCCTTATAAGGAGAAGAGATTATGACACAGACACGCACAGAGGGAAGACTGTGTGAACACGCAGGGAGAAGGCAGCGTCTACAAGCCAGAGACAAGCCTCGGAAGAAATCAACCCTGCAGGCCGGGCGCGGTGGCTCACACCTGTAATCCCAGCACTTTGGGAGGCCGAGGCGGGCAGATCACGAGGCCAGGAGATCGAGACCATCATGGCTAACACGGTGAAACCCTGTCTCTACTAAAAATACAAAAAAGCAGCTAGGCATAGTGGCGGGCACCTGTAGTCCCAGCTATTCGGGAGGCTGAGGCAGGAGAATGGCGTGAACCCAGGAGGTGGAGCTTGCAGTGAGCCGAGATTGTGCCACTGCACTCCAGCCTGGGCGACAGAGCGAGACTCAGTCTCAAAAACCGAAAAACTGCAACAACAACAACAACAACAAAAAATCAACCCTGCCACCTTGATCTTGGACTTCTAACCTCCAGAACTGTGAGAAAATAAATGTCTATTGTTTAAGCCATTCAGTCTGGTACTTGATGTTATGGCAGCCCTAGCAGACTAATACACACCCAATCTGGAGATGCCACTTTAGAGGAGAGTATAGATGGGTTAGGGGAAATGCCACTGGCTGGAGGGTCAGAGAACATGGGTTCGAGCCCCAGCTCTGCTACTTGCTAACCCTGGGCCTTGGACAGGCATTTGACCATGTGAGTCTGTGTTCTCATCTGAAAGACAGACATGAAGACATTCATTTCTGCACTGCTCACACCACGGCTTTCGCGAGTGAATGAATGTGGAAACACTACAAATCTGGAAGTGCGAGGCCGCCACAACGCATATTAAACAGGCAGGTCACCCTGTGCTCAGGGCAACAGACATTTCACACAGTACCATAACACGGAATTTACTTTCAGGATGACCACAGAGAAGGCCAAAGGTTGGAGCAGGAAGAATTTTGAGGGAATTTGCAAGTAGAATCCCTCACTCTCAACTTTTCTAACAGTGGACATGCTGTTACAGAACACCCTGTAACTTTCCACCAGGAGAACCCAGGCTTCTTGATGCTTGTCAACTGCCATGTGTGCTCACCCCAGGGCCTTTGCACAGGCAGTTCCAACTGCCTGGAATGCTCTTCCCCTGACACACTCATGGCTTACTCCCCCATCTCCTTCTCTTCTTTGCTCAGTTGCCGCCTGCAAAGGGAGGCCCTTCAGGGCCACTTTATTTACAGATGGGAAGTTCCTCCCCATGAAACTCCTGATCTCCTTTCTCTTTTTTATTTTCTCCTTTGCACTTACCAGTATTTAACATACTATACTATTTCTGGTTGGTTTTTTTTTTTTTTTGAATTTGTCTTCCTCACTAGAACATAAGCTCCAGGAGGGATTTTTCAGTTGCTTGGGACATCCCCAGCACCCAGACATTCTGACACTGAGGAAGTAGAATCAGCATTTATGATCAACATCTGCTGAATGAACAAGACCTGGGCTTTCCAATAGACCCTCTGAGTTCAAGTCAGGCACTGTCTACCCAGTCCCCTGCCTGTCCAAGGATTCTGACTTTCTGGGCCTCATGTTCCAGAGGGCAGGGACAAGTCATCAGATAACTGGACTTCTCCACTAAGCTGAAGGCAACATGGGAGAGTAAGTGGAAGACATGGTGCTGTCAGCTAGGGTCCAAGGAAAGGAAGGGATGATACAGACAGATGTTGTCGGGAGGTGACATGAGCATAGCCACCCCAGTGTCACCATGCAAAACACCGAGGAGGCCGCCCCTCCAGCCACTCACAGGGCTGCCTGAGCCTTAAACTGACTTCATGGGTCTCCTTACTGATCATCATGTCCTTAAGTAGATGCCCGTGACCTCCTTCTAAAGAGAGCTAAGTCCTGAATAAAGAGAAGTGACTGCTTCCTCCTAAGCTTTGATGCGTGACGGGGATGCCAAAAGTCAAACAAGCAGACAGAGCTTATGCAGAAACACAGGATAACAGAGGATTACCAGGAAACCATCTCACTTGGATCCAGTACTCTGCTATGTTTCAAGGCTAAGTGCCATTCCCCTTGGTTTGAAAATTAATCCAGGATTAGTGAGACCTTTCCCCCCAGTCTAGAAGGATGCCTTTCCAACACACAGGCCAGCAGGGACTCAAGACACTGACAAGCTCAGCCATCAGCCACTTACTAACAAGTTGGCCTTAGAAGGCAGGACACACACACATACATACTCATCCTCTACAGGAAAATGGAGACCATGAAAAATATCTACTTTTTGGTAGAGAAAGGTAAACCAGAGACTATCTGGACAGACACAGTCATGCTCCAAAACCCAGAACATGGAGAAATCACTGTTTGAGGGCAGCCTAAGTGCCCCAGGTCCTCGGAGAGCAATGGCGAGCAGCCTTTAAAAAGCCAAGTGCAGGCCGAGCACAGTGGCTCACGCCTGTAATCCCAGCACTTTAGGAGGCTGAGGTGGGCAGATCACTTGAGGTCAAGAGTTCGAGAGCAGCCTGGCCACCATGGCAAAACCCCATCTCTACTAAAAATACAAAAATGAGCCGGGCTTGGTGGCACATGCCTGTAATCCCAGCTACTTGGGAGGCTGAGGCAGGAGCATCGCCTGAACCAGGAAGGCGGAGGTTGCAGTGAGCCGAGATTGCACCACTGCACTCTAGCCTGGGTGACAGAGCAAGACTCCGTCTCAAAAAAGAAGAAGAAAAGAAAAGAAAAGAAAAAAAAGGCCAAGTCCCCTTCCTCAGTGACTCCACCCATGAGGAATCACTCACTAAACTCTAAACCTGGACAAATAAAAGAGCCCTGAGGCTCATCCACCTCAAAGCAGAAAATCATGGTTAAATAAGAACCCCATAGAGCATGGAAGTTTTCAGAGTCCAGGCATGGAGTGAATAAAATATTCAGGGACTTGGGTACTGGAAGGTAGCAGAGGTAGGGTTTTATCTTCCATTTTGATGAAAAGCGTAATTCTCAGCCTGTCGTGGAACAAACACAACTATTGTATCTTAACATTTTCAGAACTGGCCCGATATACTTTTGAAAGTTCTATGTTCCCTGTTGTAAAAAAAAATCCTTCTTCTTCCCTGGCAGGATGGGGACAGCTGACATCCTTCCCCATTCCCCTGCCCCCATCCTGTTCCCATTCCTCCTTCCTGCCTGAGACTGTGCTTCTGAGTTAAGGTAGTCTGCTTTGGAAACCATCCCCCAAACACCAGAGCTGCCACTGGCCCCAATGCTGAGCAGAACTGACCCCAGCCCTCTCCATAAAGGCAGTCAGTGGCTTCTTCTATTTTTACAAGCTCCCCAGAGCCCTGGGACCCACTCCAGAACACCCTTGCTGGCAGAAAACAAAACCCCTTGCTCTGATCTCACTCTCTGCTGTTATAAAGCATTGCCATTTCCTTGCTAGTTAGCCTTGAGACATTTCCAGACCATAAACCCCATGGGAAAAGCTCCCAAAGCAAATGTAAACCAAGAACTCCCTCAAGCAATCCTAGGCCCTATTTCTCCCGGTCTAGCAGAAGGCGCTGCCACCCCAACCCTCCCAGCAGCCTGGCAGGCAACTCCCAGGCAGCTCCCCATACAGCACAGGCCTCTCTGGCCTCCCCATTCAAGTGCTCCCAAGAGCAGCGGGCATGGGGAGAGGCCAGCATAAACCTTCCCAGGAACTTCAAAATTTCCAAATGATATTTACATCTCTGATGACATCAGTTTATCCATCTGAGGATAAAATTATCTGTCAATGCCAGCATGCAATCCCATCCGCTCCACTCTGCTAATTATAGCCTTCCACTAGGCAGCCGGCCACTCAGCTCTAGAACAGGAAGCAAATGGCCCATCTGTCAAGCAGGATGGCCTCAGCTAAACAGGGCTGGGGGTGGGGGGCACACGGCCATGCCCATTTGGGGCCAAAGAGGGAAAGTGCATGCTGCTGGCAGCCCACAGCCAAGCCCAAAAGCCCAGGCTTTGTGAACCATGTGGCGTCTTCAACAGGCTGCAGAGGAGCCCTGTGGCCCAGCATGAACCAGACCTGAAGGTCCCCTGCATCCTGGAACCCTGCTTCCTCCTGTGCAGGGAGAGGCCCAGTTCCAGGCAGCTGCTGGGAAGCAGGAGACTCTGTGAGGCATTCCAGCACCGGTGCCTCCTGAAGGAAGCATCTGGTCACCTGTGCCGGCTGGCTCACCACAGCTGGGGCAAATCTGCACTTAACGAGGACCTGCAAGGCCCATTTTCACCCCCAAAAGGCAAATACTAGGCTCTGTTGTGTTCCAGGCCCTGTATTACGTTCTATAGGCTCACAAGGGGCCAGAAGACTATTGAGAAGGGAGAGTAAGAGAGGCTGGAACTGATGGTCCAATGGATGGAATTTAGGGAGCTCTCAAACTGGAGATGGAGAAAAATCCACATCTTTACTTTTGTTTACCTCTAACTGAAATATCCCTTCCATGTGGGATGTGGGCAACAAACTGAAGTAGTATTAACGGCACCTGCAATTTTGTCACCAGTAGAAATCACTTTACAATTATTCTGAATATCTTAAAATGTCATTTACATTCCTCATTACTTCAAAATTATGATAGTATTAGGCGCACTGCTAGATCTTGTGATTGAATGCGCTGATAAAGTTGCACATTATTACATCAAAAATTTGGTTGTATAAAATGTTAATAATTGTATCCTACTATAACTGGTTTCTTTTGTATCCATGTGTATTTCATTTTATGCATTTAAATATCTTGTTCTGAAAAAGGATCGATCCACGGGCTTCCCCAGAGAACCAAAGGGTCCCTGGCACAAAAAAGGAACCCCTGGTCTACAGGAAGCAAATATCATTCCTGCCATGGAGAGGTGAAGAGGGCTCTAGGAATTTGAACAAAAGTGACAGGGAAGAGGGAGAGCGCAGAACATCAGGATGAGCCCCCTGCCAGAGCCCGCATTTCCTGGAAGGCCCTGAGAACCACTTCATTCCACAACCGTCTCATGGAGTATTTGAGGTCCAGGGCTCCATGTTGGACCAAAACAAAGCACTTTTCAGACTTTCTAGCTTGAAAGGGGGTGGGGAAGAGCTAAACTCCAAGGCTTGAGAGAGGTTTTGAATAAAGTGGGACTAGCAGGACCCCCTCCTCCTGCCCAGAGAAACCCTGCACCTCCCTTCCCAAGGCCCTCTGTCCCGAGGCCCATCCTGCCTGGCCCCGGGCCAAGCCCACCCTGCAGACAGCCACCTGCTCTGCACACTGCCACCTGCTCTGCACACTGCCACCTGCTCTGCACACTGCTGCCCCAGCTTCTCCTGTCCCAGAGCAGGGTGCTGGCGGGAGCAGCAGAGGCAACATAGAAGGCAGGAGTTCTGGGCCTCCATGGGTGAGCTCAGTACCCTTGGCCATGTCACTTCCCGCTTGTGGGCCTCATTTTTCACCTGTAAAACAGTAAAGCCTGTTGGCTCTTATAGTGATTATGCTTTGCCACTATCCTGTCAGGGGTCATACCTGCATCATCTCATCTCCCTTAATCAACATACCCCCTCAAACATCCAAGGAACAACTAATCTCGTTTTACAGACTAGGCTCAAAGAGACTAAGCAGCACTGAACCCATGAGACAGTCAGGATTCACAACCAAAACTCGTCTGCCTGGCCAGCCACTAAGGCTACCAGATGGGCCTTTTATGAAGAACTGGGGGGAAAGGGGTGTGAAACACCTTTGCAAAATACAAAGCTGACAATAGCAGAGCAGCAGTGCTGAGAACTTCCTAGATGATGCCAACACCTAGTGTGGTATCCACGAGCCACGTGTGGCTAGCAAGCTCTTGAAACGGGGCCCTGGTGCCTGAGGAACTGAACCTTCCATGTTATTTTGCTTTAAGTTAAATTCGACCACAGGTAGCTGGTGGCCACATTTTGGACAGCACAAGTCTAGAGCGTCTCTCGCTGGTGCTGCCCCTCACCACTCCTACAAGGTTCCTTTCTGAAGGTAGAGCCCATCCTTATGAAAAAGGTGGCCGGGTGCAGTGGCTCATGTCTGTAATCCCAGCACTTTGGGAGGCCAAGGGAGTTCGAGACCAGCCTGCCCAATATGGTGAAACCCCAACTCTACTAAATATACAAAAATTAGCTGGGTGTGGTGGCGTGCACCTGTAGTCCCAGCTACTCGGGAGGCTGAGGCAGGAGAATCGCTTGAACCCGGGAGGCGGAGGTTGCAGTGAGCCAAGATTGTGCCACTGTACTCCAGCCTGGTGACAGAGTGAGACTCTGTCTCAAAGAAAAAGAAAAAGGCACATGCTTCAACCCTCCTGCCACAAGCTAGGGAAGGCTCAGCAAGTATTCACCAACTTACTCGGGAGAAAACAGTCTTCTCTCCCACATCCCCAGGGCAGCTGGGTTCCTGCTGTCCCACTCCCCTTTCCTGTAAGGAAAGCAAAACAGACCAAGGATAGGAGGTCCTGGCAGTGCCCCCAATCCAAACTGCTAAAGGGCCCATTCTGTCTCCCCTAGGGAGCACCGGCCCCACCTCCAGGACCACCAGGCTGTACTCTAAGTTCTGGGGACACTGAACCTCCATCCCACTGACCTGGCCCTACTTATGCTTGAGGAACGGGGCTCCCCCACAACCCCAAATCAAAGCCAGCTCTTGAGAAAGCAGCAGAGGCTGCCTCCCGCCGCCAGCAAAGGCGCATTCACTTGTCTTTGTCACTAGTACTTTGCTGTCGACCCTGCCTTGACTCTGGACAGGACTTCTTCCTTTATAAAAACTGGACATCAAGTACAGAGAACCTGGTGAATTGTAATCCTCAGTCCCTGACATTCTCTGACACAGCCTGCTTTTGTTACTTTTTTTTTTTTGAGACCCTTTGAGACAGGGTCTCACTCTGTCATCCAGGCTGAAGTGCAGTGGCGTGATCATAGCTCACTGCAGCCTCGATCTCCTGAGCTCAAGCGATCCTCCCATCTCAGCCTCCCAAAGTGCTGGGATTACAGGTGTGAACCGCCATGCCCAACTTTGTTTGTTACTTTTGGTAACGTCAGAGCACATTGATCAAACCAGTCCTTCTGTCCCCACTGATCTGCTATGACCCCACTGTCATACTCTAAGGTTCTACATATGCCTGGGGCTGTTTCTGCCTATCTCTTCCATTGGTCATTCTGTCTGTCCCTAAACAAACCTCCTTATTGTAATGACTTCAGTTTTACAACACATCTTGCCATCTGGTAGGCCAAGTCTCTTCTTCCTGTCTTCTTCAGAAGTGTCCTAGATATTCTTAGATCTCGAATCTTCCATACACATTTTAGAATCATCTTCTCAAGTCTCGGGAGGAAATCAACTGAACTGGACGTTGATTGGAACCAGAATGAATCTATAGATCCGTTTGGGGAGAAATGGCATTTCTACTCTAGCAGGTCTTCCTGCTCCTAAGTGAATAAATAATAAATAAATATTTATTATTTGTAAATTATCCCTTTATTAATATTATTAAATAAATAATCCCTTCTTAATTTATGTTTTCTTTAAAGAATTATGGCTTCTTTAACAACAGTTCTCATTGCCTCCCTCAAGCTTTCCATGGTGTCTGAGTAGAGCTGGAGAAAGACATCTAACGTCTTGGGTTCATCAGTTCAAAGGTGACAAACATAGCCTTTGGAAAACAAACCTCTCTAGGAAGCAAAGTGGGCACACCAGTCTGTTTTGCTACCCCTCCTGTTGGCAATAGTTGCACATACTTGATTTAAGACTCCCACAGGCACACAGCGCATTCCAGGCTGTGAAGGAGCTAGGCTGGGAGTTTTGCAAACCCCAGTTATTCAATCCAGCCAGGGCAGAGAGTGGAATTTCTAATCCAGAACAACCACAAATGAAGCACAGGGTGGGAGTGGGGATGGCATGCCCTGGGCTGTTTTGGGGAAGAGTTTGGGGACAGGCAGGTAGAAGCGGTAGAACAAATAACTGACCAAGGCATTCTGAGACAAGATGCAGAGCAATTACTTCCTCCTGGGGAAACCAGAGAAGGACTCTGAAGGATGCACAGAGTTTGACTTCATGCAACTGGACCCTCCCTGAGCACAGGGACTGGCCTAATATATCTGCTGGGAGAATAAATCTGAGAAATGGTTTATGGCTTCAGACGCCTGTAAGCCCAAAGAAGGAACTCTGCGATGATCCCAGTCTGGAACAGAGCCTTCCAAGGCTTAAGGATAAGAATGACTCATGGTTAATCGGAGAACCACAGAAACAGCCATGGGAAGGAGAGTCAAGAGCAACTTCATCTCCACCCAACACCCTCCTCCCCCTGGTTTTCTTTCTCCCTCACTCTCCAGACCTCTCTGTCTCTCTCTCCCCACCTTCCATGTGTCTGAACCAAGAGAGTCACGGGCCTGCCTCCCAGGGCTGTGTCCCCAGCGTACATGGGTAATGGTGTCTGGTGATTTTCTTCCCAGATCTCAGCCCTGGGTGGACCTCCGGCCAGGCCCCCCCAGACCCAGCTGACTCAGTAGCCAGAGGTCAGTCAGAGCAGAAGACAGTGCTCCCGGATGCACCCTGGATGTCTGGCCCTGGCGGTGAGACAGGAAGTCCCCAGCTCAGGCCACTGCCGGCAGCATCCTCTGTCTGGGGTTGGAGCTCTAGCTGAGGGGTAGGAATGGGGAATGGAGACTGGAATTCTGGGTATGGGCTTAGGGATCCCAGGAATGAAGAGCTGGGTGGGGTGGGCTGGAGTGGGGCTTGCTTCCTCCCAGGGTAACCGCTCAGGGGTATATTCCTGTGTCAAAGTACTGCTGGTCACCCCTCCTCCTCCTTCCTCTGGCCAGGACTGTGTCCCTCTGCAGCCCACAGCATCCAATCAGCTAAGCCTCCACCACTCGTAACTGTAGGCCACCACCAGCAGGAGTGAGTAAGATGGCCCAGATCTTCCTTCTCTCAGACCCTTTGAAAGGAGACATGGGCTCACAGAGATGACAGGAGGTCTTTGTCCTATACAACAGCCTCCATTCCAAGGTCCTGGCAGCCTTTCGGAGCCCATCCTGTCTGGGAACTGGTTCATGCATCCCCTATTCCTCCACTGGCCTAGGGTCTTCCCTAGAGACTGCCTGAGAGTTATCCTCATGGGGCCCAAAGTGAGGGCAAGAGGAGTTCCAGGGAAGGGGTATGGGAGTGCCCTGTGGTCTCACTGTCCTGATCCCTCTGGGCTGCTGAGAGGAGAAGCCGCCATAAGGGAGAGCCATCTGAAAAGGAGCAGGCGGTGGGGAGAGCAGGTGGGGGGAGGAGGGTGGGCAGAGATGAAGGGAACTCCAACAGCAGGAGCCGAGGATGTGAGGCTCAGTCAGAACTGCCGGCTCCCAGGGGACACCTGGCTGAATCGGGCATATAGAAACTGCCTCTACACAACTTGGGCAATGTTAAGGCTTATTATTATTTCATGTATTTTGTTTTTAATGTTAGATGTAGTTTCCTATATAAAAAAGAAATGCATCAAATTGCTTTTTATATATGTGGCCCTTGGTTTATTCTTTCCCCCTTTGCATGGAATCCCACATTTGAACTGTACCCTTTGCCCCTGAACTATGGATAGAAGGCAGAGGAGGCAATCAGATCTCAAGTGTCTGGAACGTGCAGGGCCTTAATGAAGATAAATGGCCCCAGTCCAAGGGCTCATGTCTCCAAAGAGGACAAAGGGGAAAGGGAAGGAGCACTGGGCGGCTGGCCACATGGGCACCCTAGGCTCCAATCCCAGTTCTGCTATCAACTCTTTGTGACCTTGGGCAAGTCCCTTACCTTTTCTGAGCCTCAGTTTCCCAGTTGGCATGACAACCCCGAGGGTTGCTCTACTGCTCCGGGAGTCCATGGAAATTCCCCTCAAATCCTGGCACATCAGCAGACTGTGGGCGGCCCCCCTCCTCCTCTCGCCCCACACACTGCTCTGACTCCACCCCCACGGGCTGCCTTCTGCTCTCCCACCCAGCCCAAGGATGTCACATTTCCGCCATGGTAAAACCCTAAAGCGGACAGCAATGCCTTCCCTCCCCAGCCTTGATGAAGGCACACACCTCCAGCACTGCCTCCCATAGCAGCCTCGGAAAGGAGACAGTTTCCCGGAAATACTAAAGCCAAAAGGGGCTCATACCCATCCTCCAAGCTCAGCTCAAATCCCTCCTCCTATCGCTTAAGCCCAGGAGATCAAGGCTATAGCGAGCCATGATCGTGCCACTGCACTCCAGCTGGAGTGACAGAGCAAGATTCTGTCTAAAAACAACAACAACAAAATGCCCTCCTCCCCTGGGAAGTCTTCCTGGATCACCCCAGCTATAGGGATATCTCTCCACTTCTGAATATCTATAAAACCAACAATGGGAAGCCCTTGCTGGTAGTGATATTGAGAGTACTAACTATGCCCTTTGGACAGGGAATTCCGGGTATCTCTTATGGACAGCATACAGGACATGGTGGCTAGATCCAGCAACACACATACAACTTTGCCCTCAACAACTTCACAGTCTGCACGTACTATGCAAATGCGTTAGGATGTCCCAGAAGTTCACAGAAGTTTGGTGACTTAGTTACAAGACCACACTGTCCTCATGGAAGCCAGACAGAAAGTGGTTAGGGCCCAAGCCAGTTCACAATGGCCAAACAAACCACAATATCCTGAAGCCAGATGCCACGCAAAAGCTCCTGGGACCCGGCAGGCGCTCAGTAAATGTTACTTCTTCCCCAGTAACCATGTAGCACTGTTGTAATGCTGACATTTCAAAACCCAAGTCAGAAGCCAGAAACCATTTCCCCTTCAGACCCTCTTTGGTCCAGGGTTAATTCCAGGGAGGGAGGAGTCCCTATTCTGAATTCCAAGGCAGCACTCATTGATTCCACATACACTAAGCACCTCTTATGTACCAGACATTTGGAATAAGCAGATAAGATGAGTTCCTGTCCTCAAGGAGCTCTGTCTGGTGAGAGACATACCAGCACACCAACACATGTGGGAATCAGCAAAACCCTGGGGTAGATGTGATCAAGTGTGCAAAGGCGCCAGAGAGGAGACACTATATCAGAAAGGCAAGATCAGGGAAGGCTTCCTGGAGGAGGTTATGTTTGAACGGAGTCCATTTAATGGACAAGCAGGAATTCCTAAGGTGGACAATAGGGATAAGGAGTTCCAGATGCCCATGAAGGTACCACAGGAACAGCAGGTCAGGTCAGCAGAGCTGGAATCAAGGACAGGCAGAGGACGAGGGAAGGGGCGGCGAACAGGGAGGTTCACAGAAGCAAGAGCACCAAGGCCAGGTCTCATGGGTTAAGCCAAGAAGTCCATTTATTCACATGACATCTATTGACTGAGTGGTTTTTGCACACCAGGCATTGTTTAAAGCCAGTGGGTCTCAAAGTTTTTGGCCTCAGAACTCCTTTTCATTGTTAAAAATGTTTGAAGATTCTGGAGCTTTTGTTTATGATGATATCCATCAATTATTTACCATAAATTAAAACTGAGACTTATTTTAAATATTTATTAGCCCAGTTAGAAATAACAAGAGATAGCTGGGAGCAGTGGTTCATGCCTGTAATCCCAGCACTTTGGGAAGTGGAAGTGGAAGGTTCACTTGAGTCCAGAAGTTCGAGACCAACCTGGGCAACACAGGGAGCCCTCATCCCTACAAAAAGTAAGAAGAATTAGCCAGGTGTGGTGGCACGGCTCTGTGATCCCAGCTACTTGGGAGGCTGAGGTGGGAGGATGGCCTGAGCTCAGATCAAGACTGCAGTGAGCCGAGATTGCAACACTGCACTCCAGCCTGGGTACCAGAGTCGAAAGAGAAGGGGAGGGGAGGGGAGGGAAGAGGGGAGGGAGAGAAGGTGGGGAGAAGGGGGGAGAGAGAGAGAGAGAGAGAAAGAAAGATTGATTTATATGTTAAATAGCATTTTTTTATTTAAAAAATTCCCCCAAAAGACACAAAAACTGAGTGGGCAGAGTGGCGTGGGCTCTGCATGTTTGTAAATGTTAACGTCTGGCTGCCAAGAAAGCAGCTGGATTCTCAGATCTGCTCCTCATTGGCTCCACTGCCACATCGAGTGTTCAGGTGCCTCTGGAATACTCCATCACATGCTCCCAAGAGAGTGGCAATGGGAGTCTTACTATTACTATGAAAGTGGTTCTAGATGCAAGAGCCCCTGAAAGGGGAACCCAGAGGTCCCTAGACCCACTTTGGGAGCTACTATTTTAAGAACTGGGTGTGCAACGAGAGCAATGAAAGAAAACCACAAAAATCCCAGCTTTGGTGGAGCTCACATTCTACTTGGGGAGAGGCAAATAAGTAAGAAAAATATATACTGTGCTATGGTTATAAGTGCTACCAAGAAAAATAAAACGGGGAGGAAGGCTAGGGAAGCTGGGGAAAGGGGCCGTCAGTGTGGCCAGGGAGGGTGACATGTGAGCAAAGACTTGGAGTAGAGGAGGGACCAAGCCACACGGATACATGAATAAGCATCCAAGCAGGCACCATGGCCTTGGGATGTGTCTGTGTTTTCAAGAAACAGCAAGGGGGACGGGGCTGCTGGAGAGGGAGCATGTAGGAGATGAGGCAGTGGGCTGATCAGGAGGGGACTCTGAGGCCACTGAGAAGACTTGACTTTTGCTCTGAGTGGATGGGAGGCACTGAAAGTTTGCAGAGAAGTGCTCTGTTCCAACTGTGATCTTTTTTTATTTTAAATAATTGAGATGGGGTCTTGCTATGTTGCCCAGGCTGGTCTCAGACTCCTGGGCTTCAGCAATCCTCCTGCCTTAGCCTCCCAAGTAGCACTTGCCACCATGCCTGGCTGTGATCTTTAAAAGAGTTGCTTGGACTGCTATGCCAAGAGACTGGGAGATGCAGGTGGGAGGGGCTGGTCAGGGAGCTACTGTGGTGACCAATGTGAGGTGACAGTGGCCTGGACCACAGTGGGCATGTGAAGGTGTCTAGAAGCAGGCAGTGTATTTTGAGGCTGGAATAGGGAAATAATTGAAATAATTTAAGCAGGGGAGTCTCACATTCAGATTAACTTTTAAAAGTTCTTTCACCAGGGTGTTTCACATCAGCCTATGTGTTCATCATCATGGGGAAAGGTGCCTTTGCAATGGAGAGGACTGGTCAAGTTCAGCCTGGCCAACCATGGTGTGGCCAGATAGCACACACCCCCTAATGTGATATTCCATACCTCCCGCTGCACACCCTGTGAAATGCTCCTGCAGGAAATGTGTGGCCTGAACCTAATCATGAGGAAGCTGTGAAGCTATGAAGCAACTCAGACATCCTACAGATCAAGTGGCCTGGAGGCTTCAAAGGACTCAAAAGAAGTAAGGATAGTCTAGGCGGGGGAGATTAAAGAGACATAGAGCCAGAAGTAATGTACAAACCTTGGGTGGATCCTGAATTGGGTAAAATATCACCACAAAGAACATTTGGGGAATGAGGTGCTTTCCAACACCATCAGACAGTTCTTTGATTCTCTTGAGAGACCAGCTGGGTGTCGTACAATTGAATTCAACTCTGACACATTTACCTGGAGTTAGCATCAGATCCCACAGGTTAATGTGCTCAAGCCCACGAGATTAGGCTGGGCATGGTGGCTCATGCTTGTAATGCTAGCACTCTGGGAGGCCAAAGTGGACAGATTGCTTGAGCCCAGGAGTTTGAGACCAGCCTAGGCAACACGGCAAAATCTCATCTCTACAAAAAAATACAAAAATTAGCTGGACGTGGTGGTGTCCACCTGTTGTCCCAGCTATTTAAAAAAAATTACTATTAAAAGTAATGGCAAAAACTGCAATTACTTTTGCACCAACCTAATACGTGGGAGGCTAAGGTGGGAGGATTTCTTTTTTTTTTTTTTTAATTTATTTATTTTATTGATCATTCTTGGGTGTTTCTCGCAGAGGGGGATTTGGCAGGGTCATAGGACAATAGTGGAGGGAAGGTCAGCAGATAAACAAGTGAACAAAGGTCTCTGGTTTTCCTAGGCAGAGGACCCTGCGGCCTTCCGCAGTGTTTGTGTCCCTGGGTATTTGAGATTAGGGAGTGGTGATGACTCTTAACGAGCATGCTGCCTTCAAGCATCTGTTTAACAAAGCACATCTTGCACCGCCCTTAATCCATTTAACCCTGAGTGGACACAGCACATGTTTCAGAGAGCACAGGGTTGGGGGTAAGGTCACAGATCAACAGGGTAAGAATTTTTCTTAGTACAGAACAGAATGAAAAGACTCCCGTGTCTACCTCTTTCTACACAGACACGGCAACCATCCGATTTCTCAAATGTTTTCCCCACCTTTCCCCCTTTTCTATTCCACAAAACCGCCATTGTCATCATGGCCCGTTCTCAATGAGCTGTTGGGCACACCTCCCAGACGGGGTGGTGGCCGGGCAGAGGGGCTCCTCACTTCCCAGTAGGGGCGGCCGGGCAGAGGCGCCCCTCACCAGGTGGGAGGATTTCTTGAGCCTGGGAGGTGGAGGTTTGCTTGAGCCTGGGAGGTAGAGGTTGCAGTGAGCCAAGATCAAGCCACTGCACTCCGGCCAACCTGGGTGACAGAGTAAGACTCTGTCTCAAAAGAGCCTACAAGATTGCCTGACCTTCAGATGCCAATCACAAGTCCAGGACTCAAAGTCTGGCTATAAGTCAGGGGTTCCCACAACCCCTTCTCCAAGTTTGATAATTTGCGCGAATGGCTCACAGAACTCAGGGTTACTTATATTAACCAGTGTATTACAAAGAATACAACTCAGGAACAGCCAGAGGGAGGAGATGCACTGGGCAAGGTGGGGAGGGAGCTCCCAGGCCCTCTCTGAGCCCACGCCCACCCCTCAACACCTCAGTGAGTTCCCAAACCCAGAAGCTCATCAAATCTCATTGTTCAAGAGTTTTTCTCTTCTACTGGTTGAGAGCTGGAAGAAAAAAAAAAAAAAGTTTTACATAGAGCTCAATCTCCAAGCCCCAACCCTCACCCCCACCCTCACCCTTTCTGTCCAGCCCACAGGAGGGGCTGAACGGTCCAACCCTCTAATTATTTGGTGTTTCTGGTGATTCGCCCCATCCTAAGGCCGTCTAGGGCCTTACCCTAAGTCATCGCATCAGCGTAAACTCAGGTGTGACTAAACGGGCTCATTATTAATAACAAAAAGCATTCCTATCAGGAAATTCCAAGGGTTTTAAGAGCTCTGTGCCAGGAACTGGGGACAAAGAACAAACATATTTCTTACAACACAGGAATGTCATAAGAAATGTGGCCTGTATATAGGACTGAAAAGTTTGATTTCATGGTGATTTTTTTTTTAATCAGATGGACAGCAGTGGTGTGAGGAAGAATGCCCTTTCTGGGAAGGCGAATGCTGGGGTATTTAGAGGAGTGGGGTCACAACGACTGCAGCCTCCTTGTAGCTGGGTTGGCAAAAAAAGAAGTGGTGTATTTAGAGAGAGCTCTTAAGACAAGATGTTCACAACTGATAACTCAGAAGCACGCAGATGTTCTTTGAATTCCTCCTTCCATTTTTCTGTGCGTTTAACTTTTTCAAAAAAAAAAAAGTCCATTTCCTCTATCGCAGCTTGATACAGAAAGTATTGATTAGGGGATACTCCAGCCACCTGATAATGCTCCCCATCTGGTATGAGAGAAGGGGGCTCTCTCGGCCCTACCCCAGCCTACCCCAAGCATCAGAACCAAGGAACAAAGAGCCGCTGCCCCACACATCAGTGCACTGACTTGCCAAGAGCCATGACCCGGCCACACCAGGGCATACCGGGTCTCCCCAGGCAGGCTGTGGGCAGCCAGCTGGGGGTCTTTCAGTTCTTTAGAGCATCTTTCCCCAGTGCCTGACACAGGGCCCAGTGTGTGCACCTGGTGATTAAGGGTGGGGATTCAGGGAGTCTTGGGTCTGGCTTCCAGACACCGATCAGCTCTCCTAATGAGAACGTGGGAGAGCGGGGCAGGGGCTGGAGTCTCATGGGTGGGGACAGTTTTCCAGGCAAGTCTTTCCTAATTGGCTTTCTGAATTTCCCTTAAACAACAAAAGGAACCAGCTGGCCCCAGTAGGTCTTGGATCAGGTACAACGTAGGCAAGTAACACACGACAGTCCCCATCAGGACCCCAGACGCTATAACATTCAGGGCCTCAGAGGTCACCCCTCAAGTTTCAGATGCACTGGGACATTTTTTATCAAAAAGAAACCCAACGCAATGTATAAACTGTGATGCTGGGTCCTGATTTTTTTTAAGACACTATGAGAGATGTTTTAGGGACAATTAGATATGTTTTTGCATAAACTTAGTATTTTCTTAGGCATGATAATGGTGTTGTGGCTCTAACTATATCCAAGAACATTCTTTCACCTTTTCTACAGCAACCAAGTTCTGTTTTCCAAGAAGAGGTGTGTGTGTGTGTGTGTGTGTGTGTGTGTGTGTGTGTTGTTTTGTTTTGTTTTGTTTAGAGGAGACAAGGTCTCACCCTATTGCCCAGGCTGGACTACAGTGGTATGATCATAGCTCACTGCAGCCTCAACCTCTTGGGCTCAAGCGATCCTCCTGCCTCAGCCTCCCAAGTAGCTGGGACTGCAGGCACATGCCACCACACCTGGCTAAAGGAAGAGGTTTGTTTACTACAGGTTTGCGTCTTCCTTTGCCTAAAGCTTCAGACCAGATTCAGTGCCATCAGGAAAGTCTCAGTGGCCCCAGGCAAGGGTCAGCTCACCAGAGGCCTGGGTCTGGTGGCCTGTTCTGGCCTGGAATTAATGCCCAAACCAGATGTTTCACTAACTGCTACCTGGAGCTAAATACAGGCTGTAATGGGAACCTACCTATTACACATCCAAGTGCACCTATTAGGAAACAGCGTGCCGAGGGCTTTAGAACATGCCCCTCACTGCATGGGGAAGAGGCCTGGGGGAAGGGAGAGGGAGGGTCGCTTGTCACCTTAAATCCTTTTCTCCTCTGCTTTAAGAAAATCAGGACAAGAGAAGATGCATGCGACAAGCCAACATGACCATGAAACCCTGTGCAGAAAGTGGCAGCCGGGAAAGGAGGTAAAGGTCAGGAACGGGCTCCCAGAGGGCTGGCGCTGATGCGACCCAGCAAAGAGCCCAGGCCAGCTGCAGGTGCTGGGCCACTTACGAGCTGCACAATGCTGGCCAGACCATCTCCCTCAGAGCGCCAACTGCCTCTCCACTGTGACATGGGAATATAATGGTCACGCGAAGGAGACCCTGAGGTGGTGAAACTCCTTTGTAAACTGTAAGATGCTGTACCATAATGAGAAGCCACTTCCTTCTCTAACAGTCAGCAGTACACAGACTGTGTTAAGTGTCTGCACCTGACCAAGAGGTGCCACAGTGCCTATGTTCCCAGAAAAGAGCTGGAAGGAACCACTGAGAACTCCCAGTGTCTCCCAAACTCCAGCCATTCTCCTATCACGTCTCCACGTGGTCAGGTTGGCCAGCTACTTGCATTATTATTAACTCGATGTTTTAATAAAACCCCACTGGCTTTTCTTACTCAAGTAAATACGGTCCTGACCTAAACTAATCAAGATCTACACAATCACAAGTTTGAGGTACTAATTATTTTTTTAATACACATCACACTTCCCACATGCATATTAAAATGTTTAAATGTTCCCCCATGGCCCAGCTACAATCATCTTGTGCACCACCAGGAATCAGCGGGGGGACGCTGATCTGGCCCAACCCCCTGATTTTGCAGACGGGAATCTGAGGCTGAGAGAGAGGCTGGCACTTCCACAAGGTCACACCGCAAATTAGCCCTCACTCAGCAGCTGCGACCCGGGTCTCCCAGCTCCCAGGCCAGTGCTCTGTCACAACACAGGCCACCCTCCCTCATCAGGAACAAGACTTCTCACGCCCTGGCATATCCTATCCAAAAAAATAAAAATTAAAGGATGCATTTCTGAAGGACAGTGATGCTGGCCCCACTTCTGCCTTCCTGCAGCTCCAGAGAGCCAGTGGGATCTGGGCCCTGGCCTCTGGTGCCACTTCAGGTCAGCTTGCTCCCTCTATCCCCACACAAGGTGGCAACTGGCCCACCTCCCTAGGGGAGCCTGTGGCCCCTACCCTGGGAAGCTGGTGCTACTCCAGCAGAGATACCAGTCCCTGTGTTAGCAATGTCTTGTAACTTCTACGTAAAGTTACAAACCTGACCAGGATGGCCTTCTGGAAGCGCAGAGCCTCGGGGAGGATCAGAGATGCCCTCATGCCTAGAACATGTTTGATGAGTGACTAAATGACCAAACCACCCATCCCCAAAAAGTCCATCGCTCTAAGAAAAGTTCTTCCAAGAAAGAAGAACAAACATCTAGGCCAGGAAGGAAGCGGGTAAGTCTGCCGAGAGAGAGAGGCTTCACACCCCACCTCCAGCTCTCACGAGTGAGTTACCTAACTCTCTGAGCATCTCTTTCCCAAGTGCAAACGAGGCAAGAGCAGCGCTATCTCTTAGGTTGCTGGAGGTTGAAGTGAGAGAATGGCTAGAAAACAGCTCAGCCCAGAGCCTGGCACACAAGAAGGGCTCGTTAACTGTTAGCTTTAAAGACAATATAGGACAACCTAGGAGGATGCAGAAGGCACAACCCAGCTAGACAGAGTGTGGGGGAATTCCTGGCTGAAAAAAGTCAAGTTTCATTCCATGTGAGGCCGGCACCAGAAGACCACAGTGGAGAAGGAAAATACTGTAGAAATGAACAGGCCAGAAGTAGGCCCCACCCCATCTCAGGGTCTGTGGGTCCCTGAACAACTCCTGCCCTCATCTTGTCTCTGCTCTGAACATGAGTCTACCCACCTAGTGGTTGGAAAGCCAAGTGGCCACTGCCACCCCCAGGGGAAGCCCAGAGCCCAACACCCCGAAGCTAAGTGTCTCTGCCACAGCCTCCTGGGAGACTCTGGCCAGGCCTGCTTGCTCCACCCAGATCACAGAATGTCTGCAGCTGTCAGAGCATGCTGCTTGGACTCAGTGAGTGCCAGCTTCTCAAGGGGACAGGGACAGGGCTGGTTCATCTGTCCCTGTGACCCGGTCCCTCCCAGGTCAGAGGCTGAGTCAGAACCAAGCCAGAGGCATGAACAGGGTTCCCCCAGCCTGGGTTCTGACCCTGCAGAGAACATTCTTCCCTTCTCTGTGAGAGGTCATAATTCAGGCCTCTGTCCCCACACCCTGGCTGGAGAGGAAGCTCCTGGTTTGAAACCACTGAGTAGTGTCCATTGTCCCCCCTGCACACTAGAGATTGTCCCATTGGCAGAGTTTCAGAACCAGGGGCACATGCTGGGTGGCTTGGGGCTTGGTTTCCTTCTCTCTGAAAGGAAGGGGTAACACTAGATGCCCTCTACGGCCCCTCAAAGTTCAACCCACTGGAAGTTCCGGCCACATCCTAACTGCCCCACACAATGGGTGACGCTCCTGTTCTGAAGCTGTCAGGGAATCCCACGTTTTACAGCTCAGCTTGGCAAGCAGTTTTGATTTAACTGTTTTCACAGACGGCAAGTCCTTCCTGAGAGCTAGCTCGCATCCACCTTCCCCGGTTTTAACCTCTTTCCATTAGGTTTTCCTTGCAGAAGAGAAGCCCCAAGAAACCAGCTGTAGGGCATGGCCCCCTGGCCTGAGGACGGGACAGAAGCCTCACTCCCCACAGTCTCACTCCTCCCCCAGCCCCTCTGTTCTCGCCCCACTCCTTCCCCCTTGGTTTTCAGCACAACCCACAGAAGGAAGGTGGTTCTCAGGGCCCTGCTCAGTTGGGCCCCTCCCTAATAAGTCCACCTGGTGAGGCAGAAGGGCTTGCATTTTCCTATGGCTGCCCAAACAAATGACCACAAATGGGGTGGCTTAAAACAGAAGTTTAATCTCTCACAGTTCTGGAGGCCAGAGGCCAAGGTGTCTGGTGAGCCATACTCTCTCTGGAGGCTCTAGGGGAGAAGCCCTCTTGCTTCCTCCAGCTTTTAGTGGCTCCCAGAGTTGCTCGGTTTGTCTGCCCCTGTCTGCACACAGAAGGCCGTGTATACTCAGTTTCCTCTGTGTGCCCATGGCCTCCTCTTCTGTCCGTCTCATATCTCCCTCTGCCTTTCTCTTATAAAGGCACTTGACACTGGATTTACGGCACACTCAGGTCATCTAAGATGATTTCATTTCAAGATTTTGAACTGAATTATATCTGCAAAAACCCTTTTTCCAAATAAGGTTACATTCACAGGTTCTAGGACCTAAACATACATATCTTCATACTTTTTTTTTTTTTTTTTTTTTTGAGACGGAGTCTCACTCTGATGCCCAGCTGGAGTGCAGTAGCGCCATCTCAGCTCACTGCAACCTCCACCTCCCAGGTTCAAGCAATTCTCCTGCCTCAGCCTCCCAAGTAACTGGGATTATAGGCATGTGCCACTATGCCCGGCTAATTTTTGTATTTTTAGTAGAGATGGGGTTTCACCATGTTGGCCAGGCTGGTCTCCAACTCCTGACCTCAAGTGATCCACCTGCCTCAGCCTCCCAAAGTGCTGGGATTACAGGTGTGAGCCACCGCACCCGGCCAAGAACATACCTTTTTGATGAGGCCATGACTCAACCCACAACAGAGCTCACCAGTCAGAGTGAGAAATCAAGGCCTCATCCTTCTGCTAACTGGCCCCTAGCTTACCACCATGATCCCAAGCAAGGTCCTCTCCCCTGTCTGGCCCTCTTTCACCATCTGTGAAGTAGAGATAGACCACCACCTGCCACACCTCTCCTATGGGGGCCAGAACTGCAGTTCACTGACCTGGAGATCACAGCCAGCTTTCCAACATGATAATCCTGCATCGAGAGTTCTCAAACTCGAGATATCATTTAAGGAGGAAAAATTATCACAGGCCACCCCACAAGTTTCTGAATCCCTGACTCATAAAACTTAAGACTGATTCTATAGAAACTTATTCTATTTACAGAGGTAACTGCATAGAAACCTTGCCTTTAGAGCACATAAAAGAATGTTTTGAAGATAACCAAAAGGAAAGCAAAATTCTAGAACTCACAGACTCCCCTCCCTCCCACAACATCATCCTGGTTCCCTGCAGGAGAAGCCAGCTCCCATAGTCTCCCACATTCCCAGGCCAGTGGTCTCCACATACCTCCACCAGCCCTTCCTCGCCCACATGGGGCCCTACTGACTCCCCCTGCACTTCTCCCAAACCCCTGAAAGAGTGTTCTCTTTCTTTCTGGGCCTCTCCCAACTGTGTTTGCTAACTTTCCCCAGCTCAGAGAACCTGTCCAGGTCGTAAGAGATGTCAGAAAAAGGTTTCACATTACTCAGGATTCACTGCAGAGAAAGGTGTCCTGGAAATCGCCAGTACCATCAGAATTCCCTTACAGATACCACCCTGAGCTGTGGTTTCGACTCCAGCTGCACATTAGAATCACCCAGGGAAGTTTAAAAATTACAGGTAGGGCCAGGCGCGGTGGCTCATGCCTGTAATCCCAGCACTTTGGGAGGCCGAGGCGGGCAGATCACAAGGTCAGAAGATCAAGACCATCCTGGCTAACACGGTGAAACCCTGTCTCTACTAAAAACACAAAAAATTAGCTGGGCATGATGGTGGGCACCCATAGTCCCAAGCTACTCGGGAGGCTGAGGCAGGAGAATGGCATAAACCTGGGAGGCGGAGTTTGCAGTGAGCCGAGATCGCGCCACTGCACTCCAGCCTGGGCGACAGAGCAAGACTCCATCTCAAAAATAAAATAAACTTAAAAAATAAAATAAAAATAAAAATATTACAGATAAAGCTGGGCACGGTGGCTCACACCCATAATCCCAGCACTTTGGGAAGCGGAAGCAGGTGGATCACTTAAGCCCAGGAGTTCAAGACTAGCCTGGGCAACATGGTGAGACACTACTTCTACAAAAAAAAAAAAAAACTTTAAAATTAGCCAGGTATGGTGGCACATGCCTGTGGTTCTAGCTACTCAGGAGGCTGAGGTGGGAGGATCACTTGAGCCCAGGAGGTCAAGGCTGCAGTGAGCCATGATTGGACCACTGGCTCTGGGTGACAGAGCAAGACCCTGTCATTATAATTTTTTTTTTTTTAATTACGGGTGCCTGGGCCTAGCCCAGACCCACTGAATCAGAGGCTCTGGTAATGGGGGGGTGGTGGCGGGGGGGGATGGTGGACATGTGTTCTTGTGAAATCCTCCCAGGGTAGGAGGCCTTGAGCCATGAAGTCAAGGTCCACTGGCCAAGAAGTTCCTGTCTTTTGACTCTGGGAAGTGACCTAGTCTCGGAATCCTGTGCAGCCTCGGCAGCCAGCACCCCACCCTACTGCACCCAGGGGATGGTCCCAATCTGCCACAGGGTGGGCCAGAGGCTGGCCTCAGCCCACCACCAGCCACACTGTGCCCATGCCTGCACCCAGCACCTGGCACACAGTGAGTGCCCAGAAATGAACACCCTGACCCCAAGCACCCCCACAGTCTCCCCACACTGCACCCAGCACAGCCAGAGAGGTCAGCATGGCCAACCCTCTGGTAGGAGATGGGAAACAGTCTGTGTCACTCATACAAGGTCACAGGCAACATCCTGAGAGGGACTTCCAGTGGCCCCAGGAGTTGGGGGTTCCTGCTCTCCCAGGCAGGAAGCGGGAGGGCTCTGAAGAGGGAAAAACAAGCCCATCTGGGCCAAGGCTGTTTTCCTTCCACCCTCCAGGGAAATACTTGCTTCCCTGCAGGCCCAGATGCAAATGTCTTGGCGAGAAAGTCCCTTTTGGAAAAAATTAAAACCCAACAGGCACCTTTCCCACAGTGAAACAGTTCTTGTCCCAGGAACACATGCAAATGATGGTTCTCACACAAGTTACTTCCCCGCTCAGGGCCTTAGTCTCCTCCTCTATAAAATGGGACAAGGTACACGGGGTCATTCTGAGAATGCAAAGAGATGAAGCAAACTGTGGTGAGACACGTGGCAGACGGCGTCTCCTCCCAGCATCTGCATGAACGGTTACCCAGCCAGATGCCCACTCAGCGCTCTGTGGGCACTGCCTCATCCAAGCCTCACCCCTGTGGGCAGCACAACAGTTATCCCCTCCCAGCAGACAAAAAAACCAAGGCACAGAGAGTTGTCCATGACTTGTCACATGGACCTTCTCCTCACCCGCCAACCAAGAAGTGCTCATCCTCCTCAGCTCTGCTTGGCCTCCAGACCTGGTCTTCCCAGAGGACATTTCTGACCTCAACACTCAGGCCCAAAAAACATTCTGTAGCCCGCCCTCCCTCTCCTAAGACTCATCTCCACTCCTCTCTGCGAGGCCTCCCTGCCCAGCGAAGCCCTCAGAGTCCTCCCAAAGACTCCTCTGTAAAACAGGACAAGACCCCCTGTCCAGCCCAGCTCAAGGGTCACTCTGAGAATCCAAAGAGATGAAGCAAAATGTGGTGGTCAGGCCACCACAGTCAGGCAGGCTAGCTCAGACTGGCCCTTGATGGAACCAGCTCCTCCAGCCAGCTGGTCTGACCCCTTGGGCGTGCATGTGGTCTTTTCCAGGGACTGGGCCCTTCCCACCCCTTAGTTCCTGGGCTAACATGGCACATTGCCAGAGGCAGAGATGGCTGCCACCTTCACAGGCCAACTCTCTAGCTGGGGAAGGTGACACCGTAAGTCTACAGTGTCTCTATGGTGTCTCTTCCTCACCTCCACCAGCCCAGGGGCCTAGCTTGGAGCTGAACAACTCATGCTGACCGAGGGCTGGGACCCCTCAGAGCCTAGCAGGACACTTCTCAGACGGCCTGCCTGGCCCCGCGTGCCTGTTGTGGCCTAGTGCTTCTGACAGTGTGCCATGGTAGCCCAGAAACTAAGGGGTGGGAGGGGCCCAGCCTCTGGAAAAGACCACATGCACGCCCTAGGGGTCAGACCAGCTGGCTGGAGGAGTTAGTTCCATAGCCATCTGTTCTAGGCAGGCTGAGTACCCCCAGGGGCAAAGGAGCCTCCTCTGACAAGACGGATTCCAGAGGTTCTCATCTCATCTCATCTCATCTCATCTCATCTCATCTCCCCAGCTACCCCTGAGCAATGCAAGGCTCCCAGGTGACTCTCCCTCCCTCCGTGGGCAGGGAGCCCTAGAGTCTCCCTCCATTCGTGGGGGGAGGGGGTGCCTAAAGTCTCCCTCCCTCCGTGGGTGGGGGACCCTAGAGTAGGCCCCGTGCTTTGGCACCTCTCATCTCACAGGATCCTCCCCACTGCCCTCTGGGGTACCCACAGAGGAGGCATCTCGGAGGCTCAGAGAGCTGGTCCTTTACCCAGTGTCACACAGAATAGCCAACACCTGATCTAGGTCTCTGGATGGCAAGACCACAGGGCCTGACAATGAAACCTTGCTTCTCAGTCACTCGAACCCCAAACTCTTCACACAGCCAGGCCCCTGCCACCCTCTCCACCCACAGCGCAGCCCTTCCCAGGCTACCTCATCTGCTGCAGCCATGCTTGCGACCTGCCTCAGGGACTTTGCACTCATGGCTCTCTCTGCCTGGGATGCTCTGGACAAGTCTTTATGGCTGGCTCCTTCTCTATTTGAGCTTCAGCTGAAATGTCAGCTCCTCCTAAAGGCTTTCCCTGACCACATCATCGAAAGTGGAAACGCCCATCCCTCCCCACTTGCTCCCTAATTTTCTCCTTAGCACCTATCACAAGTGATATTTATTTACTGCTCTGTCTTCCAAGGCCTGGACTAAACCTGTCTTGTTCATAGTTGCTTCCCACACCTATCACGGTATCACAGTGCCTGGCATTCAGTAGGCATCAAATAACTATTTGTTGACTTAATGAACAAACCAACCAACCAGAGAGCACGGCTGGTTAAGACTGAATGCTCCTGCCTTCCAACAAGAAGTCAATTCAAACCCGTTCACATCTAAAAGTTCTCTCCGGGAAAGGTTGTTTCGTTGTTTTTTGTTTTTTGTTTTTTTGTCTGTTTTGTTTTCCCCCCATCAACCTCTTCTGACCAGACTTACCCAGAAAACATCTTTCCCCTGTGTAGAGCCAGTTGGTACAGAAATTTCATTATCAGTCCCTTATCAGGTTGACCGTGAGCCCCACCCCAGGGTGGCACTGTGAGTCACCTGGGAAGAAAGGCCTCCGGGCAGGAGGGCAGGTGGTTATTCCTGCTTCTCCAGGAACCAACCCAAAGGCAGCAAGGTCCAGTCCTACGACATAAAGCAATTCCTCTATTAAAGCGGGGAACGAGACCATGTACAAAGTCTAGGTTAAGAGCGAAGGACACTTCTCAGGGCCTTAGTTTGCTCATCTATAAAATGAAGGTGTTGGAAGGTTCTCCAAACCCCTGGCAGGGCTGCAGCCCTGATTCTCTGGATTTTAAAGGCTCTGTGGCCAGACTGGGGGAGGGGAGGACCTCTCTGTGCCCGAGGCCTGAGCCCAGTCTGATGCTATGAGATCATCTCTGACAGCCCGTTAGGCACGGCTGGCCACTTCTCCAATATGAAGGCTGCCCCACTTTCAGCTTCACTATTTGAGTTTCACTATTTGGAATGCTTACCTAGAGCCAGAAAATGAACTTTGCTCGACAAATCAAACACAATAAGAAAGATAATTAAAGAAATAAAATGTCTACATATATGTACAAGATGTCCAGATGGATGTTTACCAACATATAACAGTGGCTGAATCCCAGTGGTAGAATCAAAGGGGACTTTTGCTGTTTTCGTTGTACTTTCCCGAATGGCTTGAATTTTTTAAGCTATGCGCATGTGTTATTTTCACAAAAATAATAAAGCTCTTCTCGAAAGTAAAAATCTCCTCCTGGAAACTGTCTCCAGAGAAGTGCTTTCTTTTTGGCCTGGCTTCACCTAGTGCTTCACTGGGAGGCCAGGGACGTGGCCTCTTTCAGAAAGGTTATCTTCTACCCTCACCCTGAGACCAGGGAGAAACATACATGGCGCCTGGAAAGGTCATGGGGGCCCGAGGAAGAAACTGGAGTCAGGCAGCCTGGATCTGGTCTTGGCCTGTCACTGACTTGCTGTGGGCTTTCAGGCAACTCACTTCTCTTCAGGCCTCTGATTTCTTATCGGTAAATTTAAAAGGCTGCACTAGAGGTGTCTTTAACAGCCCTTCTCATTCTTAAGTCTATGGCTCTTGAGCAGCAAGGCTAGAGAGGAAGGCAGGAAAAGAACGACTAATCCATGACTAGTTGATGGAGTGTTCGTCATGTGCCAGGCACCACTCTAAGCTCTTCAGATGTATTAATCCATTTAATCTGCTTAGCAACTCTTCAGGTAGGTTAGGTGCATGGAAGTTATGTCTAGGCCACTTAACCTTTAAGTGTCAGAGCTGGGATTTGAACCCAGGCAACCTGGTACACAGCCCACACTCTTAACCATTAAACTATAAGAAATGTAAGAAATCACAGGCCAAGCTCTAATAAGCAGGTTCTTCCTTGGAGAAAGCCCAGAAAGAGTTCCTATTGCCTCTGGCATTTGCTGCCTCCACCCCTACCCACCCTCAGCTCCTCCCTACTTGCCCCCAACTCCCACCAAGTCCTTTTCTTCCTGATTAGTCAACACTCCCCAGCCATGACACCTTTACCCACTTGAAAGTCCTACCCTGTTATCAAGGAAACAGGCTTGGTGCTCTGTGGAGAGTCCATAGCACCATGATCAGCCCTGCCCACTTTGCAAAGTCAAGGCCTCAGTAGACCTGACCACTGCGGGTTACACCCCCAGCCAGGCCTCTGCCCCAAGTTGGATCCTCGCCTTGTAGGTGCAAGTGGGACTCAATCACCATCATGCAACAAGCCTCCCCTGAGCACCTACTGTGTGCACAGGCCCCAGGGGCAGCATTCAGAGGAGGATATGGATGAACTACAATCCTGACCTCTGGGAGCCCACAGTCCAGCAAGGAAAAGCAGTCCTGTAAGCGGATCTCTAAGATACCCCGTGGGCAGTGCTAAAATTAGAGGTGTGTCCCCAATGGGCTGAGGGCGCATGTGTCAGAATGATTCACCCTGTGTGGTGGGAAAAGGAGGCTCTAAGTGCCTCAGCGTGAGCTCATTTCTCCCGCAGACATCCCCATGACTTACTGGAAGGGCCAAGGAGCACCTGCCTGAGGACGCAGGGACCTGGGGTACATGCCAGCTCTGCCAAGTGAGCCTCAAACACACCCTTTTGCAGCCCCAAAGTTCCCTGCTGAAAACAAGAGGGCCCTGAGTGTGGGACAGATAACCATAAGTGGTTTAGGGGCATACCTATCATAGGGACTTACAGACTGAGCTTTCCTCGTTCAATGCCCTTTCGACCCCTTCGACTGCATCAAGGAGCGGGTCTCAGTTTGGGTGCTAGTTTGTCTTTCAGCCCCTCAAGCACTTGCCAACCTACCTTTTGAACAGAGACGGTAGGCATCAGGGTCACAGCCTTCAGCACCCATGACATCCAGCTAGGATTTAGTATCATTGTTTTGTTTTCCCTGTACTGTATTTATTTTAAACCTTTACCTGCTATTTATGATGGGGGTCTTGGTTTCCCATTCATAATACTGATATAAAGCCTCCTTTTAAGAATAAATTTAAAGGCGTGCACATTCAGGGCAACTTGAACCTATGTGCCTGGAAAATAAAAAATATATACTTTAAAAAAGGGAAAAAAAGGAAAAGAAATTTAAGTTTAAAAAGGAAGTTTAGGCTGGATGCAGTGACTCACTCCTGTAATCCCAGCACTTTGGGAGGCCCAGGCTGGTGGATCATTTGAGGTCAGGAGGTCGAGACAGTCTGGTCAACATGGTAGAACCCCGTCTCTACCAAAAATACAAAAATTAGCCCAGCGTGGTAGTAGGCGCCTGTAGTCCTAGCTACTCGGGAGGCTGAGGCAGAAGAATCGCTTGAGCCTGGAAGGCAGAGGCTGCAGTGAGCCAAGATCACACCACTGTACTCCAGTCTAGGTGAAAGAGCGAGGCTCTGTCTCAAAAAAAAAAAAAAAGTAAGTAAATTTAAATAAACATATTAAGTAAATAATATTACAATTGGTATCACCTCTATATAGGACAATTTAATAACATCAAAATGTTAAATGCACATACAAAAACAGGCAAAGCTATTCTATACTGCTAGATAATCCAGTGGTGATCACCCCCAAAGGTAAGAGATAGTGCCTAGAAGAGGGCTTGAGGGGTATCTGCCTTCTGCTATCCATTCTGCTGGTTGACCTGGGGGCTCAGTGTACAGGTGTGTTCACTTTGTGAAAACTCATCAAGCTGTATATACTGATGGCAGGTGCGTGTCTGCATGTATAACATATATTCATATACCCCTTAACTCAACAACCCCACTCCTAGAAATTACTCCGCAGACATATACACCCGTGCAAAATGACACATTCAGAGATACTCACTGTGTCACTGTTCTCAGTGAAAGAAAGAAAGGAAGAAAGAAAGAGACGGAGGGAGGGAGAGAGAGAGGGGGGGGAGAGAGAGAGAGAGAGAGAAAGAAAGAAAGAAAGAGAAAGAAAGAAAGAGAGAGAGAGACAAGAAAGAAAGAAAGAGAAAGAAAGAGAGGGAAAGAAAGACTGGGAACAACCTAAGAGTTCCCCAGCTGGGGACTATTAAATAAATAAGGCATAGCCTAGAGTGGAATCTATGCAGCCAACACACAGAATGAGGCAGCTCCTAGCAGATCTCCATAATTCACGTGGATTTAAACTTCAGTGAAAGAGGGGCTACATACGTAGTTCTGTGTATACTGTGCTACCTTATTTTAAATATACATATGTTTGTCCTAGGACATCCTTTGACTACGATAGCTCAGAAAAGAGTGACAGGAAACTGATAACAAAGGCCTCCTCTGGACTGGGCAGGCCAGGAGAGAGGGGTAGGAGGGGAGGCTTGTCACTAACCACTACCCTTTCTTTTTTTTTTTTTTTTTTTGAGACTGTCACCAGGCTGGAATGCAGTGGCACTATCTAGGCTCACTGCAACCTCCGCTTCCCGGGTTCTAGCGATTCTCCACCTCAGCCCTCGCTGTAGCTGAAACTACAGGCACACGCCACCACACCCAGCTAATTTTTGTATTTTTAGTAAAGACGGGGTTCCGCCATGTTGGCCAGGACGGTCTTGATCTCTTAACCTCACGATCCGCCCGCCTCAGCCTCCCAAAGTGCTGGGATTACACCTCACCCGGCCTTACCCTTTTCTACTTCTAAATTTTGTAACAAGCCCATGCATGCATTTCTATCAGTAGTAATTTATTTTTTATTTTTTATTTTCTGCAACAGAGTCTCATGCAGGCTGGAGTGCAGTGGCACAATCTCAACTCACTTCAACCTCCGTCTCCTGAGCTCAGGTGATCCTCCTACCTCAGCCTCCCAAGTAGCTGTGACTACAGGTGCATGCCACCACGCCCAGCTAATTTTTGTATTTTTAGTAGAGACAGAGTTTCACCATGTTGCCCAGGCTGGTCTCGAACTCCCAGGTTCAAGCAATCTGCCCATCTTGGCCTTCCAAAGTGCTAGGATTACAGGCATGAGCCACAATGCCTGGTCAATAGTAATTTTTTTTTTTTTTAAACCGAGTCTTACACTGTCACCCAACTACAGTGCCGTGGCACGATGTCAGCTCACTGCAACCTCCACCTCCTGGGTTCAAACAATTCTCATGCTTCAGTCTCCCGAGTAGCTGGGATTACAGGCACACACCACCACACCTGGCTAATTTTTGTATTTTTAGTAGAGATGGGGTTTCACCATGTTAGCCAGGCTGGTCTCAAACTCCAGACCTCGGGTGATCCTCCCGCCTCAGTCTCCCAAAATGCTGGGATTACAAGCATGAGCCACCGGGCCCGGCCCCAGTAGTAATTTTTAAAGTAAGCAAAAAGTCTTACAGAAGGTACAAGGCTGTCATAAAACTTATGGCCCTCCAGACCTAAAAACTGAGATGCAAATTGCTAGCAGTTTGGACTTACAAAGCAAGTAAACCTTCCCTCAACCCCAGAGATGGCACCAGAGATGGCACCAGAGATAATAGGCTTTCCTGTAAATGGTTTCCAAATAACAGTAAACCTGGTCCAGGACAGATTACTTACTCACACTGGGCCCTGCCCTGCAGTCAAACTCTGGCACCTGGAGCTGCTCTGGCAGAGTTGGCAGGTGGCTGAGTTCTTGGCATGGGTGTGGAGACTTTTAAACAGAAATACTTCCAGGGATGGGAGTTAAGGATTTGGTAAGGCAACCTCAGTCGGCAGAGGAGGGATTCCAAGTTCTGAGAACCACCCTGCCCAAGAGAAGCAAGGCAAGGGCCATTGGGTGGACTTCTCTGGGGGCTGCAAAGGACAGTGACAGAACAAAGCCTTAAAAATTAGAGTTCGGTTTTATTTAACTGCATGAGGTATGTTTGTACTGCACTGATTTTGCTCATATGTCACTCTTTCCCCCTATCACTAATCCTAAAACAATTCAGTGAGGTACAGGGCAGAGATTCACTTATTCATTTTATAGATGAGAAAATGGAAGTGTGAGGAGGTAGAGAGACTGGTTTGTGATTATATATCTGGGGAAGGGGTGAAGCCCAAAATACAACTCCATCTTCCTACCTCCCCACCTATCAACCTTAGGCTCTTTCAACTCTGATCTACAGAGAGAAGGGCTCACAGACCACACAAGGGGCAGGCACAGAAATCCTGGGGACTTAGGGGACCTATGAGACCATCTAGGGCAGCAGTTTTCAATACTGACTGCACACTAGAATTACCTTAATTCTAGTAAGTAATTTACTACAATTAAGCTTATGTAAATTTAAATAAATACCTATGCCAGGGCACAAGAATCTGTAGATTCTGATGCAACCGCTGATTTATAGCTCAAATCACCCCCACTCCCATCCCACATATGACCTTCTGTCTCCCTAGAGCTTCCACCAACAGGTCCTTGCTCCATCCTCCACCCCCCAAACATACTGTTCATCTCTCCTCCACATTACCTAGAGTCAGAGAATTGGATTGGAAACTGGCCTCAGACTAGTTTTCTAGATGGAAAAGTCAATGAACAGTTCTGAGGCCCAAAACAGGAAAGTGACTTGCCTAAGATATCCATAAGTCAGTAACAGAGCTGAATCTGGATCTCCGATTACCAGGCGAGGCCCCACCCACAAAGGGGTCACAGGGAAAGCCATTCCTGATGGCAAATCCAGCAGCTCCTGCTAGCAGAAGAGACCCAGCAAGGGGCTAAGGAGGACACCAGGGGAGAGTGTGTGTATTTGGTGGGAATGGGGTGTCAGTGACCACCCTGGGTCCCTGGGCAAGTCTGCTCTTGTGGCATACTGCAGGCAGAGAGCGATTCTGGAGTGACAGGGGCGGAGCTGGCCTATAGGAAGATATCCTCATCTCTAGAATAGGGCCCAGCCTAATATGAAACGCCCTTACAGAAACCCAATCTCTTGGGGCAGCTTACACCACAGGTGTCCAAATTCCCTGCCCACGATAGTAATAATGTCTCACACTTCTTGAGCTCTTCACTAGGCACCGTACCCGGCCTATTTCATGTAATCTCCGCGAGCATCCTACGAGTTGAATATAATTACTGTGTCCATTTACAGATGAGGAAACCATGGCCGAGAGGGATGAAGTAACTTCCCCAAGATCACTCAGCAAGTGCTCATTTCAGAAACGCACAAACTGAAATTGGAACGATACAGAGATTAGCAATGTTTTAAATAAAAAATAAAATATAAAATAAAAGACCACACGGAGCGACGGAATTCAAAGCTTTGTTCATGTCTAAACACTACCATCCTGCCCCCTAACAAGGCAGAGGAGGAGGTAAAGCCCAGCGACAGCGGAAACTGAGCACCTAGGTGTGCAGGAGACGTCGTCTGGTGGACTTCTCCTCGCCACGCAGGAGGCACGCGCATCCACCAAAGAGGAAACCAAGACGGAGCGGGGAAGCGTCTCGCTCAGGGGCATCAGCAAGTAACTAGCAGGGACCAGACCCGGAATCCAGGTCTCCCAACCCCGACTGCAAAGCCTAACTACTTAAGCTCCACAGGCCGATGCAGAGGCAGTCAGTCCTACCGGGTAGGCGTGGTGGGCGCGGCCAGCGCGTTCACCTCGGCCTAGCCAGCCGGCCAGCGGACGCACAGCGGGCAAACCGCCCAGCCGGTGCACACAGGTGAGCCAGGTGGCACTCGGTCGGTCGACAACCGGCTCTAACACTCCCGAAAGGGCGGCTGAAAATTCAGGCTGAGCTCTGGCCGCCCGAATGTGAGGTAGAAAGACAAGGAGTCCGCGCGCGCTCACCCGCGCACTCCCTGGAGCGGCTAAGTGTGGACCCAACCCCGGGCCAGTGAGGGGGCGGCCGGATTGTGGGTCCCCACCCCCATCCCCGGGCCCTACTGGGGTCACTCACCCAGAACACGGTGGAGTAGATGATAAGTGAAAACTTGAGCCAGAGGTAAGAGAAGCGCGCGCAGTAGCGCACCTGCTCCGAGTCCCCGCGCGGCATCCTGGGCGCTCCCCGCGCGGGTTACGGGGGCTCCGGGGCTCTCCGGCTCGGTCCCTCAGCCAGCGCTCGTGGCCCCACCTGCGGCTGCCGGGCTACCAGCCCCGCCACCGGCGTTCTCTCCGGGACTGACACTGGAGCGCGGCAATCACAGCCCCAGCCGGGAAGCCTGCCAGCCCTGGCGGCCAATGGGAGGCCGCGGCGGCCCAGCCTCTGGGAGGGGGCGGGCCAGGGGCGGGGCTGCTGCCCTGGGCCCTAGAGGGGACCAAGAAGGGATGGGAGGGGGAGACGGTCTTGCAAATGAGCTCGCGTGCAACTCTGGAAACGCCTGTGCTAACGCAGGGGCGTGGGAGAGGGGAACCAGAGGTGCTCTAGGGAGAGAGCGAGCGTGCCTAATCGGGGTACATAGAAATGCAAGCTTTCCTCTTGTCAAGAGGGAAAACTATGGGAAAAGGGCAAGAATTAATCGCCCAGGTGTTGAAAGTGCAAATGAGTGTGCTAAACGTGAATGGAATAAGGAAGTGGAGTTGCTCGGCTCAGGAAGGCTCAGAGAGGCAGACCAGGGTGGGGCTAATAGGCCCCCATGGAGCTGGAGTCTGAAGTTTGCTCGTGAAACAGATCTGCTGAAGGCCTTCACCAAACGACCTCGGAAGTCCCCTTCTTTTGCCAGGTGATAACCCAGCCTTGGGAAGGGTTCCTCCCGGGAAACCCCATCTTCAAACTAGGTTGAAGGCCTGGCGCGGTGACTCACGCCTGTAATCCCAGCACTTTGGGAGGCTGAGGAGGGCGAATGGCTTGAGCCCCAGGAGTTCAAGACCAGCCTGGGCAACATGGCAAAACGCCGACTCTATAATTAAAAAAAATAAAAAGCCAGGCACGGTGGCGCGCCTGTTGTCCCAGCTACTTGAGAGACAGGTGGGAGAATCGCTTGAGTCAGGGAAGTCAAGGCTGCAGTGAGCCGTGATTGTGCCAGTGCACTCCAGCCTGGGAGACAGAGTGAGACCCTCTCTCCAAAACAAAAACAAAAACAAGGCCGGGCACGGTGGCTCACGCCTGTAATACCAACACTTTGGGAGGCCAAGGCGTGCGGATCACTTGAGGTCAGGAGTTCGAGACTAGCCTGGACAACGTGGTGAAACCCTGTCTCTACTAAGAAATACAAAAAAAATTAGCCGTGCAGGGTGGTGCGCCTGTAGTCCCAGCTACTGGGGAGGCTGAAGCAGGAGAATCGCTTGAACCCGGGAGGCGGAAGTTACAGTGAACCGAGATCCCGCCACTGCACTCCAGCCTGGGTGACAAAGGGAGACTCCATCTCAAAAAAACAAAAAACAAACAAACAGAAACTATAGGTGAGGGAGGCAGCTCCCTCTCTTGCACATAGCCAGCCACTAACCCAGCCTCCTCCCACCTGGCCTTTTCTCAGCCTGGGACCAGAGGTGGCTGTGAGCCTGTCTCTCATGCTAGATGGTCCCAGCTTTACTCACTGTTGTTTCCTGTCTCCCAAGCCTAGCTCAGCCTGGGACTTGGGAGCCAGACAATCCCTGCTGTGGCCTTCAGTAATTAAATCCATGGCAGAGGTCATGAGCTCTAGCAGTGCTGGGTGGGGTCCCTGGTGGTGATTTCAGGAACGACACTCTTATACAAGTCCCCAGTCCTGGGTTCCCAGGGCTCCTGCATACACAAACTCAACAGAGAAGGACAGACTCAGAGACTTAGTCCAGGCTGGCTCTAGCCCCTAGAGCTCTGCCCTAGGAGGAAGAAAGCAAGATTGGGGGGTGGGGAGGGAGGCAGTGCCATGCCTGGAAGGGTAAAAGGAAACCAATTTCCTGGTACAAAACAAACAAACCTTGGGAGGATGTTTGTATGGGGTAGAGAAATAGAACCAGAGCCAGGCACAGTGGCTCATGCCTGTAATCCCGGCACTTTGGGAGGCCAAGGTGAGAGGTTTGCTTGAGTCCAGGAGTTTCAGACCAGTCTGGGCAACGTAGCAAGACCTCGTCTCCACTGAAAATCAAAAAAATTAGCCAAGCATGGTGTCTCGTGCCTGTAGTCCCAGCTACTTGGGAGGGTGAGGTGGGGGTATCGCTTCTCGAGCCCAAAAGATCAAGGCTGCAGTGAGCTATGATTGTGCTGCGGCACTCCAGCCTGGACAACAAAGCAAGACCCTGTCTCAAAAAAAAAACAACAGGGAAAAGAAAAGGTGGAAAGAGAACCAGAGAGTAATGCAAGCTGCCCTCAAATGATTATCTGAGGGCCAAGAAGGCATCTTACCATAGTGTTAAAAGTTGTCCATTCTGGCCGGGCGCGGTGGCTCACACCTGTAATCCCAACACTTTGGGAGGCCAAGGCAGGGGGATCACTCGAGGTCAGGAGCTCAAGACCAGCCTGGCCAACATGGTGAAACCCTGGCTCTACTAAAAATACAAAAATTAGCCGGGCATGGTGATAGGTGCCTGTAATCCCAGCTACTCGGGAGGCTGAGGCAGGAGAATCACTTGAACCTGGATAGCAGAGGTTGCAATGAGTCAAGATCGTGCCACTGCACTCCAGCCTGGATGACAGAGCGAGACTCGGTCCCCCCCCCCCAAAAAAAGTTGTCCTTTCTGTCCTTTGAGGAGGAAGACTAACTTTTTATTCCTCTTTGAGGGCTAGAGCCTCCACCCAGCCCTGCAGAGCTAAGTCCACACCCATTATTTGAGGTGCTAGTCTCTTCCCCACCCATAGAAGCTTGGAACCCTCGTCATACCCTGGAAGGCTAGTTTAGCCTCCTAGTTCCCTTTCACTCTCCATATTTAAACTACAGTCGAAACTGCCACACACCTCCTCCATCAGGTTTCCTTCCCAGTTGCCCCTGGACTTCTATTCTTCCCTTCTGGCCTCTCCAGCCAGCTGCATTTTCTCTCATCTTTCAAATATTCCCTGGTGACACACAAGCTTCTTAGCAAGCCCTCTCAGCTCTCCCTAAGCCCTTGAGGTGAGCCATCCCTACAAAGAGCCTTGGAGCTCTTTGGGGCTGGCACAGCCTTTCCCTGGCTGCTGGGCTTCTTCACTGTGCCTCCCCACCTGCAATCCTGACCCTGACCCCAAGCACTAGGGCTCCTCCTGAACCACATTTGCAAACACTGAGACCTCAGAAGAAATGGCCATCTGTTTCCCACTTTTCCTCCTTTAGCCAGGAACTCTGGCCTAGGGGCCAGCAGGCCTGGTGCAAATCCTGGTTTTGCCATTACTTTTTTGTAGGACTGTTAGAATGTGTGGCATAGTGTGACATACAGGTGTGAATGCAACCCTAGCTGCAGATTAAAAGCACCTGGTAAGCTTTAAATGTATCCTGATATTCAAGCCCCACTGCAGTCAAGTCAAAATCCCCACCAACAGGAACGTGGTAATCAGTATTATTTTTAAACTCCCCAGGTAATTTCTCATTTTTATTTTTATTTTTTTGAGAGGCAGTCTTGCTCTGTCACCCAGGCTGGAGTGCAGTGGCGTGATCTTGACTCACTGCAACCTCTGCTGTACAGGTTCAAGTGATTCTCCTGCCTCAGCCTACCAAGTAGCTGACATTACAGGCCCCCGCCACCACACCCAGCTAATTTTTGTATTTTAGTAGAGACAAGTTTCACCATGTTGGTCAGGCTGGTCTTGAACTCCTGACCTCAAATCATCAGCCCACCTCCGCCTCCCTAAGTGCTAGGATTACAGACATGAGCCATTGTGTCTGGACTCCCCCAGGTAATTTCTAAAGTGCAACCAGAATTAAGCATCACTGGTACAGAGGTAGTCATGAGGGTAAGGTTGTCAGCCAACATCTTATCAGAAAGCCACATTCCAGAAGTCACTTACTCAGCTATCCACTGATATACTGGTAAATATTTAAAAACTAGCTGGTGTGGGGGATTCCAATTTCCATAAAGTAAATACTGCCACCATGTCTGATTTTAAGTTACCAACTTCACTTCAATGAACTTGGGAGTTCAGAGGCATGCAGAGTCTGGAACAATCGCTCAGTATCCCATGCAAATGTCCATATCTCAATCCACCCCAAGGCTTTTCTAATTAGCATAATGAATGGATTGGTAAAATTCTGGGCTTATTAATTAGCATAACAGGTATTAGAAATGAGTCTCCTTTGGAGAAATTAACAGTATTAAAGATATTTAGATTGGCTAAAATAGTTTTGGCACCACCCATTCCTTGTTCAAACAGTGTCAAAGAATCTTGAGAAGCTGCTAATTCTCACTTATGGATAATACACTGAGCTAAAGGCTTGAGAGTGCTTCTGTCTCAAAGTATTCCAATGCAGCCATCAGTCAAACTGAGTCCTGCCTTTAGAATATTGTATTTTCCTCCAGCAGACCCTTCTTGCAAGGTGGAAGAGCTCCTAAAAGGACAGAAAGCTGGGCCTTTTTGAGTTTCACAGAAAGGTTGTATGAACCAATTTTGTGGCTACTAGCTAATAAATGTTTGTTTTATAGACATTCGTATGGGCAGCAGAATCCGTCCTGAGATCTGTTTTCGTGATAACTTGACAGTGAGATTTAGGGGGAAATGACTAACCCTTGCCTTTAATGGCTATTACAGTTTGTGAAAAGTAAGCTAACAATTATGCATGACCAATTTGACTTGGGTATGTCTGTATTCATGCCACTGGGCAAAGGTCTCTGTCTGTGCCTCTGTTTCCCCACCTGTGAAACAATGAGGTTGGCCTGTTTCTCTTCCAGCTCTAACAATCTTAGCTATAATTCTCACAGTCAATAGATGAGTCAGCAAATGCACAACTAGCTTCTCCTATGAGTCAAGTCCTGCCCAGGCTCTGAGGATACAACTGCAAACAAGATACACAAGGTAAACAAGAGCTTCTGTTCTATTCTGTTGGAGAGTGAGGGATTGTAGGAACATGCAACACATGAAAACAGACACATGAAAAGTATCATTTCAGCCTGCAAAGTGGCTCGCTGGTAATCCCAGCACTTTGGGAGGCTGAGGTGGGAGGATGGCTTAAGGCAAGGAGTTGGAGACCAGCCTGGGCAACAAAGTGAGACCCTGTCTCTACAAAAGCAAATGTTTTAAACCATCTGGGCACAGTGGTGCATGCCTGCAGTTCCAGCTACTCAGGAGTCACTGGCAGGAAGATTGCTTGAGCCCAGGAGTTTGAGACTTCAATGAGCTATGATTGCAACATTACATTTCCAGCCTGGGCAACAGAGCAAGACCCTGCCTGGAAAAAAAAAAAAAAAAAACAGAAAAGTATAATTTCAGATATGGATCCCTGCTAAAGATCTGAGAGCAGAGCTTTTAAGTGGAAGAAACAGCAAGTGCAAAGGCAGGGGACAGGAAAGGCCTTGGAGAGATCTGTGTGGCTCATGCAAGGGGTTCCTGGGAGAGTGCAAGGAGGCAAGGTCAGAGACATACGAAAGAGCCTTTGGCTTTAGAAAATGGTTTAGATTTATTTCTAGTTTCACTGAGGGCCATTGGTAGGTTTGAAGCAGGAAGGTGATACAGAATCTGATTTGTGCTTTGGCAGGCTCCTGTATGGAGGATGGACAGGAGTTGGGGGAACCTACAGAAGGGGAGGGAGGAGAAAGACTGGTTAGGAGGCCGTTGCAGCAGTCCTAGTGCAAGAAGGTTTTGACTTGGACTAGGAGGACAGCATTGGAAATAGTGACAAGCAGTTGCGTTGGGGATATATATTACAGGTAGAGCCAGCAGGGCTTACTGATGCTTTGGGTGTGGAGTGTGAGAAAAAGAGAAACCAAGGATGATCCCTTGGTAGATGTTGCTGTCATTTACAAAGGCAAGAGAGATAAAGAAGAGTGGCAGGGGAGGTTAGGCCAAAACTCAAATTACTGTTGTGCTTGTTTCAGCAGCACATATACTTTAAAAAAAAATTCAATTTCTTTGTTTGGCCATTTTATCTTTTGAGATGTCTTTTCAAAATCCAGGTGCAGTTGTCTGGGGGGCTCAGAGGTGAGGTTTGGGTTGGATGATACAGATTTGAGAGTCATTTGATCCATTTAAACTTTGGCCTATATGAGGTAATCTAGGGAGAAAGTACAGCAAGAAGAGAAAAGAGAGACAAAGGCCGACCCTGGGACCTCCTACACTGAGAAGGAGAGAGGCAGCAAAGAAAACAGAGAAGGTACAGTCAGTAAGGAAGAAGGAAAACAAGGCCAGTGAGGGGACAGGGATGCTTGGAGAAGGAGAAAGAGATGTGGGAAAGGACTAAGTGTCCTGGGAACTCCCCTTCCAACCTGCGCCAAGGCTTCTACTATGCCCAGAGAGGTCAAGTGGAGGCAGCACAGAAAATCATCCATTGGCTTTGCAAGGTGTGAGTCACAATGACCTGATGAGAGCTCTTTCCACAGAGTGTGGGGGTGAAAGCCTTATTAGAATCGATAAAGGAGAGGAAGGGCAAGAAGTAAAGGAAGTAAGTACGGGAAACACAGGGAAGAAGACACTCTTTCAAGCAGTTGTGAAACCATTCACAAGGGAGTTTGCACATAGACTTCTTCCCAAAACACCAAATACACAAGAGTAACCTCTATTTGGCAGATTTTTTTTTTTTTGAGATGGAGTCTCGCTCTGTCGCCCAGCGTGGAGTGCAGTGGCGCGATCTTGGCTCACTGCAAGCTCCGCCTCCTGGGTTCACGCCATTCTCCTGCCTCAGCCTCCCAAGTAGCTGGGACTACAGGTGCCTGCCACCACGCCCAGCTTATTTTTTTTTTTTTCTTTTTTTTGGTATTTTTAGTACAGACTGGGTTTCACCATGTTAGCCAGGATTGTCTCAATCTCCTGACCTCATGATCCACCCACCTCAGCCTCCCAAAGTGCTGGGATTACAGGCATGAGCCACTGCGCCCAGCCTATTTGGGAGATTTTAAATGACCATGAACTCCTTACAGCTTCTATCAAGAGGTAGAATCTATTTCTCCACCTTCTGAATCTATGCTGCACTTCTGACTTGTTTTCACCAATAGAACGTGATGGAAGTGAGGTTTGAGTTCTAACCCTAGGAATCAAATGCCTTGACTTGTCATGAGAACAGTTCTGAGCTAGCCTGCTGGAGAGACCACAGGAAGTAGAGCCATGGCTCCTTGCTGACAGCCACCAACTGCCTGACATGTGAGTGAAACCATCTTAGCCCATCCAGCCCATCAGCCCAACCGCTAACTATATCCATGTGAGTGGATCCAGGCAAGACCAGCAGAACCACCCAGCTGAGCCCAGCCCAAATTTGTCAACCCACAGAATTACGAACTAATACATGATTGTTGGGTTAAGGCACTAAATTCTGGGGTAATTTGTTTTACAGCAAAAGCTAACTGTTATATTCATAGATTTTTTTTTTTTTTTGAGATGGGGTCTTGCTCTGTCACTGAGGCTGGAGTGCAGTGGCGCGATCTCAGCTCACTGCAACCTCGGCTATCTGGGTTCAAGTGATTCTCCTGCCTCAGCCTCCTGAGTCGCTGGGATTACAGGCATCTGCCATCGTGCCCGGCTAATTTTTGTATGTTTAGTGCAGACAGCATTTTCCCATCTTGGCCAGGCTGGTCTTGAGCTCCTGACCTCGTGATCCACCCACCTCGGCCTCCCAAAGTGCTGGGATTACAGGCGTGAGTCACGCCCAGCATCATAGATCCTTTAAAAAAAAAAAAAAAAGGAACTCAAATACCCATCCCCTTCTTTTCCTCTTCCTCTAGTTCTTCCCCGCAAATACTGCAGTTTCAATCTATATATTTATTCTTGAAATGGGACTTCGTCCTCATTAGTAGAGTGATGAGTGAAAAAAAAAAAAACCCCCCCCCAAAAAAAAAGAAAGAAAGAAAAGAGACTTCACTGGGCACAGTGGCTCAAGCCTGTAATTCCAGCACTTTGAGAGGCTGAGGCAGGAGGATTGCTTGAGGCCAGGAGTTTGACACCAGCCTGGGCAACATAGTGAGACCTCATCTCTAAAGAAGAAAGAGAAAGAAGGGAGGAAAGAAAAGGAGAAGAGAGCAGAGGAGATAAAAGAAAAAGGAAAGGAAAGGAAAGGAAAAGGGAAAGGAGAAAAAGAAAAAGGACTACCGTTGTCCAAGTTTTCCATGACTCCTGTCTTTCAACTCCCAAGGCTCTATATTCATTCTCTACCAGTTATTTCTTTAGCATCAGGCATTGAGCTGGGGGCTTTCACATAATTAATTACCTCTTAAATCTCACAACTCATGGAATTTGGCAAGTGAGGAAACTGAAGTTCAGAGAAGTAAACTGATTTTTCTCCATTAAGAAGTTAAAGTGGGCCGGGCACGGTGGCTCATGTCTGTAATCCCGGCACTTTGGGAGGCCGAGGCAGGCGGATCAGGAGATTGAGACCATCCTGGATAACACAGTGAAACCCCGTCTCTACTAAAAATACAAAAAATTAGCTGGGCATGGTGGTGGGTGCCTATAGTCCCAACTACTCGGGAGGCTGAGGCAGGAGAATCGCTTGAACCCAGGAAGCAGAGGTTGCAGTGAGCTAAGATCGCTCCACTGCACTCCAGCCTGGGCAACAGAGCGAGACTCCATCTCAAAAAAAAAAAAAAAAAAAAAAGAAGTTAAAGTGCCCCCTGACCCAGCAAGCAATGTGCTTTTTACTCCAATGCAGTTGTACCCCAGCTATGTTAGAATAAAATCATTTAACTAAGTGGTTAAAAAGCAAATTGGAACAATACACTCAGCTCAAATATTGGCAGTTCAATACTGGTTGGAGTTGAAACTTTACATGGAGAGGCAGGTTACTGCAAAATAGTAGTTCCAAGAGATTTTAAGTGTTTGTTTGTTTGTTTTTAAAAAAAGGATCCATTAAATAAGTCTGGGAAATACTGCAGGACTTCTTCATAGCCTTTAATGAGAACGGATGCAGTATTGTGTGTCTCTAAGAGGAAAGAAGGATGTGTAGCCTCTCTCAACTGTATTTGAGGACACAACATTTTCCCCAGACACCAGCTATTAACATCTCAAGGAACTAGCATATCTGGAAATGTACTTCGGGAAATGCTATCCCATGGCACTAGTTCCTAATTCTTTTGAAGTTGAAAGCAACCTCCTCAAAGTTTTATGCTCTATACTTAAGAGGAAAATTAAAGACAACAGTGATGATTTATGTTTTGTGCTTGACTTTGCAAATTACACAACTTATTCTGCAATGATTGTCAAACAACCAGACTAGGCTATGATCACACCTCTTAGGGTCCTGCATGGGGTGATGGGCACACTTTAGTGACTTTGGGCCCAAGGGGATTTGGGACAACAGCCTCCAAGGACATGCAAAATGCTCATTACTCAGAAGGGTCTGGGTCACCCCAGCAGCTTCTTGTTTTGGAAATCCCCCAGAGAGCTGCCTCTAAAAGCCCTGCTCCTTCTGGCTTCCTTTCTGCAGCCCCCACCACTGCCCCCACAGAAGGCCGACTGCCCAGATCCTCTTCCATGCATCCCTAGGCCCATTCCTACCTTTGGTTACTGAACAGCCGTCCTTGCAGCCCCCACCCCGGGACTCCTGTCCTTCCTCCTGTCCCCTGCTCTCCCTGCTGAAAGGCTGCTCCTGACTACCAGCTGGGGAGAGTGGATGGCCTCATGATGACCTAACTGACCAACCATGGTGTCTATTACTGGGTGATTGGCACAACCATGCTGTGAGCCCTGTGCAGTCATTGAAGGTGATGTAGAAAGGTATTGAGTGTGCTGGGAACTGCTCTTCATACCCTGAGGCTCTGTCTGTGTGTTTGGGGGTGGAAGTGGGACATAAGTCAGGTTCTTTAAGTTCTGAGACTTCAGCAGGCTTTCTGGGCCTTTATCCCCATCAGTGGTCGGGGGAGCAGAGAGGTGATACCAGCAGGTGTATGAAGCCTATGGAACCCACAGAGGAACTATCTTCAGCCTTTAGAAGGGGACATCTGGGGAGTCCTGGGGACAATGGCCCAGGCCAGATGACAGAACCAAACTAGAGGGTCTTGAATCTGGCAAGTGGGTATATGCTACAGGAGATGGTCACTCCAGGCTGGGGTCCCAGGGCTGGGAATGCGATCAGGAGCTGGCAGAGCCTGCTAGAGTTCTACTGTGTCCAGTGAGCCTTTTTGAGGCAACAGGCTCTGATTGTGCACTGCCCCTGGGTAATGGCTGGGTGCATGAGTTGGGGAAGGCTAGCGGGTCACTAAGCATAGGGGTGCTGGGCCATTTCATGATGTAATATGATGTACCCTCCCAGTGGGGCGGGTATGTGGGGCAGCACACACAACATTAAGTTCAATATAATAATAACTATTTCCCAAAACATATTGTACCTCCATTTGTAAGGATGAGGTCACACCTCTATAAAAGAACATGGTGGAAGGGAGTTCTCCTCAAATAGAAACATGCAGATGTCAGGCCAGGTACGGTGGCTCACGCCTGTAATCCCAGCACTTTGGGAGGCCGAGGCGGGCAGATAATTTGAGGTCAGGAGCTCAAGACCAGCCTGGCCAACCTGATGAAACCCCGTCTCTGCTGAAAATATAAAAATTAGCCAGGCATGGTGGTGGGTGCCTGTAATCTCACTCTGGAGGCTGAGGCACAAGAATCACTTGTACCTGGGAGGCAGAGGTTGCAGTGGGTCAAGATCACACCACTGCACTCCAGCCTGGGCAACAGTGGAAGACTCTGTCTAAAAAAATAAAAAAAAAAAAAAAAAAAAAATGCAGATGTTCATTCTTCTCCCATATGACTAGTTTCCCAGCCTGGACCCCAGGTGCAACTGCGCATCTTTTGGGACTTGTTCATTTTTCGGCTGTGTGTGTGTGTGTGTGTGTGTGTGTGTGTGTATGAAACCCTCAGAGAGTAGAGGCAAAATCTTCCCTCACCCTCAGACGGAAAGCCTCAGAGACCCCCAGGGCCACTTCCCTTCCTGACATTGCAGGGCTGGCCCTGTACTTGGCATCCGCCCTTGTAAGGTATCTGTCTTCTGGCTGGCTTTCTCTGTCAAAATTTTTTGGATTGCTTGATAGTTTATTATACCTAAAAAAAAGCTTTTAATCTTTTTGGACCCACCTAAATCAGTGCTGTGAGGCAGGGTGTGTAGCTGTTTGTATGTCCAATTACAAATGAGAAAACAGGTTAGACTATTTCCCCAGGTCATTGAGGGAATTAGCAGTAAACCAAGACTGACAGTAGTGATGATTCAAGAGGTCCCAGAGCTGGGAGGATCTTTAGACATAATTGTGTCCAACATCCACATGAGTGGATAGAGAAACTCAAGCTAAAACGGTGGTGTGTTGCTCACGGCTATATATTTAAGTTTGTGTCCTCTTCTATTTATGGGCTGTATTGCACAATAAAATGTTTTCTAAATGAAAAATATCCTGTTTAATTTTCATGTCTATGATGATTAGTGAGGTTGAGGATATACAGTTCTGAAAATTTCCTGTTTTTATCCTTTGCACGTTTTCCAGTTGAGAGATTCTTGTAAGTAGCCAATGCCAGGTGGCTGGCAGGCTGAGAAAATGCCATTCACACCTCTTATCTCCACAGGAGAGGGGCCCTTCCAGATGAGGAGACTCCAGGCTGGTCTTGCAGGGCTTTTTTTTTTTTTTTTTTTTTTTTTTTTGTGGGCGGGGGGTGATGTGGACAGAGTCTCTTGTCTGTCACCCAGGCTGCAGTGCAGTAGTGGTGCAATCTCACCTCACCACAAACTCCGCCTCCCAGGCTCAAGCGATCCTCCTGCTTCAGCCTTCCAAGTAGCTGGGATTACAGGCACCCACCACTACACCTGGCTAACTTTTGTATTTTTAGTAGAGACGGGGTTTCGCCATGTTGGCCAGGCTGGTCTCAAACTCCTGACCTCAGGTGATCCACCTGCCTTGGACTCCCAAAGTTCTGAGATTACAGGCATGAGCCACTGTGCTGGGACATCTTGCAGAGCTTTGACAGAGGAAGAGTCTCAGAGCCATCTGCCTGCAGGGGCTGGCCTTGTTGGGGTTCAGCCAGGCATTCCGGGGAAGCAGCTGGGGAGCACTGGCTGATGGGATGTTGGACCAGACCTGCCTGACTCACACTGGAAGAGGTTGGATGCCCCGGTGCCCGGGCATCATGCCCCGAGCAGCTCCATCTGTCATTCGGGAGGGCAGGGCAGCTGCTCTGGGAAAGGTTGGGTGCTGCTGGGGGAGGGGAGCCTCAGGGAAGTTAGCTGTGCTCCCAGGGCAGTCTGAGGGTACCAAGGATAGAGTACTAGGGGACACTGAAATGGGGTCTGGATTTGAGCCTGTGGCTATAGAGGAAGGTGGGCAAAAGAAGGGCTGGAAGGCTTTTACATTCAAAAACACACATGGATCTGCTGGTTCATGAGCAGCAGTAAACGAACCACAGCGTCTGGCCATGTGCTGGTTGCTATGGGACGCCAGCAGCCCTTAAAGGTGGATTTCACAGTTTGCAGTTGACAAAGCACCTCCACCTCATATATTAGAGCACTTTCCAAGTGCAGATTTACTCGGAGAGTGCCCCCTTCCTTGCTGGATTGTCAGCACTGTGGGTGGAAAGAACCGTCTTACTTCCAGATGCCACCCCAGTGTCTGGGTGCCTAGGGGTGCTGGACACAGGTAGGTGCTCATTAAACATGGAAGCCAGCTGTCCCCTCAGCCATGAGGGCTGACTCTCTGGCAGTCACACCTCAGACTTCTGACAGCTGAAGACTTCTGCAGAATTCAGCAGAATTCTGTCCTTCCCCAGGCTTCCCCTGAAATTCAGTCACCATTTGATGACAATCTTGTTGGGTCTCCGGGAGGCATCAGTTCTCTGCTCCCAGACTTTCTGGCTTTCTCCTACTTCCTATATTTTCCCTCAGGGCATTTTAACTTCCTTGTTCCTGTTTACTGAGCTCAGCTCAGCGGCAGCACCTACTTTCTATCTTACACACCCAAATCCCTCTTAGCCTTGTTCAGAAAAAAACAGAAGGCGCTTCATTAACAAAATATAATCTTCTGTTACAACATGTGTCGACTAAACCGTTGTTTTTCTTTCTCATGGGTCATCATAATCACTCTGTGTGGAGAAAAAGACAGGAAGGATTCTCCCAGGTTTACCCAGGAGGAGACAGTCTCAGATTTTTTGCCCAAAGTTTCTCACTCTGCCAGAGCAAACAGCCCTGAGCATTTCACAACGACTGCAGAGAAACCAAGTCAGCCTTGAATTCCTGGGGGATAGAAGTAAGGGGGCTGGGTAAAGACCACTGCTGGGGGCTGCTGAAAAATTCACTGTGGGTGCACAGTTTCACCTACTATTTAGTGGTTAGTTATAGCGCAGTGTAACTGCTGTGAGGGTACCTTGTAATTAAAGTCAGCTGGAGCTAGAGGGGTCATAGACTTCTTTTAGTAAAGGATCTAAACTCCCTCCAATTTCACTCTCTCGGGAAGCCACGTCAACTGCCCCCAGAACGTCCTCTAACTTAGCATTGCTCATATGTTTTTAACATTACCCGGAAATGTATGATATACTATAGCACAATGTGCATACGAATCACGCAACTGAGCCTGAAACAAACTCGCCCTTACCATGTGATGCATTCTTTTATTTCCTATACCATCCTTTTGTTTGAACTCTATTCACAACCTACTCATCTAATTCAATCAAACTACTGACAGAATGCCTCCAGAGAAGCCTTGCTAGGCCTGTTTTGGGAAACAGGAAAGATGCACTTGGATTTACAACATCTGTTTGTACAGCAAATATGGAGGCTTAAGCAACAGTCAAACCTATATAAATATGGCTCCAGTGATCCTGAAAGTCCCATGATGAAGCATTAAATGCCAGTGTTCCTCACCTCCCTTACCCTGTCAGTTCACTCACTCTTTGGGTAACATAATCAGGAAGCCCTGAGGTGCACCTGAAGACCAGGAGAGCCCCTACCTCTCCAAGGACAAGAACAGGTTTGGGGCTTCTGTCTCCTGAGCGAGAGCTGAAAGGCCAGCAGAGAGAAGGCATCAGTTGGCACGGAATTTCTGGTGCCTGGAGATGACCCCACCAGCAGAACTCTTCTCGGGGAGGGGCTGCTTCTGCTGCAGACTGTGCGTGATCCTTGGGGGCCTGCCCTACCCACCTGACGTCTGTGGAGCAGGGGAAACGGCACTTGCTGACTGATGGATCCTAGCTGGCTGTGAGACTCTGAGGACAAGTGAGATGGAGAGAGTGAAGAAGTGACAGTTTGCCAGACCCTTCCCTCGCCATGGGCCCAGGAGAACACAAAGTAAATGATCTTCCAGCACTTACTGGTTTTGCCCTACTCTAGAAATATCAACAGCCTTGTCCCTGTGGGAACCAAGAGGAAAAAAACATGAGCAAGTAAAGAAAAATCGCACCTGTTTAAGAAGACTCGGTAACATGGAGGAGGAAGCCCCAGGTGAACTAGTAGGAAAGGCAGAAAAGAACCTCAAAGAAAAAGGAGGGAAAAGGGTATGGGAACTCTCAAGATGTGATCACAGCACACTCAAAAAGATTCTTGCAAACTAACATACATGACTTTCAAATATAGCGATTCATTAGAAGACAGTAAATGCTGGGAATTGAATCAGTGGTCTGGAAGATATTGTGAGAGAGACATCTTGCAGTATAGAGCAAAAACACAAAGAAGTGGGAATCTGAAAGGAAAGAGAAGAGACGTGGAGGCGAAATCCAAGACGAAGAAATGTAGCAGCTGCTGTTGGCTGGCTACTCAGCCCCATTTCCATCCATTCCCTTCTCTGACTCCACTATGGAGACTGGAAGAGTAAAATGTACTCATTATCAGCTCCCCTTGCTGGATGACACAGTTCTGGCCAATGGGACATAAGCTTCCAATAAGATTTTCTGGGTTTTTAAAAAATATAAAATGCGACCAGGCACAGTGGCTCACGCCTATAACCTGCAGCACTTTGGGAGGCCATGGCAGGCAGATCATGAGGTCAGGAGTTCAAGACCAGCCTGACCAACATGATGAAACCCTGTCTCTACTAAAAATACAAAAATTAGCCAGGTGTGGTGGCATGCGCCTGTAATCCCAGCTACTCAGGAGGCAGAGGCATGAGAATCGCTTGAACCTGAGAGGTGGAGGTTGCAGTGAGCTGAGATTGTACCACTGCACTCCAGCCTGGCCTACAGAGAGAAAGACTCCGTCTCCGTAGCTCAGCCAGGGCTACGTGCTCCACAGAGCTGGTGGGAGCCAAAAACAGATGGGAGCCCCACCTCCTTCCGAGTTGGCGGGGTGGGAGCCCTGCCCTCCCAGGCACAGCTGCAGCTGCCCAGCCACAGCTGCAGACCCAAGCATCCCTGCACTCTCAGAGGCCCGGGAAGCCCCCTGCCCTGCAGGCTCTGAAGTGCCTGCTCCCACTGCCTGGCGTCTTCCTGCTCCCAGTGCCTGCTCCAATTACGGAGCAAAGTTGTGGCCAAGCCCGGGTACTCTCGTGACCCGGCTAGGTGTGCGCATGCTTGGATGGTGCTGATATGCCAGCCCCCTGCCGCCTCAGCCCCCTCCGGACTCTGGGCACAAACAAGCCTGGGAGGGAGGCTGAGGTGGGGCTGAGTGTGGCTCAGCCTGGGCCTGCTGGCCTGCCAGGCCTCGGCTGGAACAGCCTGGGTGCCATGGATGACATGTAGATGGTGGCAGGAGGCAGATAGACTCCTGGGTGGAAAGGGGCAGGTCCCTGGTGAAGCCCCACATTCAAGCCATGGACGGCCTAAAGCATAGGGCCAGGCTGTCAGTTCTGGGTAGAGTCGACAGCCCAGAGCGAGAACTTAATGGTGTTTTTTCCAGGCCCACCCATGGCCGCCCATGAAACAATCAGCACACACTTCCTCCCTTCTGAAGCCTGTAAAAACCCTGGACTCAACCAGACTCACAGAGACATCGGGACAACCTGCCTATGGATAGGAACTACCCACTCCAGGTCTCCTCTCTGCTGAGAGCTGCACTCGTCGGGACAACCTGCCTGCAGAAAGGAGTTACCCACTTTAGGTCTCCTGAGAGCTGCACTATTGCTCAATAAAGCACCTCTTCACCTTGCTCACCCTCCAATTATCCATGTGCCTCATTCTTCCTGGACACAGGACAAGAACTCGGGACCCGGCCAAATGGCAGGACTGAAAGAGCTGTAACACAAACAGGGCTGAAACACAACCACCCCCTGGATTGCCACATTGTGGACCACGAGAAGGAGAGAAGAGCTGCAGCCCTTTGGGGAGCTCAGACCTAGGAGCTCCCCAAGCCAGGGCTGTGACACCCTGTTTGGGGCTCTGTGGTTCCTGGCATTCCCCAAGCTTCCGGGCACCACTGCATTCCCAGGTGCCCACACTGGAGGCCACTTGTGGTATGCCTGGTCCAGCTGCAGCCTTGCAGGGAGCCAGCACCCATGCTGGCGCCTGGAGCTGCCCACCCCACCAGCGCTGGCATGCCTGGCTGTGTGCCATGGCCAGACCCCATGCTCACTCACTCACGCACCCTTTACCGCTCTGTGCCTGGCTTGCCCTTGGTAGGCATGGGATCCAGGCCAGTAGCGCAAGTCAAGCGCAGCCTGCCAGGCCAAGTACATGGAAGGAGCCCATTGTGCCCAAGCAAAACTCAGGCAAAGGCGCCACCGGCCACAGAGGTTTCTGGTTGGCGAAGCGGCACCTTCAAGGATCCTGTAACATGAGCCACTGTGTCTGGCCCCAAATGGCAATTTAAATCAGAGCAGAAATTTCAAGATGGGGGAAGACAAAGAGAAAACAGTAGTGAGCAATAGATATAGTTAAATCTAAATGAATGCTACCGATATGGTTTGGATTTGTGTCCCTCCCCAAATCTCATGTCAAATTGTAATCCCCAGCATTGGAGGAGGGGCCTGGTGGAAGGTGATTGGATTATGGGGGGAGGGTTTTCCCCTTGCTGTTCGTGTGATACTGAGTGAGTTCTCATGAGATCTGGTTGTTTAGAAGTGTCTACTACCTCCCCTTCATTCTCTTCCTCCTTCTCCAGACATGTAGGACGTGCTTGCTTTCCCTTTGCCTTCTGCCATGATTGTAAGTTTCCTGAGGCCTCCCCAGCCATGCTTCCTGTACAGCCTGTGGAACTGTGGGTCAGCTAAACGTCTTTTCTTTATAAATTACTGAGTCTCTGGAAGTTCTTTATAGCAATGTGAAAATGGACTAATACAGCTACCATAGGACTCAGCAATCCCTCTTCTGGGCATATACACAAAGGAAGTGAAATCACCACCTCATAAAGATAACTGCACTCCCATGTTCATTGTGTCATTATTCACCATAGCCAAGATATGGAAACAACCCAAGTGTCTGTCCACAGATGAATGAAGAAAGAAACTGGTACATGTATACAACATATATATATACACATATATTCAGCCCTAAAAAGGAACAAGATCTTGCCATTAGCCGCAACATGGATGAACCTGGAGAATATTACACTAAGTGAAATAAGCCAAACAAAGAAAAATATTACATGAACTCACTTATATATGGAGTCATTTTAAAAACTGAAATATACAAAGATAGAGAACCAGACAGTGGTTACCAGGAGCTGGGAGTGAGGGAGAAAGAAATGGAAAGACATAGGTAGAGAATACAAAGTACTAGACTTGAGGGATGAAGAAGTCTAGAGATCAAATGTAGGTAGATCTAATAAAATGTAGATCTAATTTTATTACTTAGAGCTCTAGGTAATAAAATTGTACAGTCAATGAGATTCATGCTAAATGAGTAGATGTAGCTGTTCTTGCCATAAAAACAAAAAAAAAGGTAACTGAGATGATGGATATATTAACTTGCTCCATAATAGTAACCTTTTTATTATCTACATGTATCCCATAATATCACCTTGTATACCTTAAATATACACAATAAAATTTATTTTTTTTTTTAAATCTAGGGCTGGGCATGGTGGCTCATGCCTGTAATCCCAGCACTTTGGGAGACCAAGGTGGGAAGATCTCTTGAGCCCAGGAGTTCAAGACCAGCCTGAGCAACATACCAAGACCTCGTCTCTACACACACACACACACACACACACACACACACACACACACACACACAAAACCTAAATGGATTATGATAACATGACTGGGTATGAGATGTATGTGTGTGTGTGTAGATATAGATATGTTTTTAAGTGAGAACTCTTGGAATAAATAATCCATATTTAAAAATACTCCAAGACAGCTGAGACCAAGGGCTAAAGCTGGGAGACTGAAAAAATATAGACCACCAGGGCACTACTCATTTCTCCAGCTCTGATCTGCTGTTGTACCAGGGGTCTAATCGGGCCTGTGTCTGCCTCCTTCTTGAATAGCCCAGAGAATTCATCTAAACAGCTTCCTACAGCAACTCCCTACTCCAGGGGCCAGACAGAAGTTCCAGACCAGTGTTGTCTCTGGGGACATTGACACAGCAGCCAAGTTGATTGGTGCTGGGGCAGCCACAGTTGGTGTGGCTGGTTCAGGGGCTGACATTGGAACTGTGTTTGGCAGCTAGATCATTGGCTATGCTAGGAACCCACCTCTCAAGCAGCAGCTCTTCTCCTATGCCATTCTGGGCTTTGCCTTGTCTGAGGCCACGGGGCTGTTCCGTTTGATGGTTACCTTCCTCATCCTCTTCGCCATGTGAGGCTCTGTGGGGATCACCTGCCTGTCCCTGCTGCTGCGACTCCATGCCATTCCTGGTGCTGGGGTGTGCTAAGCTTTACCATTAAACACAATGTTTCCCTAAAAACAAATGAACAGGCCTGGCGAGGTGGCTCACACCTGTAATCCCAGCACTTTGGGAGGCTGAGGCGGGTGGATCATTTGAGGCAAGAGTTCAAGGCCAACCTGACCAACAAGGGGAAACCCTATCTCTACTAAAAACACACACACACACACACAAAATTAGCCAAGCATGGTGGTGCACACCTGTAATCTCAGCTACTAAGGAGGCTGAGGTAGGAGAATTGCTTGAACTCAGGAGGTAGAGGCTGCAGTGAGACGAGATCATGCCACTGCACTCCAGCCTGGGCAACAGAATGAGACACCATCTCAAAAAATAAAAATAAAAACAAACAAAACAAAAAAATACTCCGAGACTAAAGAAGTTAAATGATATCAATGAAACCCAGGACCTTAAGTGGAGAAGAGGAGAGAATAGGGAACACAAAACTTTCTAAAAGTTTTACTTACCTAGAAAAATAAAAAGTAAGTAAAATATCTTATTGGGGAAAATGTAGCTATTTAAATTTTATGTATTATTAGAGAACTAAAACTTTAAGGTGGTTAGAAACTCCAAAGCAGGTATTCTAGAATTTGACCAAGAAAAAAAAAAAGGAAAGAATGAGATAAAGAGAAAAGAACCATGTTGCACAAAATAAAGCATAAATGTAAAACATGATGAAAGGAAGAAAAGTATTTCAGTTACTACAACAAATATGAATGGGTTTATGCACCTATTCAAGAGATTGTCAGTTGCATTGAAAAATAATCTAGCTATATGTGGTTAATGTAAGATGTACCAAAAACAAAGTGAAAAAGGAAAGTTGAAAATAAAGGAATAGGCAAAGAGATACCAAGCAAAAGCAGCCTACGAAAAAAAATCAGAATCACAACATTAGTATCAATGTGACAAGATAAAATGCATGAAAAGGCCATGCATGGTGGCTCAGGTCTGTAATCCTAGCATATTTCAAGGTCAAAGCAGAAGGATTGCTTGAGTCCAGGAGTTTGAGACCATCTGGGCAACATGGTGAAACCCATCTCTACCAAAAATACAAAAGGTAGCCAGGCATGGTGGAGCCTGTAGTCCTAGCTACTCAGGAAGCTGAAGCAGGAGAATCGCTTGAGCCCAGGAGGTGGAGGTTGCAGTGAGCTGTGATCGCGCCACTGCACTCCAGCCTAAGTGAAGAGTGAGACCCTGTCTCAAAAAAAAAGAAAAAAGAAAAAAAAAGAAGAAGAAAAACAAAAGCATGAAACTGGACGAAGTATATTATGTAACTTAAAAACCTTTGGAAAAGCAGCCGTGGCTGAAGCCTGTAATCCCAGCAATTTGGGAGGCCGAGATGGGTGGATTGCTTGAGCTCAGGAGTTTGAGATCAGGCTGGCAACATAGCAAAACTGTGTCTCTACAAAAAATACAAAAATTAGCCGGGAGTGGCAGCATGCATCTATAGTCCAGGAGGCGGAAGTTGCAGTGAGCCAAGATGGCACCACTGCACTCCAGCCTGGGTTACAGAGCCAGGCCCTGTCTAGAAAAAAAGAAAAAGAAAAGAAAAAGAAAAAAAAAAGCAAGAAAGAAAAAAAGAAAAGAAAAACCTTTGGAAAAGCTAGAAATCTTTATGTACCAAATAACGTAGCAGCCAAATATATAAGGTAAACATTCCTAGAAATGCAGACAAAATTAATAAAGCAATATAGTTGGACATTTTAATATACATGTTCAAAACTTGATATATCAAGTAAGCAAACAATAATCATGTATAGAGGATTGAGCAATAAAATCAATAAACTCAGTTTAATAGGTACATTTAGAATTTTTGGCCAGGTGCAGTGGCTCACACCCGTAATCCCAGCACTTTGGGAGGCCAAGGTGAGCGGATGGCTCGAGGTCGGAGTTTGAGAGGTCAGGAGTTCAAGATCAGCCTGGACAACATGGTGAAACCCCGTCTCTACTAAAAAAATACAAAAATTAGCCAGGCATGAGGGTGCATGCCTGTAGCCCACGCTATTCAAGAGGCTGAGGCAGGAGAATCACTTGAACCTGGGAGGTGGAGGTTGCAGTGAGCTGAGAACGCACCACCACACTCCAGCCTCAGCAACAGAGCGAGACTCCATCTCATTAAAATAATAATAATAATTTTTAACGCCACGAATACAAAATATATATCCTTTTCATATGCCCATGGAAAGTTTACCAAAAGTAGTCATGTACTTGTGGAAATTTTAATAAATTCTGAAAAGTAGAGACTTCAAATGAAGGATATGCTGATCAAAGCCATTAAAACTAGAAAAAAGTAAGGCCAGGCATGGTGGCGTCACCTATAATCCCAGCACTTTAGGGGGCTGAGGTGGGAGGATCACTTGAGCCCACAAGTTTGAGACCAGCCTGGGCAACATACTGAGACCTCATCTCTTCGAAACATTTTTTAAAATGACCGGGCGCGGTGGCTCACGCCTGTAATCCTAGCACTTTGGGAGGCCGAGACGAGTGGATCACGAGGTCAGGAGATCGAGACCATTCTGGCTAACACGGTGAAACCTCGTCTCTACTAAAAATACAAAAAAAAAAAAAAATAGCCGGGCGTGGTGGCGGGTGCCTGTAGTCCCAGCTACTAGGGAGGCTGAGGCAGGAGAATGGCGTGAACCCGGGAGGCGGAGCTTGAAGTGAGCTAAGATCGCGCCACTGCACTCCACCCTGGGGGACAGAGCGACACTCTGTCTCAAAAAAAAAAAAAAGAGAAAGAAAAAAAAAAATTAGCTGGGTGCAGTGGCAGATGCCTGTAGTCTCAGGTACTCAGGTGGCTGAGGCAGAAGAATTGCTTGAGCCTAGGAGTTCAAGGCCGCAGTGAGCTATAATCGCGTCACTGCATTCCAGCCTGGGTGACAGAGGGAGACTCTGTTTAAAAAAAAAAAACATTTTTAACTATTAAAGAAAAATTAAATAATAATGTTATTATGTTAAGACATATAGATATAAATTCCAGAAAAAATGACTAAAAGAATTGAAATCAATTGCCTCTGGGGACAGGAATCAAGATTAGGGAAGTATTAGAGGAGAAAACTTTCTATTGCTATTAGTCTTATGGTATTATTTGACTTCTTAAACTATATAAATATATCAATTTGATAAAGATTAAATTAAGCAAAATTAAAGAGTGAAGTGAAAGCAGCTCTGGAACTTTTTACTTTTTTTTTTTTTTTGAGACAGTTTCGCTCCTGTTGCCCACGCTGGAGTGCAGTGGCGCCATCTCGGCTTACCGCAACCTCTGCCTCCCAGGTTCAAGCAATTCTCCTGCCTCAGCCTCCCAAGTAGCTGGGATTACAAGCACCTGCTACCACGCCCAGCTAATTTTGTATTTTTAGTAGAGAGGGGGTTTCACCATGTTGGTCAGGCTGGTCTCAAACTCCTGACCTCAAGTGATCCACCTGTCTCGGCCTCCCAAAGTGCTGGGATTACAGACATGAGCCACTGCACCCAGCCGTTTCTTTCTTTTTTTTTTTGAAGACAGGGTTTTGCTCTGCCACCCAGGGTGGAGTATAGTGGCACCATCTCGGCTCACTGCACCCTCCACCTCCCAGGTTCAAGGGATTCTCCTGCCTCAGCCTCTCGTGTAGCTGGGACTACAGGTGCACACCACCATGTCTGTCTAATATTTGTATTTTTAGCACAGACAGGGTTTCACCAGGTTGGCCAGGCTTGTCTTGAACTCCTGACCTCAAGTGATCCAGGCACCTCGGCCTCCCAAACTGCTAGGATTACAGGCGTGAGCCACCGCACCCAGCCAGCTCTGGAACTTTGATCCATCCTGATATAGTAGAAAGAATATGGATAGTCAGTTAAAGCCAAGTTTGAATTTTCCCTCTCTTACTTATTAGTAATAGGATCTTGGACAATTCATTTAGCCTTTTGTCTGGGTTTCTTCCTTTGTAAAATGGGACACTGACCTGTACAGCCCCTATAGGAGAGACAATACTGGGCTCCAGCCCCTTGAGATAAACCCTGTATCCACTGCCCACCCCTACCCCAGCACAGGCAGGACCCCCAGCCACAGACACTTGTGGGTTAACTCAGCCCATCTGCCCCTGCTTTCACCTCCTGGTTAAAATTGTTGTTTTGGTTTTGGTTTTCCATACATCATAAGCATTGGGGGGTATTTTCCACAGTGTCAAGGTCCGTGGGTAAGGATTAGCCACAGCTTGGAAATTTCAAGTAGAAAATAGAACAAAATGGCTTTGAGAGTATTAAGTACAGGTGTTTTTATATCTACATCTGTATTTGAAAAGAAAATGTATCTCTTTATGCTTTAAACACTGTAAACAGATCACTGCAAAAACAAAAACCTGGGGCAAAATTCAAAATTGCTAAGAATAATAAAACTCACTTCTTGTGTTCTTATAAAGATTTGTTCCATTCCCGTGTTTGCACACACATGCATCAGGGAGCCCAATCCTTTCTCTCAGTGGAGGGAGGGCAGTTGGTGGTGACGGGTAGGGAGGCGGGTGTTTGAAGAAGCAGTCACAATGCAGCGTACTAAGTGTGGCTGTGGGGAGGAGCAGTCGATGGCTCTGTGCTGTTCAGGCTCGGCAGCAATGTTAGAGACCTGCCTGATTATCGAGTTGCCCAGCTAAAAGGACGTGGAAGAGGGTCTCAGAGAGAGAGCACAGTGATGCCTAAACATGGCTGCAAACTGGAACAACCCGGGGAGCTTTAAAAAGTACTGATGCATGGCCGGGCATGGTGGCTCGTGCCTGTAATCCCAGCACTTTGGGAGGCCAAGGCAGGCGGATCACCTAAGGTCAGGAGTTCGAGACCAGCCTGACCAACATGGAGAAACCCCATCTCTACTAAAAATACAAAATTAGCCGGGGTGGTGGTGTGCACCTGGAATCCCAGCTACTCGGGAGGCTGAGGCAGGAGAATCGCTTGAACCCGGGAGGCAGAGGTTGCAGTGAGCCGAGATCACACCATTGCACTCCAGCCTGGGCAACAAGAGCAAAACTCTGACTCAAAAAAAAAAAAAAAAAAGTACTGATACCTGGTTCCCACCCCCAGACATCCTGACTTAATTGGTCTGATGTGTGGCGTGGGCAGCTGGAGTTTTGGAAGCTCTAGGAAATTCCAATGTGCAGCAAAGTTCAGGAGCCGCTGGCCTGCATGAGGGCCTGAGGCAGGAGACTGGGGCTTTCTGTAAATCGAATGGAAAGTTGGTGGAGAAGGACAAACTGTGGGCCTGGAGAGATGGGGATGGGACAAGATTTAGGATATAGAATGGATGGGAGTAGGTGGTAGAGTGGAGAGAGGGAAGGAGGAAGAAGCTGATGGTGATGCCCAGGTTTCAGGCTTGGGTAACTGGATGGAGGTGGTACATTTTCTGCAATTCAGAACACAGCAGAACATGGTATGCACAGAAGACCTGCTGGTTAGAGATGATATATCATCTTGGCTCAATACATAGTAGCCTCAACCGCCACCGCCGCCACCACCACCACCACCATCATTATCATCATCATCATCATCATCATCAATCTGGTGGAGGCTTCTTAAAAGCCTTTGTGGTCACTAGGATTAAAGCAGTGAGGCTGCCCTCTAGTGTCGTTTGTTTTTCTTTCTTTTTTTTTTTTTTTTGAGACGGAGTCTCACCCCGTGGCCCAGGCTGGAGTGTAGTGGCACGATCTCGGCTCACTGCAAGCTCTGCCTCCCAGGTTCACGCCATTCTCCTGTCTCAGCCTCCCAGGTAGCTGGGACTACAGGCGCCCGCCACCACGCCTGGCTAATTTTTTGTATTTTTAGTAGAGACAGGGTTTCACCGTGTTAGCCAGGATGGTCTCGATCTCCTGACCTCGTGATCCACCCATCTCAGCCTCCCAAAGTGCTGGGATTACAGGCCTGAGCCACCGCGCCCGGCCTCTAGTGTCATAATCTGTGTATGACAGGCACTCCTGCACTTAGGCTACAGCCTGCATATCTCTGCAGGGGATGAGGCTGGGCCCACGTAGGAGCCAGAGTGGGAGTGGAGGGTCAGGGATGAGTAAGGCATGGTCTCCCCTGTAATGCTCAGGCCAGGATCTCCCAGGCAAGCCCCATTCTTGGCCCTACTGTGAGTAAGGGTCTCCTTTGGATGAGTCGCTGTCTCTGCAAAATGCTCACACGGAGGAAGCCCAGAGCAGGGAATGGGTGCTGGGCAGTCAGCCTGGAGGCCTGAGATCCAGTTGCGGCTCCCCTAGTACTTGACTGTCTGACCTGGAGGGAGTGCCTTTCCTGGACTTCAGTGTCCTCATCAGGAGTGGGCATCTCTGGAGGATGACGTTGTGTCTTTGCAGCTGACCACAATAGCGGGCAGGACCTACATTTCCCAGCCCTCCAGAAGAGACAAGAGGAAGCTTCTCATGTTCTCCAGAAGGGCCTTCCCAGAGCCAGCAAGGGGCAGAGAGCAAGTGCCCTGGAAGGCTTCCAGGAGGAGGTGGATTAATGAATTAGTAAATAGTGTCTGTGGCAAGACATCCCACCTTTGAGACACCGAGGAGAAACTTGCAAACACAGCAAGGCCTGGCAGCAAGAGAAGAAAGGCTGTGGGCTCTAGAGTCGGAGAAACCAGGCTTTCACTGTTGGTTCCCCCGACTGTGTGACCTTGGACATGTTATTTATTCCATCTGTGAAATGAGGATATAAACAATTCACAACAGCAAATGCTTATTTAGCCCTTTGTGTCAGGTACTGTTGTAAGCACTTTGTCTGTATTAACTAATTTAATCTCATAACAATCCCATGAGGTAGTACAAATTTTACAGGTGAGGAAAAGGAAGCACAAAGAGGTTATGCAACTTGTTCAGTCACCAGGCACGTGGCTGGTGCTCAGTAAATAGTAGCGACGCTGTAACCACAGAGATAACAATCACTGATTGCACTGAAACAGGTGAGCTTATGGGCAGAGTCAAGGGAAAGGCTGGGTGGGCCAGTGTCAAGGGAGAGAATTTCAAGAGACAGAATGTGATACCCTCCAGCAAGCATCAAGCACAAGGCATGGCTTTTTATTTGTGACCACATCGTGATACCCCATTGTCCCTAGGGCTTCCCACATGGGACCACCTGGGCAAGGAGGGGCAAGGGCTGTTAGAACTGGTTTATTCCCACTGGGTCCTGAAGAAGGAAGAAGTTCCCTTTCTCAGCTTCCCATGTGGCCTGGGGTGGTCATGTGACCTAGTTCTGGCCAATTAGATGTGAGGGGCATCTGCTGGGGGGAATCCTGGGGAAGGCTTTCCTCCCTGACCAAAAGAGAGAAGCCTAGAAGGAGACTTATTTTCCTTCCTGCTCCTTTCCTGGGATGAGAGTGCAGTTAGATAAAGACAAGATTGTTGGAGCTGTTGCAGCCCTCTTGCAGCTATGAGGGGAAGGCCAAGAAAAATCAAAGTTCCCAAAGAGCTTTTGACATCACTGAGCTGTTTCTCACAGAATCACCTATTTCCAGATGCCTGGTTATGTGAGAAAGATATTTGTTTAAGTTACTGTTACTTACAGCAAAAAGTATGCATGGTATCATATCCAAGTTGTTCCAGTGTGTTCATTCATTGGCGCACCATTCATTTATTTAATTAGAAGTTATCATTGAGCCAATCACAGTGGAGGACAGGGAGGATATGGCTGTCATCAAGGGAGACATCATTCCTGGCTTTGTGGATTTCCTAGTATGGTAGGGAAAACACCCTTTGAATACATGTGATGGATCAGGATGTTAACAAGAAAAAAAGCACAGGAATGCTATTAGAATGTAGAACAAAAATAGTTAACCTGTGGAAACATCAAAGAAGTTCTTGAAGGCTAGTGTTTATTTAGAGTTACATGCCATCATAAAGGGTCCCCAAGATGTAAAATGCAGTGCCTCAAACAAGAGAGAAGTTTGTTTTGTTTTGTTTCCTTTATTATTTTTTTTTTCTAGACGGAGTTTCGAAAAACAGGCAAGACAGGGTCTCCCTGTGTTGCCCAGGCTGGAGTGCAATCTCAGCTCACTGCAACCACCACCTCCCGGGTTCAAGCGATTCTCCTGCCTGAGTCTCCCAAGTAGCTGGGATTACAGGTGCCCACCACCACGCCTGGCTAATTTTTTGTATTGTTATTAGAGATGGGATTTCTCCATGTTGGTCAGGCTGGTTTTGAACTCCCGACCTCAGGTGATCCACCTGCCTCGGCCTCCCAAAACTCTGGGATTACAGGTATGAGCCACCATGCCCAACCTGTTTCCTTTTTCTTTTTCACATAAGAGCCCTGAGACCTCCCCAGGCTCTGCCATCCTCGATATAGCTTCCCTCTGTGGATTTAAGATGGAAGCCCCTGTTGTTGCCACTGCCCGCCAGTAGGAAGTGGGGAGTCAGCAGCTCCCTCTTTAAAGATGAGACTGTGAAGTTTTTTTTTTGTGTGTGTGTGTGTGTGTGTGTGTGTGTGTGTGTGTGTGTGTGTCACTTCTGCCCACATCTCATTGGCCAGATCTTAATCATGTGACCACATGTAGCTTGGAAGGGAGTCTTGGAAATGCAGACTTTAGCTGGTCAGCCAGGTGACAGCTAACAGGCAGGGAGGTTCTGTTTCTAAAGGAAAGAAGGGGAAGTGGTTCCTGAGGGAGCGTGAGCCGTCCCAGCTGGTGAAGGAGCGGGGCTATTTCCTCTTAACCATGAGAACAATGAGTCTTTGAAGAGCTCAAAGCAGGAAGTACCTGGTCAGGTTGTGTTTTTGGAGAGATCACTGTGAGCAGACGTGGAGAATGGAGTAGAGGAGAGCAAGTGAATGCAAAAGGTAGTGAGGAGGCTATTGCAGCAAATCTGGTTATAATGGTGACCTGGACCAGTGGGGATAGAAGGAAAAGCCTATATGTGTCCAGACACATTTTTGGCTGAGTGAAAAAATTTTATACAAACTATGGCAAAGACTAGGTGGTATTCCAACATGAATTGAAGGCATGTAACACCTTACTTTATTGCTGTATTCCATTGGTCAGGGAGTCTTCCAAATCCCCCAGCTTTATGATGTCATTTTACTGGAATTGAACTGGAGCAACCTAAATTGATATCATGAGAACTAGTCAACTGTAATTTCAAACACAGCCAAGCCTGGGATGGGCTCATGTCAGCTCCCCTACTATGATATGGGCAGGGAAAAAATATTTTGCAAATTACCCCAAGTGTACCACCCCAGGGGCAACATCAGTGGTCAAGTAGGCCATCTGGGGACTGGCGCAGTGGGTCACACTTGTAATCCTAGCACTTTGGGAGGCCGAGGCAGGAGGACCTTGAGCCCAGGAGTACAAGATCAGCCTGGGCAACACAGGGAGACCCTGTATCTAATTTTATAATAATAATAATAATTAAAAAAAGAAAGTCGTTTGACCCAAAGGTCACATGCATCCTCGAGGAGGTAGCATCTGAGGGGTCCTTGAAGGACTGGTAAGATGGCCTCAGACAAGGGGCCCCAGAAAGGGCATTCAAGGTTCTCTCCATCAGACTTCACTCTCCCTCTCCAGGCTCATCTCTGGGCAGGAAATGGATATTCCAAAGCTTTAATATGGAAACCTAGCTTTAGTTTTTCCTGCCTTTCTTTGCCATGCTCCAGGGATGGAAGGCAAATATTTTTCTCCCTTCTTAGTAAGGTCTGAAGATGAAAGGTCTGCATGTCCTGGAGGAAAGCAGAATGGTTTTTTTGGTTGCCAGTATTCTGGGTCTTATCAAAGACATCATGAAAGAGCATGAAGGATGGTGGGATTTGGGGGAAGAAGCTGAATTTTTAACGAAGCAGGACTTCCAGAGAGGGCTGGGAGAAGAGAGGACCGTGGGGCCAGGAGAAGTGGGTGTTCAGTTCCTCCCCCTAGCAATGCCCTGAGAGGAATGGCCAAGATGGGAGAAGGAGAGGAGCTCTGGGAAGTTGGGCCTCCAGGACCCAATGCCCAGCTAAGCGCCAAACTCCCAGGGCCCAGGATTGTCTCAGAAATAACAGCCACCACCCCCTTCCTCAAGAACCCTGCAGAAATGGACAGCAGGCATCTCCAAAGTGATCTGTGTAGATTAATGACCAGTAAAGGCACACCCCAGATGCCCTGGCACTATGGACGGCACCAGGAGGGGGATAGTGGGAGCCCAGGAGTAATAAGTTGGATTTCCCTGCCAGTGGACGAGATGAGGACTCAGAGTCAAGATCAAGTTGCTTTTCAGGGTATAAAGAAAGAGGACGTTTCTTGCACTCCTGGGGTTGTGACAAGATTTATACTTGCTGCATCTCTCATTACCCTCCTGAAGGAACCCTTGGCTCCCCCAGGCTACTCTGACCTTTCTCTCAGGATTGGGGCTCATTCCCATGTCCCCTCCCTCATGACCTCCCAGAGCCACTCAAGCTCACTCTCCGCCACCCCTAAAGACCTCTTCCTCCCTCCTCTGAAGCTTGAAGCTCACGCATCACCCATTTGACAGAAGGGTATGGTGAGTTCTCTCTGCAAGGCTGGGTCTTGGCTACCCAGCTTGTCCAGGAGCCTCCTGAAGGAGGAGATGTGACCCTTTCTTCTAATTCTGGGCTGAGCCTCGGAGCAGCTGCTCAGTGACAGACCCAACCACAACACACAGGACTGGAGCCTTTCAGCAGGCAGGCCCTTTGCCAACTCCTGTCCTCACCTCAGCCATGCCACAGCACGTGTTGCCACATCCGCCAGCACCCAGAGCAGACACCAAGTTCCTTCTGTCTGCAATATCCAGGCTGGCTCTGGGATGACTCCCCCGTGACCCAACCAGCCAGTGGGTGTCAGGGAGTCCTCTCCTAAGACAAGCCTCACCCACTTCCTCCTCCACCTGCCATAGATGGACAGATTCTGCTGGAGCCCGATGTTGAGAAATGAGCACGTTTTGTGTTAAGAGCTCTGTGTACACCAGGACCACAGCAGATGTAAACACTCCAGCCTCTCTTCTCCAGCTAGATAAACTTCAGGCTTTCAGGGCAAGGCGCTGCCCCCAGCACACTCTCAGTGTTTAAAGAAGATGTCAGCTGCAGCCCGTGTTTTGGCAGAGGCCGACTCTCCCTCTCCCAGCTGAAGTCCCAAATTCTGGGCCACTGATGCCCAGGCCAAGGGGCAGGGGGCACAGAGCGCACCTTCTAAAGGGGCCGGCCTGGGGCCCTCTGGTTTATAGACTAAGAGGGGACTATCTATGAGAAATAAATCCAGGAGTGCTATAGACTCTGATATCCTGCTACAAAATCCCTGCAGGACGTATGGAGAAATATTCTCTTACTTTAAGCTTTAGGGCCTGTAAAAATAAAAATGCTACCCATTCACCCCTAACAAGGTGATAATTTAGACTTTACTCATCATTTGTTATTCATTTATTCATTTGATGTTTATTGAGCATCTACCATGTACCAGTGTGCCAGGCATTATACGGCCCTGCCCACTTGAAATCCCACCATTAACTTAGAACTTTCATATCTGTATCACAAAGACATAGATATAAATGAATAAATAATGTATACATAAGATTCCCCATCCCTCACTGGAGTATTATTTTACATTTTATTCATCATTTTTATTCAACCAACCTTTATAGGACACTGACAATGTTCTGGCCACTCCTAGACACTGGAAACAAACAAGACGCAATCCAAGACCTGAGAAGCCTTGCCCGCCATCAGTGTGACAAGGAGGTGATCAAGGAAGTGGTTTCGATGGGCCTCCGGGATGTGGAGGCCGACAGAACAGTAAAAACAAGACAAGGGGACGTGAGCCCCACCTCACTGGTGATGAAACCAGGCCTCGCCCTGCCCCTCTTGGGAGCTCCCGCACCTCTTTTTTTTTTTTTTGAGATGGAATCTCAATCTGTCACCCAGGCTGGAGTGCAGTGGCTGCATCTCGGCTCCCTGCAACCTCCGCCTCCCGCATTCAAGTGATTCTCCTGCCTCAGCCTCCCGAGTAGCTGGGATTACAGGCACCTGCCACTGTACCTAGCTAATTTTTGTATTTTTAGTAGAGACAGGGTTTCACCATGTTGGCCAGGCTGGTCTCGAACTCCTGACTTCAGGTGATCCACCCACCTCGGCCTCCCAAAGTGCTGGGATTACAGGTGTGAGCCACCATGCCCAGCCTCACTCCTCTTCTCTAAATGAGGAAATAGATAGGGGCTCCTGGGTCTTTGAATTTCATGGGCCAATATAATATTAAAAACCTATTGAGGGGGCCGGGCGTGGTGGCTTACGCCTGTAATCCCAGCACTCTGGGAGACTGAAGCAGGCAGATCACCTGAAGTCAGGAGTTCAAGACCAGCCTGGCCAACATGGTGAAACCTCGTCTCTACTGAAAATATAAAAATTAGCCGGGCATGGTGGCGGGCGCCTGTAATCCCAGCTACTCGGGAGGCTGAGGCAGGAGAATCGCTTGAACCTGGGAGGTGGAGGGTACAGTGAGCCAAGATTGTGCCACTGCACTCCAGCCTGGGCAACACAGTGAGACTCTGTCTCAAAAACAAACAAACAAAACAAAAACAACAACAACAAAAACCCTATTGAGGGAACCATACCGGTCACTGACTTTTTATTCCACCAAGTAAGGAATTTTAAAGAAAAAGCAAAACCAGGTCAACAACTACCATCCGCCATCACCATTATTTCATGAAAGAACTCAAACAGCAGGAAGGGCATGGTCTCGGAATGAAGGACAGTCCATGGAACCAGATTCATCTAGCAGAATGAAAAGTGTTCTTCTTCTTGTCCTCATTTGGCCCCACCAGGAGCTCCTGCAAATACAGATGTGATCCTTCCTCCTGTCTCTGGGATGATCATTGGAGCAGCGGCTCAGGGTCAGACCCACCACCGGGCACAGGACTGGAGCCTTTCAGCAGAGGGGCTGACCCTTTGCCAACCCCACGTCCTCCTCTCACTTCGGCCACCTCCTGGCACCCCCAGCATTGCCCTGGTGACAGGGAGACCCTCAGCGCTAGTGTCCCGCGATGCTGTCTATGACCTCTGAAGCTAGGGCCCAGAGCAGCCTCCCGAACAGAGATAGGCCACTCTCAAGAGCATCCCCCAGGCGCTGATAGCAACGCCTCATCCACAGTGCTTCCTGGAGCCCCCTTTCCTCTCCCACCCACTTCTCTCACACACCACAGCTCTCCCACCTTTTCTTCCTCAAACTCCCTGGAAGATCATTCCTCTCCCAACTCTGGTCTTTAAGCCTCTAGCCCAGAGGTCACAATTACACCAACCAGCAAGGCACAGTTGCCAGCGCACGCCCGTCTGAAGGAGTGGCTGCTGTCTAGCTGTGTGGACGTTGCCCTGCGCTTCCCAGGCCCCCTTCAAGCTGCCGGGCAGGCATATAGTACCAGCACCATGTTTAGCATCCCTGACTGCAGGCCTCGCCTCAACTGCCTTGACAACAATCACATGCTTTCTTGGGGTGGCCCACGTCCAGTGACCAATGTGGAAATATAAAGGCCTGGTTAACTTTGCCCCACACGGGGCAACTCTGAAGCTATCCCAGTTCCAATTACCCATGGGGCTACCAAGGCTATTGTAGGCCTAGACCACAGCACGATGCCGTGCTTCAGCCACACTTGCTTCCTGCCTTGTCTGCTGCCCCGAGTGTTGACCCCAGCGGTAGCTCCCTGAGAAACAGCTGGTGTGTTTCTTACACAGCAGGGTCTGCTTCCTGGATGCACGCAACTGGCACCATCAGCTCAGGTGTGCGATTACAGGCGTGAGCCACCGTGCCCGGCATTTTTTTTTCTCCTTTAAAAGGACTGGCCTTCCAGGCGCAGTGGCTCACGCCTGTAATCCCAGCACTTTGGGAGGCTGAGGCAGGTGGATCACCTGAGGTCAGGAGTTCGAGACCACCCTGACCAACATGGTGAAACCCTGTCTACTAAAAAAATACAAAAATTAGCCAGGTGTGGTGGCATACACCCATAATCCCAGCTACTTAGGAGGCTGAGGCAGGAGAATCGCTTGAACCCAGGAGGCGGAGGTTGCAGTGAGCCAAGATAGTGCCATTGCACTCCAGCCTGGGCAACAGTGTGAGACTCCATCTAAAAAAAATAAATAAAATAAGGACTGGCCTTCGGGATCGCTGTCTAGCTATGGACTCAGAAGGCCAGTGCCAAGCAGCAAAGCTGATCAGGAACCCCTTCATCCTGGGTGGCCCGCATCTTCCCCTTTCACGAGGCTTCAAACCATAGCACATAGTTGGAAGGCTGCAAGAGCAGATAATTTAAGGGGAAAATAAAAACTCAGATGTACAAGCTCCAAAACATAATCCCCTTTACATAAACAGTGGAGGTGGCGGGATGTTGTGGGGAGGAAGGAACTTGAACTGTGCTGAGCTTCTGTGACTGGTGACAGGCACTCAGGCATCCCGGCCCTGCACTGGGTTTGCACCTGAAGCTCAACAAATTCCCGCTGCCTGGGAGCAGGAGGACAGCAAAAAGAGCAGGCTGTCTTGGGCTTCCATTCTTATTTCTACACATTCTGCTCTTTAGGACCCTGGCCAGATGGGCATGAGACAGAAGCAAACCCTAAAGTACTGCTACTGTTGCCGCCACCAACAGAGATCAAAGGCAGAGACCCTTCTGCTAGGGTCCAAAGTCCAAACAGGCCACTCCAGAGAGGAAACAGGCACACAGGCACACACCCACGGGAGGAGTAGGGGCCCAGGAAGCACTCCCTCCCCAAGGGCAAGGATGGGGTTCCCATTCCACCCAGCACATGCTCCTCACATCTGCACAGCAGGGAGACCAAACAATAGATACAATTTCAGTGTTGATTGTTGATGAACTTACCCAGAAGTTCATAATCAGAAAAATCCGTAAAGAAGCTCTTTCAATTTCAGCATGTTTAAGTTTCATGACTTATGGTTTAGTGTTGTTTTTATATTGGATTCCATGGGTGGCATAATCTTTTCAGCACTAGAGACCTTTAAAGGTCTTTCTCAGCTCACCCCGGGAGACAAGGGCTGGGTGTCAGGAAAGTGACACACAGGGAGAAGCAGAAAATGGACTGGGAGTGTGGGGGCCGAGGCCCAGCCACGAGAAACCCAGGCGGTGCAAGGCAGAGCCCTGGGAGCACAGAGGCTGCTGTGCCGTGGGTTGCTGGTGAATGAGAGGCCTCCTCTGCTTTAATGAAGAACATGGCCCCCCTACTCCCGCTAATCCTGCCCTGCCTTCATGGTCCACACACCACAGGTGTGCACAGGTTCGTGCGTGTGTGTGAGCTTAACACGTCAGCCGCACATACAGTTGCTCAGAAACATCTTCACTGCTTCACACACGTGCACACAGTCAATGACCAGGAGCAGGGATCTTGGGGCAAACCTAGAGCAGCTTCTCAGGAGTTAAAACTCCAGCTTTGCTGTGGTTCCCAGAAAAGCCCTGACTTTGTCCTAAGACAGTGGTTCTCAAAGTGAAGTGCTGGCTCCAGCAGCATCAGTATCACCTGGGAACTCGCTGGAAACGCTCCGGGTTCTGGCTTCTCCTCCTAGAGCACCCAGAGCTGTGGGGTCCTCCCTTCGGGCCAGAAACTCCAATCATAGTTTTTATGTACCAACCCCTGTGCTAAGTAGACTTTGTGCACATTATCTCCATTTAAAATTCACAAATGTACTGTGAGATGCACACCATTTTTCTATATTTTTCAGATGGGGTAGACAGAGCTCAGAAAGGTTAAGAGACTTGCCTGGAGTCACCAAACCAGGCTCGAACTCCTTCTGTATTCAGAATCACTCTTCAGACGTAGCTCCTGTCCTGGGCTGAAAGTCAACATCCGCCGAGAGCTGGGCCCTCTGTACCAGCCCCATCTCCCCCAAGTCTCTCCCTGCCTCTGCAGCCAGTCCTAAATCTTTCAAGAGACAAGGCCAAGCAGGGGGTGGGACCAGGGGCGGGAGCCAAAGCCCCACCTCGTGAGCAGGCAGCACCTCTGCCAAGGCCCCCACCGGCCCTGCCCCAGAGAACGGCAGGGAAGCTGCAGCGAGGGCTGGCAGCTGGCAGAGTCCTGAGCACCCAGCACCCAGCCCGGCTTGCACCCCAAAGCCTGGAGAGAGGCTGCTACGCCATTGACCTGTGGACTCCAGAGGCTCCCGCTGTGCATTCCTCTGATCTGGAAGGCTTCCTGAATTACTTGACGAGAAACCTGGGTTCGAGTCCTAACTTGTCACCAACTTCCTGAGTGACCTGGGCTGGTCCCGTCCCCTCTTGGAATCTCTGTCTTCCATCTCTTCAGCGAAGGGGTTGATTTATAAGGGTGTTTTCTGCTCTGACACTGTGATTTGAATTCTGTGTTTCCACATGACATTCGAGAAGTCTGGCCGGAAGGATGGAATCTGAAATGACAATGGTTCTGGACTGGGCTTTGTGCTCAGCCCAGCTCATCTTTGCCTGAGATCTAGGAGTGGCCCCAGGCTCTCCTGATGTGCCACCACGCTTGACATCTGCTCCTCTCCCTGCACCCATATTCCCATGCTCTGAAGGGGAGTTCTCTTCCATAGCAAATCCGGGAGGAGCCGAGGAGCCAGGCCCTTTGTTCCAGACCCAGAAGCAGCCATGGGGACCTGTGACATTGTGACTGAAGCCAATATCTCATCTGGCCCTGAGAGCAACACCACGGGCACCACAGCCTTCTCCATGCCCAGCTGGCAACTGGCACTGTGGGCCACAGCCTACCTGGCCCTGGTGCTGGTGGCCGTGACGGGTAATGCCATCGTCATCTGGATCATCCTGGCCCATCGGAGGATGCGCACAGTCACCAACTACTTCATCGTCAATCTGGCGCTGGCTGACCTCTGCATGGCTGCCTTCAATGCCGCCTTCAACTTTGTCTATGCCAGCCACAACATCTGGTACTTTGGCCGTGCCTTCTGCTACTTCCAGAACCTCTTCCCCATCACAGCCATGTTTGTCAGCATCTACTCCATGACCGCCATTGCTGCCGACAGGCAAGAGGGTCCTTGGGGAAGCTGGGGGGCGCCTCCCCACTGAGCCGGGGCTCAGACAAGGGTGGTGACATGCCTGTGGTTACACAGCAAGTTTGGGTAGAACCATGGGAATGGCCTCCCAAATCTGGTCATGGTCCAAAACTATGAATCTGGAAGGCAGGGGGACTGTGGAGCTGAAGAAGGTAGACTAAGGGTTAGACACAAAGAAAGACTTTGCACTAGATGCACTAGACAGGTTGTTCAAGTCTGTAGGGGAAGTGGGCAATGTTTTAGCAACCTTCTGAAGTGTTCTTTCCTGGAGTTGATCTTTGTTTTGTTGTCTTTCTTTCACTCCAAAGATATGTCTTATACAGTTTTTTTTTTTATTATTCCAGATAGATTACACGAGGGGAAAATGTTAAGTTTGCTTGCAATTACAATCTAATAGGGCCAATTATTTTCCCAACGCCGCTCAGGGCTGAGCTTCAGGCTAATGTTGGATGCTTGATCTTGCCCTGAGATGGGCTTCCAGTGTGGCTTTCTTGTGGCCGTCCACGGGCATGTCCATGCCCAGAGGGAAATGGTGGGCTGAGGTGCCTGGGCCGGGGTTCCAAGGCGTCAGTGTGCTGTGTGGCTGTGGGAGAGTCACCAGCCCAGCGGGCTGTCTGCAGGTCGGCTGATACTATGATATCAGCAGATGGCAGCAGTGTGGGCAATGGCTAGAGGGTGTGGGCCTGGGTTGGGAGAGAGGGAGACAGGGGAAAGGGAGCTGGGCTAACAGGAGGGACCCTGCCGCTCAAGCTGCCCTCTGCTCACAGGTACATGGCCATCGTCCACCCCTTCCAGCCTCGGCTTTCAGCCCCCGGCACCAAGGCGGTTATTGCTGGCATCTGGCTGGTGGCTCTCGCCCTGGCCTCCCCCCAGTGCTTCTACTCCACCGTCACCATGGACCAGGGTGCCACCAAGTGCGTGGTGGCCTGGCCTGAAGACAGCGGGGGCAAGACGCTCCTCCTGTAAGGCCTCTGGGGGATTGTGGAGGGCAACAGTGTGTGTGTGTGAGTCTGTGTGTGTGTGTGTGTACACACGCGTGCATGCATCCATGTCCATGCATGTGTGGTGTGCATGCATGGGTGTACACATGAGTGAGTGTACACAGGATTGTGTGAATATACCTATATGCTTAGTAAGCAACACACACGATGTAGCCGATCTGTTCTTCACACTTTACATATATTGACCCATTTAATTCTCCTAACTATGTGGGATACATATTATATTATTATTCTTACCATTTTTTAGATGAAGAAACTGAGGCACTGAAAAACTAAGTAACATGCCCAAAACCACACAGCTAGTAATTCAAATCCAGCTAGTCATTTGAATCCAGCTATGGATTCAAATCTAAGCAATCCTGCCCAGGACCCAATCTCCTCACCACTCTGCTACTCAAATATGCACCCTTGCATCCTTAGATAAGGATATGCACGCATGCACACGTGTATGTGACTGTACATGTCACATGAACATGCAGCACCCATTTCTGCCTGTGTGTACACGTGCAAGTGTGTGGGTGTGTTTGTAGATGTGTTTGCACACAGGCACGTGTTAGGGACATGTGTAGGCGTGTGTTTGGGGGAGACTGTCTATATGCTCAGGCCACAAAGCGGCAGGAGACTGAGGCAGAAAGAGTCCATGATGGAGCCTGGGACATTTTCAGGCTGCTGAGGTGGGCATCACGGGCTGGAGGCAGGGAGGGCAGGGTTAGAGGAATTCAGGCATGGCCCAGCTGCTGTGTGACCCTGGGTGAGTCCTTTCTCCATTCCGGTCTCAGTTTCCGAGGATCTCACGATGTGTCTTTGTGGTCCCCAGGCACTGAGCCATTGCTTGGTAGAGGCTAAAGAACTGACTGGGGTTCTGGGCTCAGTCAGGCCCAAGTCGTGGCCTGGTCCCACGTGGCCGGAGGATGCCTCACACTCACGTAACCTCTGAACCTCTGGCTTTCTCTCTCTAAAATGAGAATTCATAATAGTACCTTGCTCTGTGAGCATAAATGAGATAGTGTACCTGAAGCCCTTAGCACCATGCCTGGCACAGAACTGGTACCCAGTATGTGGCAGCTTAAATAGGGGACACATGAAAACACACCTGGGGGTGGCAGATCCTTCCCACAAAGTCCCAGCTGCCCCAGGCATGAGGGTGTGCATGGTCTGAGGTGAGGGCTGCCAGGTAGCCATGGCAACACACCTCTCCTCCAACATCCTCCCTGCCTGGTCTCCATCTGTCCTGAGCACCTGCCAGGAGAAGGCTGCTCTTGTGGGCTTCAGGGATAGGGAAGGTGCCATTCTTCTGAGAAGCCATTCCTGGGGACTGGCGAGTCTCGAGGGCAGGCCCTGCCCAGGGTCTCTGCCCCCTCCCTGCACCCCACCCTCTCACGGAGGGCGATATCCATATATGGGGAATGCCTGGCTTTCTGGCTCAGCAAAGGGTGGAGAGCAGAACATATTGAGACCGGCCACTTGGGGTCAGTATTTCTCCATCTTCATACAGGACCACTGTGCGTGCCAGCTCTCTGAGAACAGCGAGTTCCATCCCAGATTCAGGCGACTGGGAAAAACAGGCGGGCAGGGGTGGGCTAGGAAAGCCATACTTTGGTGTTGCTTAAAATTCCGAAAGGATTTGGGGAAAGCCTGGTTTTAAGTGTGAGAATGTGTTATTGTTTTTCTTGGGGGAGAGCCTAATTTAGGATGAGGGCTCCATCCACACAGGCTCATGTAACTGTGTGTAATTAGGAATCTGATGAAATTAAAGATGCCCTCTTCAGGAACATGTGCACACCCCCCCAAAATCAAAATACAAAAAGACTACCTTTGGGAGGCCAAGGTGGGCAGATCACCTGAGGTCAGGGGTTCAAGACCAGCCTGGCCAACGTGATGAAACCCTGTCTCTATTAAAAATATAAAAATTAGCTAGGCGTGATGGTGGGTGCCTGTAATCCCAGCTACTTGGGAGGCTGAGGCAGGAGAATCGCTTGAACCTGGGAGGTGGAGGTTGCAGTGAGCCAAGATCACACCATTGCCACCAGCCTGGGCGACAAGAGTGAAACTCCGTCTCAAAACAAAACAAACAAAGGCGGTCCCTGGAACTCTTCCCCTCTGCCTTCTGCATGGAGACCTAGCCCAGGGTGAATTCCTGTCCTGCACAACATCCTAGGAGCAAGCAACAGAGGAGTGTGGCTCCTGCTAAGGAAGGACTTAGAGATGGCCTCCTCCTTTTACAGATGGGGAAACTGAGGCTGAGGGAAAGCCCTGACTTGCCTAAGATCATGCTTTAAACAAGAGGCTGGACAAGAGCCCTGTACTGACTCCCACAGTGCTGACCCTCAGAAAAGGGGAAATTTGGTCATGATTAAATCTGTAGACGGGTATGACACAGACTTCCTGTGCCTCTCTGGGCCTCAGTTTCCTATCTGGACACTGAGATAGGTGGCCCTGTAGATCCTCACTCTGTAAGGTGATGGGCCCTGGCCCTCGTTGCCCCTCCTCCCCTCTTATCTGCTCCACACTGGGGTTCTCAACCCAAAGCCTACTTGAGGATCAGGGAGTCTAGGAGCGCCTGAACCTCTTGTAATTGGCATGCTTGCCAAAAGAACCCAAGCAGAATTCTAAACACAAGACTTTAGGAGAGAGATTTACTGGAGCCATTATAATCACCCAGTGGGTTCACCTTGCCTGCTGCCTAGACAGAAATGATTTATCAAGACAGGGGAACTGCAATGGAGAAAAAGTAATTAATGCAGAGCCTACTGTGCAGGAGACCAGAGTTTTATAATTACTCAAATCAGGCCAGGCGCGGTGGCTCACGCCTGTAATCCCAGCACTTTGGGAGGCCAAGGCAGTGGTCAGGAGTTCAAGACTAGCCTGGCCAACATGGTAAAACCCTGTCTCTACTAAAAACACAAAAATTAGTAGGGCGTGGTGGCAGGCACCTGTAATCTCAGCTACTTGGGAGGCTGAGGCAGGAGGATCACTTGAACCTGGGAGGTAGAGGTTGTGGTGAGCCAAGACCCCACCATTGCACTCCAGCCTGGGCAACAAGAACAAAGCTCCATCTCAAAAAAAACAAAATCAAATCAGTCTCCCTTAGCATTCAGGAATCAGAGTCTTTAAAGATAATTTGGCAGCTAGGGCCTTGGCAAATGGGGAATGCTGATTGGTCGGGTTGGAGATGGAATCACAGGGGGTCGAAATGAGGTTTTCTCGCTGTCTTCTGTTCCTGGGTGCGATAGCAGAACTGGTTGAGTCAGATTACCCGGTCTGGGTGGTGTCAGCTGATCCACTGAGTGCAGGGTCTGCAAAATATCTCAAGCACTGATCTTAGGTTTTACAATAGTGATGTTACCCCCAAGGAATTTGGGGAGGTTCAAACTCTTGGAGCCAGAGGCTGCATGACCCCTAAATAATTTCTATCCTTGTAGCTAAGTTGTTAGTCCTGGAAAGGCAGATTGGATCCCAGGCAAGAAGGGGGTCTTTTCAGGAAAAGGCTGTTATCAATTTTGCTTCAGCGTAAAATCATGAACTGAATTCCTTCCCAAAGGTAGCTCGGCCTACACCCAGGCATGAACAAGGACAGCTTAAGGATTAGAAGCAAGATAGAGTCGGTTAGGTCTGATTTCTTTCATTGTCATAATTTCCTCGTTATTTTTGCAAAGGTGGTTTCACCATGGGTCCCCTTCCCTTGGGGTGGCAGCACCTCTAGAAAGGGGCGCAGCAAGCCTAGCATGTGGCAGGTAGAAGCAGGAGGTTTGGGAACACCTCAGTCCTCCCATAAGAAAGAAAAAGTCAAATGACGAGACCAGGGGTCTCAGGCCCATTGGTGGAATGCTCTAAGGACTCTGTTCCATGAAAGGGACCCCCAAATGCCAAAGAAGCCCAGACCCAAAGAAGGAGGCAGAACAAATCCAGTTTGTCAATATTGGGTGATTTATTGAGGGAATTTACAGACCGAAGTGGGATCTTGGGTGGCCACAAGACAGGTGGAGCTCTGCATTCTCACACCCCAGATGTAAGGCTTAGATACCATAGGGAAAGGATATTCGTGCTCCAGCAAGACAACCAAAGGCAGCCCTCCAGAACAGGCAAGAACGCTACGTGCGTCACAGCCTACAATTTGTGGAGTAACATCAAGGTTGACATGTTCTTACACTAGGGGCAGTAAATAAAGTAGAAATCAGAAGGCATTCACAAGACTGGGGCGAATCGGAAGTCAACACAGGGGAGTGGCATCCAAGATGGAGTCACTTTTGTCTCCACAGGTTCCCACTGCAGACCTGCCGGGGAGTCAGTCCCCAGCCTGCAGCTCATCAGAGAGAGGCTGCAGCGTCACTCATAAACCAGAGATCTGAGAACTGGGGACACTGTCTTTTTTTTTTTTGACAGGGTCTCACTCTATCGCCCAGGCTAGGGTGCAGTGGCCCAATCATAGCTCATTACAGCCTCGATCTCCTGGGCTCAAGTGAACCTCTTGCCTCAGCCTCCTGAGTAGCTGGAATTACAGGTGTGCCCCACTACGCCTGGCTAATTTTTTTAATTTTTTTTTATAGAGATAGGGTCTCACTATCTTGCCCAGGCTGGTCTCAAATTCCTGGGCTCAAGCAGTCCTCCCATCCTGGTCTCCCAAAGTTTAGGGATTACAGGCATGAGCCACCACGCCTGGCCTACACTGTTTCCAAAAGGAAATTAAAAGCCTCAACACAACCCAGTGTCCTCCCTGGGGACGGGGTAGGAAGCCACGCAATGGTACTCTGCATCACTTCCTCAAAGGTGGTATGAAAGAGCATTTGCTGACACAAACGAGGTTCCCAGCCAAATGCTGATAAACCGTAAGCAGATGACACAGCAGCATGTGATATATGGCGCTTTTCCACTGTCCCATGCCTCCATAGCGATGTTGGTGCAGATGGAGCCTTATTAACACCAGTCATTCTATCCATCCAGACAGATACAGATTATATATATATATATATATATATATATATGTACATATACATATACATATACATATACATATATGGCTATACTGTAGGATACACTCCAAGACCCCCGGTGGATGCTTGAAACTTCAGATAGTACTGAATTCTCTCTCTATAGATATATACTGTTTTTTTCCTCAACATACCTATGATAAAGTTTAATTTATAAATTAGGCACAGTAAGAGATTAACAGTAACTAGTAATAAAACAGAACAAGTATAACAATATACTGTAATTATACTTCTGTGAATGAGGTCTCTCCCTCTCAAAATATCTTGTTGTACTCTCCTCCCCTATTTTGGATCCGCAGTTGGGAGGGGTAACTGAAACCCGGGAAAGTGAAACTCCCATCAGGGGTGACTACTATTCATACATATGATTCTGGAAAAAATATGCCAGATATTAATAGTTAATGTTAATAGTGGTGGGAGTGGGATAATTTTACTGCCTCCTTTGTGCTTAATGGTATTTTAAATTGCAAACAAATTATTTTTTAATTTGTTTCGTTCACTTTTCCTTTTTTTGACACGTGTCTATCACGTGGAAGGACGTGATATGGAAGGACGCAGGGCTACTGCTGGCGTCCCTTTTGCAGGGAAGCCGTCTCCTGGCACACAGGCTACCCAATGCCACCTTTATTTTTGTTTAAATCAAACCAAGTCCCTGGGAGGCGCCCAGGGTGGGCCCGCAGGGGCGGCTCCACAGTGCCCGCGGGGTCCCAGGACCAGGCGCTGGCAGACTTCGGAGTCGCCCCCGGGCCCTCCGCTGCCCAGGCCCCGGCTGTCCCTGCAGGTACCACCTCGTGGTGATCGCCCTCATCTACTTCCTGCCGCTCGCGGTGATGTTCGTCGCCTACAGCGTCATCGGCCTCACGCTCTGGAGGCGCGCAGTGCCCGGACATCAGGCGCACGGTGCCAACCTGCGCCACCTGCAGGCCAAGAAGAAGGTGGGCGCGGGGGCGGGGGGCCTGGCGGGGGCGGGGCCTGGCTGGGGCGGGGGCCTGGCGGGGGCGGGGGCCTGGCGGGGGCGAGGCCTCATGGGGGCGGGGCCGGACGGGGGCGGGACGGGGGCGGGACGGGGCCTGGCCCCGCCCTGGGGAGCCGCCCTTACGGTCTCAAGGCCGGTCCGCAAGAGGGCGCCCGGGAGAAGCTTGCGGAAACTGCCTTCGCGCGAAGTCTGGGGCCAGAGCCTGACCGCGTTCCTCCCAGCCGGGCGGATTTGCTTTTGGTCTTTGGCCAAATACAAAATTAAAGAAACTTGCCGGGCGCGGCGGCTCACGCCTGTAATCCCAGTTCTCAGGGAGGCAGAGGCGGGAGGATAGCTTGAGCCCAGGAGTTCGAGACCTGCCTGGGCAATATAGCGAAACCCCGTTCTCCACAAAAAGGAAGAAAAAAAAAAAGACCAAAAAAAATTAAAGAAACTTCCCAGAATGTTAGGGGAGTCAGGGACTCCTAAAGCCCCATAGAATTCAGATACCCCCAAGAATCTTAGAATGATAAAATATTAAAATCTTAGACTTTTTGAATAATCAGAATGTTGAAATTGAGAAGCCCCACAGAACTATAGAAGGTGCCTGACAGTCACAGGGGAGCCCTCAAAGGCTGGAACTGCGGACCCCAGAGGTCGTGGAGACCAGATTGTCGTCCAGCTTCATCAAATCTGTCTCCAGTTTCTTCCGGAAGTGGCAGTGTCCCCCTACTCCCTGCCATCCAGGGTCCCCCGAAGGTCCTGATGTAGCCCTCTGTGCCCCAGACCCCCTTCACCCTCCTTCAGTCCAAGCTTGTCCTTGCCCCCTTCCTGCCAGGCAACAGGGAAGGTAATGGGTTAACCACATCATGTAGCCAGGTCAAAGCCATGCTTCTCACCCAAAAGTAGGCATCTTTCACGGGTGGTTCGGGGAGATAGCTGCGCATGGGCGCCATCTGGTGCCCCTCATGGAGCGCTGGCCTCCATCTGCTCCACACTAGCGGTCTCAACCCAGATCCTACGTGAGGATCAGGGTGCCCAGGAGCCCCCAGACTTTTTGTAATTGGCATGCTGGGCTGCCGAACGGAGCAGGAGTGTGCCTGCAGGGGCCAGGCTCTGAGGAGGGGGAGGTCCCCGAGTTGACCCGTGGGCAGAGGCAGGGGTCCCTGGTTGGAACCTTACAGCCCACAGAGAGAAGGGCTGTGCCGATACGGATCCCAGAGAGGTGGCGGCCTGGGAACGCATAGCTGACACAGGGGCTCCCCTAGGGATGGGGTTAGGAGAGAGAGCTCAGCCACTCTCCAGGGAGGGGGAGCTGCAGTGAATGAAGGGGTCCCAGACACCTTTTGTAGGAAGTGGCCATTGAGCTGGGCTTCAAGGAGTGAGGACTTCAAAGGAAGGATGGCAGTATGGGCAGAGGGACCGGCCTGAGCACAGGCCTCTGAGGTTGGGGGCTCAGGAAGGTCTGGGCAAAACATGCTCAGAGGCCTGAGTAATAGAGCTAACGGGGTCTGAGTGTGGAGCAATTCCCAGGTGGGTGCAAGGGGTCCTCTCCGTCTGCCCTCGGAGGGCTGGGGCTGGGGTTTGGGCACTAAGAAGTAACTTGAGCCTCTCCTGGACCAGTTTGTGAAGACCATGGTGCTGGTGGTGGTGACGTTTGCCATCTGCTGGCTGCCCTACCACCTCTACTTCATCCTGGGCAGCTTCCAGGAGGACATCTACTGCCACAAGTTCATCCAGCAAGTCTACCTGGCACTCTTCTGGTTGGCCATGAGCTCTACCATGTACAATCCCATCATCTACTGCTGCCTCAACCACAGGTGAGCCCCTACTCCAGCCCCACCCTCTGCCCTCAGGGCCCTACTGCCCAGCCCCAGGTGGGCTCCCCTGCACAGCTCAAGCATCCATCCTCATTCCTGCCGGAACCTGTGGCCCTGTGCCCCCAGCCTACATGAGAAAGCCGTCCTCATACTCAGCCCCCAGCACAATAATCCCTCTGGCCTGGGCCTAGCTTGAGCCCCCTTCCTCCCCAAATCCTCGCCGTCTCCCAGGCTGTAGCTCTCACTGTCTGTCTGTTCCTGCTGGCTCTTCTGGGTTCTGTGTCTGGGGCAAGAGAAGAGAGAAGGGAGGGCCAGAGAGATGAAGGGGAGGGGAGAGTCACAGAGAGGGGGCGGGACAGACAGACAAAGGAAAGAAAAGCTAAGTAGCGGGAGGGAGGGACTGACTTCTGTTCTAGTATTTTCACCAGCTTCCTACTGAGGGCTTTCCTGGAGCCGAGTGAATGGCACCCATCCGGCAGTGGAAGCAGTGGATGGGGGCTGGGGCCAGCACAGGGGTGGGGCAGGCTGCTCCCTGGAAAGCTCACAGTGCATGCCCTGTCCTCCAGGGACTTTCAGGGCAGCTGGGAAGTGACCCTGTCAGAGACAGCCAGGAAGGAGGGGGCCAGAATCTCACTCTCGTGGCATCATCCAGTTTCCCTAGCCCTTGTGATTCTGAGGAAATGAGTCCCAGAGACGGGCCTGCACTGGAGAGGTGGGGGGTGGTGAGTCAGGCAGGAACCCAGCCCCAGTTCTGCAGAGCAGGCCTTTCAGTGGCAGGAAACCCTGAAGGTGGGGCAAGTAAGGGGCGGCAAGAGGTGGACACAGTCTCACCTCAGTGAGACAATGATGTGGGCGAAGTTGGCCTTGGACCTCTTTGTTCATGTTTTTTGTCACCTCCCTGGCCAGGTAGCCAGGCTACTCATAATGCCATTGGGATCTTTGTTGCTCAGACATTTCACCCGCCTGGGGCAGGCCAAAAGGAAATAAGGAGCTATGATTTTTTGCAGGAGGCCAGAACTCTCTATCTCCTGAGAGGGAAGTAGATAATAGGAGAGAAGCAGGTGTCACCCCCACTCTACAGATGGGGAAACTGAGCTTCAGAAAGTAAGATGCTCCCAAATTCATACAACAAACAGTAAAGCCAGGACTCCATGTGTCTCCAAGGCCTGTCATCTTATCCCCACACCACGCATTTCTCTTTTAAAGACTTGTGGGATTGAAAACCTGGAGACAGGGACTCTGACATCTGGGAGGGGCCACCAGCCCACTGTGTCTGTGGGTTGATCACTCTCCTGCTACCCAAGGGAGATATAGTCCCTGGGAGTCTAAACAACACCCCAGGTTCTACAAGATCCTGACATCACTTCTGGATCATTCCCTTCTCTGAGCGGCCAGCGTTCCCTTTCTGCCGTCTGATTTCTTCCACTCACCGTGTGTGCTTCCTCTGAACTCCCGTTCAGTGCTGCCACGGGGAGAGCTGTTTGTTTTCAAGCAAATGCATCAGAACTTGGTGGCTCCGAGTGTGGGTTTTTCAATGTAGTCCCCTTGGGAAAAGCATCCTTGTTCTCCCAAGTTGCCAAAGCCTCCATTGTGTTTTAGCAGGTTCTTCTCTGACTCCTCCCTTAGAAGCCAGTTAACAAGTCAGACAAGAACATCTGCTGGTTTTTTTGTTTGTTGGTTGGTTGGTTGGTTTTTTTAGTAATTATGCTGGGGTGGTTTTTTGTTCGTAATAACAGATGACCTAAATCAGCTTAGTCACCCACTTCATTCACTAGACCCAGCTCCAGAACACTCTGGCAGTTTCCAAAAATCAAACTCACCCACGAAGGCATCTCTCAAGAGCCCCTGAGCCATGGGAGGCTCTTGGAGAGAGACAGTGACTTTCCTCTGGAAGGGAGTCAGTTTCCTGGGGGTGGGGGCAGTCACATCACAGCTCCTGAGCCCCTAACTCCCTGGCTCAAGGTGCCCCTCGCTCCCCCAGGTTTCGCTCTGGATTCCGGCTTGCCTTCCGCTGCTGCCCATGGGCCACACCCACCAAGGAAGATAAGCTCGAGCTGACTCCCACGACCTCCCTCTCCACAAGAGTCAACAGGTGTCACACTAAGGAGACTTTGTTCATGGCTGGGGACGCAGCCCCCTCCGAGGCTACCAGTGGGGAGGCGGGGTGTCCCCAGGATGGATCAGGGCTATGGTTTGGGTATGGTTTGCTTGCCCCCACCAAAACTCATGTTGAAATTTGATCCCAATGTGGCAGTGTTGGGAGGTAGGGGTTAGTGGGAGGTGTTTGGGTACTGGGGATGGATCCCTTATGAATAGATTAATGCCTTCCAGCTGAAGTGAATCATCACTCTTGTGGGAATGGACTAGTTCCCAAGATAACAAGTTGTTAGAAAGAGTGTGGTGTCCTCAGTTTCCCTGTCTTGCTTCCTCTCTCACCATGTGATCTCTGTGCACGCAACACTTCCCTTCCACTTTCCACCATGACAAGAAGCAGCCTGAGGCCTTCACCAGATGCAGCTGCCCAATCTTAGATATTCCAGCCACCAGAAACATGAGCCAAATAAACCTCTTTTCTTTATAAATTACCTAGTCTCAGGTATTCCATGAAAGCAATACAAATGGACTGAGATAGGTGCCTATTGAACCCTGAAGCCTTGTGCCTGGCTGCAGAATGAGGTGTAGCACCCTTTGAGAAGTAGCCAATCGAGAAGACTAGCTCTGAAAGTTCAGCTCATGCCCCATCCTTCAGTATACCAATACAAAGACAACATGGGGCCAGAACTCCAGAAAGGATGCTGACTTTAAGAGGACTCAGCCACCCATCTCAGAGAGCACTTCAGAGGATCCAGTAAGGGTCAGAAAAGACAGTGTAAGCTGATATTTATCTAATCTAAGAGATGCAAGCTCAAATGCCTTCCTGGGGCATACAAGAATATGTATAAAAGAAAAACTGCAAATGTGATGATAAAAGGCAACTGACTTCCACCCTCAGTTTGAGCTAATAGGGAATGGTGGGGGCCATGGCAACCTGGAGAGGACAGGCATTCAAAGGGGACAAGAACTACTCAGCTCTGGACAAACGTTGCCACATGATAATAGGAGCCCACTGTTGCTAGATCTAAATTTTTCAAGAGAAGCTATAAATCCACATTTGTATGTGAGTCTTCCAGATTTGTTGAATTTGACCCAAATTTTCATAAACTTTGCATAAGTTAAACAAAACGTATCTGTGGGCAATGCAACCATGACCCTGATTCGCCATCAGGCTGCAGATACAAAGGAGGAAACTTCTTATTTCACAAAGCCCAGTGACTGAGTCAGCTGAGGGCTTCTCTGTCTCAGTATTTAAGAAGTCAGATACAGCCCACGTAGATGGTGATTAAGAGCCAAAAAAATCAGGTGTGCTTCCTCAGGCAAGTCACTTTGACCTCTGCCCAGTATCAAAACTACTTCACAGGGATGCTGTGAGGAACAATGGGAGTAATGCCTATAAACTAGCAGGCCAGACCAGATTAAGTGCCGAATACATGGTAGCCAGGACTTTTTTTTTTTTTTTTTTTTTTTGAGACAGGGTCTCACCTCATTCTGTGAGACCCAGGCAGGAGTGCAGTGGCACCATCATGATTCAGTGCAGCCTCAACCTCCTGGGCTCAGGGGATCCTCCTGCCTCAGTCTCCCATGTAGCTGGGACCACAGATACATACCACCACACCCAGCTAGTTTTTAAGTTTTTTGTAGATATGGGGTCTTGCTATGTTGCCCAGGCTGGTCTTGAACTCCTGGGCTCAACCATTCCTCCTGCCTGTCTCCTGAAGTGGTGGGATTACAGATGTGAGCCACCACACCTGGCTGTTAGCCATGACTTTTAACTATTTCACACAAAAGCCACCTACAAAGCAGCAGCACAGCTCCCACTCCCACTTCTGCAGCAAGAAGCTAGAGGGCAGAAAGCAGCAACTGTCCCAACTCCCAGAAAGCTCCCGGTCTGGCCCAGCCCATCCCAGGGGCACACCTCCTGCTTGCCAACTCAGCCTCCACGCCCTGGTTCCCCTGCAGAAGAGCCATGGAACGTTGTCAATGCACACTGGAAGGTGTAATGTTATCTGTGTTCTCCAAAAAAATCACTGCTCCGTAGACACCAGCACCATGCCCCTAATAAAGGGACTCTGATCTCACCAAACCAGGTGGTCTGGCAATCGGTCTCGTAGGAAGCCACTTAGAGCCGCAGTTGCGGCTTGGGACATCACAAGGTGCTTGGGTGCAGAGTGACATGGAACCCACCAAGGCTGGGGGAGAATCCAAAATGGTAGCCTGGGGATAGACCAGGAGTCTCTTGAGGTGGGGGTGGGAAGGGAGAGTAAAAGGTCAGACAAGGGTTAATTTCCTAGGGATGAGGTCAATCTAAGATCCAGAAGGGGTGGGCCGGGAGCGATGGCTCACGCCTATAATCCCAGCACTATTGGAGGCTGAGGCGGGCAGATTGCTTGAGCTCAGGAGTTGGAGACCAGCCCTGGCAACACAGTGAGACCCTGTCTACAGAAAATAAAAATAAAAAATAAAGAAAAAAGATCCAGGAGCGGGAGCGTGCAGCCACCCTGGGCTGCTTCAAGATTTCATCTGTGTTTGGGTAGAGAGGGAGGAGAGGGGTGGGGCAGAGCACATTTCATCCTTTGTCTTGGGGTTGGCAGAGAGGAAGATGAAGGGCAGGATCCGGGTGGGGATGGCAGAGAGGGGACCAGTGTTGCAGTCCTCTCACTGAACTCAAGCAGCTTGGAAGCCAAGTGGCCTTGTTCTATAATCCCAGCACTTTAGAGGTCGAGGCAGGCAGATCACTTGAGGTCAGGAGTTGGAGACCAGCCTGGCCAATATGGTGAAACCCCTTCTCTACTAAAAATACAAAAATTAGCTGGGTGTGGGGATGCACACCTGTAGTCCCAACTACTCAGGAGGCTGAGGCAGGAGAATCACTTGAACTCGGGAGGCAGAGGTTGCACTGAGCTGAGATTGTGCCACTGCACTCCAGCCTGGGTGACAGGGCAAGACTCCATCTCAAAAAAAAAACTCCTCTGCCGAGAAGGCCACAAAACTCCCCAGTGTTTGGTCTTTGCCACATCCCAAGAAACTGCGCCCCCCTCTGCCTGTCCCCCCGTCCCCAGCCATTAAGCATCACTCGGGTCTTTGAATTGGTACAAAGTTTACTAGGTCATACGACACGGCTCACAAAGCGGTGGGAAATTCCAGTGATGGCATTGTTTGTTGGTTGGTTCCTTTTATCCAAATGGAGACAAGACACATTTCCGCAGGACTGTCCACCTCCCCCCACGAGACTAACAGAATGCAAGACTGTCACGCGCGGCTAGGACTGGTTCCACGGACACACGATTTTGTGGCATTGACACACCACGATGCGATGCCAGGCCACAGTGGGTGCCAGGAGGGGAGGAAGCAGCTAATGCTATGCCCACACTCTCCTTCAGGCAGTGCCCCCGAGAGGGAGGCCCGGCAGTGTCTGCTGGTGATAATACATTTCACACGGGGAGGGGGAACCCCAAGGATGGGCTTTGGAGGCCCAGAAGGCCTGTCAGGTGGTGTGATTTTCCATCTCCAGCCAATAAATAACTCTGTTGGATGAATGCATACATTAGAAATGGATGCCACTACACTTCACACGTGGGGGACCAGGTCGAAATCAAACCATGCAGAGTGGCAGGGCAAGTGAGGAGGGATCCGGGTGAGAGATATTATCAACAGCACACGCTCTATTCTGTACCCTACAATATATACCATTAGTTGGATTTTGCTTTCCTCCCCGCGCCGGCAGGCCCCGGCGCCAGCGTCTCCCAGCACAACTCGCTGGGAGGGTAGGGGGTCGCCGCTCAAAGAGAGAAGTGCTGGAGAGGCAGTAGGCTGGGATCCCGGACTCTTAGCTGCTTGCCTCTGTGCGTAACCGCACGCCCACGGCCGTGATGAGGGCGGCCCCCTTGCCGCTGCCATCCTCAGACAGGAGGAAGGACACGTTACATTTTGGTGACAGTTCCTTCACCGTCTGGTGCATGATTCTGGAGAAGCTAAAAAGGACGAGAAAACAGGAGAAGGTAGTTGGAGGAAGATGAGAGACGCTGGGCCTACCCGAAAACACCAAAGCACAGACAGCCCCCTGACTGGTGATGATTCGACTTAGGATTCTTTGACTTTGTGATGGGTTTATCAGGACATAAGCATCGGAAGTCAAAGAGACTCTGAACCCAACAACAAGGAGGGTGAACACAGTTGGGAGGCAGGCTGCTTAGAAGCAGCTGTGGCCAGTTGAGAATGGCTGGGAGGAAAATGGGCCCACGGTCAATCCCATTGTCACAGTTTTCAGCAGGGAGGCCCAACTGCGAATCCAAACACAACTGCTCTGTATGGCTTATGAAGGCTAGGACATGAATACACACACCCACATCAGAGCCTGAGGCTCCAGGGGGACCTCAAAACCAAGGAGGATGTTAGGGGCTGACATGGATCATTAAGGCAGATGCAAGCCAGCCAAGCACTGGATCGGTTCAAGAGGCTATGCAGGAATGAATATCACCCATCTCCAGCTGCAACCCTGAGATCCCCAGCACCCCACCGTCAACAGCCTGGCCCCCAAAGACAGGAATGCCCTCCAGTGAAGATAGTATCTGAACAAAGGCTGAATCTACATGCTTGTAATTTGGGCTCAAAATGAAGGGCAGGGCCAGGCTGAAGATGCTTGGGGTGAGGGGCTCTCAAAAGTAGTCACTGTCCTTGGTTGGGGACCTATTAGGTGGGCGGAGTGCGGTGGCTCATGCCAGCACTTTGGGAGGCCAAGGTGGGAGGATCACTTGAGCCAAGGAGTTTGAGGACCTACTAGGTGCCCCATACTTTACAGCTCTAATTTCTAGTCCTGCCAGTGGCTGCCACCTCATGAGGAAGATGAGATTTTGCAGGGATTAAGCAATTGCACACAGATTCTAAGTGACGGTGCCAGGGTTAAATCCAAGAGTATGTGGCTCCAAAGCCTAGCTCTAAACCACGCCTGTGTGCTGCCTCAGCTGATGGCAAGGACAGCTATTAAGGGGGAGAGACAGAGGTGAGGATGGAGCAAGACAGATGGTTCCACCCCAAGCCACAGCCATGAGGTAAGCAGGTAATGTCTACACTGAGTCGGGTGAGGTTGCTTATAAGTAGGGTGACACTATGGCCTCATTTATCTGGGATGGTCCTAGTTTGCCTACAGTCCCAGAGTAATAATCATTAGCACTCTTGACTGGCAAGAGTACCCTAGTGTAGACAATAAATAAATAATATGGTCACCCTATTCATAAAAGCCAAGGTTTGAGACGTGCGGTGGATCACAATCACACAGCAAGTGCAATCACATGTCCTTCTCTGGCATGGGGGGTCAGACGCCTGACCAGAGAGAGGCCACTCCCTACCCCTCCCTGCCATGAAGCCCAGGGCCCAAACCGCTCCTGCCCTTCCAAGTCTTAGCAAACTGATTCAGCAGATGAACAAGAGAGTGGCTCTCCTCCTTTCCTACTTTATTTTTTGAAATAGGGTCTCACTCTGTTGCCCAGGCTGGAGTACAGTGGCGTGATCTGGGCTCAACCTCCACCTCCCAGGCTCAAGCAATCCTCTTGCCTCAGCCTCCCGAGTAGCTGGGACTATGGGTGTTCACCACCATCCCCGGCTAATTTTCAAAATTTTTTTGTACAGACAAGGTCTCACTATGTTGCCTAGGCTGGTCTCGACTCCTGGACTCAAGCAGTCCTCCCACCTAGGCCTCCCAAAGTGCTGGATTACAGGTGTGAACCACTGCACCCAGCTCCTCCCCTTTCTTAATATCCTCTCCCCACTTACCCAACACAGCCTCTGGCCTGGCTACAGCTCACCAGGCTTATGAGTGAGCCCACGCCCACCCTCACCTCCTCTCCCACTGCCCAGCCCCTACCTAAGGGGGACCAGGAGGAGTGGGGTGAGGGTCACGTCATGCCACTGGTGTGAGCTGGCCAAGTGAAGCCACTTCTCTGTCTCCCTAAGGATCCCAGTCAAACCCTACAAACTGTTCATTACCTTGTCCTAGACAATCCCTGGCTCCTGAATGCACAGCCTTCAGCCTGGCTGGGCTCCCGCAGGGCATTTCTCCGGCATAAACCACACCCTGATACCCCCTAACCCGAAGGGATCCCAGCAAGCTCTGCGCATCCCAACTGGAAGGCCCACTCACTGTGGATGAAGCTTGTAGAGTGTCCCGTCCACTCCCACAGTCACATTCAGACGGTCCAGTCCTCTGTTCTCGCGGATCTTATCCACAACCGCAGCCATGCCTGCGCCACACAGCTGTGCGGCCCTCCTGGACACCACCCCGCACACCGTCTTGACGAGGATACTGTCATCGCAGGTGCTATTCAGACCCAGCTGCTGGAGGATAGCCCGGACCTGGAGCAGTGCTAATCGGTCACTGTGGGGGACAAAAGCCAGAGGGCTGGAGGAAGCAGGACCCACAAGAGCAGCCTGGAGACCACGTCCAAAGGACGCCCCCCGCCCCCAATCACTGTACTCATCCACAAACAGAGTCAAGGGCAAGTGTTACATGTTAAATTGTGGAGAATCTGGCAAATCTAGCAAAATAAAAATTGGAAAATCTAAACCATTCACTATCTCAACATCTAGCAAAATGCTATTAACATTTTAATATATTTCCTTCCAGTTTATTTTTCCTGGCTGGTATGCTTCTCATGATATGCAAAATGGGATTATCCTTGATATGTGATTTTCCTTCTCTTTCCTGTTTCATGCATTGAGCAATTTCCCACAGCCTTATCTGAGAACAGGATTGGAAACAGCTGCTGCAGTATTCCCTCTAGGGATGCACCATGATTTCTTTAGCCAGCTTGGAGAAATTCAAGTTAATTGCAATTTTCTGCTATTATAAAGAAACATTTTGATAAAGTTTGTTTATAAATCTTTGTGTGCAATTCTGATGTTTTTCCTTAGGATAAATTTCTGGGTCAAAGAGCTTTTGCTACACATTGCCAGATGCCTTACAGAAAATTGTATCCATTTACTCTGTCTTCAGCAGAGTATTTGGCCACACTTACCCTCACTGGAAAAGACCATTTTTTTACAACTTTTGACAGTTTTATAAGAAGGCATAACAAGACTGTAGTTCAATTTATATTATTCTCTATTAGTGAGGATGATCTTTTTTTTTTCCATTTGTTTTTTGGCCATATAAACTACTTCTTATGTCTCAAGACTTTTCTCCTGATATATTTGTCTTATTTATATTAAATTGAAAGAGACGATAACTGGGATGGTACAATGAAGACCAGCCAGGCTTCTTGGAGGACTTACCATGTAACATATATTTTACATACATTACCTTACTTACTCCTCAACCAACCAATGAATGTATGATTATTCCCATTTTAAAGATAAGGCAACTGAGGCTGGGAGAAATTGAGTATTGCAAAGCACACAGCTGGTGGAGAAGAGCAGGTGTAGACCAGACCTGCCAAAGCCCACCATGCCCTGCTAGGCATCTTGTCATACACAGTACAAATGTCTTCCTCAGTTTACCGTTGCCTTTTAAGTTTGATTACTTTTTTTTTTACTTGCAGACACTATGTAGCTATATTTGGCCATTTTTCTTTATGATTTCTTTCTTTGCTATTATGCTTGAAAAAGACTTTCCATACCACTTCATACCCATTAGGATGGCTATTCTCAACTCAGAAAATAACAAGTGTTGGCGAGGATGTGGAGAAACTAGAACTTTCACGGGCTGCTGGTGGGAATGTAAAATGTTACAGCCACTGTGGAAAACAACATGGTGGTTCCACAAACAACTGAACAGGGAATTACCATATGATCCCACAAGTCCACTTGGGGTGCGTACACACACACAAACTGAAAGGAGATACTGGCCACCCGTGTTCACAGCAGCATTTGTCACAATATCCAAAAGGTGGAAGCAAGCCAAGTGTCCATGGATGGATGAATGAATAAACAAAATGCAGTGTGTGCGTGCAATGGAATATCACTCAGCCTTAAAAATAAGGAAATTATGGCCGGGCGTGGTGGCTCATGCCTGTAATCCCAGCACTCTGGGAGGCCAAGGCGGGCAGATTACCTGAGGTCGGGAGTTTGAGACCACCCTGATCAACATGGGGAAACCCCATCTCTACTAAAAATACAAAATTAGCCGGGCATGCATGGTGACGCACGCCTGTAATCCCAGCTACTCAGGAAACTGAGGCAGGAGAATCGCTTGAACCCAGGAGGCAGAGGTTATGGCGAGCCGAGGTTGCACCATTGCACCCCAGCCTGGCCAACAAGAGTGAAACTCCGTCTCAAAAAATAAAAATAAAAAAATAAGGAAATTCTAACACATGCCACAATACGGATGAACCTTAAGACATTATACTAAGTGAATTAAGCCAGTCACAAAGGACAAATGCTGTATGATTCTATTTATATGAAGTATCCAGAGTTGTCAAATCCATAGAGACAGAGAGTAGAATGGTGGTTGCTGGGGTGGGGGGAGGGAGGAATGAGGAGTTAGTGTTTGCTGCGTACAGAGTTTCAGCTGAGAAGATGGAAAGAGTTCCGGAAATGGATGGTGGTAATAGCTGTGCGACTATGTGAATGTACTTAATGTCACCGAACTGTATACTTAAAAACCATTTTGCCTGGGTAAGAGCAATGTATAGGCTTGTTAGGTTTTTTTTGTTTAAGGTTTAATACTTTTTTTTCTTTTCTTTCTCTTTTTTTTTTTTTTTTGAGACAGAGTCTGTCTCTGTCGCCCAGGCTGGAGTGCAGTGGTGCAACCTCAGCTCATTGCAACCTCCGCCACCGGGCTCAAGCCATCCTCCCACCTCAGCCTCCCAAATAGCTGGGACCACAGGAATGTGCCACCACGCCCGGCTAGTTTTTGCGCTTTTTGTAGAAATGGGGTCTTGCCATGTTACCCAGGCTGGTCTCGAACACCTGAACTCAAGTGATTCACCTGCCTCGGCCTCCTAAAGTGTTGAGATTACAGGCATGAGCCACTGTGCCCAGCCTACACAGAGCCTACGTTAGGTTATTATGACCATTCTAGGAAGAACACAGTATTTGCACAATTGCTTTTGTTTTTTCTGACCATTTTTCCTCCTTCTCACACAGCATGCCTTGGAAGACAGCAAAGGCAAGGAAGAAATGTTCCCTGGACAGGAGAAAAGTAGAAAGAAGGTGGAACAACTTGCTGAGGGGCATCAGCTCCTGGGTGGCCTGGCACTGAACCCCAGGCTGCCTTTCAGATAAATCCAGGTGGGCCCTATGTACCCCCAATACAAGTATGTGTAGTGCATCTTTACCATCTGAAATGGAATCCATATGACCTTCTTACACACATAATTTCAAATAAATCAATATAATGCCCCAACATAAAGGATGGATAAAAGGAAAATAAGTAATTTACTTATTTATTGAGATGCAGTCTCGCTCTGTTGCCAGGCCAGGCTGGAGTGCAGTGGCGCGATCTCAGCTCACTGCAACCTCCGCCTCCTGGGTTCAAGTGAGTCTCCTGCCTCAGCCTCCCAAGTAGCTGGGATTACAGGCACATGCCACCACACCTGGCTAATTTTTTGTATTTTTAGTAGAGATCGGGTTTCACCATGTTAGCCAGGATGGTCTCAAATCTCCTGACCTCATGATCCGCCTGCCTCGGCCTCCCAAAGTGCTGTGATTACAGGCATGAGCCACCACACCAGGCCAAGGAAAGTAATTTATAATAAAATTATAAGATTTCACCATGCAAATGCCCAGGGTCTGCTATTCCACAGGAAAAAAAATCCTCAAAAATGGCCAAAATGTCCCCTAGGGTCCCTACCACCCCCATCACAATCCACCAGCCAGGCGACCTCTGAAGGGTGGGCGCTGGCAGGGAAGACACTGCCCACTCACCTCTCGATCTGAGAGAGAAACTTGGTCTCAAAGATGCCCCGGGTCTTCAGCGTCTCAGAGATCTGCCCTCGGAAGAGGAATCCCTTCTTGGTGAAGTCGATTAAGATGTTGCGGACGATTTCACCCAGGTACATACCACTGATCATCTTCTCATACCTGAGACAGGAGGAGGGGCCTGGGGTGTCTATGGGAAGTGGCCAGGAGGACTGTCACCCCTCGGTCTCACGGTCACTCCGCGTCTCTTACTGCCCCTCAAGCGCATCATCAACAGCCATGTGCTCAGCCCTGTGCTCTGCTGCAGAGGCAGAGTGGGAGGACCAGGAAGGACCAGGGAGTCCTCCACTCTCTCACATCAGAAACAAAACCACCAGCATTCATGTCTACCCACTAGACTGGTCTCCCTCCTCAGCTGCCTGCTAGCTCTCAGCCCCAAGGTCACTTCCCCGAGAGCCTGTCCTCCTCCTGATCCTGGGTTCTACCTGCCTGTTTCAGGTTCCCACACACCTCACCATTCTCCTCCTTCACAACACACCTGAGCTCACTGCCTCCCACCACCACTGCTGTAGTGACAGCCCCAAGAGGACAGGGCATGTGTGTCTTTTTCAGCTCTGAGCCCCCAGGGCACAGCACAGCATAGCATAGCACTGGGCCCTCAGGAAAGTGCCCAAAAACTATCTGCAGAATAAGCAAATGACTGGGCTAAGTCTTAAAGGAACAAGAAGACAAAAAAAAGGAAAGTTTCTAGATTTTTCTAAAGGTTTTGCAAATACCCAGAGTACTGGTCAAGCCCACAGCAGAGTGATGAGGCCACACAGGAGGGAGAATTCAGTGACCACAACACACTGGAGGTCAACCTGTTCTTGGGACTTCGAATTTCCTGCCCTCTCCATGCTCAAGGATCTCAAGAAATAACAAAGGATTGATTCATTTCCATGGCACATGCCCAAGCCCAGTGTCCCAAAGCTGAGAAGAGTCCCCTGGAATTTGGAACTCCAGGATTCCTCCTATTTCATGTGGTCCATGGAAGAACATGAAACAGAATGGAATCACAGAGGGGTGGGCCACCACTACGAAGTCCCACCCAGTCCTTCTCATTCCACCACAAAGACCACCCCAGTTTGGTGCTGACATGTCCTTAACCCCTTCCAACACTTGCTGATCCCCCCGCTTTTTAACCAAGGGGGTCTTACTATTATTGTTGTTATTATTGTTATTAATTTTTAGTAGAGACAGGGTCTCAACCCTATGTTGCCCAGGGTGGTCTCAACCTCCTGAGCTCAAGCAATCCTCCCACCTTGGCCTCCCAAAGTGCTGGGATTACTTTGATGATAGACTGCACTCAGCCCAAAGGGGGTCTTAGTTCAGGTCATTTGGTAGGCGACAGCATCAGCTAGACTTGAATAGCACGGTTCTTCACTATACTCATTTTTTAGTTACCATCTCTTTATGGTACTATTGGTTCTCCCTCTTTTTCCTCCTTCATTAAATGTCAGTAAAGACCTTAAAGGCCACTGGGCACGGTGGCTCACGCCTGTAATCCCAGCACTTCGGGAGGCTGAGGCGGGCCAATCACCTGAGGTCAGGAGTTCGAGACCAGTCTGACCAACATGGTGAAACCTGGTCTCTACTAAAAATACAAAAACTAGCTGGGCGTGGTGCCGTGCACCTGTAATCCCAGCTACCTGGGAGGCTGAGGCAGGAGAATCACTTGAACCCAGGAGGTGGCAGTGAGCTGAGCTCGCACCACTGCACTCTAGCCTGGACAACAGGGTGAGACTCTGTCTCAAAAAAAAAAAAAGAAAAGAAAAAGACTATAAGGGCTGGTTGCGGTGGCTCACACCTGTAATCCCAGCACTTTAGGAGACCTAGACAGGCGGATCACCTGAGGTCGGGAGTTCAAGACCAGCCTGACCAACATGGAGAAACCCTGTCTCTACTAAAAATACAAAATTAGCTGGGCGTGGTTGTGTATGCCTGTAATCCCAGCTACTGGGGAGGCTGAGGCAGGAGAACTGCTTGAACCCGGGAGGTGGAGGTTGTGGTGAGCCGAGATCACGCCATTGCACTCCAGCCTGGGCAACAAGAGCAAAACTCCACCTCAAACAAAAAGAAAAACAAAAAACTGTAAGCTGATTCGAAGAAAAGCACTAAGTAAATAACAGCATGGGTGGTATTTAGAAAAGGCAAAAACCTTGAGGGGGCTAGGGAGTGACTCATGCTGGGTGCTGATCCAGCCCTTCTTTCTGCTCCTAGGGAGACAACTTGGACCAATTCATCCTGGCCGTGGCAGAGAGGATGGCCTGATTCCTGGGGGCTTGAGACAAAGGGCAGACACTGCCATTTCAGACATGGTACCTGAGACCTGAGCTGCAAAGCTCCACATGGCCACTAGGTGGTGCAGGAGGCTCACGGAGGAAAGGACGATTGCGACAGGGCCTCTGCTTCACACCAACCTGCCGCCCAGCCACCCTCACCCACCCCCTTGTTATTCTGATGGGAAAGGAACACAGCAAGGGGACCGGAAGGCCAGAATCCTCCAGGCTAAAAAACAGTCACAGGCAGCCCCTAGACAGGCATCAACCCTGGGCCATCTTGTACCATGTTGGGGGTCTGTCCTCCCTGGTTCTCTGCTGTCCAAAAGACAAAGGTCAGGAGTGAGCCAGGGGGTCCAGTCTTGAAACCTCTGTTCAGACCTCTCCTCCTAGAAACTTCTTCCACTGCAAGTGGCAGAATGCAGCCAAGTGCTGCCCCCACCCTGACTGTGGGTGTCCTCTCCACCAGGCAGGGTTACCTTTGTTTCCCAGCATTTAGGGAATATTCGTCCACCAGTCTGTCGTAGTGTGTCCTGATATCATCCAGACACCCGTTGTCCCCAAAGGCCCCCCACTCCATGTTGATGCACATCTGCCCCTGGTCCCCCTCCACCGTCTCCACGTTCTTCATCTCCTCCATGTAGCAGGCATTGCTGCCGGTCCCTGGAACACACGAGGGGGCAATGAGGAGCGGTGGCCTTGCATTTGGGGGTCTTGCAACTGGGCCTGGGGTCTGGGGCCTGAGGTTCCACAGGCAGGGGGCACGTTTTTTGTGATGAACAAAGTAATAGTTTTTCTTTCCCAATTTTGAAATGGAAAATTTTGAAATGTAAATGGAGAGTCTGAGCCACATCACCCAGAGGGCACCTGCTTAGCTGACTTTCAACCAAGAGCCAATGTGTTCACCCGTCCAGGCAGGTTTATGTTTATTTTAATAGAAGATGGCTTTATAGCAAAGAGATGGAGCATCAATGGTAGAGGTTTAGGCAACATTCAGACCAGAAGAAGAAATATATACGTACACACACAACATCATGCACACATGAATATACAATATATACATGCCTATATATATGCGTATAAAATATTAGGGGATTATCTTCTATCATACCATGGATATTCACTTATTTTCTTTTTCTTTTCTTCAAGACAGGGTCTGGCTCTGTCACCCAGGCTGGAGTGCAGTGGCGCAATCTTGGCTCACTGCAACCTCCGCCTCCAGGGCTCAAGTGATTTTCCCACCTCAGCCTTCCAAGTGGCTGGACTACAGGCACCACCATCATGCCTGGCTAATTTTTTAAAATTTTTAGTAGAGACAGGGTTTTGCCATGTTGCCTAGGTTCATCTCAAATTCCTGGGCTCGAGCTACCCTCTCGCCTCAGCCTCACAAAGTGCTGGGATTACAGGCGTGGGCACCACGCCCAGCCCCACTTATCTTTTCTCAACAAGGATGGTTGGTTGTGGACTATGCCTGCTCAATAAGCTTTCCTACATACCTTGGGATGAAGCCCACAGTTCAGGGCAGGACAGTGTCTTCAGCATTTCAAGGGGGGCTTTCAAAAGCAATGGTTTTTCATCATTTTTGTATCAGACCTTTGAAGATCAGAGGATTCTTCTGTGAAAAAGGCACCTTTCTCTGGGTGGACCCACACACCGCACACATGCAACCTGGCATATGTTTGCCAGGGGCTCAGGAATCTCTGACTTCCATTCCTGAACTCCCTAGAGCAGAGTCACTCAAAATAGAAGGACCACCGACCGTTTGCTGTTCCAGCCCATGAGGAGCTAAGAAACTGAAGGCAAGCATCCTGCAACTTTCACAGCAATTTTAATTGCCATGATATCCAAGCTTGTGGTCACTGAACTTGCCTCACTGAATAGACTGGACATTTAAAAACCAATCAACTAACCCAGGAAGAGTGCTTCACACACATACTTTAATATGCACCTGGATCACCTGGGGACCCTAAGAAGCAGATCCAGATTCAAGAGGCTAGGGCCAGGACCTGAGAGCCTGCATCTCTAACAAGCTCCCAGGATGATGCTAATGATGCACCCGGGAGCACCATCCACCCATCCAGGGTGGGATGTAGGTGAACTTTCATCGGGAGGGCACAAGACACACCCCCTGGCCAGACCAAAAGGGCTTTGGTAGTTTTCATCCCCTTTGAAGAAACTTAAGTAGAGTTCAAAGACTGTACAGTTGGATGATTTTTGTTCTTTGTTTTCTCAGCCCCCTTTTCACCCAAGGTTAAAACTGAGAGAAGAGGAGCTCCAGAAACGGAAGATGATGGGAGTGGGAGATGCAAAGAAAGCCAAAACATGGAAACCATACATCTTGCCTATGGAAATCCTGAGCAAAGAGATCAATTGATGGAGGAAAGAAAAAGTAGCTATGAAATGTAGCTGGAGCCTGGTGCCAGGAAACGGGCGGGCCTGACCTCCCAGGAGGGAAGGTGGGGCCTGCAGGAGGAGGAGACCTGCTGTGTCACTCTAGCTTTGCATTTCATACCCAAGCCCATTCATAGAAAGAAAGGGAGGGGCTGGGTGGAGAAAGCCAGACCCCAAACAACCTTTCCACCAGCAGCTGCTCCCTAGGTTTTTTAAAATTTCAACAGAAGCGAAAAGTGGCTTAACAATGAATGAAAAGTTCTTCCTGGCACCTGGAAGGCAGCCTGCTGGGGCCTCTTCCCAAGCTCTAGACACTCACCAAGTGATCCAGTAGCAGGGGTGCCACTGCTCACTCACAGGCAGAGTCCGCAGATGTTGGCTAAGAAACTCCCTGGGGTCTTTCCCAGCATCCCCTGACGCGAGGAGCAGGGCCAGCAGGACAAATGGTTTCCTCATAGCCCAAATCAATATGCTTCAGGAATTACGTGCTCGAGGCCCAGACCCCTAATGTGTTTTGGATTACAAGGCAACAAGCTGCAGAGACAACCCCTCTGCAACCCCCTTCAGTGGCTGGGACCATGCGCACACAGTGGCTGCTAAAGGCAAAATGGTGCCCAAGACCATCCTGCCCCTTTCCATGCTCTAAGTGTGGTCAGCATGGGAGGTGCTCTCTACTTCCTTTCCAGCCCCAGACTCCCTCCCCACCCCATCCCCCTGCAATACCTGACCAGAGCCCCTCCATACAAGGCCCATAGAGCTGCCATGTTTGCCAGGCCCGCTCCAGGTACCTGTCTCCACTCAAGCCAAGTGAGCCTTTTGGGGCCTCATTCCTGAAGAGTTCAGTTCTTGACAGTCTGATCATAAGCAATGTGTAGCATTATGGGTGTCTTAAGAAAGGCCCCCCCACCTCCCCCCGCCAGAGACTCTGCTGCCTTCGTCCAGCCCTGAACTCTGGAGCTGGTCAAGAAATGATACTGACAGATAAGACTACCCCATACAGAGGACCAAGCTGCTGGGCCAAGGCCCCACAAAACGGGGAAACCCCAGCCTTCCCTTCTGCAGGGAAAGAGACCTTCCAGGACACTCACCAACAATGAGTCCAACCTCACAGGTGGGCTCCTCATAAGCACAGGTCATCATGGTGCCCACTGTGTCGTTGACCACAGCTACCACGTCCAGGTCAAATTCCTTTGCAAAGAAAGGGACACAGCTTTAGGAATAGGATCACTATGCCTGGCTTGAATGCTGCTGGTTCTGTCTGTTGCACTGCAGTCAGAGAGCCACTGGTCATCACCTAAGATGGTTTTCTTACCAGCCTACAAAAAGGTAATGAATGTTCCTTCACAGACTAAACCCCTGCTATTAAGGATATATCTGAAACATGAGATCTAAGGAAGGGAAAGTATTCTACCCATTTTACAGATGATGATACTATTAGAGGAATCATAGAATAGGAGAGACAAGGGGCAATGGTCAAATAGCGTCTTCCCTTTGGAGTTTAAAGCATTATGGCCTTTCAGAGGGCAAAATGGAAAATATTAAACTCACTGCTCAGATTCTGTCCTTGAGAAATAGTCTGCAGGTGCACAAACGCACACATACAAGGATATTTACTGCATGACATGCAATAGTCAGAAAGAGGAAACAATCCAAGTGAAGATCAAATGGGCTATGTACAAGGCAATTCAGACACATGCTGGAATCCTACGCAGCCAGGAAAAAGAATGAGGTTGATCTAAATGCAATGATGAGGAAGGATACCTGTTTCATATTAAATCAAAAAAGCAATTTGTCATGTTGTATATATGGTATAATTCCTATTTTTAAGTGAGTGTGTGTGTGTGTGTTGGTATATGCATGGAAAGCAAGCTAGAAGAATTAACACTAATAGTTGTGAAGCAGGCAAAAATAGATCAGCAGGTATCCTTTCTTATTTAAGAGACAGAGTCTTGCTCTGTCACCCAGGCTGGAGTGTACTACCGCAACCACGGCTCACTGCAGACTCAACCTCCTAAGCTCAAGTAATCCGCCCACCTCAGCCTCCTCAGTAGGTGGGACCACAGGTTGTGCACCACTATGACGGCTAATTTTTTATTTTTTAATTTCTTATAGAGACGGGGTCTTACTACGTTACCCAGGCTGGTCTCCAACTCCTGGGCTCAAGCGTTCCTCCTGCCTTGGCCTCCCAAAGTTCCTCCTGCCTTGGCTACAGGTGTGAGTCACTGCACCCAACCCGCAGCTATATTTTCAATGAAATATTGTAAGTTGTGTAGCATACCCTTCCAGATGCAACTCAGCCCTTTTTCTTTTTTTTTCTATTTAACTGCAAAAGACAGCAGACAAATCAGCCCTCTTTCAGACACTCATTTCAGCTTCCCTGACAGCCTAGTGCCTAGGTATCTGTCTGCTCTTTAGACTGTTATTTGAAGTGTTCTGTTTTGTTTTGTTTTGTTTTTTAAAGTTCTTACTTTGCTCAGTGTAATGGGATTTGAAAAAAAGTCAAAAGAAAAAAATTTAAAACAGTCTCTTACTGACTCCCTCATTAATTAATGAGTTAAATTAAATCTTGGGAATTTTTCATTTTATATTTTTTCAATGTCCTCCAGCCAAAGACCACGAGAAACACACCTGTAATCTAACAAAGTTGGGCTTTACTGACTCATTGCAACACTGGAGAACACACCCCGGGGGCATCTTGGAAAGTGGCTTGGTGTGGTGGCCCATGCTTGGAATCCTAACACTTTGGGAGGGTGAGGCAGGAGGATCACTGGAGCCCAGGAGTTCAAGACCAGCATGGGTAACATAGCAAGACCCCACCTCTATTTAAAAACCCCAACACTTTGGGAGGCCAAGGCGAGCAGATTGCTTGAGCCCAGGAGTTGGAGACCAGCCTGAGCAGCATGGCAAAACACCATCTTTACCAAAAACACAAAAATTAGCCAGATGTAGATGCCCACCTGTAATCCCAGCTACTAGGGAGGCTGAAGCGGGAGGATCGCTTGAGCCTGGGAGGCAGAGGTTGCAGTGAGCCAAGACTGCTCCACTGCACTCCAGCCTGGGTGACAGAGTAAGACCCTGTCTCAAAAAAGGAAACTTTAAAATTCTAAAAATTTTTTTTAAAAAAGTTTAATTTGGATCTGTATCTGTGTTGTGGTTTGGGGGAAGGTTTAAAGAAGTGGGGCTTTGCTCTGGATTGGATATTGTCAGGAACCAGGGGCAATTCTATGGTTACAGACTGGTCTTATTCTTGTCTAAATCCATCATGGTCCCGGACGGAGTGGCTGTGTCTGATGTTTCTGCTCTGCAATTGTTTGTGGACTCTGTGAAATTGTTTGTGTTCCACAGGAGAACACCAAGGCCTAACTGAGAGTGCCAGGCTGTGCCTACCTGTCAGGGGCTGCTTCTCTCTTTTTCAATTTGTATGAGAGTCATGATTTACCTTTCTAAAAAAATAATAATAATAATCTTTTAACAACACAAACCTATGAGCCCTTATTTTATTGCGGGCAGTGGAGTCAGGAAATAGGGAGCTTTTCTTGGCCAGGTCACATACTTCTGTATTGTTAGAATTCTTTTTTATGTATTTATTTATTTATTTATTTTGAGATGGAGTCTTGCTCTGTCGCCCAGGCTGTAGTGCAGTGGCGGGATCTCAGCTCACTGCAACCTCCTCCTGGGTTGAAGCAATTCTTCTGCCTCAGTCTCCCAAGTAGCTGGGACTACAGGTGCGCACCACCATGCCTGGCTAATTTGTGTAACTTTAGTAGAGACGGGGTTTCACCATATTGCCCGGGCTGGTCTAGAACTCCTGACCTCATGATCCACCCGCCTCGGCCTCCCAAAGTGCTGGGATTACAGGCATGAGCCACCACGCCTGGCCTGAATTCTTTACAACAGGCAAATACACTTTTTAGAAGCCCCTAAAACAGTAAAGATTTTTAAAAACATTCTTTTAATAGTTACCTCTCTCCTTTTTATCGCATCCCTTAGTAAGGTGACTACATCGTGGCCCACGCAGTCTGTTGCCTTAAAACCCTTTGTCCACGTGATCAAGATTCCCTAAAATAAACATAAATAAAATAAAATAAAACATAAAAAGCACCAGGAGAGTCCTGTGTAATTAACCTGGAAGGGGAGAACACAAAATTCCAACCCTCCCTCCTGAGTCAACAACTGCTGAGGGCTTACAACATCGGAGACAGAGTTCAAACATCTGAGGACAAACCAATAAAATATGAATAGACCCTCCTCACCATCCTCATAGGGGTCTGAAATAATCCCACTTCACAGATGGAGCAAATGAAGCACATTAGGTAAATAGCAATGTCTAAGTTCACTCAGCAGATGGCAAAGACGGCACTCAATACTGGACAAGAGCCCAGATCACCCGATTCCAAGCCTGGTGCTGCCACTGGCATAACCAGCTGTACAGAAGAGTCTACTGACACTATAACTGAAGGATCCTAAGAGTTTAGTAATACTGTGCCTACCTAAAGTACATTTTAGCTTTCACTGGATTGAAGTTAAAACACTTCCTGGGGAAGAAAGTACACTGGGTGTGTGTTGACTATGATGAATCCAAGGTGAAGGTATAAGTGAAATGCTTTAAAAACAAACAAACAGATCTAACTCCTGAGCTCTAAAAGGGTTTCAGAAGAAAAAAGTCCCAAGTCAGCGACATAACTGGATTAACTGGTTTACAGAGGTAGGTGACCCTACCTAACTCTCCTAGGGCTGCTCATTAAGCCTTAAACCCGGCCTAAGACCCACCTCCAGAACTCCTGCCTGGTCACGTCTCCACCTGTGACACCCAGAGCTACCTACAGCTCTTCCAGCGTGATAGGCTGGGTCTTGCCTCCGTGACTCTGCACCATTGGTTCCTTCTGCCCAGAATCCACTCCCCAACCCTGACAGCATGGAGCTGGAGCCGCTGGTGTTAGGGACTCGGCTCCCCCACTAGACTGTGGCCTTCCAAAGGACAGGAGCTGTAACCTTCAGCTCTGAGCCCAGCCAATCAGTAGTCAGCAGGTGCTCAAGCTCTGATCCTGGACCCTGATTCATCCCATATATTGAACAAACATTTATTATCTCCTCTGACTGGACACTGTGCTAGGGCGTGCAGGGATACAGGTCCTTGCTCACGGAGTCTACCACTAGCAGAAACAAAAGACACTAAGAACTAACTGTGTAAGAAGTGTTATAAGCAAGGCAACAATCAAATGAACAGGGGGCACAGAAGAGGATGAGGTTCTTTTTTTGCTTGGAGGACCAGAAGGTTTCCCAGAAAAGGTGACGCTTTCAAAGAGAAAAGAAGAGAGAAGAGTCTCAGTATGCCCTGCAGCCTGTGAAATAAAGCCTGGCTCAACCCACTGTGACTGTGACTGTCATCTAGGAATGACACTGAGGCTGGAGAAGGCCTCAAGGGCCAGCCCACCCAGGCCACAGGGGACTCAGTGCTGCCCGATCACTGAGCCCTCAGAACAGAGACTCACCGCGTCCAGACTCGTCTGCTGGCAGGGAAATGAGAACGTGAAGCCCAGAGGCATCCTGGGGCCTTTGATCCCCATGTAGTCCAAGAAGTCAGAGATGCAGGAGACAATGTGATCAAACAGCTGCAGGGGAAAAGAAAGGATCGCCCGTGCTCTCTGTGGTTTTAATTTTATCAGTGCACATGGACCAAAGTGTGTATACACACACACGTAGGAAAACACACCCCACACACATGCAGAGTGAGCCTCCTTTTCCAGAATCTTCTCAGCCACCAGAGTGTCACAAGCCAGGCATGGCAAAAAGCATCTGGTGCTTCTGGGCCACAAAGACACAAATCCATGTGGGCATCCCGTGGCGGATTTTGGTCATCACGTGACTGCCGGTGCCACTGGCCGTGTGTGCAGTGCACATGCACTATGGTTTTGTAATCTCACCTCTTCCCCAGTGCCCTGCATGATTTCAATAGGAATGGCGTAGATCTTGTTGTGCATTTCCACCGTTCTCTTTTTCCCACTACGGATTTTCACCAGCAGCACACGGAAATTGGTTCCTCCAAGATCCAGGGCCAAGAAGTCACCATTCTCTGTTGCAGTCAAAAGCGTAAAGAATGTCAAAAACAGCTAAGTGCCTCTTGGCAGCCAGTAACCCCAAGATTCCAGACTTTCAAGGGGAGAACCCCATAGCAAACATAGAGGAGAAGCTGCAACTCCTCCCTTTAGGACACAGCACAGACTCAGAGGAAGAGTGGGCACCACATCTCTGACCACCACAGACTTGGAGCCACACTGGGAGGAGAGCATGTGAGTAAACCACCTGTCACAATACACAGACTTCACCAGGGCTGCAACAATGAAAATCTCCTACAAAAAATAATAATTTATGTCAAGGTGTGGGGTATTTGCAAAAACAGCTGCATCATTCCCTTCCCTGCATGTGCAAAATCCTTCTTTGCAACATGACTGCAGTTCCTCCCACTGAAACATGGAGTCAATTTCTCCTCCCCTGGGATCTAGCCCAGCCCTAGGATTGTTCAGGCCAACAGAGTGTGGCAGAGGCAAAGCTGAACCTATCCCCAGCCTGGGCTTCCAGGAGGCTTTGAAGTCTTCCCCTCTCCCTTGCAGCCCTTGCTGCCACCACTTGAACAGCCAGGTGGCCCACTGAAGGATGAGACACAGGGCCAGGGGCCCCTGCACCCCAGCTGACAGCCAACTGCTGGACATGTGGGGAAGGGCGTCTGAGATCTGCCTCCCAGCTGACTCAACAGCTGACTGCAGATGCAGGAATGAGGCCGGCAGAGGTCAGCCAAGCCTGGCCCTGATGAGCAGAACTGTCCAACTGACCCACAGATGCATGAACAATAATAAAGCGTGGTTGTTTTAAGCCACTAAGTGTGAGGGTGGCTTATAATGTGGTATTAGGTAACTTACACATAGGACACATTCCTGTCACAAACATTCATTACTCCAAGGACCCACCTGAAAAGCTCTTCAGATTCCCCATAATGATCAGCTCCAGTGAAAACTACCAAGGTTAGCATAAAGGGTTGGATTTTGTTCTACAATTTGCCTGAATGCGAAACTCCCCAGGCCCTGAATGCCTCATGCATACTCTATCAAGATTTAAGAAGGGTACACTGAGTGTTTATCCTTCTGCTGGCTTTCCTTGGCTTTGGGAAAACCTAATCAGTGCTGTGGGATTTGCCCAGCTTTTAAGAACACTTCTTTTTTATTCATTTAATTTTTTTTGAGACAGGGTCTTGCTATGTTGCCCAGACTGGTCTTGAACTCCTGGGCTCAAGCAGTCCTCCCACCTCAGCCTCTTAAGTAGCTGGATGACAGGCGTGTGTCACCTTGCCCAGCTAAGAGCACTGTTCTGAGCAGGGCTGTGGTTTTAGAGATAGCACTTGCCTGGGAGGTCTGACCAGGAAAATTAAACTGCCCTGAGTCACACACATGACAAATCAGTTAATAAAAATGGAAAACAGAGATGTGAGGGAGTTTCTAGCTCTGGCAAAATCGTGCATCACCAGTGTGAAGGCATCCACTGGCGAATCCAACCTCCCCCACTGCGGCTCAGTCCCTGGCAGGAGCAGGACAGGCATGTCAGCCCCCAGCAGGCCCTCACCGGTCCCGTCGGGAGTTCTCCGGACGAAGGAGGGCAGCATCTTAACCGCGGCATTGTTGTGCGTCTGCTTCCTCAGCCCCAGCTCCATCTCGGCCCGCATCCTCTTCTTCACCTCCAGCAGCATGTCCTTGGTGAGGTGGAAATGAGCCAGGGTCTCCTCTATCTGCCGGTGCTGCTCGGCCAAGCGGTAGGCCACCGCCGTTACCATGGCAGCCCCCTTGCCGCTGCCACTCTCCGAGAGGAGGAAGCGCACATCGGAGTCTGGCACCAAGCGCCTTAGAGTCTTGTGGAAACGCCGGGAATACCTTGTGGGGGCAGGGGGGACATTCCACAACAGCTGGACTGAGCATTTATTGGGGACCTCTGGCCACCCTTTCTTTCTCCACTCTTTAACTCTTTTTTCTTTTCCTTTTTTTTGAGACAGGGTCTTGCTCTGTCACCCAGGCTGGAATGCAGTGGCACAATCACAGCTCACTGCTGCCTCAACCTCCCAGGTTCAGGTGATCCTCCCACCTTAGCCTCCCGAGTAGCTGGGGCCACGCCCGGCTAACTTTTTTGTATTTTTAGTAGAGACAGGGTTTCGCCATGTTGCCCAGGCTGGTCTCAAACTTCTGGGTTCAAGCTATCCACCCGCCTCAGCTTCCCAAGTGCTGGGATTACAGGCATGGGCCACTGTGCCCAGCCTAATTCCATTTTCTGCACCTGCTTTTTTCATTACACAAATCACATACATCCACTGTAGAAAAGTTAGCAAATGCAGAGAGGTAAAAAGGAAAAATGAAATCGTTCATAATCACACATAAAAAGAGAAGACTCTCATTATTACATGAGTATCACATACAAAAAATTCCAGGTCTAAAAAGATTTTGCCCTCCACCATGACAGGAAGATAATACAGCACAGTGGTCAAAAGCACAGTGTTCAAAAGTCAGATGGGGCCAAGTGCGAGGTGGCTCATGCCTGTAATCCCAGTACTTTGGGAGGCCAAGGCAGGTGAATCACCTGAGGTCAGGAGTTCAAGACCAGTCTGGCCAACATGGTGAAACCCCGTCTCTACTAAAAATATAAAAATCAGCTGGGCATGGTGGCAGATGCCTGTAATTCCAGCTACTCGGGAGGCTGAGGCAGGAGAATTGCTGGAACCTGGGAGGCAGAGGTTGCAGTGAGCTGAGAGCACACCACTCCGCTCCACTCCAGCCTGGGCAACAGGGCAAGACCCTGCCTTCAAAAAAAAAAAGGTTAAGATGATATACTTCATGTTATGTGTATTTTACCACAATCTAAAAAAATTCTAATGTCATGCTGCAAATCCCTAGGCTTTCTTGTCCAAAAAATTAGCCAAGAAATTACAAAGAAAAGAGAAAGAAATGGCTAATAAAAGTTTCATTATCAAGAATTTTGCAAATACTTTAAAAATATTTTAAAAATACAATTACGTCCTTGGCTCAAACCCTATCCCCTCAGCAACACAAAACTATTTCTCTCTCTTTTTTTTTTTGAGACAGGAGCTCATTCTGTCCCCCAGGCTGGAGTGTAGAGGCACAATCTCAGGTCACTGCAACCTCTGCACCCCCATGCTCAAGTGATCCTCCCACCTCAGCCTCCCAAGTAACTGGGATTATAGGCACACCACCACACCCAGCTAATAATTTGTATGATTTTTTGTAGAGCCACATTGCCCAGGCTGGTCTCGAACTCCTGGGCTCAAGCAATCCACCTGCCTCAGCCTCCCAAAGTGCTGGGATTACAAGTGTGAGCTGCCATGCCAGGCCAGAACTATTTCAATTGAAGTCGACATTCTTTGAGCCATCAACAGAACTGGGTGTGAAGGTGCAGTACTGACATGGGTGCTTCACATGCACATTGTATTTATATGTACAGTGGGAAACAATTCTGAAGTCCTGTGCAAAAAAATCATGTCACAGGCTAGCATTAAAACTTATTAAATAATGACTTAGAATTTCCCTTTAGCCTTTTAAAAAAAGTACAAGCCACGTTCTCACAGGACAACGTGGCTTCTAAAACTAAGGTGAGATGGCATGAGGACTGGCTGGGGCCACTGACAGACCAGAAGGCTGTGTGGGGAACAAAGCACCTCCTTGCCAATGGGGACAACTTACAGCTCCTGCAGCTCCAGCTCTCGGAGGCCAAGCACAGACAAGCTGCCCATTTAAAAAAGTAAAGTCTGAGGGTTTGCGGGGTTTTAACAGGAGCTTCTGAAACAAGAATGTGGGTACCACATCTATGACCCAAGGTCCTCCTGATGAAATGCGGACGAGAGACAGACACATTCCACCCAGAGGAGCCAACAGCTACAGAAATCTCCATCTCGACTTTTGACAGGGCGAGGTAACGACAGAGTGCAGAAGCAATACCAGCAAGAATCGACTAAGGGCGATACTTCCCAAGGGGGCGACGCTGACCTTATGCCCAGAACTAAGCATGTTATTTATCTATTTATTTATTTTCAATTTTTCGTAAAGATGAGGTCTTACTATGTTGCCCAGGCTGTTCTCAAACTCCTTCCTCCTGCCTCGGCCTCTCAAAGTGCTAAGATTACAGGCATGAGCCACAGCCCCTGACCACCATTGTCTTGTCTGCCGAAAAACGTTTACCGGGTACAAAAGTCTGATCTCTGGAGGAGGTCCCTACCCACAATGGGTACAGAGTGCCAATGACAGCAAAGGGCAGACTCACTGTGGGTGCGTCTTGTAAAGAGATCCGTCGACACCAACCGTGGTCCGCAGCCTGGGTGTGCCCTTGTTATCACGCAGGCGGTTCAAGATGGCGCCCAGTGTGGCAGCCACCAAGTTGGCTGAGCGAAATGAGACAATGGTGCAAACGTGCTGGACTGAGACACAGTCATCATCGGACGGCTCCACTCCCAGGCGGGTCAGGATTTCTTTGGCATTGTGGAGGCCTTCCTTATTCCTGTGAAGTTAGAAGCCAATACTGATGCACTGAGGACCACATGAGGCAGTGCAAAGCACTGAGGCTCAAAGGTGCTGGAAAGGGACAGCCCCACTTACCATGTGTGGGATGGTATGGGATGGTATGGGATGGTATGGGATGAAGACTGTCAAATGCCTGAGAAGAGCCCAGGAAGGGTTCTCCTCCATAAGAAATGCCAGGTAGTGATAGGAAAAACTGTACCAGGTTGCACTATGCCAAGCCAGGACCATGAAGAGAAGTGGAGAGGCAAGACTATGTGGCCTCTGAACAGGTGGCGAAATGGCTGCCACCACCCAGGGCTCATGAGGCTCAGGAGAACCTCCCACTCGTGGGGTCTGTGAGTTGCCCCTGGATGCTTACACATCCTTCCTTGATGTCTCTCAGTCAAATTGTAATTTTCTGTACACGTGTTTTGTGTATCTTTTGTTGGATTCATTCTGAAGTACTTTATAGTTTTGTTATTGCTGCAAATGGTGCCTTTAAAATATATATGTATACACACAGGTATACATATACACACACACATACACACAAACACATATACATACACTCTATCTTTGCAGCTTTCCTGTAAATCTAAAATTATTCTTAAAAATGTGTTTTAAAATATGTACATATTTTTATTATTGCTGATAGAAATACAGTTGACTTCTGTGTCTTATCTCCAGACATCTTTTTTTGACAGTTTTTTTTAAATATTTAAAAACAAAACCAACCTCGCCCCAAATAACCCCCAAACAAAAAACCAGATTAAATAAAATGTACAGTGAATATACATTTGGTACATTTGGGTATCCAGCAAACATCTGTATGTGCAATCAAATACTGTGTCTGTTACTGCGGCACGAACCTCAAACAAACAATATACAAGTGTTCTGGGAGGGTCGGGGGAGTCCCAAGTTTTAACTCTGTGGGGTCTAGGAAGACAAGATGGGGAAGTGAGAGAATGGGGAAATCAATTTTGTTTATCTTAATTCTGTCCATATAAATATATTCATAAAGACCAAAAAAGGAAAGGAAGCTTGGGATGTTAAGGTAATACGAGAATAGGAGAGTGTGGGACTTTCCCAATTCTACCTGACCAAAAAATATGAGAGAAATTAATTTTATGATGGGAGAAGAGATTTAAAAAATGATAGAAGAGGATGGGGGCTGGGCACAGTGGCTCACACCTGTAATCCCAGCACTTTGGGAGGCCAGGGTGGGAGGATCACCTGAGGTCAGGAGTTTGAGACCAGCCTGGCCAACAAGGTGAAACCCCATCCAGACATCTTTTTAACCTCTCCCGTCATTCTATTCATTTGTCTGTAGATATTTTGGGGGTATTCCATATAGACTTTTACCATTTGCAAATAATGACAGTTTCACTTCTTTTTTGATTCTCATACCTTTAATTTATCTCTCATCTTTTCTTTAAAAACAAAAACAAAAACGAAAACCCACTGGCTAAGACTCCAGTACAATGCCAAATAGAAACTGGTGATACTGTCTCGCTCCTGATTTTAGAGAATGCCTCTAACATCTGCTCTTGTAGGATGTTTTTATAGTTTTTTTTTTTTTTGAGATAGCCTTTATTATAATATACATGCTTTCTTGAGCTAGCTGGGTTTGTGTTTCTTGGTAACCAAAGAGTCAATACCAGAAACAGGCCAAGAGGAAGGCATGCATTTCCTGACTTGGCCAGTGATTTTCAAGACAATCCACGAGTCTCCCGCTCCCCTTCCTTCCCAGCCACTGACCAGGAGACTCATGAAAAGGGATGGCTAGAAACTCAGGAGAGTGATCATACAACAAACTCCAGCACATGGATTTGGCAGAAGAGTTGGTCCAGATAAACCCCTTTCCTCTTCCAGCAGCTGCCTTCTCTAACCTCAAAGAGAGCTGATGCAAATCTTCATAAGGAGACAGAGAATCCCGGGTTTCTTGTGTGATGCCAAGGGGCTGCAGTTAGTTGCTGGCTGGCTCTGTCCTTCCTTCTAACTGTCCTGTCTCATCTGTTAACTGGTGTTTCTCAAACTTGCACGTCAGGGCACATTTCTGGCTGTTAACAGGTTTCCTCTGAAAGAATGTGTGTGTGGCAGGGAAGGGGTGGTTTCAAGCACAAAAGAAGTTTGGGAAATGACAAGTCAAAGCAAACTGGGTTTTCTTTAATGTGTTGATGATACTATAAATCTGTATTTTTATACTTTATACTTCTTATTCTTTTTTACTGTGAGTCTGTATTTATTTTACCATAATATTGTAAAATGGAAGATAAATGTGCCATATTCCCAATCCTATTGGTCAAGGAAGTCTTTTTTCAGGGAGCACCTAATTAACATCTTGAGGTTACTAAGGTGCCCTTAGTGCCCTCAGTGCCCTCAACACAGTCTGGAGGTCTCCGGACTGGAAGTGGAAGGTGGAATTCCAAAAACCCAGGCTCCGGGCTTTACCAGCTCCTTGCTCCTTGCTCGAATAGTCTGCTTCCTGGACGCTAATCTTACCCTGAGTGTGTGTGGAGGGTGGGGGTGATGGGCTGATGGGGGTGGGAGAGGAGGCTGCTCTTGTAGCTAGACAGGAAAATCACCTGTGCACTTGAGGCTAACTATGTCATTCTTTAATGAACCGCCACAAGTGCCTTCAGGGAGTCCGGCCCAGAATGGGTCAACTAAGAGTGAGAGGACACGGACCCAGAAAGCCATGACACTCTTGAAGGAAAAGCCACCAAACTTGGACTCAAGAAGTAACAAGGGACCAATTGCTCTTCTCTGCCCCAACACCCCAAGAAAGCCTCGAGGGGATGGTACCTACTTTTCGATGGCTGACACATCACTGGTGTTAAACTTCCCTCGGGTGAGCAGCTCCGGGGTGATCCGCCCTTCAAATAAGAGGCCCTCCTTGGCCATCTTGACTAGGATCAGTCGAACCAGCTCTCCCAAGTACATGCCACTGACCATCTTCTCAAACCTGTGGAGAAAGGCACACCGGCACTTGTCAGCCTTCCTCTGCGCCCCACACACGAGGGCTGGGACAGACATAAAAGGAATGGGAAGCCCCGACTCACCCCTCACCAGCCCCCAGCCTCGCTGGCAGGCAAAACCATGTGCTTGAGTGACTGAACAGCAGAGGGAGAGGGATCAGAAGCCAAGCCGACTGTGGAGAGGGCAGGAGTCATCCAGACCCCATGCCTGTGACTAGGAGAACACCATGGGCAGGAGCAGGCAGGGAAGGCTGCCTGAAGGCAGGGGGAGCGTTCGGATTTAGATTGCAGATGTCAAGAAGGCCCCAGATAGAAATGTGCAAAATATGATAATCTCCTCCTAAACTGTATGCTATACTTTTTATTTTTTATCTTTATGTATGTACGTATGTATGTATTTACTTATTTATTTATTTTTTGAGACAGGGTCTCACTGTCGCCCAGGCTAGAGCGCAGTGACACAATCTCGACTCTCTGCAGCCTCAACCTCCTGGGCTCAAGCCATCCTCCCACATCAGCCTCCTGAGTAGCTAGACCACCACGCCCAGCTAATTCTTAAAAAATTTTGTAGAGGGGGAGTCTCCTTATGCTGCCTAGGCTGGTTTCGAACTCATGGGCCCAAGCGACCCTCCCAGATGCAAGCTACAGCACCTGGCTTGTATGCTATACTTTTCAAAGAACTTTCACCTCCACTCCTATGGGAGACCCCAAGCCCTGTGGATAGGAGGTGGCCAGGAAGTATTCTCCCCATTTCCCAGCTCAGAAAGGGTAAACAGCTTCTCCGAGGGAAAGGCAGCCACTCCCCCTGGGGCCGCTGTCAGGACATTTGTTAGGCACCTCCCTGGCATGATTTTCTCCTTCTCCGGCCAAAAGGATCAAGAATTTGCTTTGAGGAACTCACTCCTCCCCCACTGATGTTACCCTAAACTCCAGGGCTGGGCTCTGCATACTGACAGCCAATCGGCTCACCGCACAGCTCCAGCCCCGGTCAAGCACCGACCAATCACAGAATGAGCCCAATGCTGCAGGGGAGAGGCAGCCAGGTGTAGAGATAGAAGCCAACACGCATTGCTGAAGGCCCAGCCGGGAGCTGGCAAGAACCAGGGCTCGATGCCATATGTGAGCCAGATTCAGCCCCCGCATCCTGGCTGACGAGGGGCCAGGAGGAACCCCTGAGCAGGGCAGATTGAAGAGGTGGGCGCACATCAGAGCAGCCCGCCGCTCCTCTGCGGGAGCCCAGCTGGCACACCCACAGCTGGCTGTGACACAGCAAAACAATCTGTTCCAACCAGAGCCGCCCAGAAGCCAAGGATGCTGCCGAGACCTGAGCACCCGGCCCTCAACCATCAGCACAGGGCACAGAGCCTCCTTAAAAACACAGTCCTCATTGTTCCTGCTCCTGACAGAACCAGACATGACCGCCTGGCTGCAGCCAGGCAGAGGATCCCTGGCAGGACAGTGCCCTTCTAAGTCTGGTGCCACCCCAGGCTCCTGTGGGAACAGCCTCTGTGTAGCCCTGAACAGGAATCTCAGCACTGGTGGAGGCCTGGCAGAGCCACTACTGAGCTACTCACCCTGGCCTCCCTACCTGTGCAATGAGATACTGACTGCTTTCCTGTAAGGTTATATGGAGGATATGGGTTAATATAGGTCAGATAGTGCTACAATATCTGGCTAACAATGAGTGCCTGTGGCCCTTCCTATGTGTCTGACACTTTTCCCAGCACTTTACCTGTATTAATTTATTTCATCCTCATTACAACCCTAGGAGGGAGACATTAGCATTATCCCCATTTCACGGATGAGGAAACAGAGGCACAGAAAGGTTATATAACTTGCCCATGGACAGGGCTAACAAGTGGCAAATCCACATTTTGAATCCAGTTAGATCTAACACCAGAAGTTGTACTCCTAACCACTGTGCATTCCTGCCTGTCTCATGGACCGTGTCACTCAATGTTAGCTGTCACTATCATGCTAGCAGCCACCTAGGACCACCCTACCCCAGCTTCTCTGCCTGTTCTCCTCCCTAGGCAGCCTTCCCTGTTGGGCAGTGTGACAAGAGAAAGGGCATTCCCCATAGGATGGGCTAACATCAGCCTCCTGGCACCCTCTGCCCGCTGCTTTTCACTCTGCCTTCTAAAAACGCCCAGAACAATCTGCTCCCTTTTCTACATGGCCTATTACACACATGGATACTGATACCCCCTTTTCCAGATAGAGGCCCACGGCCAGGGTCTGTCCTTTCCCAGTCCCTAAAGGCCCTGTTAGAGCAGCAGAACAAGCAAATAGCACCTCTCACGAGCTTCTCTCTGTTCAAACCAAAGCTCATGGAGACTGGCTCCTGTTCCAACAGCATGCTTCCCATCTGCTCAAGTGAAATTAATGAAATCGAGCAAGTCATGATCTGCCTCTCAGGGCATGCCACCTGTGATAACTGAACGGGTAATGCCCGGGCCCTTTTCCTTGTGATAACTGAACAGGTAATGCCCAGGTGTCTCAGCAGTCAGACACCTACGACCACAGACAGGCAGTGAGAGGCGGCGCGGCAGCGTTCCAACCAATCGGCCTGCTGGTGGGCCCAGGAAGGGCTGAGATGGGGGAGGGGAGCATCATCAACCACGAGAAGTCATGGGCAAGGACCTGCACACCAAAGAGGAGCCCTCAGCACCCTGGGTCTGCTTCAGCTAGAAGCCCAAGGAAAGAAAAGAGACAGAGGCCCATGGCCAAGCAAACCAGGACCAGAGCTGCCGAGAGATTCCATGGAGCAGCAGAACCACAGAAAGAAAAGGCATCTGGGTGCTGACTTGAAGGCGCACAGTTACTCAACCACCATCCAGGCCAAAGAGCTCTCCTGAACACCAACCACCAGCGTTTGCTGTTGCAGTCACTGCTGTTGCTGTGTTGTTGTGTGGGGTGGGGGCTCTGCATTTTGAAGGATGTGATAAGGAATCACAGGGAAAAAGGATTCAAGATCCCAGAGATTCCAGGCAGAACACAGAGCAAGAGCAGAAGAGCAAGAAGCCCAAGCAGGCCGGGTGCAGTAGCTCGCACCTGTAATGCCAGCACTCTGGGAGGTTGAGGCAGGAGGATCACCTGAGCCCGGGAGTTCGAGACCAGCTGGGCAACATAGGGAGACCCAGTCTCTATAAAAAAATTTTAAAATTAGCCAGGCATGGTACTGCTGCCTGTGGTCCCAGCTACTCAGGAGGCTGAGGCAGGAGGATCACCTAAGCCTGGGAGTTTAAGGCTGCAGTGAGCTGAGATCACATCACTGCACTCCAGCCTGGGCAACAGAGTGATACCCTGTCTCAAAAAAAAAAAAAAAAAAAAAAAACCCTCAAGGAAACAAAAGGGAAGGAGAATTAAAAATGATATAAAAGGTGGGGCTAACTCCACAGTATAAGACAAGCATGTGGCAAGAATATCAAAGGCCTGGAATATAAGGGCGAGACAAGGAAACCAAAAGACTGATCCCTTTTAGAAACAGACCTTCTGGCTCTGGGGCAAGGTGGGGCCTGAACACTCAAAGCAGGTTCCTCTGCTGCCTCCCAAATGCAGTAACTACCAATGAAGGCAGGAGCCACATAGCTATTATGACAATGTCCTCCCTGTCCACTGTATACAGTAGGTACTCAGTTAAATGCTAACTCCAATCAAAGCAAATGGAATGAGTAGCTGTTGGTAGTCTAGAGCCCACTTGGGCACTGAGAGCCTTTGCACAAATCTAACACACTGAGATTTTAAAACCTGGTTAATGGCTGGGCACGGGGGCTCACGTCTGTAATCCCAGAACTTTGAGAGGCCGAGGCGGGTGGATCACCTGAGGTCAGGAGTTCGAGACCAGCCTGGCTAACATGGTGAAACCCCATCTCTACTAAAAATACGAAATTAGCTGGGCGTGGCAGCAGACGCCTGTAATCCCAGCTACTCGGTAGGCTGAGGCAGGAGAATCACGTAGAACCTGGGAGGCAAAGGTTGCAGTAAGCTGAGATTGCGCCATTGCACTCCAGCCTGGGTGACAGAGCAAGACTGTCTCAAAAAACAAAACAACAACAACAAAAAAAAAACCCTGGTTAAAAATTGGAATCGCCCAGGGAGCTTTTACAATACAGAGGACTGGGCAACCCAGGCCAACTGAATCATTAGTGAGAGGATGCCTGGACATCAGTATTTTTTTTAAAAGACCGCTATGTAACTCTAATGTGTACTCAGAGATGAAAAATCACTTCCCTAGATCCTCCCTGATTACCAATGAGAAAAGATTCTGGAAGCTCACTCTGAAAACCTCAAACCTTCAAACAGGGCAAAAATCTCCAAACCTACACCAGACCACACCTCAACAATGAGTCTTGGGTCACCTCTGTCCTATTCTAGGGCCATAATTTTCCCATCAGTCAAATGGAGCAAACGTCTTTCCCTGCCACAAAGAGGATAAAATGGCTTTCAAGAACTAGGCATTCCATGGAAAAACGACATAGGGAAGATCCAAAGATTCAGATAGAAGCCTGGGGGCACAGCAAAAATTTGCTTAGGCAAAAAAACTCTTTAGCCTACAGCCTATTTCCAGGAATATGTGATGCAACTTGGGAATTTGTCATTTCCTTGGAATTGTTCTCAATGAGACCTGGCCTACAGTATGCAGTAAACTAGTGATATGGTTTGGCTGTGTCCCCACCCAAATCTCTTCTTGAATTCCCATGTTGTAGTGGGAGGGACCCAGTGGGAGATAACTGAACGTGGAAGCAAGTCTTTCCCACGCAATTCTCGTGATATTGAATAAGTCTCACAAGATCTGATGGTTTTATAAAGAGGAGTTCCCCTGCACAATTTCTCTTTGCCTGCTGCCATCCATGTAAGACATGACTTGTGCCATGATTATGAGGCTTCCCCAGCTACATGGAACTGTAAGTTTATTAAACCTCTTTCTTTTGTAAATTGCCCAGTTACGGGTATGTCTTTATAGGCAGTGTGAAAACAGACTAATACAACTGAGAAACATATTCGAGAAAAGAGATTTTGCCCCAACCTTTCACTTTCTCATCTGTACCCCCATTTAGCCACCCACTCATCTCTCATCCATCATCAGCCACCCATCCATCCATCCATCCCAAAAATATTTATTGCAAGCCAACTGTAAACACAGTTTATAGTTTAGCCTTGGGATACAGTTCATCTCTTTGGAAAATTTCAGGCAAACATCAATGGACAGCAGAGAGATCCAAGTTTACACCCAAGCCATGCAGGGTTCCCAAACTAAGGCCAAGGATAAGGGCCTGGGCATTACCTGTCGAGTTACCACAAGTGGCATGCCCCACATGCACTTCTAAGAAAAGAGACTTCTCATTAAGTGACTGATAGTAACTACAGGTACATAACCTCTTATCTGAAACCCTTTGGGGTCACATGTGCTTGGGAATGTGGAGATTTGAGAATTTTAGAGATGCAACAGGGTATACATGCCATGTGTCACAGAATACCGTATCCAGAGGTGCCTGAGGCAGCACTGCCATCAAGCACATTCAGGGCTATTCAGTGAAACATACAAATAGGCACAGTAATAAGTTCATGTCATGCCAGTGGGGTCAATGGATTGGGCGGGGTGGGGGGGGAGGTATGGTAAAAAACCTTTGACTGTCAGAGCTTTGGAACTGGGGTCCCTTGTCACCAAGCTGGTACCACAGTCTCAGCCTGCAATGGTGATGCTCAACTCTGGGTGTAAGAACTTGGGAATTCCCTCACTGAGAAACCTAGTTTATTCACTGCTGCCACCTCCACTGGTGGGGAGCTCGCCATTGATGAAAATCCATTAATTCAGGTGGAAAGGCCAACTGTCCAGCCTGCAGTATTGAGATCTTTTGGGTCATGCATTTCAATATGGCTAGTAAATTCCTGTTTCCCTCTAGCATCAGGATAAGGGTTATTAGGTCTACAGAGTCAGTGAACATCTCTCTGTAGGTTGACAGTATCCAACTCTGGGATAAGGCTACTGGGAGGCTGAATAGATCAGAGAGAGCTAGCAGCATGCCAGCATCACAGAGAAATGTGAGCAGGCACTTCAGGAAATAAGTGGCTCAGAGAAAGCAATACCCACTCTAACCTGAATAATATCACTCTTACTTCTGTTCTTTATCAACTCTGGTGTGTCTATTTATGCTTGACATTGGAGATACGGAGGTTGCCATAGGGAGAATGGAGGTTGCTTCTCCATTCTCCCTAACGTCTACATGACTTATACTCTTCTTACCCCAACTCCTCTGCACAACAGATATTTGCATGTCTGCCCTACTTCCCCATCTAGATTGTAAGTCTTGGGAGGGAAGGTGCTGTTTTGGATCCTCAGAGCCTAGCACAGAGCTCAGCACATAGTAAGTGCTCAATAAATATGTGATGAATGAATGGACACTCATCTCCCTTAGATGCCCCACATACCATGTTGGCCTCTCTTACCATGAACAGCAACACTTGTGACTACAGCATAGAGATATTTTTTAAACCTTACATTTACACTAACTTTCCTGTGCTTTGTTGGGGAAGCATTTTTGAACCATTCATATTTATTAATTTTTGTGCAGCAGGGGATAATTTGAGGATTTTTTTTTTTCAGGGGCTACTGAGCTCCTGGGCTCCCATTCACCTCTTGATCTCCTCCCCTGACCACCAGTACCTGCTCAACTCTGGCCCCATTCCCCATCAGATGGGTTCATTGTGAGCCCCACACCAAGATGCATCAATGCTTCTGTGCTTTTCGTTTTCATGATGTTTTACAAGGACACAATCATAGTGTAATTAAACAAAGAGAAGATTATTTTAAAGGTGCTTTTCAGCTACAGACTCTACAGCTGTGCATCTCACCAAACAAGGAGCAACAAATAATGCAAATCTGATGGGCTTTAGGCCGCGCTAGGTGGCTCACGCCTGTAACCCCACCATTTTGGGAGGCTGAGGCAGGCAGATCGCTTGAAGTCAGGAGTTTGAGACCAGCCTGGCCAACATGGTGAAACTCTGTCTCTACTAAAAATACAAAAATTAGCTGGGCATGGTGATGCATGCCTGTAATCCCAGCTACTTGGAGGCTAAGGCAGGAGAATTGCTTGAACCCAGGAGGTGGAGGTTGCAGTGAGCTGAGATTGAGCCACTGCACTCCAGCCTGGGTGACAGAGCAAGACTCCGCCTCAAAAAAAAAAATGTGACAGGCTTTTCTGTTTGTGATCACTTGGCTTTATGCCCTTTTCATCTCCCATCCCAAATCTTTCATTAAATGTCCCCTAACTCACATATGTGGTTAGAAGCAAAAGTCAAGGACTCACAGCTGTTTTCCAGGGTTGAGGGATCCCCGGTCTATCTCCCTGTCAAACTCTGTCCGGATGTCTTCTAATGATCCATCGTCTCCAAAGGCTCCCCATTCTGTATTGATACACATCCTCCCCTCGTCTCCTTCCACCAGATCAATGTGCCTCAGTTCCTCCATGTAGCAAGCATTGGTGCCAGTGCCTGGGCAGGACAAGATCAGAAGCTATGACCACACAACAGGGAGGGTGCAGAGCCACCTGGAAAGATGGGCCGAACAAATGGATGGGCAAAGGGGAATACATTACCGATGATCAGGCCGACTTCACAGTGCTGGTCGTCATAGCCACAGGTCATCATGGTGCCCACTGTGTCATTCACCACAGCTACGATGTTGGCATCATAGTCCTGGGGACAGATAACGGGGTGTCATTGTCCACTCACACATGGGAGCAGAGATCACACACCTTAACAGCGCTTGGCAGAAGTGCTCCCGTTTTCAGAACCCCTGCTTTTGTGAGTGGTGCTGGTTTCATTACAGCTGGTACTCAAATTAACTAGATCAGAGCATGGTGATTAAATTATGAAAACCTCACAGTTCCCTTAATTACCTGGCTTAAGAGTCTTTGGGTAGTGGGGATTTTACTCATGGAGCTACATTCCTCTGCAAACCTCCACAGGGGGTCCACGTCCCCGATAAGGCGGGCTCCTCTGCCCTTGTTCTAAGCACAGCAGGCTGCATCCGTCACACCCACTCCCTGAATAGCCCAGCACTCCTGTCAGGAGGTGACCCCCTGCTCCAGACCTGGGTCCTCCAGGCAGCACCTCCGAGAGCTGGGCTTTGCACCATCCCCATCCCCACCATTCCACACTGTGAACCCTCAACTCTCCCCTGCCTGGGTCTTCAGGCTTTGGCACTACTGCCCCCCAGGAAGGGCACTGGTCTGTTTTAGAATGCAGCCCTGCTCCCCACACCCCTGCATGGCTGAGGCAGAGGGCCCAGGAGAAATTACCCCTCGCTTTTTGATGGCTTTGTTAAGCAGCTTGACCACATCTGCTCCTTCCACTCCGCTCGCTTTAAATCGCTTTGTCCAGGTGATCAGGATGGCCTGCAAAGAAGAATGGATGGGGCTGGATGAGGGCTGGGAGGCCTCCAGCACCCCAAGGCCCTGGGCATTGCTCCAGGACAGGGATGAAGCAGAAGCCCATAGGGGCCAAGTGGCTCCTCCCAGATCACACTGGGCTTGGGGAGGGGCCCAGACTCATTTCCATCTCCCAATCATCCACACAATGGGCTTCTCTGGGGGCAAAGATAGGGTGGGGAGAAACCTGCTCACAATATCCAGTTCACTCCAGAAGAAAGCAAGTGGATGTGGGGACAGTAATGCCACATGGCTTGCCAATCTAACTGGATGCCAACTGCGCAGCCAGACCTATTTTAAAAGGGAGCAAGAGAAATCCCTGGCCCCCTTCCCCACTTCCCAACCAGACCCCGGCTTCCAAAGCCCTGGGAAAAGAAAGCCAGAGCCAAATTGGAAAAAGAAACAAAATGCTAAGATAATTCTTGGCTGCTGAGCTTTTAAGAGCCAGGTCCCAGACATTTAGGGAATGATGTGGACTATACATGATTTGTGCCTCTTCACCAGCTTTGGGACTTAACCTCCATTTGTAAGTGGTGACTCCCCTATTTACACAGTATGATCCTATTTCACTTTGCATATTAGCAGAGAAACATCAAGGATAGACATCCAATGGTAAACATTCTATAATTTTATCTTACTTTGATAGTTTTACATATTGCTTTTGCTTTCTTAAAAAAAAACTAAAAAGATATGAGAACAGAAAAATAATTGTTATACTTGGCTGTTTTACTCTGAATGGGGCAAGTCACTATAAATGCAGCAGGGTTGGAAGATTCACGGTCCAGGCCCCGCAGGCCTGCAGAGGTAGCTCAGGGATAGGATTCTGAGCACATGGGCCCCGCCCCAGCTCACGGTGGGAGCCACACAGACTGGAGTATGCACCAGGGAGGGCAGCCCTTGATGAGAACTGGTGGTTCTTTGCTCAGTAGCAACTAAGCTAAGTCAGGAACTGCAAAAGCCCTGGACACTGTCTGCCTCCTCTCAAGCAGCCCTCTTCCTCCTCCAAAGCCTCAGAGAACCAGGTGTTGTGGGACAAAGGTGGGGCTGGCAATCTGGAGACCTGGTCCCACTTCATACTGTCTGCCCATTTCCTGCTGGGCAGTTCCCTTCACTCCCCTGAGGTTCACTGTGCTCCTCTAGAAACAGGGAGCTGATCTAGAAGTGGACAATCTTGAAGGTCTCAGCCAGCCCTAAGGGGTAACATGCACAGGCCTCTGGATGGGAAATTGAGGGTCTGTGCTCCACTGGCGCCACAGCAAGTACCCTGGCCCAGCCTAAGAAGCATTCTCCAGAAGGGGTGAAGGCTGGCAGGTGGACGCCCCCCACCTCTGGCTCCTTCTCTGTTCACAATGCCCCTTCTTGGGCATGTCTGCTCCACCCTGCAGGCTCTCGTGCCCAGGAAGTCATTCCCTCCCACCTCCTGCAACACTTCTGTCCCTAGAAGGCTGCACCTTCATGGGGAACAGGCTACATCTGCTGTTACGGGACCTACTGTACGGTAACATTAAACCTCAGCACTGCAGGAATACAAAATAAATACACTCTGGCCATTCTCTCCTAGGGCCTAGCCCATGCCTGGCACAGGGATGGCACTCAGTCAATAGCTGCAGAGAGCACATGTGAACAACGGTGAAACGCAGTCCACCAAAGTCTCTTCATTCCAGGCCCACCTCTCACAAGGGAAGGGGAAGGGGGAGTGACTGTCATGTCTCAGTTCTCAAAAGCCAAGGGAAACTTGTACTGACAACAGGCCTTGCCAAAGGGTTTGGAAGGACACAGTGGAGGCCAAACTGATCTGAACACCTTGGAGGGGCGTTCTCAGATACCAGAACCAGAGCAAGAGTCTACATATGGCCACAGCTTCCTGAAAGCATAACAGGTCAGACAGAACATCTCGGAGGCATTTAGACATTGTTGGAGGTGGGTGGAGCACTGGATGGGAGGTGGGGCCTGGGACCCTGGTCCAAGGCCTGCCATTAATAAGCCCTGTGACCCTGGGGAGGCCTCTGCGCTCATCTTGGCCTGCTGTGCTCTCAAGCCCCTTCTTGCTGATTCCACAAATTTTACAGATGTAAGGGTTCCAGCCACAGGAAGCAGTGCCCAGGAAAGGGCGCTTACCCTAATGGCATAAAGGGACCCAGGGGTGCTCCCTGCAAGTGTGGAAGGTGCCCTGAGCCCAAATGCTACTAATTTGCAGCAAAGTAGACCAGTTACGAGCATGGGATCTTCCTGGCTAGGTGACCTTGGACAGGTTCTTAGCCCCTGAGACTCAGTTTCCTCATCTGTAAAGTGGGAATCATAAGCACTTAACTCATAGAGATGCTTGAAGATTATGTGCACTACCTGTGAAGTATGTATTAAAACAGAGCCTGGCCAGGTGCAGTGGCTCACGTCTGTAATCCCAGCACTTTGAGGGGCCGAGGCAGGCGGATCACCTAAGGTCAGGAGTTTGAGACCAGCCTGGCCAAGATGGGGAAACCCCATATCTGCCCAAAATACAAAAATTAGCTGGACATGGTGGTGGGCACCTGTAATCCCAGCACTAGGGGGGCTAAGGCAGGAGAATTGCTTGAACCTGGGAGGTGGAGGTTGCAGTGAGCCGAGATCGTGCCATTGCACTCCAGCCTGGGCGACAGAGGGAGACTGTCTCAAAAAAAACAAAAAAAGATAAGGTCTCACTCTGTCCCCCAGGTTGGGGTGCAGTGGCACAATCATGGCTCACAGCAGCCTCGATCTCCCAAGCTTCTCCCACATCACTGGGACTACAGGCACATGTTAACGCACACAGCTAACTTTTTGCACAGATTGCCCAGGCTGGTCTTGAACTCCTGGGCTTAAGTGATCCTTCTGCTTCGGCCTCCCAAAGTGCTGGGATTACAGGCATGAACCACTGCACCCAACCCCAGAATTCATATTATTAGAAGTTTATTCATGGGTGGTTTGTGTTTGTGGTGTGTGTGGTTTCTGTCTTTCCATGTAAAAAAAGAACAAGGCTGTATGTATTTATTTTGTATTCCTGCAGTGCTGAGGTTCAGTGTTATCATCACAGTCCATCCTTGCTGAATGAATGAATGAATGAAAAAACAAATAGATGACAAACAGGAAGGTGGGTATAACAAGTCACCTCGGAGGTCGCCAAGGGCATCCCTGGGGCTGGAGCCACTGATCAGCTCCACTATGGAGAGGCAGCCCTGGCACCTGAGGGACAGGGCCCTGAGCATATTCGCAGTAACCAGGGCAGTTTCCAGGTAAACATCACACCATGCAATTCTGGCAAAGAGCTTTCCCACCTCTCTCCACCACCATTAAACCTACTTTATTTTCCTTTGCTTGCTTAAGATTAATAAATGCTTCTGTCTACCTGGTGGCCAAAAATACCATGATTTGTCTCCAAAAATACATAAATAACTAAAGTTTAAGTGAAAAAGTAAACACTATATCATGATACCACACTAACTTCTGCAAATGTTTCTTTAAAAATACCAGACATGCAAACCATTCTGCCAACAAAGGGGAAAAGTTGTGGAGAAAAGGGCTTGTTAGCTTTTCCATCCCGGGGCATCTGCAGAGCCCGATAATCCCAGAACATCCTTACCTCATCTATTTTGGATTGTTGGCAAGGAAAAGAAAACGTGAATCCCACAGGTAACTTCTTGTCCTTGATCTTCCTTTTCTCCATGAAATCTCCCAGGCACTCAGCAACATGATCAAAAAGCTGAAGGAAACATGAGAGCAGTCAGGGGGCCCCAAAGCAGGCTTAGCATTTCATAGAAAAATATAAACCATTCCCTCCCACACACACAGAAAGGAATACATCTACCCAAACAAAAAGTGCTCGTACTCCTGGGACCTGGTGGCCCTGTCTGAAAAGCCATGCTGTGTGTGAATGCAGAGAAGAGTCACTTTTCAAAAGCTACCCTGTGGGCAAGTACAGCTCTTAGGAAGCAATTCAAAGCCTTCAAACAGAACTGGCCTCTCAGTGGTCACTAATATGCAACATCTGGGTACTGAGAAAAATGGAAAAATAACAGAAAACCAGCTATGCCTTCATAACACACAGGTCACGGATCTCCACCAGCCACCAGGTGGAGTGGCCTTCCCGCCCCGCCCGACGCCACGCTCTCTGAAAATTTCAGAAACTCTGAGGGCAATTCCACAGCCTCTAGCCCACTGGAGTGACTTAACAATTCAGACCGTCATAATGTTACTTTTTACTGAAGTGTCTTATGCATACCCCAAAAAGTACACACATCCTAAGTGCAGAGTTCACTGGATTCTCACAAGCTGCAGCTATCCATGTAACCAGCACCCAGATGGAGAAACACGAGATGGAGAAACACCTGTAATATGCCCCCTTCTGCCCCTACAGTCACTACCGCTACCACCCAGCCCAAGGGCAACTGCCAGCCGCCCCGACGTCTATCACCCTCAGTTACATCTGCCTGTTTGTTTGGTGTGTCTAAAGGGAAATGAGACCGTGTGTGCTCTTTGGTGTCTGTGTTCTTTCACTCGACACCATGTGGATGACAGTCATCCACGGAGTTGTCTTTGACAACTGTTCATTCTCATTGCCACACAGTATTCCTTGGTATGAATATACCACAATTTATCTACCGCATTGTAGCTTAAGCTTGCCTGTGCTATAACATGTTATCTATGACTTATCAGGTACATACATATCTTAGGAATCTGCTAGAAAGAGCCTGGAACACTGGGTCCCTAGCTTCTACATGAATACTGCCCATGAGGAGAGGCTCGACACCTCTAAGGTAATCTTTTTGGATCTCTCTAATAATTCCCTTCATCTCTAAAATATAACCAGGGCCAGGCATGGTGGCTCACGTCTGTAATCCCAATACTTTGGGAGGCCAAGGCAGGAGGATCACTTGAGCCCAGGAGTTTGACACCAGCCTGGGCAACAAAGTGAGACCTCCTCTCTACAAAAAGCTTAAAAATTAGCCAGGCATGCTGGCACATGCCTGTAGTCCTAGCTACTTGGGAGGCTGAGATGACATGATCCCCTGAGGCCAGAAGGTCAAGGCTACAGTTAGCCATGATCATACCACTGCACTCCAGCCTGGGCAGCAGAGTGAGACCCTGTCTCAAAATATAATCAGAACAGAAGATAATATTCTGTGTGAGTTCTAACCAGAAGAGTGGTTAGTAGAACTAAGAACCTCCCTTCTTTATCTCTCTGCCTCTAGTAATCCAACCTGAGCGTATATATATACACTTTTGGCAGCCATGCCACAGCCTAGCTAACCCCTTGTCTCTTTCACATGACTCTCATGACACTAGACCTCCCTTACACATGGCAGTGACACAGCCATGGAGCTTTTTGGAACCCAGAAGAAGGTTGTCTTAGAAGAGCCAAACCATAGTCACATGAAGTGGCCCCAGCCCGAACTCCCAGACAAGGCCAGCTGCCTGAAGGCTTTACTTGCAGGGCCTCATGAGGGGGCCAGAAGTCATTACTGCTGTTCCCATCTTTCCCCAGATCCCCCCCAAGCCAGCTCTAAAGTCGGACTTTGTTGCCAGAGTAAAAGAACACCTGGTCAATTTTAATGTAGGACCTTCTATCCCTGAGTCACTATTACTCAGGCTTCAGAGCAGCTGGCATCTTAGGCTGAGTTGACACATGACCCTCCCCAGAGAAGCCGGCTAAGCTTCCTGCGACCTACATTGCAGACTGATATAAACTCATTACTAAGTTGGTCCTCGCGCCCCACGCCATCTGCACTCGGAGGCTCCAGACTCTCCTGCAGCCTCACGAGAGAAGGCCGGGTGAAGGCAAGGCTGCCTCAGGAAGGGGCAGGGAGGCACCTGGGAGAACTCAGCCTGTAGAAATGGATTCCCATGAATGGGACCTGTCGCCAGTTCCCGGATCCAGGCCAAACACAACTCCCCAGAGTGCTCCATTGAGAAGGAAAGGCCGTTTCTGGAGTGCTGGTGATCCAGGGTGACAAGCCTGCCCAAAGAGGCAGGAAGTGACCCACCCCAGGCTAGACTATGTCTGCGATCAACCAGGAAAAAAAGTCACCTAACCACTCTGAACTCAAAGCTTTAGTGTCTTAAAAAAAAAAAAACATTATTTTCTCTTCTTGCCTGACAACACACTCTTTATTTGAGAAATACACACACTATGGCCAGGCATAGTGGCTCACATCTATAATCCAGCACTTTGGGAGGCTAAAGTGGGAGGATCGCTTGAGTCCAGGAGTTTGAGATCTGACTGGGCAACCTGGCAAGATCCCATCTTTAAAAAAAATTTTTTTTAATAATTTAAAATAAAAATAAAGACTCAGTCACTCTTATTAAAGATGGCAAATGATGGCTAATACGAAAACTTAAAACATTTACTATTCAAAATTCCCACAACTAAGTAAGTGATATTTTAAGAATGTTCCATTTGTGCTTCTGAATTTATTAAAGCTTAAAAGTGCTCTGGGCTGGGTGTGGTGGCTCACACCTGAACAGGCAGTTCCAGACCAGCCTGACCAACATGGAGAAACCCCATCTCTACGAACAGTACAAAATTAGCCAGGTGTGGTGGCGCATGCCTGTAATTCAGCTATTTGGGAGGCTGAGGCAGGAGAATCACTTGAACCCGGGAGGCGGAGGTTGTGGTGAGCTGAGATCGCGCCACTGCACTCCAGCCTGGGCAACAAGAGTAAAACTCCGTCTTAAAAAAAAGAAGAAAAAAAAGAATTTGCTATAATGGTACTACATTATCATGATTATCATCATCATCCTCTTTTCAGGCTGCTTAAAAGGAGGAGAGGAAGAAACAGAGACAGTAGGAAATAAAGTGATTCTAGGACTGAGAAGAGGGGACGATGGGGATAGAGGCTGGGAGAGACGAAGAGGGCAGTGGTAAGAAGGTGAGGGTACTCCCTTAATTAACAAACCTTGCTCCTAAAAGGTCAAGCCAAAACACACAGGGAATGTTTGTAAAACACACAGGGAATGTTTGCAGCACAGGGTGAGTCTCAGTGTTGAATGCGCCAGGCTTAGGTAGCTCAACCCAAGGACCTTGGGAAACAGAGTGATAGGCCAGTGTGTGTTCCAAACAGAAAGTGCAGGATGCCAAACCATGGGCTGCTGGCCACCTGCAAGGAGAAGCAACGCAGCAGCCAACTGGGCATGGTCAAGAGACCTACCAGCTGGCAGCCTTTGTGCAGGCGCCAGATGGATGGGCCAGTCTCTGCAGCCCAGTAAGGGGAGTAGCAGGGGAGCCCCTGGGCAGGGCCATCCAGTAGTGATGCACCCAGCTTTGGTGGCCTACTATAAAGTGGCTCACCTGCTCTAGTGACAGTGTCACCTGTGACACTCACTGTGACATAATCTGAAGGGCTCTGAACCCAAATCCCAGGGAGCAGGTTAGCCAGGATTAGCCCTTGTCTCTTGGACAAAGAAAAGGCTTGGTGGCTTGCTCCAGGTCCCACCCACAAGAACTTAAGAGCACAGTAGAGTCAAGAGGAGAAGGCTCCTGGGTCTCATCTCGAAGTCCACCCCAGAACCAGAGTTCCCTGGAAATCTTAGTCATGAACCTTGCGGTGAGCACACCCTCCTTAAAGCAAACATTTGGCCAGCTCTGAGTACATATGCTGGACAGCAGCCACAACTCAGGAGGCGAGCCAGACTGGAGGAGCCAGAATGTCTACAGGAGAGAGGAGGAGTGCACCTTGCCCCACAACGGGCTTAGGGACCCAGAAATGACTGAAAACCTGCAGTGGGCTGCCTGAGCCCTGATCACAGGGTCCTCAGTGAGCTACAGACCCACCACTCCCCGCACCCAGAGAGGAGGGGGCAGGTGGACAGGCCCTTCCTAGGCATGCCCACAGCCCCTTGGGCAGGGAGGAAGGGCAGCCCTTCCTGGGGGCCCAGCGTGGGGAGCCCCAACAGGAGTGTGAAAGGAGGGGACCGTGATTTCCCTGCTTCCTCTGCTTTCTGTGCCAAGGGCTTGTGCAATGGTATTCTAAATCAGGTAACAAGAAGCCCCCGAATAGCCCAGAGCTGTGAGCCCTCATTCCTGCCCGACAAGGCCACAGCCATACCCTACAAGGCCGGGGCCTCCAGTAAGTGGGTGAGGCCAATGACCAGGAGAAAGGGGCATTTTCACCCAGGGCTCTGCTAAACCTGCACTGGGGAACCGACCCCAGGATCCACAGGGAATGAGTGCATTTACCCAACAGAGCTGCGGAGCCTCCCTCCTCAAACCCAGACTCTGCTAGTCCAACAGCCCACTTCCACTACACCAGTTTGCCCAGACGGAGGGCCTCTGTTTAAGCAGAGCCCCCATGCAGGCTGTCACATCCTCTGCCCAGGAGTCCTTTTACATATGCATCTATGAGGGACTCTTTCCAGCAACCCTCTTCCAGGGGCTTGGGATGCCAGTGCTTTGAGGCCTGGTTCCTGGAGGTAACCGAGGGGATGCTGGCCCGACAGGGTGACCCGGAGGGAGCAGGGACCCACCTGGCTTCCACTGCCGTGCACGATGTTCTCTGGGGTGTCATAAACCTCGGACTCCATGTGAACATTCTGGTTTTTCTCATGATTCACTTGCACCCGCAGAATTCGAAAGGAAGACCCACCAAGATCCAGGGCAATGAAATCTCCCTTTTCTGTTTAGGGAGACAACAGGTATCACATGAGATTCAAATGTTAAGGGGAAGCCACATACCATGCCCGCTTCCTGGCAGGGCGTAGGCCCTGTCTGCCTCCCCCTGCCACATGCTGTTATCAGCCAGAAAGCAGCAATCATGCAAACTTCATCCAACCACTGCCATATACGCAGAGTAGGCAAAAGAAACCCTATCCTACCCCAGAGTCCTTAGACAGAAATAGCTTCAAGCAATCCCGGTCTCTTACTTCTGACTATAGGGGAATGGAAGTACTGAATTAAGTACAAATTCCCACCCCATGTTTCTCTAGTTTCTTAACCTATTTCAAAAACAGCACTGCTATGCAGAAATAAAAAATCACACCGCATTTCAACTCAGACAAAGCCCTACATCTGAGGTCCACCCAGTGCCTGCCCTGGGTCTCTGCATGTCAGCTCTGACATCGATTATTCCAGGGTTCTGCTTACTCCTCAGGGTTGTGTTTTATTATTGTGGTAAAATACACATCGCATAAAATTTACCACTGCAACCATTTTCAGGTGTACAATTCAGTAGCATTAAGTACATTCACAATGTTGTGCAACCATCACCACTATTTTCAAAACTTTTTCATCACCCCAACACAAACTCTATAACCATTAAGCAATAACTTCCATTTCCCCTCACCCTCAGTCCCCAGCATCCACGATTCTACTCTCTGTCTCTATGAACTTGCCTATTCTGGATATTTCATACAAGAAGAATCACACAGTTATTTGTCCTTTTGTGACCGGCTTATTCCTCTTAGCATAACATTTTCAAGGTTCATCCATATTTTCAGAATTTTACTCTTTTTTTTTTTTAATTAATAGAGACAGGGTCTTGCTCTGTCACCTGGGCTAGAGTACAGTGGTGTGATCAAAGCTCACTGCAGTCTCAAGCTCCTGGGCTCCCAAGATCCTCTCACTTCAGCCTCTCAAGTAACTGGGACTATAGGCAGGTATGAGCCACCCTGCCCCCAATAGAATTTCACCCTTTTTTTTTTTTTTTTTTTTTTGAGACAGAGCTTCGCTCTTGTTCCCCAGGCTGGAGTGCAGAGGCATAATCTCAGCTCACTGCAACCTCCGCCTTCCAGGTTCAAGTGATTCTCCTGCCTCAGCTTCCCGAGTAGCTGGGATTACAGGCATCCGCCAGCATGCCTGGCTACTTTTTTTTATTTTTAGTAGAGACAGGGCTTCACTATGTTGGCCAGGCTGGTCTCAAACTCCTGACCTCAGGTGATCTACCGGCTTTGGCCTCCCAGGGTGCTGGGATTACAGGCGTGAGTCACCGTGCCCGGCCTCATTCCTTTTTAAGACTGAATAATATTCCATTGTATGGATCCACTACATTTTGTTTATCCTTTCATCTGTTGATGGACCCTTGGGTTGTTTCCACCCAGAGGATGCTTTTAACAGAAGTCCCTCTTGGTCACATAAAAGTACCAGTGGCCAAAGTACTGGTCTGCTATGGTTACCTCCCTCGGGAGTGACATGTGCAGCACTGGGGTGGGCCTCAGGGGGCAGAGCAGGACTGTAGGCTGAGTCCATCGGACAGCAAAGGCAGGCAGCCATGGGCAAAGTTCCAACCATTAAGCTACAGCCATTCTCTACCCTTCATCTCATTAGTTACCCTCACGATGCTCCCAGAAAAATCAGTTAAGATATGTTTCACTCGTGATGCTAAGGTGACATCCCCACTGTCCTAATATCTACCACGCCAGGGGTGACGGCCACCCCTGCCTTCCACAGCACATGATCCACCAAGCTCTCAATCCTATGGCAGTAAATACTAGACTGCTTTGGGGCATATCATTTTCCTAGGCAGGGAAAGATTTTTATCATTATATCTTATGTAACAGCATTATTGAAATTTAATTCACATACCATATAATTCACCCATTTAAAGTATACAATTCAATGGTTTTTAGTATATTCAGAGTTATGCAACTATCAGCACAGCCAATTTTATAACATTTTCATTATTTCAAAAAGAAACCCTATACCCTTTAACTATCACCTCCCAAGCCCCTCATCCTTCTCCAGCCCTAGGCAACCACTAATCTATTTTCTGTTGCTATAGATTTACCTCTTCTGGACATTTCATATCAATGAAATCATACAGTGGCCAGGTGCGGTGGCTCATGCCTGTAATCCCAGCACTTTGGGAGGCTGAGGCAGGTGGATCGCTTGAGCTCAGGAGTTTGAGACCAACCTGGGCAACATGGCGAGCCCCTGTCTCTACCAAAAACACAAAAAAGATTAGATGGGCATGGTGGTGTGAGCCTGTAATCCCAGCTACTTGGAGACTGAGGTAGGAGAATCTCTTGAGCCCAAGAGACAGAGGTTGCAGTGAGCTGAGATCACGCCACTGCACTCCAGCCTGGGCAACAGAGTGAGGCCCTGTCTCAAAAAAAGAAGAAAAGAAATCATACGGTATATGACCTTGTATGACTGGCTCATTTCACTAAGCAAAATGTTTTTAAGGTTCATCATGTTATAGTGCATATGAGACTTTATCCCTTTTAATGGCTGTTACACTCTATAGATATAACACATTTTATTTATTCATTTGTTACTGACAGACATTTGGTTTGTTTCTACCTTTTGGCTACTATGAATAACACTACTATGAATATTTGTGCCCAAGTTTTTGTGTGGACACGTTTTCATTTATCTTGGGTATATATACCTAGGACAAGAATCGCTGTCAAATAGTAACCCATGTTTAACTTTTCAAGGAATTACCACCATTCTTCAAAGCAGCTGCACCGTTTTACATTCCTACCAGTAATGCATGAAGTTTTCAGTTCTCCATGTCTTCATCGACACTTATTATTACAGTCTGACTTCTTTATCAATTTGCATTTCTCTGATGACTAATGGTGTTGAGTACATTTCTATGTGCTTACTGGCCACTTGGAGAAATGTCTATTCAGATCCTTTGCTCATTTTAAACACTTGGCTTATCTTTTCTTTTTTTTTTTTTTTTTTTTTTTTTGAGATGGAGTTTCGCTCTGTTGCCCAGCTTGGAGGGCAGTGGCTCAATCTCGACTCACTGCAACCTCTGCTTCCCGGGTTCAAGCAATTCTCCTGCCTTAGCCTCCTGAGTAGCTGGGATTATAGGCGCGCACCACCACGCCTGGCTAATTTTTGTATTTTTAGTAGAGACGGGGTTTCACTATGTTGGCCAGGCTGGTCTCGAACTCCTGACCTCGTGATCCGCCTGCCTCGGCCTCCCAAAGTGTTGGGATCACAGGCGTGAGCCACCGCACCCGGCCTCATTTGTCTTTTATATGTTGAGTTGTAAAAGTTCTTTTTATGTTCTAGATACAAATCCTTTATCAGACATACGACTGGCAAATATTTTCTCCCATTCAGTGGATTGTCTTTTCTTTTTTTTATGGTATCCTTTGATGCAGAAACATTTTTATGTTTGTTGTTGTTGTGTTTGAGACAGGGTCTTGCTCTGTTGCCCAGGCTGGAGTACAATGGTGCAATCATGGCTCACTGCACCGTTGACCTCCTGGACTCAAGAAATCCTCCAGCCTCAGCCTCCCAAGTAGCTGGAACTACAGGCATACGACCACACCTGGCTAATTTTTTTTTTTTTTAGAGACAAGGTCTCACTATGTTGCCCAGGCTGTCTCAAATGCCTTCGCTCAAGTGATCCTCTTGCTTGGCCTCCCAAAGTGCTGGGATTACAGGCATGAGCCACCAAGCATGGCCAAGTTTTAAATTTTGATGAAGTCCAGTTTTACGTTCTTTCTTTTATTGTTTGTGCTTTTGGAGTTGTAGCTAAGACTCTATTGCCAAATCCAAGGTCACAAACATTCAAACCTGTATTTCGTTCTAAGAGTTTTATTAGTTTTAGCTCCCACATTTAGGTATTTGATCCATTTCAAGTTAATTTTATACATGGTATGAGGTGTAGGTCAAACTTCATTCTTTTGCATGTGGATATCCAGTGTCCCAGCACCATTTGCTGAAAAGACTATTCTTTCCTTCATTGAATAGTCCTAGCATTCTTGTCAAAAGTCAATTGACCGTAATGTATGCATTTTTTTTTTTTTGAGACGAAGTCTCACTCTGTTACCCAGGCTGGAATGCTACCCAGGCTGGAATGCAGTGGCATGATCTCAGCTCACTGCAACCTCCACCTCCCGGGTTCAGGCGATTCTCATGTCTCAGCCTCCCAAGTAGCTAGGATTACAGGCGTGTGCCACCACAACTGGCTAATTTTTTTGTATTTTTAGTAGAGACGGGGTTTCACCATGTTGGCCACGCTGGTCTCAAACTCCTGACCTCAGGTGATCCACCAGCCTCGGCCTCCCAAAGTGCTAGGATTACAGGCATGAGCCACCACACTCAGCCTGTATGCATTTATTTCTGAACTCTCTATTCTGTTCCATTAGTCTACATGTCTACCTTCATGCCAGTACCACATGTCTTGATTACTGTTGCTTTGCTGAAAATTTTGAAATTGGCAGTGAAATTCCTTCAGCTTTGTTCTTCTTTTTCATGATTGCTTTGGTTATTCTGGGTCCCTCGAGCTTTTAATTTTCAACACAAAATAAGGTTTGCTTTCTGTTTTTAACAATAAAGCTGACTTATCTTTGTATTTGATTCTACCAAGCTATAAGCCCTGACACATTGCTATATTTCTGGAACTTACAATGGTGTTTGGAATGTAGGTAAAAACTGAGCAAATACTTGTGGAATTAATGAAGGTATAAAGAAATAAACAACAAACCACGGAATTCTCACATTGAATGTCACTGTTCCTATCTTTTTTGTTTGTTTGTTTGTTTGTTTGAGAGGGAGTCTTGCTCCGTTGCCCAGGCTGGAGTGCAATGGCGTGATCTTGGCTCATTGCAACCTCTGCCTCCCAGGTTCAAGTGATTCTCCTGCCTCAGCCTCCTGAGTACCTAGGATTACAGGTGCCCACCACCATGCCTGGCTAATTTTTGTATTTTGTAGTAGAGATGGGTTTTCACCATGTTGGTCAGGCTGGTCTCAAACTCCTGACCGCAGGTGATCCACCTGCCTTGGCCTCCCAAAGTGCTGGGATTACAGGCGTGAGCCACTGCACCCAGCCTGTTCCTATCTTCTTTCTCAAGTTCCTTGAGGGAAAGACCACAACTTGGGATTCTCTGTCCTTGGCACCCAGGACAGCTCAGCAAATACTCAGTAGCTGCCTGGTCACAGGGACTGGTGGTCCATTCATTCATTCATTCAAGGCACCTGATATGGTTAGGCTTTGTGTCCCCACCCAAATCTCATCTTGAGTTGTAACCCCCACAATGCCCACACATCAAGAAAGAGACCAGGTGGAGGTAACTGAATCATGGAGGTGGTTCCCCCCATGCTGTTCTCGTGATAGTGAGTGGGTTCTCATGAGACCTTATGGTTTTATAAGGAGCTCTTCCCCCTTTGCTCAGCACTTCTCCTTCCTGCCGCTTGTGAGGAAGATGCATTTTCTCCTTCCACCATGACTGTAAGTTTCCTGAGGCCTCCCCAGCCATGCTGAACTGTGAGTCAATTAAACTTCTTTCCTTTATAAATTACCCAGTCTTAGGCAGTTCTTTTTAACAGTATGAAAACGGACTAATACAGCACCCCTGCTTGCTGTTTATTAAGCACAAAGCAGTTACGCCATCATGTGAGACACACACAGAGGAAAACCAGAGTATGTTTTTCCTTTTCTCTACTCACCACAACACAGAACAAACCTGTGACCCTGGATGCATGTGGGTTTTTCCCCACACACCAAGCAAGTAATTCTGCAGTGAATTCTCCAGTGAACACCAGCTCCATGCTCTCTAATTCAATTCAATTATTTCACTAGCTACCTGGAGATAGCATCATATCCCACAGGTCAAGGGCTCGTTCACACGAGGCTGCCCTCCCTCCAACTTCAGACACCAGTCACAAGCACAGGTTGTGGCCTGTGCTTCTGGCTGATCACTATAAATCGGGGTTCCTACAACCCCCTCCTTGCGTTGCATTAGTTTGCTACCGCAGCTCACAGACCCAGAAAAACACTTCACTTACATTTACATATTTACTATAAAGGATATTACAATAAATACAGATAAAGAACTGGATGGAAGAGATGCACAGGGAGGGGCATGGGAGAAAGGGCAGGAGTTTCCATGCCCCCTCCAGATGTGCCACCTGGGAATCTCCATGTGTTCAGCTAGACAGAAGCTACCAGAACTCAGTCATTCTAGGTTTTCTTCTTTTTGCTTTTTTTTTTTTTTGGTTTTGTTTGTTTGTTCTTTGAGTCAGGGTCACACTCTGTCACCCAGGCTGGAGTGCAGTGCAGTTGCATGATCACAGCTTACTGTGTTATGCCCAGACCGTTTGTTCCCCAAAGAAGACCACCAGAGTCCAGAGTCAAAGCCAAGCGGCAAGGATCTTTACTACAAGTTCGAACCTGGTCCCTCCATTCCACCGCATACAAGAGGGCCCCGAACAATGCGAGTGTTTGCTAGCCTGAAAGTTACAGGGGAACAAAGGAATTCTTTTGGTTCCCGCTCTTTCAGTAAAACTTTGAACGGCTGTCCCCTCATCTGTCCCCTTATCGGAGACTTTCCTGGTGGTGTTTGTACTGGGCTTGTTTGTTTTGAGCCCGGCGCTGAGGAATGTGCCCGGCTCTTTTCAACTGCAGCCTCAACCTCCAGAGCCCAAGCGATCCTCCCACCTCAACCTCTCGAGTAGCTGGAACTACCGGCATGTGCCACCACATCTGGCTAACTTTTTTTTGTATTTTGTGTAGTGACAGGGTTTTACCATGTTGCCCAAGCTAGTCTCAAACTCTTAGGCTCAAGCGATCCACCCACCTGGGCCTCCCAAAATGCTGGGATTACAGGCGTGAGCCATCATACCTGGCCTGTTTTAGGTTTTTGTGGAAGCACCATTACACAGTTGCGATTGATTAAATCATCGACCATTGGTTTATTCGCTCTATTTTCAGGCTCTCTCCCTCCCTGGAGGCGGCATGGGGGTTGGGGCTGACAGCAACCCTCTGATCACATGGTTGGTTCCCCCTGGCAACCAGCCCCCCATCCTGAGGCTATCCAGGGTCCCACCAAGGAACAAAAGAGACTCTCCTATCACCCAAGAAATTCCAAGGGATTTAGGAGCTCTGCGTCAGGACCAGGATCAAAGATTCTCCTAGCACCTGTATTGCTCAAGAAATTACAAGGGTTTTAGAAGCTAAATGCTAGAGACTAGGGGCAGAGACCAACATGTATATTTCTTATTATTTCAAATATTGGTTGGTTGTTTTTTTAATAACAGTTTTATTGAGATATAATAATATAGCATACAATTTTTACCCATTTTAAAGTGAAAAATTCAGTGGTTTTCAGCATATTTACAGAGTTGTGCAACCATCACCACTACCTAATTTTAGAAAATTTTCATCACCCCAAAAGAAATTCCATACCCATTAACAACCATTCACCATTTCCTCCCAACCTCCCTATCTCCCAGCAACCACTAATGTACTTTCTGCTCTACAGATGCCCCTATTCCAGACATTTCATATAAGTGGAATCATATAATATTAGGTCCTTTGTGTCTGGCTTCTTTCACCCGGCATAAGGTTTTCAAGGCTCATCCATGCTGTAGCCTGGATCAGTACCTCATTCCTTTTTATGAACCGATTATATTCCATTATATGTATATATCGCATGAAGCCACTGGTTTTAAATTATTTGTGGTCCAAAGGAAAGAGAGAGAACAAGGGAGAATGCTGGGAAGCAGGTGTCATAGATTTGGTGGAAATTCTGACCCCGACTTTGTGGCATTGTTCAAATCAATACAGAATTTTCTTTGGGCTCCCATTAGAGTCCTAACTCCAACAGTACTTTACACCACCACTAGGTTAAAAAATTGAATTCAGCCGGGCGCAGTGGCTCATGCTTGTAATCCCAGAACTTTGGGAGGCTGAGGCGGGTGGATCACTTGAGGTCAGGAGTTCGAGACCAGCCTGGCCAACATGGAGAAACCCTGTCTCTACTAAAAATACAAAAATTAGCTGGGTGTAGTGGTAGGCACCTGTAATCCCAGCTACTCATGAGGCTGAGGCAGGAGAATCGCTTGAACCCAGGAGGCGGAGGTTGTAGTGAGCCGAGATCATGCCACTGCACTCCAGCCTGGGCAACAGAGCAAGACTCTGTCTCAAAAAAAAAAAAAATTGAAATAACTGAAAAAATTGAATTCAGTATGAAGTGGCTCCTCGCAGGTGAGTCACTAGAATATCAGAAACATTTTATTTGACCATCCATCAGCTAACATTCACTGTGTCTTTCTGTACCAATCACTAAGTGCTTATACGTATCATTTTATTTTCAATCTTCACAACCCTATGAAGTCAGTACTGTCATGATGCCCATTCTACAGATGAGCAAGTAAAGGTAAAGAGAGGTTAGATAACTTGCCCAAACGCACAACCAGTAAGTGGCAGAGTCAGCATTTGAATCCGAAGCCATAATGTATAACCATGAAAACTGCCTCCTGGACAGAACTCAGGGACAAGGATCCCCAAGGAAAGTGGGGGCCAGAGACAGACTTCAGCACATCAGGAATGGCTACACTTCTTTTCTGGGGCTCTTTAACTTCCATGATTCCTTATAGCTTTGGGTTTTTTTGTTTTGTTTTGTTTTTTTGTTTTTGTTTTTGAGACGGAGTCTCACTCTTGTTGCCCAGGCTGGACGGCAATGGCGCGATCTCGGCTCACTGCAACCTCCGCCTCCAGGGTTCAAGCGATTCTCTTGCCTCAGCCTCCCCAGTAGCTGGGATTACAGCCGCCCACCACCACGCCCAGCTCATTTTTTGTATTTTTAGTAGAGACGAGGTTTCACCACCTTGGCCAGGCTGGTCTCAAACTCCTGACCTCAGATGATCCGACTGTCCTGGCCTCCCAAAGTGCTGGGATTACAGGCGTGAGCCACCGTGCCTGGCCTAGCTTTGGTTTTATTTATTTATTTATTTATTTATTTAATTTTGAGACGGAGTCTCGCACTGTCGCCCAGGCTGTAGTGCAGTGGCGTGATCTTGGCTCACTGCAAGCTCCACCTCCCAGGTTCACATCATTCTCCTGCCTCAGCCTCCCAAGTAGCTGGGACTACAGGCGCCCGCCACCACGCCCAGCTAATTTTTTTTTTTTTTTTTTTTTTTTTTTTTTTTTTTTTTTTTTTAGTAGAGACGGGGTTTCACTGTGTTAGCCAGGATGGTCTCGATCTCCTGACCTCGTGATCCGCCTGCCTCGGCCTCCCAAAGTGCTGGGATTACAGGTGTGAGCCACTGCGCCCGGCCAGCTTTGGTTTTATTTTGCTTCATTCTCTAATGAAGACAGTGAAAGCTCAGTCTGATAAACAACTATAAACCACTTGTGCATAGGGGGAAAGGGGGCACAAAAGCAAATACTACACTGAAATGAAATGATCGGTACTTTTTATTTTAATATTTTACTTAATTAATTTGCTGTTTTAATGTTCACCTAAACATTTATTTATTTCATGTTTTTTGTTTGTTTTTTTTTTGAGATGGAGTCTCACACTGTTGCCTGGGCTGGAGTGCAATGGCGCAATCTTGGTTCATTGCAACCTCCAACTCCCGGGTTCAAGCGATTCTCCTGCCTCAGCCTCCCAAGTAGCTGGGTCTACAGGCGTGCACCACCACACCCAACTAATTTTTGTATTTTTTAGTAGAGACGGAGTTTCACCATTTTGGCCAGGATGGTCTCGATCTCTTGACCTTGTGATCCGCCCACCTCGGCCTCCCAAAGTGCTGGTCCTATACTCTGCTGAGCAAAAGACACTGAGGAATGATGTCTGTTAAGGACAACAAGATAACTGATAAACTTTCCTGGATGTCCAGCATCTCTTTAGATAACTACCCTCCCATTTTTCACCTATGAGGTTGGAAGTGGGGCTGAATCCCCACTCCAGCTACAGGGGTACCAATGCGTAATCCAGGCATGGGATCCACGGGCGTCCCAAGTCACCCATCTTGTCCATCGTGATTGGTTCAGGATGGGCACATGACCCAAGTAAGCCAATCACAGCCCTCTCCAAGACCATCACAGGTCCATGGGGAGCAAGGCCTGCTCTTTGCACAGAGATCGCTGGCTATAAGGGGAGGGGTCAGCCTAGGGCTGCAGGGGCCGTCCCCGCCACTGTAAGAGGAGAGATGGCCTATGAATGAAGCCAACACACAGGAAAGGAGCTGACTGAACTAGTAAGAGACAGATGAATCCCTAGATACAGAAGTCAACTCACAGCGAGACTTCCCAGTTATAGGAAACTAGAATTCTCTTTTTTTCTTAAACAAATTTGAGTCAGATTTATTTCAGCTACAACCAGAAGGTTTCCAAGTTCAATATTCTTTGTCAGGAAATGAATCCCCCAAATACCCACTTGCCCTCCATAACAAAAGGGACCTATCAGTCCCTTTTACCTCGGGTTGGCTCCCTGATTCAGAGCTGTCGTGTCCAGTCACCCCCTTGCAGAGGTACTGGAGCTGTAGCCTGCGGTCTCACCCACATTTTGTGTGGCTAGCTCAGGGGTTGGGGGTGAGACAGCCTGCCTTGGCTTGCCCCTTTTCTCTGCCTCCTTCCCCTGTAACATCACAGAGATGCCAGCGAATCCTGAAAAACTCTGCATCCTTCCTGCAGGGGCTCGGCTTACACATTCAGGCCTGCTGGGTGCGGTCCTTGGACTGGCTCCATTGGTTAGGAAAGACTTTCCCAAGGAATTCTTCCAAAGCCAGTTATTATATCATAAGACTGATGAGGATGACGATGACGCACCATAACTCACGGTGGTTTGCAGTTTCCAAAGACTCTCATTTGATCCTGATGATAGCCTGGTGAGGCAGGTGGGGCAGGGATTACCATGGCCATTTTACCCATGAGGAAATGGAGGCTCAGAAGTTAAGTGGCTTCCCCAAGGTCACACAGGTTGGGAGTGGCAAACCCAGAGACCGATTCAGTGTTCTAGATTTTTATTTCCTTTTCTCTTTGGCTACAAGCTCAGCCTCTTTCTGCAGTAATAGGTTTCCTCCCAACTTCCTCTTTCAATCTTTGGTCTCAAACCTTGCTTCCTGCTACTGGGGCCTCCTGCTTGTGACCTTTCCTCACATTTCTCATTTCCACTGAAGCTGGGAGAACCGCTCAAGAGAAAGCTCATTAAACAACACATCCGAAGGGCTACTGGCAATTCTCCACTTTCTAATGACAGCCATTATTACCAGCAAATAATGGAAAACAAACACAGGACAGATGTGTCTCGAGTACCAGCCTGTGCTGGAATACAGGGCAAGCAAAAACTCTGCCTGCAGGAAATGCCTGCCTGAGTCCAGCTCAATGAATTGATTCTTCTTTTTTTTTTTTTTTTTTTGAGACAGAGTTTCTGTTGCCCAGGCTGGAGTGCAGTGGCGTGATCTCAGCTCACTGCAACTCTGCCTCCCAGGTTCAAGTGATTCTCGTGCCTCAGCCTCCCAGGTAGCTGGGATTACAGGCACCGGCTACCATGCCCAGCTAATTTTTTTATTTTTAGTAGAGACGGGGTTTCGCCACATTGGCTAGGCCGGTCTCCAACTCCTGACCTCAGGTGATCCGCCTGCCTCGGCCTCCCAAAGTGCTGGGATTACAGGCATGAGCCACCGTGCCCAGCCTCAATGAATTAATTCTGTACATGAGATACACAGGCATTCCTGCCCATCTACAATCCAGCTGCATGATGGGAACTCCACGCCTTCAACTCAGGAGGTTTCACAGATAGAGAGAATACTTGAGATAACCCAACTATCTTTCCATATAAGAAAACTGAGACCACCCAAATGCTGCAAGAAGAGAAGGTAAATATTTTCCTTCCGTTGACTGGAAAACAGTAGTATGAATATTTAGGGCCCCAAAATAACCGTGACTACGCTGTAAATGGCTCTGCTTTGCATGAAAAAAGATAATGGCACATCCAAGCTTCTAGCAAATTTTTTTTTTTTACTTCTCCTTTGGGTAAAAACTTCTCTTTTGGGTAAAGACTGTGTGGGAACAATGAAGCCTAAACCAAGAAGTATCGATTCCTATTTAGCCTCCAAAACTTACACTCTAATTAGTGCTTACAATAACCTTAGGGATAAATGAGAAAAGGAGAAAAAAGGGACACTTCGCAAATGGGAAACCAAGAAATATCGATTCCTATTTAGCCTCCAAAAGCTTATACTCTAATTAGTGCTTACAATATCCTTAGGGATAAATGAGAAAAGGAGAAAAAAGGGACACTTCGTGAATGCGGGAGGCTGGGCACAGAGGGACAGCAATTCCCAAGAGACTGGGTAGTGAGGGAAACCCAAAATATTTCACCCCAAAATATGGCTCCCTGGTATAATGAGTATTTTGAACTAAAGGCCCTTAAAGATCAACAGATGCTGGAAAATGCTTTTCTCCTATCTACATAAAAACCACGCAGACCCTCCAAGGAGAACTTTATCCTTACCCTCCCTGTTATCTCATTATCTATTGCAGAAAAGAAGACTGAAGAATCTGACCACACCTGAATGGACCTTTTTAAAGATGTCTGTTCCTAAACCGGGCGTGGTGGCTCACACCTGTAATCCCAGCACTTTGAGGGGCCAAGGCGGGCAGATCACAAGGTCAGGAGTTCGAGACCAGTCTGGCCAACATGGTGAAACCTCGTCTCTACTAAAAATACAAAAATTAGCCCAGCGTGGTGGTGCGCACTTGTAATCCCAGCTACTCAGGAAGTTGAAGCCGGAGAATTGCTTGAACCCGGGAGGCGGAGGTTGCAGTGAGCCGAGATCATGCCACTGCACTGCAACCTGGGTGAGAGAGCGAGACTCTGTCTTAAAAAAAAAAAAAAAAATCTGTCTCCTATTCAATTTCCAAAGAGAACCGGTACTGGTTAATCTCTGTTCCCTGATATCTTCATTCTCCCTAGTAATCATTTACTGTTCCCTGTCTCCTGCCTCCCCTCTGAAAAGAGGAAATGTGTGGCCGGGTGCAGTAGCTCACACTTGTAATCCCAGCACTTTGGGAGGCTGAGGCGGGTGGATCACCTGAGATCAGGAGCTCGAGACCAGCTTGGCCAACATGGCAAAACCCCGTCTCTACTAAAAATACAAAAATTAGCTGGGCATGGTGGCAGGTGCCTATAATCCCAGCTACGTAGGGGGTGCTGAGGCAGGAGGATCGCTTGAACCATCGTGCCACTGCACTCCAGCCTGGGCAACAGAGCAAGACTCCATCTCAAAAAAAAAAAGGAAAAGAAAAGAGGAAATGTAAGTATCTGGGCCCCACCGGGATACTTGAGTAATCAGTCTGTGATTCTCCCACATGCATGTTAATAAATGTGTATGCACTTTCTCCTATTAATCTGCCTTTTGTGAGCTGATTTTTCAGCCAACATTCAGAGGGCAAAGGGGATGTTTTCCCTTGCTCCCTACAGTAGCTTTGAAGAGGGAATTCTATTTAGCCAAATCACCAGTGTTAAAAGGCTTCAATATTTTCCTTCTTTATTATTCATTCATCCACTACCTCAAAAATGATATGCAGCAGCGAAAAGCCACTTTAGGTTTTTGGGGTTTTTTTAATGATATACAGATTACTGAAGAACAACTAAAAAATAAAAATAAAAACAGGCCAGGTGTGGTGGCTCACGCCTGTAATCCCAGCACTTTGGGAGGTGGGAGGATCGCCTGAGCCTAGGAGTTCGAGACCAGTCTGGGCAACATGGCAAAACCCTATCTCTACAAAATATCAAAAACAAAAACCTCACTGCCCATTAAAAAAAAAAAGACCAAAAAAGAAAGAAACTAATTAAAAATGGGCTGATAGGTATCAGAATGTATGTATCAGATATGTTTTCAGAAATGCTTCTGGAAAGTCAGTTGAGTTCCAAAACTCTGTGTCTAGTCGACCAGGGTCAAGGTCAGCAAGAAAGGAAAGGCTTGTTTCCTTCCTTTGCCTTGGAAATCACATCACCACTTAGGCATTTCTCCACCATGGTGAGCGCCAATTTATCCCTCCGTGGTTTGGGATTACCACTAATTCTGTCACTAATTACTACAGTTGAAGCAGTGATTAACATTTCAAAAAGGGAACAGCACTATGGATTTACTATTAAGAGACCCAGATTCTGATTACTGCAGGGATCTCCTGATTCTTGGATGATAAAGGAGCCAAGAGGCAGGGGGAGGTGAAGACAGAAGCCCGGCACAACACGAAGGGGCAGGAAGCGGACTGGGGGTTGGGTATCCAAGTCCTTAGCATCAACAGCAATGTCTTTGCGGGGCTGTAGGGACCATTCCAAGCGAAGTGTGGGCTCTGGGGCACATGAACTGAACCCACCCATAAATATTTGGAATGGGGGGGTGCCGTTTCTATGAATCTCTAAAAGGGGGTGAAGAATACATTTCACAAATGAGTATGAGTTCTAAGCCTTGTTTGGAGGAGTAGCCAATATGGCAAATGGCTGGATTTCTACTGCACTTGGATCACACCTTGAGACTCTCAATCCTGGAAACGGTTTGTGAAGGAGAGGGAGAGCACCCCTGCTGACATAGGTCCCTGGGACACAGCTGGCTTGAGAGCAGGACCCAGTGGGTAGGAGGCAAAGTGTCTCCTCCCCTGTGTCTGCCCTGAGCCAGTCACACAGGGCCAGGTGCCTCGCAGGGATCAGGTAGCCTTCTGAGCTCTCCCAAGCAAAGCCAAAGCAGGTGCTCTCCTGGGCGCTGCCCATACCCCCTCCCCTCCCCCCTCCTTCCTCTTCTCTCAGCTGGAAGCAGTCAGAGCCATGCCTCTGCTACATAGCTCTCCTCATCCTGGAAACGTTCCAGTGCTCCTGGCTGTAGGTGACATCCATGGCTGGGAAAAAGCAAGAGTGAACTATATATAAAGTTCTTTCTTCTCCAGGCAGAGACAAGAGAACACACCCAGGGTAGACCACAGTCTATTCACTCTGATGGCCAGAATCTCTTCAGTAGTTCTTAAAAAGCTAGAAGTAGGTGCTAGTAATCAACACCTAAACAAAAGGGTGGAGGTGGAGTAGGCTTACATCAGAGATATACATGCTAATATGTGAGCATGAAGTAGACCCCACCCATGGCCACAGTGAACAGCACACGGCCTCTTTATCAGCATCCAAATCTCATTCAGGATGACTGCAGGCAGAGAGCAGAGGTCTTTTCCTGCTGCAACCAGTCTACTCCCACTTGCCCATCTTTCAAGAACATCAGTTGCAACAGCTGCAGTTTCCTGGCGTCCATTTTGCAGGCTGCATACAAGATGCCCCAAATCACTCCTTTAAATAAGAGCCTCGAGAGCAGGGAAGAAATCGCAGGGGTGTGTGAAAGCTGTACTCACTGGTCGTGTACTCACAACCCCAAGGGAAACCTGACTTCCTCCTGCTCTCCCTCCCTCTGCTGCCTACAGCAGGTGAGCCCCACCCTAGAGCACAGAACACAGCTAACAGGGGATTCCTGTGAGGGCGCCACGCTGGAGCAAGCACAGCATTCACCTCCACAAACTAGTAACTGCGGGTCTGCTGGGAAGAACAGCTTCCACTGAGCAGGCCAGACTGCGACCTCTCAGTCTCCGCTCAGCCAGGTGCAGGGGCTGATGCCACTCCTCTGGGGAGGAGAAACAGACAATCCTCAGGGGGCCCTCCCCCAACGCCCCACTGCAGGGTATGAGTCACAGGATGCAGAGTGAAAGGATACAATTTTTCTTTCAATTCTACCTCCCCTCTGTATTTCTTTGTTTTGGGGGCTGCCTCAATTCTGCGTCTGAAATCTGTCCAAAGGGGGTCTGGAATCTCTGCCTCTAAGTCTGAGACCCACCTGTCCATTAGGATTGCTATTATCTGGGATAAGAAGAGAGGGAACCTTTGATTCCCTGATGGAGAGATTTCCCTAAAATGAACCCCTCATTTGTTCTGGAGTTCTTCATGTTCTGAAGACATAAGAGCAACCCACACAGTATCTGCGAGACCCATAAACACTACACTTTCTAAAGTATCACAAGCCACTAGACAGTAAAGTCAATGACAGCAGGTCAGCCTTGCCCAACCATGGTATCCCTAGTGACTGGCATAAGGTCTCAGTAGACACATATTGGATGGATGGATCAGCGGATGGATGGATGGATGGATCAGCAGATGGATCAGCGGATGGATGGATGGATGGATGGATGGGAGAGCAGATTGATGGAATGGTGAATGAATGAATGAGCAAATGTATGAACAAATGAAGTTAGAAGGAAGATTTCACAGAACATTTAGCCCTCAGGGTTCAATCTCTGGGTGACAGACTTACCAGAGCCATCAGGAATGGACCTTACGAATGTTGGCAACATCTTGACTGTGGCTGTTGGATTAAAATCCCGGGAGAGGCCATTCTTCATCTCCTTCCTGAAGCGAGTCATGATATCTATGAGAGTTTCATCGGAGAGCCGCATGGCATAGAGATACTTGTCAATCTGGAGGGGGATGAGAAGGAAGGAGAGTGAGGTCGAGGGGGAGGACAGGGCAAGGTGAGGCACCCACCCGCCAAGATAGCCAGCTCCCACAGGCACAGGAACACGCACGCTGGCACATTGCATGGCGGAAGGTCATTCAACTGCTGTCAACCATGTCACCCAGAAGAGGCTTGCAAATGCTCTGAGCCCTAGTTCCTGGCCTGTAAAATGAACCCGATATCTCTAAGATCCTTTCCAACCCTCAAATATGACATGGAAGCTGCTCTTCAACCCCCAAGTACTTGATGGAGGCAGGTTTCCTCCAGTATCAGGAACACCTCAAGCCTCCTTCTCTCTCTGAGAATTGGCTGGCTCACTCTCACTGGGATGGGAATGACAGAGAGGCTATGAACAAGGGCTCTGGAGCCAGCCAACTGGGTTCAATCCTAGCCCCAGAGCTTAACAGCTGTGTGAATTTCAGTTTCCTCAACTGAAAAACTGAGATGATAGATAGGACCTAACATATAGGACAAGTTCAAATGAGACACAAGCACTTAGAACACAGTAACTGCTCAATAAACATCAGCTATTATTATTAACATGAGACAGTAGTACTGGCAGGTGTCCATGGGCAAGACTTCTAGAAAGACAGAAATGGCGGCCAAAGGGCTAGGACCCTTCTGAGAACACAGGGTGGCAGGCCCAGAGCACAGAAACCTTAAACCCAGCCTCAATGAATGGAGACAGCCCCTGGGCTCCCATACCCATGTGCCGGGCCTGTGTGCCAGGCCATGGGCCCTGTACCTCCGAGTCAAACTACTCCCACCCTTCACCAGGCCTGACCCAACCTGCTCCTCTTCCTGAGTTCCCCGTTCTCCTCAAGCTGCCCAGGCTCCTAACCTTAGGCACCCTGGGTTGTCACTGGCTATCACTAATTGTTTGTCCTTCATGGCATCTTCGCATTTATTCTCCCAAAAAAGGATTCACTGGGCACCAGCTAGGTGCCTAGAATTGAGCTAGACACCTGTCCTGATGGCACTATCCCTGTAGAGTCCACCGAGGAAGGTTCTTTTGTTTCACCATCCACTCTTTCTGCTGCTCTGTGTGCCTGGATTGCTGATGATCCACTGTAACAGTTTATCTTCAATCTCTTCCTTCCAACCCATCTTCTACACCACTGCAGCATCAGCCTCTTAAAGTGCAACCCTAATCAAGTCATGCCTCTGCCCAAAGCCTTGCAATGCCTCCCCACTGGCAAGGCACCTACCCTCTGCAGGTGTGGCTCTGTGCTCTCTGAACTCCGGCCAAACCACCTCTACCATTCCTAGTAGGTGCTCCAGGCTCTCCTCCTTCTGCTGTCACCTCTACCTGAAATGCCCTTTCTTTTCTTCCCAGCTCACCTAACCTTCAAGGTTCAAATCAACTGTCACTTCCTCCTGAAGATGTCCAAGTCCTTCAGGCTGGATATCACCACTCCTTCAGCACTGACCCCTAGGCAGGGTCTGGTCTGGATCCCAGCTTTCCATGCGTGTCACCCTGACCTCCCCAGTGCCTCACATGGAGCCTTGCACACAGAAGGCTCCCACTGGATAGACAGACAGATTTACAGCCCCACAAGGCTGAAAAGACCTTAACACTGGTGTTTTTTCCTTTGTTTGCTTGTTTGTTTGTTTTTGGGGTTGGTTTTTTTTCATAGTCTGTCTCTGTCACCCAGGCTGGAATGCAGTGGCACAATCTTGGCTCACTGCAACCTCCACCTCCCAGGTTCAAGCAATTCTCCTGCCTCAGCCTCCTGAGTGGCTGGGATTACAGGCGTGCGCCACCACGCCCTGCTAATTTTTGTATTTTTAGTAGAGACAGGGTTTCACCATGTTGGCCAGGCTGGTCTCAAACTCCTGACCTCAAGTGATCCACCCACCTAGGCCTCCCAAAATGTCTGCCAACACTCTCTGCGCCCAAGGATGATCCTTGCCCCCACTCCTAACCACTAGCCCTACCACCTTTTTCCCTTTACAATAAAGCAGCTCAAAGAAGGGCAATCAGGAACCACCAAGAGCCAGAATAGAAATTGCCAGAAGAGGCCAGGCATGGTGGCTGACACCTGTAATTCTAGAACTTTGCAAGGCCAAGGCAGCAGGATCATTTGAGCCCAGGAGTTCGAGATTAGCCTGGGCAACAACCCTGTCTCTACAAAAAATAAAAATTAGCCCAGCATGGTGATGCACACCTGTAGTCTCAGCTACTCGGGAGGCTGAGGCAAGAGGATCACTTGGGCCCAAGAGGTTGAGGCTGCATTGAGCCATGATTGAACCACTGTACTCCAGCCTAAGTGACAGAGTGAGACTGTCTCTAAAAAAAAAAGAAAATTAACAATTGGCCAGGAGCAGTGGCCCACACCTGTAGTCCCAACACTTTGGGAGGCTAAGGCAGGCAGATTGCTTGGGGCCAGGAGTTCGAGAGCAGCCTGGGAAACTTGGCAAAACCTCGTCTCTAAAAACATACAAAAATTAGCCAGGCGTGGTGATACGCCCCTGTAGTCCCAGCTACTCGGGAGACTGAGGCGGGAGGATTGCCTGAGCTGGGGAAGCAGAGGTTGCAGGGTGCTATGAAACTGCCACTGCACCCCAGCCTGGGTGACAGAGTTAGATCCAGTCTCAAAAAAAAAAAAAAAAAAAGAAAGAAATATGTATATATATTTTTTAAAGGAAATAAAATTGCCAAAAACATGGCCCTGGGAGGAGAGACAAGCCATGCCCTATTCTGGCTGGTGGCATTCATCAGCAGCCCTTGCCATCATAGTGCCCTGGGTCTGCGGGGAGAGAAAGCCACGTTGCAAGCGTGGGAGAGAAGGCTTCCTGGAGAGGCGAAGTTGGAGAGCATGCCCAGGCACAAGCAAGGGTATGTGTGAAGTCCGAAGGGGAGGGAGGGTGGTTTTTGTGATGAACAAGCAGACGGTGTGCCTGGAAAGACTGTCCAGAGCTCAACCACACAGGGCCTGATGAGCCACATAAACAAATACAAGCGGGATCCCACAGCACAGCGAGCCTTGGGACGGCTTTACTGATTACAACCATGATGAGAGCTGTGTGTCTGCTGCATGGAGAATGGAGGAGCAAGCGCAAGATCATACAATAAAAGCTACATTGCTAGCTGGCACAGTGGCTCATGCCTGTAATCCTGGCACTTTGGGAGGCCAAGGCAGGAGGATTGCTTAGGCCCAAAAGTTCAAGACCAGCCTGAGCAACATAGTGATATCGCACCTCTAAAATATTTTTTAATTTTAATTTTAAGGCCGGGAGCAATGGCTCATGCCTGTAACCCCAGAACTTTGAGAGGCCGAGGCGAGTGGATTACCTGAGGTCAGGAGTTCAAGACCAGCCTGGCCAACATGGTAAAACCCGGTCTCTACTAAAAATACAAAAATTAGCTGGGCATGGTGGTGCATGCCTGTAATCCCAGCCACTCAGGAGACTGAGATACGAGAATCGCGTGAACCCAGGAGGTAGAGAAGATTGCAGTGAGCCAAGATCGCGACATCGCACTCCAGCCTGGGCAATGCAGCAAGACTCCATCTCAAAAAAATTTTTTTAATTTTAATTTTAAAAAAGGCACATTGCTACTCCAGCATTTTGGACACGCCCCAACGACCACACTCCTCACACATCATGATTATCCTTTTACCGAGCTGTCCATCTCCTATGATACTGCGTGAGTTCCCCAGGGAAAGAAAACATATTGAATAGACCTTTGAAACTCACCCAGTTGCTTGACACAAAGGAGGAATTCAAACAATGCTGGATCCTGGAACAATACTATATAATTCTCTTGTGGTTTACAGTATATCAGTATATCAAGATCCAGTATGTCATTTAACCTTCAAAACTGTCTGGGAGATGTTCTTAATCCCCATTTTACAGACACAGAAACTGATGGTCCAAGAAGCTAAGTGATTAGTTCAAAGCACACAGCTGGGGGAGTGAGGTTTTATACCTGCAAGTCTAAGGCTCCTCCATACAATCATCCCTGCCCCTTAACAAAGACTGGTCCCCTGCTCTGCAGAAGGCAGATCCAAGTAGAGCTGTTGGGGTTTTCCCGCTGGACAGGAGAAGCTTCTAGAAAAGGCAGCTCTCCATAACTCCACAGCTATCCTGCCTTCTAAGTCAAGGTGCAGCTCAGCACACAGACATTGATCCAAAAACCCCAACGTTTCAGGACAACCAAGCTAAACCCAAATAAAGCTTAGAAGCTCAAATCAAAAAGCAGGCTGCAGACACAGAGAACGGCCTGGTCCTCAAGCTGCTATGGAGGGAGGGTTTTCCTCCTTTTGTTCAGGTTCATGAGTCGTCATGAGGTACAACCCCTCTCAGAAGAGACATGAATACTGGGGCCAAAAGGGGGGCTCAATTGAGGCAAGGCCGGAACTGAAACTGGGGCCTCCTGGATTTTACATGAATGAGGACAATGAAGGGAGGCCCTTTCTTTCCACTGGTCCTCGGGAGATCAGAAGGGGCCACTGAACCAGCAAAGACCCTAGGCCTGGGGCTGGGCTGCCAGGGGAGAAGTCAGCTCCCTGGTACCTGCCACACTGCCCAGCCAGGCACGCACCTGGTGCAGGACTCAGCAGACATGCCCCTCTGGACTGTGGGCCTTTAAGTGGCCCGGAGGCACTGGAGAAAAGCACATGGCGAGAGACACCTGCAGAAAACTTCCAGGGGCCCAGAGAACCCAGCACCTCACTGAGCAAAACGCATCTTCCTCGTTCAGACCAGCCCCTCCTGGCACTCCACTGGACCACGCCTGTCTCCCTGGGAAAGAGGCTGGGAATGGGCAGTGGGTTGAAGGAGAGAGGGAGGAAGAAAGGGCATTGGAGAAATCTCTCCTGCCCAGTTGCTCCAGATCTCTGCCAGAAACCCAGGAAGAAAGGCTGACTCTTGGTCTTTGGGGATTTGGCCAAAATCTGTGGCCTTTCAACTTTTCTATTTCTGTCCTCCTCTCCACAGCATCTCCAGATCTTTACTCTCCTCCTTCCTTTTCCCCTCTTCCCTCTCTCTCTACACACACACACTCTCACATACACACTCTCTCACACACACACTCTCACACACTCACACACATACACAAGTACTTACACACACACACACACTCACATCTCCATAATCCTGTCCCCTTCTCTTAGGTGCTGCCTCCACATCACTGCTGCTTTACTGCTCCAGCCAAACATCGGTGCCCGAAGAATCCCTCCCCACACTCCATTTGGGAGTTGGGGAGGACACCGCACAGCACCTCTTCCAGCTGCTTCCACTGCAAGCCTTGGTCTGTGGACCATCTATCAGAAGACAGAGGTTCCCAGGAGTCATGACAGAAACCCAGGCCCTCAAATGCTCACTCTCAAACCAGTGTCTGAGACGAATATGTGGGACTCTGGTCAGGCTGGGATGGAAATGGGAAAGCGCCTGGTCCCAGACACCAGACATCAGACACCGAGCTGGGTCCCTCAGACTCTTGCCTGAGAACCCGCATCCAGCCTCCAGGGCCTCTGTCCACCGCTGCCCAGAGTGAAGAGCCCTTCCTATGAGGGTAGCCAGACTGGCTGCACAGGGCGGGCGCTCTTGCTCAAACACTTTCCAGACACTTGTCCTGGATTCTCCTTCTTGTGGACCAAGGGGGCCTTGAAGCTCTCAGCGGCTCCCAAAGTTGGACCCCCGCAGAGCAGGAGGACATGTCATCAGCAGAGAACACACAGCCTCGCCAAGCTTCCCTGGCTTAGAGCCCTCCAGCCAAGGAAAGAACTCAATGGCCTAGCACTGCAATCAACTCACAAACATTTCTGTGCCCGACCCCAGCCCCACCTCCTGCTCCCAACAGAACATGCACAAAAAACAAACGCAAGATTGGACATGCCCAAGTGAACAGGCCGGTCGCAGCAGGAGGCACCAGTAACCACTGGTAACCATCCCAGCCATTTTCACCCCACCCCGTGGAAGGGGGCACAGCCATGGAAAATTTCACTCCCTCTCTCATCCACCCTCCCGTGAGGATCGAGAATGCTGCAGAACAGCAGGCGTGACTGAAGCTGCTGACGCAGGCCTTTAAAATGAACTTTCCAAGTGAGGCGCTCCACTTACAAAAGGAAATTGTGGCGTGCACTCTGAAGGGTTAAGAAAGATGTTAGCTTAGGGGAGGACAGAGATTTCAACATCAGAATTCACTTCCCTTTGCTAAGGACACTGACTCAGAGAGAACGGGTTCTGGGTGCTTATTAACATCACAATTAGCAATGGCTCACATGTGCACTGGCCCTTCAGACACAGAACCTTCACATACATTATCCCATTTGAACTGTGTAGAAAGAAGTGAAATGAGCTTATGGATGCCAAGTGCCACGCAGGAAGCAGGTGCTTTAATGCTAGTTCCCTTTCTCCTGTCACTGCAGCCCAGTGAAGTAGGCAGGAAAGACATCATTATCTCCATTATCTAGGAGAGGAAACAGACCCATGATTCAAGCTAAGTTGAGGAGTTTAGAAATGGCAGCTGGGTCTAGATTCCAGGGCTCGTAACCTCCCATTTGGGGCTTCACCTTAAGCATTTCCATTTTCCTCACATGGTGGAAAGTACACAGGGCTGTGGACAATGAGCTGGGTTCAAATCCTATTTATTAGCTGTGTGACTTTGGACAAGTTACTTAATCTCTCTGAGTCTCACTTTTAAGATGGAGATAATAAATCCTCCACTTCAGAGGGTTATGGGGAGGATTTTAATGTGCGGAAACAAAGTAAGCATCAAGTGTCATTTCCCTCCCTCCCATCCCTAAGTGACATAATCATGTACCCCTAACTCCTTTCATCTCAATGCCTGAAAAATGCATCTACCGGCCAGGCGCGGTGGCTCACGCTTGTAATCCCAGCACTTTGGGAGGCCGAGGCGGGTGAATCACTTGAGAGGTCAGGAGTTCAAGACCAGCCTGGCCAACATGGTGAAACCCCAACTCTACTAAAAATACAAAAAAAATTAGCCAGGTGTGGTGGCAGATGCCTGTAATCCCAGCTACTTGGGAAGCTGAGGCAGGAGAATCACTTGAACCCAGGAGGCAGAGGTTGCGGTGAGCTGAGATTGCACCACTGCACTCCAGCCTGGGCAACAAGGCGAGACTCCATCTCAAAAAAAAAAAAAAAAAAAAAAAAGGCATCTACCAAAATGCTATTGACCCATTGGTAGAAAACTAAAGCTGGGAGGCAATATGCCTGAAAAAATGGCAAATGAAAGATTCTAACAAAACTACTCGAAACATTTACACTGTTTCATTTTTTTTTTTTTAAAGAAGCAATAATAGGCCAGGCATGGTGGCTCGTGCCTATAATCCCAGCACTTTGGGAGGCCGAGGCTGGTGGATCACCTGAGATCGGGAGTTCAAGACCAGCCTGACCAACATGGAGAAACCCCGTCTCTACCAAAAATACAAAATGAGCCGGGCATGGTGGCACATGCCTGTAATCCCAGCTACTTGGGAGGGTGAGGCAGAAGAATCACTTGAACCCAGGAGGCGGAGGTTGCAGTGAGCCGAGATCACGCCATTGCACTCCAGCCTGGGCAACAAGAGCGAAACTCCATCTCAAAAAAACAACAAAAAAGAAGCAATAACAGTAATATATACTTATTGTAAAATATATTCCAACATCATAAAAATGCATAAAAGTAAAAATTATTAATTCTTCCCCCACTCTCCCCAGAGATATCCCTGCTTTATGTACAAGGACTTTAGAGCTCTATGTACTAGGACTATCTTCCTCCCTAAACAAACACTCATACATACAGAGATGGATGGTTCTTTTTGTTTCACAAAAATGGAATTATATCATAAACACTTTTTTCTTTAAAAACCTACTTCCCGCTTCCTATTTCCTGCAGACACTCTCTAAGACTCAAACTAGCAAAGCCGTACTAAAGACTTCCTCAGGACCCCTCCCGGTCTGATGACAGGGCACAGTCGGGGCCATGTAGACACCTGCATTTGACTTCTGGCTCTGCCATCCTGTGGGCACCTCAGTCTTCCCATCTGTCACGTGGGTGCGTTCCTATGACTTTGACCTATAAAGGCCTCTCTAATTGGCACAGCGCGTTTACCTGTTGGTCCTTACAGCATCCTGTCTGCAGAAGCAGAGCAGGTACCATCACTTCCAACACCCTGGGCAAGAATGAGGGGCCAGGAGGTTCCTCAACTGGCCAGGGCGACATACTTGCAGAGACTGGGGTGGACAGCAAGCTCCCTGATTCCTGGTCCTGTGCTCTATCCTCTCAGTCCAGGGAGAGCCAGGGCCAGGGGCTTCCTGGAGAGGGAGATGCAGTACTACAGGGGCTATCACCGCCACAGCTCCAGCCACCCCAGAACAGCATGGCTGCCTGGCCTTGCCAAAAGCACGCCACTCCAGTGTGACCTCCAGGAGGCCTCTTCTCCCCTCCAGCTGGGATCAGAGCCACAACAAGCTGTCCAATCTGCTCCTTCCCCTTTCACACAGTCTGGGAAGGAAGTTCAACAGCCATAGCAAGCTGAGAGCCTGGGCCCGCACCGTGGTCTGTGCCCGCCCAGCAGCCCCGGACTCCTCTTCCTGACTGCACATGGCTTCTGCGGCTGCCCAGCCCCACCTCAGTAGCGTGGGTGGCAGCCGGGAACCTAGTTTCTGTCCTGCTCTCGGCAGCCGGTCTCTGAGCAGGGAGGGAAATGGCCACGAGGGGAGGCAGCCCTGATCTAGTGGGGTCCCTAAAGCAACCACTAACCCCCAGCACCCTGATGGTGGCTCATCACCTCAAAGGTCCTTCCTCGCAAGCCCCGTCCAGTCTGCCTCCTGGGCCTCTCCGTCCCCAGTTCCTTCTTCCTCCCAAAGCTCACCTCCCAACTCACCTTCTCAGGAGCACATGCCATGATCCGCCCCACCCCACACCGTCCACTCCTCTCCTCAGCATCCCCTCGGCCTTAGGTGTTCACTATGTAGGAGTCGATCTGCCTGGGAGACACTTCGTGGTGTGTGTCTTTCCTGGGCGTTGCAGGGACACATGCATGGTCCACACCGCCAGCTAGACCGTGAGTGCCAGGGGTACAGGAGCCATGCCCTCTGGGCCCTTTGTGTGCCCAGGAGCCCTAGGAGGCACCACGTGGTGGCTCCTGGGCCAGGCTGGGTGGCTCCTGTGCTGGGCGGGAGGCCTCCAGTAATGACTAGCCTAGGGAGGTCTCAGAGGGTTTGCTGGCTCAGATAAGGCCCGGAGACTTCCCTGAATGGCCCAACCCTTCTCCCCCGGCAGCGGCCTCTCACTTTAAGGTACAGAGTTCCAGGCACTTCTAACCCCTGCCTTCCCCTCACCACTTCACCACTGCATGGCTGAGGCCCAGAGGGACAGAGGGGCCTAAAGATAATCGGGATTCCCACTCCCTTATTCAAGCTGAGTCACCTGCAAGCTACCAGAGGAACTGTGTCTGGGATAATCAATTCCACCGCAGGGCTCCTCAGTGACAGGTCTGTGTGAGATCATCACCAAAGCCAAAACCATCCCTCAGGCACTCAAAAACCCCGTCCTGGGGACACAGCCTTGCCCGGTCTCTTCTTCCAGGTTCATACGTGTCTCTCAGCATGTGTAAACTGTTGGTTCTGTTTCAATGAACTCTGTTTACGCACAACAAATCATGAGGAAAATGGGATCCCCATTTTTTTCTTTTTTGAGACAGAGTCTCGCTCTGTCACCAGGCTGGAGTACAGTGGCGCAATCTCAGCTCACTGCAACCTCCACCTCCCGGATTCAAGCGATTCTCCTGCCTCAACCTCCTGAGTAGCTGGGACTACAGGCGCGCACCACCACGTCCAGCTAATTTTTGTATTTTTAGTAGAGACAGGGTTTCACCATGTTGGCCAGGATGGTCTTGATCTCTTGACCTTGTGATCTGCCCACCTCGGCCTCCCAAAGTGCTGGGATTACAGGCGTGAGCCACTGCGCCCAGCCAGGATCCCCATTCTTGATGAAGAAACTGAGGTTCTAGCAACGTGAATGTGGACAGGGCCCACGCTGGGTGCTGTAAGCTCCTCCATCCAAATCTGCACAATGTGTAAGGTAGCTGTTATGAACCCCACATGAGGTAGGTGGAACCTAGGGCTGTGCAGTTAAGCCAAATGCCCCAGGCCCCCAGCAAGCAGAGCGGCACTCCAACTTCAGCTCCCCTTCCCTTGGCCCCCTCTTCCTAGGAGAACCTGATTAGGGCCTGGAGGTTCTAAAAGGAGCTTCCTGACTGGTAAAAGTGGCCAAGTCCTTGCCCAGAAAGAGAACAAGGCTGTCACACTGAACTAGCTAAAAATAAAGCAGGCCCCCATTCCCTCGGGGAGAACAGAACAGCCCTGGAATGTGGCAGGGCAGGCACAACAGGCTTACTTCTCAGCCTCCTGGTGGATGGCTTAGCAAACAGCCAGCCTCTGGACCTCCAGTCTCACAGTTCCCACTGTCCCAGCACCTCCTGACAACAGGGAGAAAAGGATCTGAGTGCAGACAGGTTTACTTTCACTGTGAGACAACCAAACCCCAATGCCGTGGCTTGGAGATACTGCAGTGGTGGGACTGGACTGAGCTAGAAATCGAAAGACCTCAGGCCTCGGCCATGGGCTGCCTCCCTCTATGACCTTGAGCAAGTCACTTCGATCTCTTGTGTATTTCCATCAGTAAAACAGCAATCATGAAATCTGCCTTCTGGCCTCACATACCATACACAGGAGCTCCATGACACTTTAGAGTCCTCAGAACATGGCATTTCAGCAGCCCATGGTGTCATTTTCATCTGTCCATTTGGCCAGGGCACACAGACATGCAGATGGTCCAGGAGCTCTCACACAATCCAAGGCAAAGGCAGAATGGCACTCAGGACCCCTGCCCAGGCTCAGGGCCCTGTTGTCTGCCTACTCTGTTAGCCAGGAAGCTGCCGTCCTCCACCTGGCTACTCAAGGTGTCTACAGGTGTGAGCTGGGTGACTGACAATGATAACACCTGGCATTTGTACAGTTCTGTACACTTTCCAAGTATTTCCTCGTCCATTCTCTCATTTGAAAAGTGGGGGCAGAGAACAAGGCAGGAATCATTTACCTTATCTGACAGATGAAACAGAGGCCAGGCCAGGTACAATGGCTGACACCTGTAATCCCAGCACTTTGGGAGGCTGAGGTGGGTGGATCACTTGGCCAGTTCAAGACCAGCCTGGCCAACATGGCAAAACCCGTCTCTACTAAAACTATAAAAAAAAGTTAGCTGGGTGTGGTGCGGCGCTCCTGTAATCCCAGCTACTAGAGAGGCTGAGGCATGAGAACCGCTTGAACCAGGGAGGCAGAGATTGCGGTGAGTCAAGATTGCACCAGTGCACTCCAGCCTGGATGACAGAGCAAGACTGTCTCAAAAAAAGAAAACAAGAAAGAAAGAAAGAAAGAAAGAAAGAAAATGAGGCCTAGGGAACTTGATGGTCACCTCACAATACTGCTCAAGCTGGATGGGTCCTTTCGAGATAATGGATTCCAGATGAGGAAACTGCGGCTTACATATGAGGAAACTGAGGCCCAAGGATGCCCAGAAACCCACTGCTTTAAATGCAGAGTGCAAACTCCTGAGCCATGGAATTTACCATCTAGCAGAGCACTGTCCAACAGGAAGATAATATGAGCCACATATGCAATTTTAAGTCTTCTACTAGCCACATTTAAAAAGAACAGATGAAATTAATTTTGTTTTTTAGATAATCTCACTCTGTCACCCAGAATGGAGTGCAGTGGTGCAATCAAGGCTCACTGCAGCCTCAGACAATCAAAGCAATCCTTCTGCCTCAGACTCCCAAATGAAATAATGTATTTTATTTAACCCAGTATATCCAAAATGTTGTTTCTACGTCTAATCAATATCAGAAAAAAAACTGTTTTTTTTTTTGAGACAGGATCTTGCTCCATCACCTAGGCTGGAGTGCAGTGGGTCAATCATGGCTCACTGCAGCCTTGACCTCCTGGGCTCAAGCAATCCTCTCACCTCAGACTCCCAAGTGGCTGGGACCATAGATGTGTGCCACCATGCCCAGCTAACGTTTTTAATTATTTGCAGAGATGAGGTCTCGCTATATTGCCCAGGCTGATCTCAAGCTCCTGGGCTCAAGTGATCCTCTGGCCTCGGCCTTCTAAAGTGCCAGGATTACAGGTGTGAGCCACCATGCCCAGCCAATATTAGAAAACTATTAACGGGCTATTTCATATTCTTTGTGTCACATGAAATTTTTGAAAACCTGTGTGGAGTTTATATGCCACAGCACATCTCAAATCAGACTTGCTACATTTTAAGAGCTCAACAGCCACCTATGGCTGGCGCCTACTATTCTGGACACACAGCCCCAGCATTTCTGACATATCTCCATTATCAGATCCCTGGGTGACAGTTTCTATGAAGAAGGCCACTGCAATGTAGAACACACAGTAGCCGAAAAGAAATATCCTTCCTTCCCATCTTAGGTTTATGGCTGAGGCCCCTATAACAAAAGACAGAGTAACAAGAACAATGCATACAAATTAATCTAAGTTTTTAGGTGACGCAGAAGCCTTCATAAGGAAATGAAGGTCCAAAGAAACAGGTAACTCTGGCCCGGCGTGGCGGCTCATGCCTGTGATCCCAGCACTTTGGGAGGCCGAGGCGGGCAGATCACTTGAGGCCAGGAGTTCGAGACCAGTCTAGTCAACATGGTGAAACCCCATCTCTACCAAAAATACAAAAATTAGCCAGGTATGGGGGCGCATGCCTGTAATCCCAGCTACTCAGGAGACCGAGGTGGGAGAATTGCTTGAACCAGGAAGGTGGAGGCTGCAGTGAGCCGAGACTGCACCACTGCACTCCAGCCTGGGCGACACAGCGAGAACTGTCTCAAAAAAAAAAAAAGAAAAAAAGAAAAGAAACAGGTAAGTCTGCATATTTCTCTATGTCAGGTTTGATGAAGAAGTGGATGATCGTGAAGAAGTGTGACTGGAGAAAGGGGATATGATCTAATAGTGATAAACTGAAGAGAACTTAGCAGGCCCTGTTTGTTCTTCTCTGTGTCCCTGTATCTCCAGAGATAAGGATGTCCCTTTCTTCTGGGTATAAGGTAGACACCTTCTTGAATGAGAGTCTGCATCAGGGAAGAAGGGAGGGGAAAGGTGAGAGACCTTCCTGCTTCTGCTGTTTTCTCAAATGCCATATTACTATTTGGGGATAGTATGTCCTGAACCCCATCAATGGCTTTGGAGTCTGGAGCCCTGGACCACTGTTCTGGTTCTGCAGGTACTGCAAGAATTGCCCACTGGCGTTAGGGAGGTCTGTGTACCCATCCTAGCTCTTCTGCTTTCTGGCCACCGAGATCACATGAATTCCACTTCCTGGGACTCACCTGCCCCATATGTAAGATGCAGGAAGAAATTCCTACATCCAAGCTTGATGGAAAGATCCAACTAAAGTAAGCATCTGATTAAATCAAGTATTTCTTTGTAAAGGTGAGGCAGTGTCTTTATCACAGCAGTAGCCTGGGTCTCCTACTTCACTCACCACACCCACCCAGACAGGGTCCTAGAAGGCACCAGGAGACATCAGGGACATGAGGTCTGGGTGAATAGCATGGCTGAAGACAAGCCCCATGTGTCAATCAATTGATGGAATCGACAGCTGCTTACAGTACCCCCAGGCAGAGGCCAGGAGTGGGCATCGCAAGGAGCATTGAGGGGGTTTTCATGCAGGTTAAGCATTGCCCTCCTGGGGGTCCTCTTTTAAATGCAGACAAGAGTGGGAGAGGGAGACAAATGAAAAGGGAGATTTGAAAAACAGGGCAAATCCCTAACATTTCACTGTTAATGACCTTATCGGATCCATTTCCTTCCCAAGTGGAAGGGGCTCATCAACACTAAGCAAATGGGGCTGGGGGTGGGGCAGCAGGCACAGGCAGGAGACACCGTGCTGGTGCTGGGGAGGGGCAGGAGATGGGGGGCAGGGAACCTGGAGGATCCCAAGCCAATTCCACCCCTCTCCCACCCCAGTCTTTCCCTCCTTGCATCTGTTTCCCTAAACTGCACAATGAGAGTTGGGTGTAATGGTGGAAAGAACATGGATTTCTGAATCAGGGGACCAGCAGTAGTGTTCCTATCCCTGTCATTCATGAGTTGTGTGGTCATCAGAAAGTCAATTCACCACCTGGGGGGCCTTCGTTTGCTCATTTCTGAATGGAGTTGATGCCTTCCTCCTTAAATCGATTAAAAGCAGGGGTTTTCCAAGAAATTCCATTCCTACATATACACCCAAGAGACATGAAAGCATGTCTGGCCGGGCGCGGTGGCTCACGCCTGTAATCCCAGCACTTTGGGAGGGTAAGGTGGGTGGATCACAAGGTCAAGAAATCAAGAACATCCTGGCCAACATGTTGAAACTCCGTCTCTACTGAAAATACAAAAATTAGCTGGGCATGGTGGCATGCGCCTATAGTCCCAGCTACTTGGGAGGCTGAGGCAGGAGAATCACTTGAACCCGGGAGGCAGAGGTTGCAGTGAGCCAAGATTGCACCACTGCACTCCAGCCTGGTGACAGAGCAAGACTCCATCTGAAAAAAAAAAAAAAGAAGAAGAAGAAGAAGAAGAAAGAAAGAATGTCTATACAAAAAAATTCACACACAAATGTTCAGAGCAGCATCATTCATAACAGCCGAAAAGAGTGGAAGCAGTCCAAATGCCCGTCAACTGACAAATGGACAAACAAAATGTAGTATATAAATACAATGGAATAGCATTCAGCAATAAAAAGGAATGAAGTGCTAACACATGCTACTACATGGATGAACCTTGAAGACATTATGCTAAGTAAAAGAGGCTAGACACAAAAGGCCTCATTTTATATTATTCCATTTATATGAAATGTCCATAAGAGGCAAATCCATTTAAAAAAAAGAAAAAAAAAGTAGATAGTGGTTGCCAGAAGCTAGGTGGAGGAAGAAATGGGAAGTGACTGATAACGGGTAGTTTTTTTCGGAGGGTGATGAAAATATTCTGGAATTAGATGGTGGTGGTGCTCGGACAACCTTGTAAATCTATTAGAAACCACTGAATTGTACACTGTACAATGATGCGTTTCATGGTAGGTGAATTATAACTCAGTTGAGAAAATAATAAAAGCAGGAGCTCTGCCATCAGCCTTGATGAGGCTGAATGCTGGCTCTATCGTTCACTATCTGGGCCTCACCGTCTGAAATCACACCCACCTCACAAGGGCGTTGTGGGGATGAACTAAGCAAAGGCTCACGATGCCTTTAGCACAGTACATGGCAATGAATACAACAATGAATGTTGGCTTTGGTTCATATGAGTACTAGAAATGATTAAATAAGACCCCTGCTAAGAAAAAGAAAAGCCGGGCGCCTAGTAGGCACTGAATGCCCCCTTCCCTGTAAGGCACCCTCGAGGTCTCCGAGTCTGGAGCCTGTAATCAGACATAGACTCAAGATGAACATGAGCCGACATTTTCTGCCTCGCACAGGGACAGCTCAGCTTCTGTGTGCAAAGGGCTGAGCCGCCGACTTCACGGTTCAGTTTTCCCTGCCACGTGGGTACAGCCACCCTCTCCTTTTACGGAAGACGGTCTGAGAGGCTGCTGGCTTGAGTTTTCTCTGAGCAGAGCTGGGCACATTTACGCAACAGATAAGCCTGCCCTACCCGGGTCGGATCCACCCAGGAAGAGAGAAAGTGTGTGCAAGTGAGAGCTCACAAATGTGTTTCAACTCCCAGAAAAGCTTAACGGAGTCACCCCACAGCACCAGGGGCCATGGAGAGCCATCCTAAGCCTTTCCCTGCATCAACTATCCCTCCCCAGTGCAGATATCTCAGCAGCAGCAGTCCATGGAGCTGTCAACTTCAGTCCGTGGGACTCTGAAGCAAGGACTCTGATAAGGTAACTCAGGAAATGGGCTAATTTTAAACACAGCTCGAATACTGTGATGTGAATGGAAACAACTGAGGAAGGAAACAGACTAAAACTCATCTATTACAAATTTGCAAAGGTTTGACCATAACAAGGGTTGGTGTGGAACAAAGGCAACCTGCACATACTTCCGATGGGAGTGTGAACTGGCATGACCACGGATGGCAACTTGGCAGAATCTCGTATATGGGAAAACGCACACATCTCTCCGCCTGGTGATCTCAGCCCTAGGTACACAGCTTAGAGCCTAGAGAAACTTGTGCATGCGCTGAATGAGTTGTTCTAGAGAAAGTTCACCAAGGCATTGTTTGTCACTTGAAACATTAGAAACACAAATGCCCATCAAAAGCAGAATAGATGAATTAACTAGGGAGATTTTATACTCTGTAAGAAACCAGAGCAGTTTAATGAAACAGTTACGTAGATCAACATTTTTAAAATCTCAAAAATACAATGTTGAGCTAAAAGAAAGTAAATGGCGGAAGGATACATACAGTATAGCACCATTTATAAGAGTTTAAAACTGGCTGGGTGTGGGGGCTCAGGCCTATAATCCCAGAACTTTGGAAAGAGGCCTAGGCAGGTGGATCACTTGAGGTCAGGAGTTTGAGACCAGCCTGACCAACATGGTGAAACCCCGTCTCTACTAAAAATACAAAAAAATTAGCCAGGTATGATCTCAGCTACTCAGGCGGCTGAGGCAGGAGGATTGCTTGAACCCAGGAGGCAGAGGTTGCTGTGAGCTGAGACCGCGCCACTGCACTCCAGCCTGGGCAACAAAATGAGATTCCATCTCAAAAAAAAAAAAAAAAAAAAGTTTAAAACCACACAAAGTAATACCATATACTGCTTAAACACATAGTCAGTATAGCACCATTTACAAAAGGTCAAAACCATATATCTATAAAGCAATACCATATACTGTTTATAGACACATGCATATGTAATAAAAGCGTAAAAACATGCATGAAAAGATAAACACCAAATTCAGGACAGAGGTCACCTCCGAAGGGAGAAGCAGCAAACTGTCTCAGAGATGGCATAGAAAGGGCTTCAACTGTGTCTGTAATGTAATTGTAATTGTGTCTATAACTTCTCAAGCTGAGTAGCAGACTCAGAGGTGTTTATGTGAACCTCAATCTTCTTTTATGTGCCTCAAATATTTCATAATAAAAAATTAACTCAAATGTATTGATTTGTGAGGGGACAGTATTAAAATACAGGTTCCAAGGTAAAACATTAAAATCAACAAGGACAGGTTTTTCTCCTAAAAGAAGGAAACAGAGGAAGCAAGAAGAGCCCTCTGAATCCTATTCCTGATTTTCTTTCGACCTTAGAAAAATGTTTTATCTCCTCTGGATGGGCCTTCAGTCTCTGTTTCTAAATGGGGAATAAATTGCTTGCCTTCTGTCTGCAACACACAAGGCAGGCAGCAGGATGCCCTGGGGAGGGAGCCGTGCTGGGAAGCCCGGGAATAATACTTCCTGTACTGACAACCTCGCTGAGGCTTTTGAAAGAGCATATGAAAGCATACACACACCTACACATATGTTAGTATAGTTGTGTGCAGAAACATTTATAGTGTAATCTCAATTACATATATATATAATTCATACCCGACATGACACTCACGAAGTGTTCCAGGATGCCCAGAGACGACAAGCCATTAAAAAAAAAAAAGTGGCCAGGCGCGGTGGCTCACGTCTGTAATCCCAACACTTTGGGAGGCCGAGGCGGGTGAATCACGAGGTCAGGAATTCAAGACCAGCCTGGCCAACACGGTGAAACCCCGTCTCTACAAAAAATACAAAAAATTAGCTGGGTGTAGTGGCAGGCACCTGTAATCCCAGCTACTAGGGAGGCTGAGGCAGAAGAATCGCTTGAACCTGGCAGGCAGAGGTTGCAGGGAGGTGAGATCATGCCACTGTACTACAACCCAGGCGACAGAGTAAGACTCCGTCTCAAAAAAAAAAAAAAAAAAGCAGTCCAGAGGCAGTAGCTGGCACCTGTAATCCCAGCATTTCGGGAAGCCAAGGCGGGCAGATCACTTGCGGTCAGGAGTTTGAAACCAGCCTGGCCAACATGGTGAAACCCAGTCTCTATTAAAAATACAAAAATTAGCCGGGCATGGTGGCAGGCGACTGTAATCCCAGCTACTGGGGGGCAGGGGGGGCACTGAGGCAGAAGTATCACTTGAACCCGCGAGATGGAGGTTTCAGTGAGCTGAGATCACACCACTGCACTCCAACCCAGGCTACAGAGTGAGACCCCATCTCAAAAAAAAAAAAAAAAAAAAATGCAGGCCAGGGGCATTGGCTGGTGCCTGTAATCCCAGCTACTCAGGAGGCTGAGGCAGGAGAATCGCTTGAACCCAGGAGACAGAGGTTGCAATGAGCCGAGATCACATCACTGCATTCCAGCCTGGGCAACAGAGCAGAACTCCACCTCAAAAAAAAAGAATAAGAAAATACATGGCCGGGCGTGGTGGCTCACACCTGTAATCCCAGCACTTTGGGAGGTCGAGGCGGGCAGATCACAAGATCAGGAGATCGAGACCATCCTGGCTAATACGGTGAAACCCCGTCTCTCCTAAAAATACAAAAAATTAGCCGGGAGTGGTGGCAGGCGCCTGTAGTCCCAGCTACTCAGGAGGCTGAAGCAGGAGAATGGCGAGAACCCAGGAGGCGGAGCTTGCAGTGAGCTGAGATCGTGCCACTGCACTCCAGCCTGGGCGACAGAGCGAAGACTCCATCTCAAAAAAAAAAAAAGAAAAGAAAATACACATTTTTGTGACAATTAATTTTGACTCCACCTTACAAAGTTTCTAAGTATAATATCCCTGATGTGTACTGTTTACCAGAAGTCAATGTTATTTCCAGAAATCAAGACCTATCAAACTGTAAAATTTTTACCTATTTTTCTTTAAGATCAAATACAATGAACACAACCCAGTGTATATTAAGTGGTTGCAAAAGATCCCGTTGTTAAGGTTTATTAGGCCAGAAGGCAGTGGGCACCTGTCCTGCTACTCCAAACAGACTAACACATCCCCAGAACTGGGGATGGGAGCAGCTTCCTGAAGCACTTAAGGAGCTAACATCTGCAGCCTAGCTGTAAGCAGTTCCTAGCCTAGGGATTTCCCACCCAAGGTATGACCACACCACGCTGTGGGCCCTCATAGCCCATATGCTTTGCACATATAACACAGCAAATACTTTATTTTTTTTTAATTATTATTTTTGTTTAGATGGAGTCTCATTCTGTCACCCAGACTGGAGTGTCAGCTCACTGCAACCTCCGCCTCCCAGGTTCAAGTGATTCTTCTGCCTCAGCCTCCCGAGAAGCTGGGACTACAGGCATGAGCCACCACATCTGGCACCTTTTTTGTATTTTTAGTAGAGATGGGGTTTCACCATGTTGGTCAGGCTGGTCTCGACCTCCTGACCTCAAATGATCAGCCTGCCTTGGCCTCCCAAAGTGCTGGGATTATAGGCATGAGCCACCACGCCCGGCCAGCAAATATTTTATGCTCCATGAGAACTGGGACCATTTCTGCCTTGTTTATAGTTGTCACCCCAGCCTAGCACAGTCCTCTGCACATAATAAAAAAATCAAACATTTTTTAAAGAAATGATTGAGCTCCTGTGATCAGATTTGATCTTCAGGGTTTTCAAATCAATAAGCATACTTAGGGAGGCCAAGGCGGGAGGACTGCCTGAGCCCAGGAGTTCAAGACCAGCCTGGGCAATATGGTGAGACCCTGTCTCTATAAAAAAATAAAAACAAATCAATACGCAGGTGCCAGCAGTCTGACCACAACTGAGTCCTGGATGCAGAGGTATACAGCTCCCTGTCTTTATCCATGTCTTCCCTGGACTTTCTCAGGCATGCTCAGAGCTGATTCCAGTGGCTAAATCTGTCTGCCAGGAATCCCTGACTGCAGACACACACAGACAGTCCCAGTCATGCCACATCAGTCTTGTAAGGGGAAAGCTGCCTATGTCTTCTCCGGAGAACAGTAGGAGCGTGGGAGCATGGCACAGCTTGGCCAGATGTGAAAGCACCTCACAGACACCCTGCCTGCCAGTTTATTCCTTCATGACATTCCCAAACTATCCAACCAGATAAAGTGATGGGGCTTCTCTTGGGAGAAACCCTAGGAGTATCTAAGGTAGGAGAGGCAGGGATTATAAAGTCAAGATTCACCAAGAAGCTCTCACTGAATATTTGTACAACATCAGAATTGAGAGGTTACGAGACACTTCTCATAATTTTCTTTCTTCTTCTTCTTCTTTTTTTTTTTTTGAGGCAGAGTCTCGCTCTATCATCCAGCCTGGAGTACGGTAACACAATCATAGCATCACAGCTCACTGTTTTGGGATCAATCTTTTGGGCTCAATCAGCCTCCTGAGTAGCTGTGACTACAGGTGTGTGCATGCCACCAAAGCAGGCTAAAAAAAATTTTTTTTTAAGATGAGGTTTAATTTTGTTGCCCAGGCTGACTTTTCATAATTTTTTCTTTTTTTTCTTTGCCACTGCAAGAACCCACAGATTTTTCATAATTTTCTTTTTTTTTTTTTTTTGAGACAGAGTTTCGCTCTATTGCCCAGGCTGGAGTGCAGTGGCATGATCCTGGCTCATGCAACCTCCGCCTCCCCGGTTCAAGCAATTCTCCTGCCTCAGCCTCCCGAGTAGCTGGAACTTCAGGTGCATGCTACCACATCCAGCTAATTTTTGTATTTTTAGTAGAGACGGGATTTCACCATATTGGTCAGGCTGGTCTTGAACTCCTGACTTCGTGATTCACCTGCCTCAGCCTCCCAAAGTGCTGGGATTACAGGCATGAGCCACTGTGCCCGGCCAGGTTTTTCACAATTTTCTAACTATCACCTCTCTCACCCCTGAGCAATAATGAATGGGCATTTTTTTTTTTTTTTGAGACGGAGTTTCGCTCTCGTTGCCTAGGCTGGAGTGCAATGGCGTGATCTCGGCTCACCGCAACCTCTGCCTTCCAGGTTCAAGTGATTCTCTGGCCTCAGCCTCCCAAGTAGCTGGGATTACAGGCATGCGCCACCACATCCAGCTAATTTTGTATTTTTAGTAGAGACGGGGTTTCTCCATGTTGGTCAGGCTGGTCTCGAACTCCCGACCTCAGGTGATCCACCCGCCTCAGCCTCCCAAAGTGCTGAGATTTACAGGTGTGAGCCACTGCATCGGCCTTTTATTTATTTATTTATTTTTAATGCTTGCTTTTGCAGCTGGAACACATGGGCTCTAAGGAATGTACCTTGGGCAGCCCTTTAATTGCTAAGCCTACTCTCCCCTGTCTTCCTGGGTCAAGTACTCAAGGACTCCTGAGTTCGGCCATTGGACAAATCACACTCTCTTCAACAGCACCCATTAACCAATTTATGCAGATGCCGTCTGGATAATGGGGTTCCAAACTGGGAAGTCAGACACCTGAACTGTTTCAACCCAGGATATATTTTTATGGAGTTGAATTATTGATGTGCCTCATAGGCAATGAAGAAAGAAATGACACCCTTTTCATGATCACCTACTAGTGGAAATCACTTAGCGTTATGGGGATCTCACCCAGAGAAAATCCACTGGCATTTGCTCACCATTCTGACAAGCCTGGAGGAAAGGAACTCTAATCTTTCTTTAGAAGCCAAGTTCTGACCTTCCTGGACCCATCTTCCCTTTCTAAACAAACAGAGCACTATGCAATCCTTCACCCTGCTCCAAGCTCCTAATGGCTAAACCGAGTGGAAGAAGCTGGCAAGATGAGATGCGTGTTTAAAGTTACTTAGAGGTCAAAGAACCCAGCCTCTAGCTGCAGAACTGGCAGATGTCTGGGATTCTGATGAATGGAATCCTTCAAGCACACATATGCCTCCCTTTCCTCCTACAGGCACTAGAAGAGTGAAAGGAATATATGTGTTTTGTGCTTAGCTCAGCCTAATGCCAGTACACCCTCTTCAACAGCACCCATTAACCAATTTATGCAGATGCCGTCTGGATAATGGGGTTCCAAGCTGGGAAGTCAGACACCTGAACTGTTTCAACCCAGGATATATTTTTATGGAGTTGAATTATTGATGTGCTTCATAGGCAATGAAGAAAGAAATGACACCATTTTCATGATCATGTTTGGATTCTAAGCAATCCCAAAAACTTCCCCAGCATGGTCCCCAGCTTCCCTTCTCCTACCTCTGGCTCTGAGGGCAAGAAGATAGATGAGAGTTACTGAGGGATGCCAGGTCTGTCTCCAGAGCCCCGGAGGCTGCCTACAGCTGGAGGGCTGAATCATCATGGCTGCCCACGTTGGGGGGGAACCATCCTCAGCAGGTCCCCGCTGGGAGGCAGGCAGAGTCCAGCCCCACAGGAAGAACAGGGGGTCCCGCACCTTCACCTAGCCTTTCCTATGGTGAGTGGTACGTGGAAAGAGCTGGTCTCTAAGAAGTCCTGGGCCCCAGAAGAGCAGATGTGGTCCCCAGCATCTGCACACTTGGGCAAAACTGAGTAGGTCACTGGAGCAAGTACCCACTATGTCACTGTCCTTAGAAGGCCCAGGCTGGAGTGCGGTGGCGCAATCATAACCAGGACCACACCCACAGATGGCTGTGCCACACAGTCCACTATGCAAAATGAGTGGACCCCCTGGCAGGAATCCACGTACTCCCCTATAGAAAGCAGCATAGGAAGTCCGTGGTGAAATGCAAGCAAACATCTTGTTTTTAAGAATCTCCTTGACAAATAATATCTGGTGGAAACCTTGGCCTTAAGACCTTCCTCCAGCAAGGTTCTCGGGGAAGAGAAGGGAAGAACATCAGAATCCCAAACTCGGAGTGAGGAGGGATGGAAGGGTCAACTGAATCACACACTCAGGTACCTACAGGGGCCTAGGAGATAGACTGTGCATCCATAGATGTGAATTGAGCCACCCACAGGAGTGGAGAGCTCTGGGCCCACCCTAGACACTGTATGTCTGAGAAAACATGTCCCACTGAATGGAGTCCAAACCTCAGCCCAGCTCAGCTGCTGGAGGCCACCGGCAGCCAACAGCCAGCAGTCTGTTGTGGGTGGTGGTGGGTGTGGACACTGGAGGTTTACAAGGTCACCCAGGCACCCCTCAGCCCAGCAGCCCACTGTCTTGAGCTATAAAGGACACCACGTGCAGGAGGACAGTGAACTCTTGGCTTCAGGAGGCCTGTTCTGGGCACTTCTTGCCATGCCGGGAGAACTGTCTCCCTGGTCCAATGGGAAGAACATCAGTGATGCACAACACCACTAGAGAAAACTCATGAAATGCACACACCCGCACGCACAGCTCCCAGGTCAGTGGCCAGAGGGAAGCTCCAGGGTGCTCCATAGGAGCAAGTGTTTCAAGTGCCACGGTTTGACAACCCCAGAGTGCTTAAAGCCATAAAGAGCAATGGCAGATGGCATTCCCAAGCCTATCTCCTACCTACCTCACTCCCGGTCCCCACCCACCATGGGATCCAAGATCACGGCAGGGTCCCCAGCGGCTTTGTCTCTCAGTACCCACTCCCTCCTGGAAGCTGACCTCCAGGAGGACCCTGGTGAAGTTCCTGGGTGGAGGCACTGGGAGACCTGGATCCCCCTGACTGGCTCTGCCTCTAACTCACTGGGTGACCTTGATAAGGTCGCTGCCCTCAGTAGGCCTGTTTCCTATGGTGCCAGATGAGGGAGTCGTCTTAGATGCACAGGAAGAGGATGGAACACCCTATGGCTTGCCAGGCAGAAAATCAAGGCCTGTCACTCCTGCCTTTCACCTGTAGAACTCCACCTGTCTGAACGCCAAAGTCAAGATGACTTTGCCAGTCCATCCCAGCTAACCCCAGCAATAACGTCACCACGTTCAGGGTAGGTGGGCCTGGAGGCTGGACCAGACCTGGCACTGATAAAACGGGCGTCTTTCCCTACAGCTTAGGCTGTTTCTTTAAAATATGGTAGCACAGCTGGCAGAAGAGACAAATACACCTTTAAGACCTGCCAGCGGACAGTATTTTACACTAAGATGTCAAAGGCAACAACACCTCAGGACAGGAGGATGCATGCGTCCAAGTGCTAGAACAAGCATGCCACAGGCGTCCACCCAACTCAAATGACCAGTCGCTTATTTGAGCTCCTGTGCTGGCTAGAAATTACAGCTTAAGAGGAATAAAAAATTCCATTCAGACGTGCCGCTCCAGACACGAGGCCTATGAGCAAAGTTTCCGGTGGCCTCGCCGCCCCTCCCCGTTCCGGGAAGCCGGGCGGGTCACCTCGTCCTCAGATTAACGAGCAGCTCAAACAACTGGGAGAGTCTGGCGACAGCTTCTCCGGGGCACCCGACACCCTCCGCCAGGAACCCCAAATATGGGAGGCCTGGCCTCCAGCCAGCACCCCCGCCTGCTGCTCGATCACCTCCCCAGCATCTCCATGATCACACCTCCTCCCACGGCGCTCGGACCCTCCCGAACAGGCCCTGCGGAAGGGCCCACCGGCCACCTCCCCGCACAGCCCGGGGGCCTATCTGACATCCAGGGCCCGTTTCAAGGACACTGCAGCAGGCAGCCTGGTCTCGGGGGTCTTCCGCCCGATTGCCCCCCTCCCAAAAACGCACACACACAGAGACACTGACAATGCCGGTAGAATCGAAGGCGAAGGCTTTCCTTGCGCCCTGCAGTCCAACTCGATGCTGGCCCGGAGAAGGCCGGGCGCCGGAGGATGGAGGCAGCGGAGGCGGCGAGCGGATGCCGGAACGCAAGGCTGCGGCCAGGACCAGCGGCGGCGCGGGCGGGGGCTCACCTTTTTGACCTGGTCATCCTTCAGCTCCGTGAAGTAATAGGCCAGGAGCTGCGCGGCGATCATGCTGGCGGTCGGGGTCGCGGGGCGGCAGGCGTGGGGACGGTCGGTCCTCCGCAGCCCTGGCGAGCTGTGGTCCTCCGGCGGCTGCTCGGCGGCTCCTCCTCCTCCTCCTCCCCCGGCTCCTCCCCCTCGGCCCGGGGCGCGGCGACAGCTCGCGCGCTCCCGGTCTCCGCGCTCCCGTCCCCTGGAGGGTGACAGCCGCCAGCCGGCCCACCTCCTCCACGCCCATTGGTTGCGGCGCGCCTCTGCAACGCCCGGCGGTGGCGTCCCGGCCGGGGAGCGGGGACGCGGCGGCCGCTCCCTCCCGCGCCGGAAAGGGGGCGGGCGACGCAGCGAAATCCCCCCCGACCCCGCATCATCCTGCACGTCCCCCACGTAGGGAGCCGATGCGGGCCTTCACGCGTGGCGGCGCCGTGCCCGGGTGGGCCGTGCCAGGCGGGGAGGTGCGAGGCGCAGGCAGGAGGCACCGCCCGGCTCCGCCGGGACGAGAAGCCCCTAGGGCTAGTCTAGGGACTGGCAGCCCCGGGGGCACGAAGGCGGTCCCATTCCTCGGAAATGAGGGCTCGCCCCTAGGAGTCCGGTGGACGCCGAGGTGCCGGAGGGGACTTGCAGAAGTGGGCGTGGAAAGCGGGCGGAAGCGGGAGCCCGGGACGCTACGCAGTCCTCGCACCCGGGTCCCGCGCCTTCCTCGCCCAGGCCGAACGCACCGGCCTACCTGGGTCTTCAGCGGCAGTGCATCACCCCTCCCCGGCCTGCCCCGCCTAATCTCCAGCTGGCAGATTTGTATTGCTGAACCCAAAGCGACACCCCAGAGCACCCGCCCCCGAGTCACCAGCTCCGGTGGCTCTCCCTCAGGGCGCACTCCCTCTGGGCGGGACTTGGGCCACAGGTCGTGGCCTGTCCCCATCCTCTGGGCCTCCTCTTGCTCTTGGGCATCCAGGCCCACTGGGACTTGGGGCACGGTTCAGCGCCCCTTCCCAGGTGCCGTGTTTTCTACTTTCCCAGAGGAAGTTAGGTAGGATGGGAGGAATCCCTAGAGGTGCTACCAGGACAGCAACTTTAGGATTCTTAGATTAATTATTTCTGTGTTCCGGAAGCCTCCAGGAGCTTTAGTGCCTTACAAAATGACATGTAATGAGCTCAAATATACAAACAAGTTGTTGCTATTCTGGTTGGACAGGTAAGGAAATTGAAGCTCAGTGAGGCCTCAGTCTTGCTGGACTTTATACAGCCAGGAAGTTGTAGATCTAGGATTACAGCTTGGATCTGTGAGTCTTTGAAGCAGGTGCTCACCTCTAGGGTTTGCTGTGGTCCCAGTTGTATAGAGCCCCTCTGCCTGAATAGGTCACTTTCCTGCAACCAAGTCTGCACCATATGGTGCCCTGAGATCCAACCCCCAACCTCTACCCTAGCTCTTGACTTTAGGAGTCCCTAGCCCTTGACCAGGCCTAGCAAAAGTACAGTCAAATCAGAGGGAGGGATGACGTAGGTTCAGGGGCCTGACAGCCACCATCACCCACAGAAAAGGAGGAGCTTAGATGCAGTCCTGAGGCCCCAGCTTCCTGTCCAGGTCACAGTCCCCACCCCCTGCCTTAGGGCCTATGCAGAGGGGCATCTCGAATCACCTCTGAGACTGTGTCTTCATCCATAAGATGAAGACACTAATGCCCACCTCACCTCCCCTTGATTGTTGTGTAACACTGTACGCAAAATACGTGCACATAATACACACTTAAGGAATGGCAGGTATCATAGAACTGACTGAGAAGTTAATGCGGTTAAAGCTTCAGGGACTCTCACTTTCATTCCTACCCTTCTAGGCCCTGGGAGGGCCTAGCAGTGTGATATTTGTATATTTATATTTGAATTATTTTCCATAGAGAGTGCCAATTTATTTAATTTTCAAGCCCAACAAAACCTGGATTTGCCCTGGATCATAATTATAAACCAGGAAGAGAGAGATTTTCTGGTACACATCAAACATTTGGAACTACCTCCATGGCCATTAAGCAAAATGGAGTGAATGAGAACAAGATGGTTGTTCTCAACTGCCATTTCATTTGAGTTCTGCAGATCTGCCAAGCTCACCGGGCTGGAAACTCCTTGAGGATGGAGGACTATGTTTTGCTAATTGCTCTGTCTCCCACGCAAGCCCAGGGCCTGGCACTTGGCAGGCTGAATAAGCCTAATGCATAATCAAAAACATGGCCCTTAACCCAGCCACCAGCCGGTGCCATCACCCATGCCCAACCCGTTGTTACAACTCCTATCTGAGCTGGATCCAGGGAGAAGCTGATGCTTGGAAGAGCCAGGTTACCCTGAAATGTCCTGTTTGCAGGCAGGAAAGCTGCCTCTGCTTTGTCTTCCCTGGCCTTTGAGAGGGAAACTGCTTCTCAAGGTGACTCATTCCTCCCCACTCCATGAATGCAACCAGGCCCCAAGGCCTGTCAATATTTCCTGAGAAATGTCTCTAGGCCTGACCTACTGCCACCTCCCAACTCCCAGTCCATCTCCCTGTGCCAGAAATATTACAAGAGTCTTCTAACTGTCCTCCTCAGCTCCTGGCCTCATGCCATCCAAGTCATTCTGAGCACCAGGTCACATTAATCCTGCTAAAATGCAGCATAATCATGTCATGACCCTTCCCTAAATCCCTTCATGGCCCCCTCCTTCCTGAGAGAGCCAATTTAAACATCTCTGCCTGGTTTCCGAGGCCTTCTGTAATCGACTCCACTCTTTCCCACTTTTCTCTTCCTCTACTCTGGCCGCACCAAGGCCACTTCCCACCGTCCTCTGCCCCCACCACGTCCACTCCATTTGTTCGCCGCTCATATTCCCTTCCTTGCCCTGCCTTCTCCACTCACCTCTGCCTGACCAAGCATCCCCTCTCATCTAAGGCCCAGCTTGCCAACCTTCCCTGGACCACAGCTACTCACCCCAATCTCCCAGGCCTCAGCACCTCGACAGGGCAAACTCAGGCTGTGCTCACAGTCCATCTGGATATACACCCAGACTCCTCTTTACAGGGCAGGAACCTGGGATGCCACAGGTGGGCCATCTTGCCCAGTGTCAGGTTGTGGTAGAGTTTTGAGCCAGGACTCCAGCCTAGTCCTGATGCCCAGCCAGTGCTCTGTCCATCCCACCCCCAACCCCTCATGCAACCTGGGCCTCAGATAAGTAACACTGAGTCATGACTGCCTAACTGATATGGGTGACTGTCTTCTAGGGGGCTGGTCCTATCTGCCCCAATCAGACAGCTTCCTGAGGCCAGGGCCCATGCGGCACTGCTGTGTCCCCTCTCTGTTGTTCCAGCACTGACTTCACTAATTTCCTTAATAATTTGCCTCTTTTTGCTCTTGCATAGCTCTTAGATCCCTGCTAAGGCTCCTTGACAGTTACTCCCTGGATCCTCAGGAAGACCCCAACCCACAGGGAGTCCTTAGTTCCCTCCCCCTCCAGATGGCCCTCCACTTCCCTTCAAGTCCCGTGAACTCTCTCAACTCATTTACTGTGGTACCTCCTACACAAGTTGGGGTTGGAGGGACCAGTGCCAGGCTGCCACCCCAGGAAACGCACCTGCCTATAAGACAATAAAGGCTGCCTTCTAAGTTGGAATGTCTGTACCAATTCCCATCTGACCCATGGCACTAGGAATGTTACTTCAGGAGTGATCTCCAACAGATAACAGCTGTACCTCCCGCACCTGGGAGCACACTCTGAATAACAATGTTTACATAACGTTGACAGTTTGCAGAGCAATTTCTCATTTATTGCTTCATTTCTCCTGATAACAGCCTGGTGAGGTTAGAAGGGCAAATATCATTATCTGCACTTAATCAGTCAATGAGGATATGAAGGTTATAGAGCTTGGGTGTTTTGGTTTTTTTCTTAAATTGAAATGAGGTCTTGCCATGTTGCCCAGGCTGGTCTCGAACTCCTGGACTCAAGGGATCCTCTTGCCTTGACCTCTAAAACTGCTGGAATTGGCCAGGCACAGTGGCTCACGCCTGTAATCCCAACACTTTGGGAGGGCGAGGTGGGAGGATCATGCAGTCAGGAGTTCGAGACCAGCCTGGCCAACATAGCGAAACCCTGTCTCTACTAAAAATACAAAAATTAGCTGGGCATAGTGGCAAGAGCCTGTAGTCCCAGCTACTTGGGAGGCTTAGGCAAGAGAATCGCTTGAACCTGGGAGGTGGAGGTTGTGGTGAGCCAAGATTGTGCCACTGCACTCCAGCCTGGGCAACAGAGTGAGACAGTCTCAGAAAAAAAGAAAGAAAAGAAAAGAGAGAAGAGAAGAGAAGAGAAAAGAAAAGGAAAGAAAAGAAAAAAATGCTGGGATTATAGACGTGAGCCATTGTGCCCAGCCCTATAGAGTTTGTTAAGGTCTCAAAGAGAGCGAAAAAACGAAAATTAAAACCAGTGCCTAAACCATTGGAGCATCTTAGAACCCTGACACTATGGGACTGTCATGCACAGCCTGTCCTAAAGAGATGCCTCGGAAGAGATCCCAACCTAGCATTTCTATTAGTTGGATCAGTGGTTTCCAACCTGGCTGCACCAAAGCTACCTAGGGAGCTTCTACAAATGTTGATGTCCAAGCCCCACCCAGAGACTGAACTAACGTGAATGCCGTCCAAGTTTCACTTTCTAAAAGTTCCCCAGGTGAAACTCAGGTGCTGCCAGGAATGAGGACCACTGATTTAGACCCTAACTTTCCATGGGAACATCTGGAAGAAATGTCTAAAATGAATTGACCCATAATCCTTTCAGCAGCTTCTCTTGGATGCTGAAGGCAGTTGCTCCAGGGTCTCAGTGGCTCTGCAGATCCTGAGCTCAGTGGGGTGAAGGTAACTGTGACTCCATCAGCGTTGCAGACAGTTCTGCTTCCTGCGGGAGAAGGCTGCTGAGGAGACACTGGCCACCCAGCCCCTGGAGAGGCTGGAGTTGTAAAATCACATTCTCAGTCTGCCTCCTTTTCTCCTTCATTTGCCCAAAGTCCTGACCTCCAATATTATAACAGGGTCAGTAAACCAGCAACCGCCAAGCTAAAACTGTGGCCTGTAACATCTTATTTGGCCCACCTGATGTTTTATAAATTTGTGCCTGCCCTTAAAAAAAAATTAAGAAATTTCACTTTAAAATCTAGATTTCAGGCCAGTGCCTCACGCCTGTAATTCCAGCACTTTGGGAGGCTGAGGCAGACGGATTATCTGGTCGGGAGTTCGAGACCAGACTGACCAACATGGAGAAACCCCGTCTCTACTAAAAATACACAATTAGCCAGGCATGGTGGCATATGCCTGTAATCCCAGCTACTCAGCATGGTGGTGTACGCCTGTAATCCCAGCTACTTGGGAGGCTGAGGCAGGAGAATCGCTTGAACCCGGGAGGCAGAGGTTGTGGTGAGCCGAGATTGCGCCATTGCCCTCCAGTCTGGGCAACAAAAGCGAAATTCCGTCTCAAAAAATATGTATAGTAATAAAATAAATAAAATAAAATCTAGATTTCAGGCACCTAAAGGTGACACCACACAGGACCCACTTGATCCTGTGGCAACGTGATCATCATGGCACTAGCTCCTTATCTTAGCCAGCGCCTTCCCCGCATATGCTGGAGCTGAGCAGCCACTGCCCCCTTTAGACAGGGTAGGGGAGCTCCAGCCAGCCCAGGCCCCACCCAGCCCACTGCTTGACACTGCTGACTGGCGCCTGTAAGGCATTGACATTTTCAGCTCCTAATAATTGGAATTTACCGGCAAAAAGCCTCCCATTATTAGGGCTGGGATGAGGATGAGGCAAGAGCCGTGCCTAGGATGCAAGACTTAAGTCTTGTACCTGAATCTTGCTCCATCGGTGCCTCTCTTGCTCCATCCAAGCCCCAGTCCTCTCAAGTATCATAAAGGCCCCTGCCAGCCTCCTCCTTACTCAACCCTGACCTGTTCATCTCCACTCAGAGAGGCCCTGACCTTTCAGGGACACATTTCCCACCTTCTGTCCCAAGGAGGTGAAGGAAACCAACATAATTCACCCCAAAATACGGCTCCCTTGTGTAAAGAGTATTTTGAATGAAAGGCCCTAAAAGATCAACAGACACTGGAAAAGACTGCCCCACCTCCAAAGGGGAAAGACCAAAAGACCAGAAGGATGCCCCTGGGGGAACAATTTTTTCCCTTCCCCTTCCCGTTATCTGATTCTCTATTGCAGAAAAGAAGACTGAAGAATGTCACCACCCCTAGAGGGATAAAATGCCTGTCTGTCTCTCGGGCTTATTCAGTTTCCAAAGAGAGCCATTTACAAGTTAATCTCAATTCTCTGATCCCTTCTTTCTCCTGAGAAATCATGCAGAATTACAGAATTAGCATATTCCCCATCTCCTTACCAGCTTCAGAAAAAAAAAAAGGCTATATGGCCAGGCATGGTGGCTCACGCCTGTAATCCCAGCACTTTGGGAGGCCGAGGCGGGTGGATCAATTGAGGTCAGGAGTTCCAGACCAGGCTGGCCAACATGGTGAAACTCCGTCTCTCTCCTAAAAATACGAACATTAGCTGGGCATGGTGGCGCAAGCCTGTAATCCCAGCTACTCAGGAGGCTTAGACAGGAGAATCACTTGAACCTGGGAGGCAGAGATTTCAGTGAGCCAAGCTCATGCCACTGCCCTCCAGCCTGGGTGACAGAGTGAGCCTCTGTCTCAGAAATAAAAGGCTATATAAGCTTCTGTACTCCTTTGAAGGGTTAGGGTAATCACTGTATTTTCTTGTAGGCATATTAGAAAATGTGTATACCTTTTCTCTTAATCGTCTTTTGTCTGTTGACTTTTCAGCAAATTCACAGAGGGGGAAGCGGAAGTTTTCCTTCCACCCTGCAGTGGCTTCTACTCCCCTTTGAAGGTAAAAGTTCCTCAGAAGAGCCAAGGAAATCCGAGTCCCACCCTGTCCCTTTCTAGACATCCCATCCTCATTAAATTGCCTCTGAGCCTGACAAAAGTCACAGGCGTAAAGAACTGTAGCCTGGGCCGAGCGCGGTGGCTCACGCCTATAATCCCAGCACTTTGGGAGGCCGAGGCAGGCGGATCATGAGGTCAGGAGTTCTAGACCAGCCTGGCCAATATGATGAAACCCCATCTCTACTAAAAACACAAAAATTAGCTGCACGTGGTGGCATGCACCTATAGTCCCAGCTACTCGGGAGGCTGAGGCAGGAAAACTGCTTGAACCGGGGAGGTGGAGGTTGCAGTGAGCCAAGACTGTGCCACTACACTCCAGCCTGGGCAATAGAGGAAGACTCCATCTCAAAAAAAAAAAAAGAATTGTATCCTGGAGGAGGAAGGGTTGACCAGATTGTTGCGGCCTTCCCAGGCTTCAGACTAGCTCCTTATCTCAGCCAGCTCTCCAAAGGAAATGGTTTCCCCAAATGAAATCGTTATCTTTTGGACCAGAGCAATCTCAAATCACCTTGCCAGTTACCCTGAGTTTCCTGGGATAGTTCTCCCAGCACCCACACACAACCACCTTCACAAGGCCAGGAAAAAGTCCTCAATCCTTTCCTTCGAGTTAGCATTGTAAACCACAAATAAAATTCTAACCCACCATCCTCCTCATCATCTGACTCAACCTCTCCTCTCAGCCAGGGCATTCAAAAGTTAACCTGAAAAACTAGCTCAGGTCATGATGGAATGGGGGTGTCAGACATACTTCATTATACCTTCATCCCTTTTGGAATTCAGTCCCATCCGACCAGCATTAACATCAACAGACGGATAGAATAGAACAGACTCTCTAAGTCTAATAAGAAACATTTACAATCTTTTCTCTGAAGCCTGCTATCTGGAGGCTTCATCTGTATAAAACCTTGGTCTCCACAACCCCTTATCACTTTTTTTTTTTTTTTTGAGACGGAGTCTCACTCTGTTGCCCAGGCTGAAGTGCAGTGGTGCAGTCTCAGCTCACTGCAACCTCCGCCTCCCAGGTTCAAGTGATTCTCCTGCCTCAGCCCCCTGAGTAGCTGGGATTACAGGTGCCTGCCACTATGCCCGGCTAAATTTTGTATTTTTAGTAGAGACAGGGTTTCACCATTTTGACCAGGCTGGTCTCGAACTCCTGACCTCAGGTGATCCGCCTGCCACAGCCTCCCAAAGTGCTGAGATTACAGGCATGAGCCACCAGGCCCAGCCAACCAATGTACCTCTTACATGTATTGACTGATATTTTATTGTCTTCCTGAAATGTATAAACTTGTAGTTTGACTGCTTGGAGTACATGTTCTCAGGATCTCCTGAGGGCTGTGTCATGGGCTACTGGCTGCTCATATTTGGCTCAGAATAATCTCTTCAAATATTTTACAGACTGACTCTTTATCAACAGCACCAAGATATACTGGAAAATGCTCACACAGAGTCCATGTCAACACCTAGGCAGGGTTCCTAGGCTCTAAGATGACATGGGTCAGCAAGTTAAACATATAAACAAAAATTAGATTCTGAGTTTTTATATGGCTTAGAAAGGATTTTTTTTTTTTTTTTTTTTTGACACAAAGTCTGGCTCTGTCACCCGGCTTGCAGTTCAGTGGCACGATCTCGGCTCACTGTAACCTCTGCCTGATGGGTTCAGGCGATTCTCATGCCTCAGTCTCCCAAGCAGCTGGGATTAGAGGCATCCACCACCACACCCGGCTAATTTTTGTGTTTTTAATAGAGAGGGAGTTTTGCCATGTTGGCCAGCCTGGTCTCGAATTCCTGACCTCAAGTGATCTGCCTGCCTTGGCCTCCCAAAGTACTGGGATTACAGGCATGAGCCACCATGCCTGGCCAGATTTTTTTTTTTTTTTTTTTTAGATGGAGTTTCACTCTGTCACCCAGGCTGGAGTTCAGTGGTACAAGCTCTTTTTTTTTTTTTTTTTTTTTTTTTTTTGAGATGGAGTTTCGCTCTTGTTGCCTAGGCTGGAGTGCAGTGGCGTGATCCCGGCTCACTGCAACCTCCGCCTCCCGGGTTCAAGCAATTCTCCTGCCTCAGCCTCCCAAGTAGCTGGGATTACAGGCATGCGCCACAACACCCGGCTAATTTTTTTTGTATTTTTAGTAGAGACAGGGTTTCACCATGTTGGTCAGGCTGGTCTCGAACTCCTGACCTCAGGTGATCTGCCTGCCTCGGCCTCCCAAAGTGCTAGGATTACAGGAGTGAGCCACCTCGCCTGGCCGAGTGGTGCAATCTGAACTCACTGCAACTTCCGCCTCCCGGGTTCAGGTGATTCTCCTGCCTCAGCCTCCCGAGGAGCTGGGACTACAGGTGCACACCACCACGCCCGGCTAATTTTTTGTATTTTTAGTAGAGATGGGGTTTCACCGTGCTAGCCAGGATGGTCTCGATCTCCTGACCTCATGATCTGCCCACCTCAGCCTCCCAAAGCGCTGGGATTACAGGCGTGAGCCACCGTGCCCGGCTTTTTTTTTTTTTTTTTTTTAATGAGACAAAGTCTTGCCAGGCGCGGTGGCTCACACCTGTAATCCCAGCACTTTGGGAGGCCGAGGCAGGTGGATCACAAGGTCAGGAGATCGAGACCATCCTGGCTAGCACGGTGAAACCCCATCTCCACTAAAAATACAAAAAATTAGCCAGGTGTGGTGGCGGGTGCCTGTAGTTCCAGCTACTGGGGAGGCTGAGGCAGGAGAATGGCGTGAACCCAGGAGGCGGAGCTTGCAGTGAGCCGAGATCATGCCATTGCACTTCAGCCTGGGTGACAGAGCGAGACTCTGTCTCAAAAAAAAAAAAAAGAAAGAAAGAAAAGAGACAAAGTCTTGCTGTCACCTAGGCTAAAGTGCAGTGGTATGATCATAGCTCACTGCAATCTCGAACTCCTGGGCTCAAGCAATCCTCCTGACTTGGCCTTCCAAAGTGCTGGAATTAGCAGTCATGAGCCACCATGCCAGACCAGGATCTTTTTTAGGTGTATGATTTTCATATCCTATAATCATAATTTCCTAAAGTAGGGTCCCCAACTGGTCTGTGGCCTGTTAGGGACTGAGCTTCACAGCAGGAGGTGAGCAGCAGGTGAGCGAGCATTACCGCCTCAGCTCTGTCTCCTGTCAGATCAGCAGTGCAATTAGATTCTTGTAGGAGTACAAACCCTATTGTGAACTGCGCATCCAAAGGATCTGGATTGTGCACTTTTTATGAGAATCTAGTGCCTAATTGAGAGAAGAGAGACAGACCCTCTCATATTGTTTTATACTCAGAAAAAGAAAGAGAAGCAAAACTAAAGGCAGGTAGCCCGGCGCCCAGGAACCAGACCTGAAACCAAGGAACCAGACCCGAAACCAGGCCTGGCCCTGCCTGACCTAAGCCTGGTAGTTAAAGATCGACCCCTGACCTAACCGGTTATGTTATCTATAGATTCCAGGCATTGTATGGAAAGGCATTATAAAAATCCCTGTCCTGTTCTGTTTCGTTCTGATTACCAGTGCATGCAGCCCCCAGTCACATACCCCTGCTTGCTCAATCAATCACGACCCTCTCCCAAGGACCCCCTTAGAGTTGTGAGCCCTTAAAAAGGACAGGAATTGTTCACTCGGGGAGCTCGGCTCTTGAGACAGGAGTCTTGCCGATGCTCCTGGCCGAATAAACCGCTTCCTTCTTTAACTCGGTGTCTGAGGAGTTTTGTCTGTGGCTTGTCCTGCTGCATAATGATCTGAGGTGGAACAGTTTCACCCTGAAACCATCCCCACACACACACGGGTCTGTGGAAAAATTGTCTTGCCCGAAACCAGTGCCTAGTGCCATAAAGGTTGGGGACCGCTTTCCTAAAAGAAAATATATTTTAGGCTGGGCATGGTGGCTCACACCTGTAATCCTAGCACTTTGGGAGGCTGAGGTGGGTCGATCACTTGAGGTCAGGAGTTCAAAACCAGCTTGGCAATCATGATGAAACCCCGTCTCTATTAAAAATACAAAAAATTAGCTGGGCGTGTGGTGTGCACCTATAATCCCTGCTACTCCAGAGGCTGGGGCAGGAGAATCGCTTGAACCGGGGAGGCAGAGGTTGCCATGAGCCGAGATCGTGCCACCACACTCCAGCCTGGCTGACAGAGTGAGACTCCATCTCAAAAAAAAAGAAAAGAAAATATATTTTAAAACAGAGAAGTAAAAATAATGGTTGCTTTGTAAGCTAAATACATTTGGCTTTATATTAATAGCTAGCACTTAGGTAGAACTTACTATACACCATTGTTCTAAATTATTTACTTATTTATTGACTGATTGATCCTTAAAACAACACAACGAGGTGGATACTTGTAATATCCCCATTTTATAGAGGAGGAAACTGAATCACGGGGCGATTAAGTGACTTTCTCAAGGTCACACAGCAACTGAATGGAAAAGCTGGGATCCAAGCCAAGGCAGTGTGTCTCCAGCCCACCTTGTCATTCCGACAAAATGCAATATTTATTTTACTATATTGTCCTTATTTCTCTTATTTCACTCAGGTCCAGTGAAGGGGTCCAAGAACCTGCACCGAGGAGACTGAGTCATGGCTTGGTTAGATTCCTAAAGCGTGGCAAGTGGATCTGGGCCCTGCAGAGTTCCTTTATAAGGGGAATCCTCAAACCAAACAGAGAGGCAGATCTGCAAGGCCAGAGGGGCTGTAAGTGGGTTATGGAAGAAGTTGCCCTCCCCTGGGGGGTGGGGGTGGAGACTTCTGGCTTGGGTTGATTCCACTGAGTGGGCTGAGTATGTCTCCTCTCTCGCTGTTTTCTGTAGATCTGTCTCGCTGTGCCCTTCCCAAAGAATCACTGTTGTCAAGGGCTTCAGCCACATCTCCCTCCCAAGTTCGTGATTATATTTCCAGCTGCCTATGAGAATCAAGTCTTATATGTCCCACGGGCACCCGAAACTCAGTATCTTCCAACGCAGTCATGTTTTTCTCCTTAAACTTACTCTTCTCAATTCCCCTCCTTGTCATTTATTCACCCAACACATATTTGTGAAACACCTAATCTGCTTTGCACTTTCCTAGTCACTGGAAATGTGGTGAACAACCCAAAAATCCAACAAACTCCCTATGCCAAAGGGAAGTGTTTAGCTTGGGAATTGTGTCACCCAAAACACTTCCCATTTTGTCCCTACATAGGTAGCTGCAAAGGTAGGCCACATATCTTCCCAGGGGGCTTCCCTCACAATTTGCTCACGAGGAAATTCCTTTACCCTAAAACAGAATTCTGTTGAATTTCACCCAAACAATGTACACTGACAGCTTACCATCACAGGTACAGGACAAGGACTGGACTAGAAGTTATCCCTTCCCTCACCTGCGCCAAACGCATATTTGACTGCTTCCTTTATTCTATGCTTACTTTACTTATGTAAAAATGCACATTCACTGAGTATGAATGCATAGCTGACTGTTCCTCCACCCTCCTCATTTCACATGTGAACTGTGGGTTCAGGGAACACTAAGCTAATCAAAGTCTCAAAAGAATGCAACCCCTTGCCTCTTTTATCTACCCTTCCCTTTTTTCCCTTTCCTCTTTCCTACACTGCTCACCCTTTCCTCTTTATTTTTTATTTTATTTATTTTTTTATTTTATTTATTTATTTTTTTTTTGAGACAGAGTTTCGCTCTGTCGCCCGGGCTGCAGTGCACTGGTGCGATCTCAGCTCACTGCAAGCTCCGCCTCCCGGGTTCACGTCATTCTCCTGCCTCAGCCTCCTGAGTAGCTGGGACTACAGGTGCCCGCCACCATGCGTGGCTAATTTTTTTTGTATTTTTAGTAGAGACGGGGTTTCACTGTTAGCCAGGATGGTCTCAATCTCCTGACCTCATGATCCGCCCACCTTGGCCTCCCAAAGTGCTGGGATTACAGGCATGAGCCACCGCGCCCAGCCCCACCCTTTCCTCTTTAAATATTGAAGTCCTCAAACCCTCTTTGGAAAAAGTGTGGGTCACAGATCCTACTGTGGCTTATGTCTCTTTTTTCTGGGCATATTCTCATCCTTGGCAAAATTAACTCTAAATTGATTGAGACTCACCTCAGTCATTTTCTTCTTCTTTTTTTCTTTTTCTTTTTTTTTTTTTTCTTTTTTTTTTTGAGACAGAGTCTCACTCTGTCGCCCAGGCTGGAGTGCAGTGGCATCATCTCGGCTCACTGCAAACTCTGCCTCCCGGGTTCAAACAATTCTCCTCCCTCAGCCTCCCGAGTAGCTGGGATTACAGTGCGTGCCACCACACCTGGCTAATTTTTTGTATTTTAAATAGAGACAGGGTTTCACCATGTTGGCCAGGCTGGTCTCGAACTCCTGATGTCAAGGCGGATGATCTGCCCACCTTGGCCTCCCAAAGTGTTGGGATTACAGGTGTGAACCACCGCACCCAGCCTTCTTCTTTTTCTTTTTTTTAAACTTGTACCTCAGTTTTCTTCTTTGGTTTTACACAGCCCACATTCTGGTCGGGAGAGACAGATGGTAAGCAAATGGCTAATTAAATATACATTAGGCCAGGCACTAGGAGAAAAGGCAGGCGCAGCTGACACAGCTGTATCCCACAATATCCATTTCCCCTTTGTCCTAATAAACTAATCAATGCTCCAATTTTTAGGTGAACTCAGGCCCCCCAGAATAAAGATTCCATTTCCAGCCTCCCCTATAGTCGGATGCAGGCATGTGACCAAGCTCTGGCCAGAGATGAAAGTGAGAGTGTCTCAGTAGCTTCTGGAGCCTCCCTTAAGAGACACAGCTATTCTGTGGCTTTCCTGCTTCTTTGCCATTCCTCCTTCCTGCTGACTGGAGGACAGGCAGAGTGGCTGGAGATCCTGCAATCATCTTGGATTATGAGATTGGGACACACAGGGAGAACGCCATGTGAAGGGACACACACAGAAAGAAGATGACCATACGAAGATGTAGGCAGGGATGGGAGTGATGCTGCCACAAGCCAAGGAACGCTTGGGGCCACTGGAAGCTGGAAGAGGCAAGGGAGGGTCTTCTTCTCCAAGATTCAGAGGGAGCATGAGCCTGCCAACACCTTGAATTTGGACTTCTAGCCTCCGGGCCTCTTAGAAGGAGCAAGATGTGAATCCTACAGCTACAAGGAACTGAACGCCGCAAACAACAACATGAGCAGGAAAGCATGACGGAAGGCAGGACACCTAGCTCAGCTCATCCCAACTCCTGCCCCACAAACATGAAACCCCCATGGCAAAATATTACTGAGACAGTGAAAGATCTGACCTATCCAACTCCATCTTGCTTTTAACCTCCAAGCTGTCTTTGTTCATTCCCGGGCATAGGCTGAACTAACTTCGGGAGGAACTTAGTTTATAGTTTAAAACAAAGATGAGGCTGAGCGCAGTGGCTCACGCCTGTAATCCTAGCGCTTTGGGAGGCCAAGGCGAGCGGATCACTTGAGATCAGGAGTTCGACACCAGCTTGGCCAACATGGTGAAACGCTGTTTCTATGAAAAATACAAAAATTAGCTGGGTGTGGTGGCGGGCGCCAGTAATCCCAGCTACTTGGGAGGCTGAGGCAGGAGAATCGCTTGAATCCAGGAGGCAGAGGTTGCAGTGAGCCAAGATTGGGCCACTGCTCTCCATTCTGGGCGACAGAGCGAGACTCTGTCCCCAAAAAACAAATAAATAAATAAATAATAAAAATAAAAATAAAACAAGATGATAACAGCCCTTTTCCAAAACAAACCCTCTTCTTGTCTGGAGATCAGACTGCCTTTGATGGACTAACAAATTAGCAAAAAGATTAGAAAGTATGGTTTAGGAGTCATGCAGCTGGAGGCTACAAGATTCTGACCCTCCCAAATTGCTCCTGGGGATTACATCACTATTGTAAAGCCTAAGATAGTGCTTGAGATATTTTGCAGACCCTGCACTTGATGGATCAGTTGGCACCCCCCAGATTGATAAACTGGATCACCTGATCTTGTGGCCCCCAGCCAGAAACTGACTCAGTGCAAGACAGCTTCAACTCCCTATGATTTCATCTGTGACCCAACCAATCAGCACTCCTAACTCACTGGCTGCTTCCCACCCACCAAATTATCCTTAAAACTCCAATCCCCAAATGCTCAAGGAGACTGATTTGAGTAATAGTAAAACCCCAGTCTCCCGCAAAGGTGACTCTGAGTGAATTACTCCTTCTTTATTGCAATTCCCCTGTTGATGAATCAGCTCTGTCTAGGCAGTGGGCAAGGTGAACCTGTTGGACGGTTACAAGTTTGGGAGCTTGTCCAGGATTGCCCTTACGACTACCTGCCATAAGGGTAATCCTGGTTCGGTAGCCTCCCTCTGGTGATGGATCCAGAGGCCAGTCCAAGTGGCCGCCTACTTCTCTTGGACTGGGGGTTGACTCTGCTACTGTCTCTACAGGCCGGGCACTGCTGACCCATGGTGCATGGATTTAATTGCAATAGAGAAATAGTCCTGGGGAAACTGATTTGAGTAATGATAAAACTCTGGTCTCCCACACAGCCAGCTCTGCATGAGTTACTCTTTCTCTATTGCAATTCTCTATCTTGATAAATCAGCTCTGTCTAGGCAGTGGGCAAAGTGAACCCGCTGGGTGGTTACAAAAATCGTAGATAATACATGTGTGTTATTCTAATTTAAAAAAAAAAGAGATAACTCTGGGAATGATGCCCATACAAAACAAAGCAACAAAATAGAACAGAACCTGCATCCTTGTCATCAAGCTGCCCCATATCAGCCCTCCCCCCTCCCCCCACCACATTACCTCCATATTTCTAAAATTTGAGAGAAAAACAAAATTCCAATGTGTTTATCCAAATGCTATTTTGGAGTTTTCTGTTACTGCCAGCCAAATCTAATCCTAACTGATACATAGATTGAACAAATAAAGGGTAGGGATTTCATTTTAGACAGGATGGACAGGGAAGGCCCTCTGAAGATGTGGCATTTGAGCAGAAACCAGAATAAGATGAGGGACACTATGCCAGTGTCTAGGAAAAGAGTGTTCCAGGCAGAACTTGCCCCTCATCACCTCTGCTGAAAATCTGCCATCATCCTTGACCTCCTTCCACTCCCATGGGCTCCACATGTAACCTGTTACCAAACCCTAAGAATTCTACCTGTAAATGTATCTCAGAACAAACAAACAAAGCAAACAAATCAAACCTACAAACTTTTTTTTTTTTTTTTTTTGAGACAGGGTCCCATTCTTTTGCCCAGGCTGGAGTGCAGTGGATCAGTCACAGCTCACTGCAGCCTTGACCTTCCAGGGCCCAAGTGATCCTCCCACCTCAGCCTCCCAAGTAGCTGGGACTACAGATGCACCGCACCACTCTCAGGAAATTTTAAAATTACTTTTTGTAGAGACAGAGTCTTAGCACCATCTGTTGAAAGGCTTTTATTTCCCCATTGAATTGTTTTCACATCTTTGTCAAAAATTATTATACCCAGGAGGCTGAGGCAGGAGAATGGCGTGAACCCGAGAGGCAGAGATTGCAGTGAGCTGAGATCTCACCACTGCACTCCAGCCTGGGCGACAGAGCGAGACTCCGTCTCAAAAAAAAAAAATCATTATACCATAAATGTAAGGGTTTATTTCTGAACTCTCAATTTCAGTTCATGCAGCTATATAATTATCCTAATGTTAGTATCACATTGTCTTGATTACTGTAGCTTTATAAGTTTTTTTTTTTTTTTTTTGAGATGGAGTTTCGCTCTTGTTGCCTAGGCTGGAGTGCAATGGTGTGATCTCAGCTCACCGCAACTTCTGCCTCCCAGGTTCAAGTGATTCTCCTGACTCAGCCTCCCGAGTAGCTGGGATTACAGGCACCTACCTCCACGCCTGGCTAATTTTTTGTATTTTTGGTAGAGATGGGGTTTCACCATGTTGGCAAGGCTGGTCACGAACTCCTGACCTCAGGTGATCCACCTGTTTCAGCCTCCCAAAGTGTTAGGATTACAGGTGTGAGCCACCACACCCGGCCTGCTTTATAAGTTTTGAAATCAGGAAATGTGAGTTCTCTTTCTTCTTATTCAAGATTGTTTTGGCTATTCGGTACCCCTTCCATTTTCATATGAATTTTAGAAGCAGCTTGTCAATTTCTGCAAAGAAGCCAGCTGAGATTTTCATAGGAATTGAGCTGAATCTATATATTAATTTGGGGAGTTTGCCACCTTAACAATAGTGTCTTCCAATCCATGAACATGGGATGTCTTTCCATTAATTTAGATCTTCTTTATTTTCTTTCAACAGTCCTTTGTAGTTTTCAGAGTAAAAGTCTATACTTCTCTTGTTTATTCCTAAGTAATTTGTTCTTTTTGATGCTATTATAAATGGAATTGTTTTCTTTTTTTTTTTTTTTTTTTTTTTGAGACAGTCTCACTCTGTTACCCAGGCTAGAGTACACTGGTGTGATCTCAGCTCACTGCAACCTCCGCCTCCCAGGTTCAAGCAATTCTCCTGCCTCAGCCTCCCGAGTAGCTGGGATTACAGGTGTGTGCCACCACAACCAGCTAATTTTTGTATTTTTAGTAGAGATGGGGTTTCACCATGTTGGCCAGGCTGGTTGCAAACTTCTGACCTCAGGTGACCCACTCGCCTTGGCCTCCCAAAGTTCTGGGATTACAGGCATGAGCCACCACACCCAGCCAGGAATTGTTTTCTTAATTTCATTTTTATATTGTTCATTGCAATTTTATAGAAGAAGTACAATTTAATTTTTTTTTTTTTTTTGAGTTGGAGTCTAGCTCTGTCACCCAGGCTGGAGTGCAGTGGCGTGATCTCGGCTCACTGCAACCTCCATCTCCCAGGTTCAAGCAATTATCTGCCTCAGCCTCCCGAGTAGCTGGGATTACAGGCACCCAACACTACACCCGGCTAATTTTTGTATTTTTAGTAGAGACTGGGTTTCACCAGTCTGAAACCAAGGCTGGTCTTGAACTCCTGACCTTGTGATCCACCTGCCTCAGCCTCCCAAAGTGCTGGGATTACAGGCGTGAGCCACCGTGCCTGGCTACAATTGATTTTTGTATATTAATCTTGTATCCTATAACCTTGCTGAACTTGTTTATTAGTTCTAATAGGTTTTTGTGGGTATTCTAGGATTTTCTACATACAAAATCACGTAGGGCTCTTTTTGCCATCTTTCCACGCCACCACAGTGGTGCACATGAATGTCCTGGCTGATGCTCTCAAGAGCATCAACAATGCTGAAAAGAGAGACAAACACCAGGTTCTTAGGCCATGCTCCAAAGTCATCGTCTGGTTTCTCACTGTGATGATGAAGCATGGTTATATTGGCGAATTTGAAATCACTGATGATCACAGAGCTAGGCAAATTGTTGTGAACCTCACAGGCAGTCTAAACAAGTGTGGCATGATCAGCCCCAGATTTGATGTGCAACTCAAAGATCTAGAGAAATGCAGAACAATCTGCTTCCATCTGGCCAGTTTGGTTTCATTGTACTGACGGTCTCAGCTGGCATCATGGGCCATGAAGAAGCAAGATGAAAACACACAGGAAGGAAAATCCTGGGATTCTTTTTCTAGAGATGTTATACATATTTACAAATAAAATGCCTCATGAAAAAAAAGCAAAAAACAAAATTACATAAGAATAACCTTTTGATATATGCAGCAACATTAAAATATTAAAACCAGGCACAAGAGAGTACATATGTATGATTACATTTATATGAGGTTCAAGAATGGAAAAGCTCTGGTGATAGAAGTCAGAATAGTGATACTGTCAGGAGAGGAAATGGGAAGTATTGACTGGAAAAGAGCGTGAAGGGATTTTGGGGGGTGATGAAAATGTTCTATATCTTGAACTGGGCAACGGTTACATAGGTGTATACGTATGTTAAAACTTCTTAAACAGCCGGGCATGGTAGCTCACATCTGTAATCCAAGCACTTTGGGAGGCTGAGGCAGGTGGATTGCTTGAGCTCAGGAGTTCAAGACCAGCTGGGGCAACATGGCAAGACCCTGTTTCTACTAAAAAAAAAAATTAAAAATAGGCCGGGTACGGTGGCTGAGGCCTGTAATCCCAGCACTTTGGGAGGCCAAGGCAGGCGAATCATGAGGTCAGGAGTTCGAGACCAGCCTGGCCAACATGGTAAAACCCCATCTCTACCAAAAATACAAAAAATTACTGGGTGTAGTGGCAGGCACCTGTAATCCCAGCTACTTGGGAGGCTGAGGCAGGAGAATTGCTTGAACCCAGGAGCCAGAGGTTGCAGTGAGCTGAGATCGCGCCACTGCACTCCAGCCCAGGCAACAGAGTGAGACTCCATCTCAAAAAAACACAAACAAAGCTGGACGCGGTGGCTCACGCCTGTAATCTCAGCACTTTGGGAGGCCGAGCTGGGCAATCACGAGGTCAGGAGTTCGAGACCAGCCTAACCAACATGGTGAAACCCCATCTCTACTAAAAATACAAAAATTATCTGGGCCTGGTGGCGCACACCTGTAATCCCAACTACTCAGGAGGCTGAGACAGGAGAATCGCTTGAACCCAGGAGGCGAAGGTTGCAGGAGCCGAGATCACGCCATTGCACTCCAGCCTGGGCAACAGAGAGAGACTCCGTCTCAAAAAAACAAACAAACAAAAAAAAAAAACCACAAACAAACAAACAAAAAAATGGGCAGGCTGGTACATGGCTGTAGTCCCAGCTACTTGGGAGACCAGGTGGGAGGGTCACTTGAGCCCACGGGGTGGAGGCTGCAGTGAGCCAAGATCGCACCACTGCACTCCAGCCTGCGTGACAGAGCGAGACCCTGTTTCAACAACAACACACTTATTAAGCTTACAGAATTTGTGTATTTGACTGGTAGTAAATTATACTTTCATTTAAAAAAAATAAAAATATAGGTTGGGTGTGGTGGCGCACGCCTGTAATCCCAGGTACTTGGGAGGCTGAGGCAGAAGAATCACTTGAACCCAGGAGGGAGAGGTTGCAGTGAGCTGAGATCATGCCACTGCACTCTAGCCTGGGCAACAGAGCGAGATTCTGTTTCCAAAAAATAATAATAAATAAATAAAGAGATAAAGATGAACTATTTTAAAATGTGGTGGCCTAGTAGTGTCATTAGCTAATTCTCTCAAGGCACTCTGTACACATAGTGATTAGTTCATCATTAACAATATCATATGTAAAGCCAGAATTTAAATAGCCTGCTAATTTTTAATTTTTTGACTGACTTGGCATTATATCTAATAAGATCTTTATCTTCTTTCAACCCCATGATGTAGCTGAATAGTCTGTACCAGGTGTAGGAAAATTATCAGCCGTCTTATTTTCTCATTGTTCATTTGTGTTAGCTTCAACCCAGTTTCTTCTACTTTTTTTTTTCCTTTTAAGAGACAGGGTCTCACTGTCACCCACGCTGGGGTGCAGGGGCACAAATCATAGCTCACTGCAGCCTCAAACTCTTGGACTCAAGCAATTCTCCTGCCTCAGCCTCTCAAGTAGCTGGGACTGTAGGTACACGTCACCATGCTCAGCTAATTTTTACAATTTTTTTTAGAGATGAGGTCTTGCTATGTTGCCCAGGATGTTCTCAAGACCCTGGCCTCAAGTGATCCTCTCCTTGGTCTTTTAAAGCACTGGTATTACAGGTATGAGTCACTACACCTGTCTCAACCCACATTTTTTATGCAGAAATCTTTTAAAACCACTTGCCTATTTTGTGAGGATCAGTCTAATTAAACCCAAATAGCATGATACATAAGACTACTTCAACCAAGCAATTCTTTTTTTTTCTTTTTTTCCTTGAGATGGAGTTTCTGTCTTCTTGCCCAGGCTGGAGTGCAATGGCATGATCTCAGCTCACTGTAACCTCCGCCTCCTGGGTTCAAGCATTTCTCCTGCCTCAGCCTCCCGAGTAGCTGGGATTACAGGTGCCTGCCACCACGCCTGGCTAATTTTTGTATTTTTAGTAGAGACGGGGTTTCACCATGTTGGCCAGGCTGGTCTGGAACTCCTGACCTCAGGTGATACATCTGCCTCGGCCTCCCAAAGTGCTGGGATTACAGGCGTGAGCCACCGCACCTGGCCCGACCAAGCACTTTTTTTTCTTTTTTTTTTGAGACAGAGTTTCACTCTGTGGCCCAAGCTGGAGTGCAGTGGCAGGATCTCAGCTCACTGCAACCTCCGCCTCCCAGGTTCAAGCGATTTTCGTGCCTCAGCCTCCCAAGTAGTTGGGATTACAGGTGCACACCACCACGCCTGGCTAAATTTTTGTATTTTTAGTAGAGATGGGGTTTTACCGTGTTGGCCAGGCTGGTCTTAAACACCCGACCTCAGGTGATACGCCCACCCCGGCCTTCCAAAGTGCTGGGATTACAGGAGTAAACCACCACACCCGGCCTCAACCAAGCAATTCTAAAGCTGCTATGCTTCAGAATATGCTAAAGATGGTCTAGGAAATAAAGGACGGGGCCACTATCGACCCCTCCTCATTGTGAGAGTCCTGGGTACCTGCAAGGCCACCAACGTTGATTTGTCTTTAAAAAGTTGGTGACAATGGAATTGTAGTACAGTTGACCCTCGAACAACACCGGTTTGCACTGCAGGAGTTTGCTTACACCTGGATCTTCTTCTGCCTCTGCCACCCCTGAGACAGCAAGACTAAGCCCTCTTCTACCTCCTCCTCAGCCTACACAAAGTGAAGACTACAAGGATGAAGACCTTCATGGTGATACACTCCCACTTAAAGAATAGTAAATCTATTTCTCTTCCTTATGATTTTCTTAATAACATTTTCTTTTCTCTAGCTTACTTTATTGTAAGAATACAGAATATAGTATATAAAACATACAAAATATTTGTTAATTGACTTTATGTTATCGGTAAGGCTTTTGGTCAACAGTAGTTTTAGCAGTTTGGTTTTGGGGGAGTAGAAAGTTATATATGGATTTTCTACTGCATGATGTGGGGGTGGTCAGTGTCCATAACCCGCTCATTGCTTCAGGGTCAACTGTACTTTCTTCCCACTGGGAAGTAGATCATCTTGCACAGCACACATCCTGGAGGTCTCGCTACATTTATGCCCCCTACCCCCTCTCTGGTTTCCTGGATGCCCAAGGCTTCCTCCAGCTCAAGCTCCTTGCTACTGCCAGACAGAAAACAATGTAATCACAGGACTCCTCAGCCTAGAGGATCCTTCGGGCCGTGCTGTCAGAGTTTCTCAACTGGACAACCAATCCCAGTCCCATCCAACCTCCTCAGTCTCCCCAGCTTTTTCCCATTTTTGCAGGCTCTGTTTTGGCACATGCTGCTCTCTCTGCTTGAAATGCCCTTCCTCGCCTGACACATGCTTTCCTCTTCTTCAAGACTCTCTGCAAATCTCATCACCTCTATCCAGCCTTTGTTATCTGGACCCAAGACAGGGTTGACCACTCCCTCACCTGGCTCTTAAAGCACGTTTCACCTATGTTGTAACTTTCTCTTTTGAAAAAATATTGAGCTTCACTTCTCAGTCATTAAGTCTTTTGAGGCTGGAGACCGAGTCTTATTTATTTTCAAAAGAACAAGAATATAGCTACGCAATCAGTGGAATGAGGAGCAGGGCAGAGCTCTGGGGCTCCAGGTTGAATCCACACCCAGCTTTGGCCCTCACCTGGGACTAGGTAATGGCCCCGGACACAGGGGAAATCGAGAGTTTCTGTGCTTTTCTCCCAAGCTGATTCATAAAGTGTACACCTCACCACCTTCGCATGAAGCAACCCATCTCAGATCCACTCTGTTGCCACTTTAAAGAGATAGTAAGCTGTGTGCTTGGGGAATGGGAGGGAAGAGGGCAGGTCAGCACAAACAGCGCAGGAAACTCTTTGATTTGGGGCTAAATGGGATATGTCAACAGGAAAGATCTGAAACTTGTCCATATTGAAGTGCAGAGCAGATGGGTGCCAAGTTTCTGGCATGCCTGACTGTAAAATGGAAAAGACAGGAGGGGAGAGACCCTTCCATTTCCCCTCCCAGGGTCTCTCACAATCAGGACACCACGCATCCCCAAGGCAGGAAGGCCTTGTGTTTGGCTCTGACAATTAGCATTCTGCTTCCAAGAAAGGGCTAAGAAGGGGGCCTCTGTTACTAGGCACCCTTGGAAAGCACCTTCCCTGTTCAGGTGTACTGAGTCCAGCAGGGAGCAAGTTGGAGGTCAATACTGCTCCACACCCTGGAGAAGCCACTGCACAGCTGCTTGGCTGGCTGAAAATCATTATCCCAAAGGGGATTGCCATGCACTATCTTTTACAGAAAATGTTACAGAAGGAAATGAAAAAAAAAATAGCTTTCTTACCTCACTTTCAGTAAGTAGATGAAGTTTTGGTTTTTCAGCTGCTGTAGCCTTAGAGAAAGACAGGACAAGTAAAGTGTTACAAATGCATTTTAGCAACTTGCATTCACAACATATTGATGCTTATAACTAATCAATCACGCTCAGAAAACAAAAGTAATTACAAGTAACCTTGGAATGTCTAAGCAAATTCTATCATGATTACCAATTCTCTGGATGAAATGCAGCAGAGCTTAGTCATGTGCAATTCATGAATTTATTCACACAAACACTAGGTTCTTACAAATATACCAGGCACTGTGTTGGAAGCTGGAGAGTCCAAGATGAAAGACAACCGTGGTTCGGCCCTCAAGGAGCCCACAATCCACTAAGAAAGACAGATGTGCCGGTCAGTAATGGAAGCGCAGCAGCACCGGAGCTGCGGCAGAGGCCTGGAGAGGAGCTGTGGGAGCACAGGCATCTAATCCCTACTGAACCGCAGGCCCCGCTGTGTCTCCCACCCTGAAGATGCAATGCTTCCCTGATGAGCAAGGAGGCAGCATGGCCATCAAGCAGTGACCAGCTCTTGGCAGGGTCTGCGAAAGATGAGTTAGCATTCTGCCCTCCCCTCGCTATTTTTTTTTTTTTTTTTTTTGAGACAGGGTCTCTTTCTCTCTCTCTCTCTCTCTGTTGCCCAGGCTTGGAGTGCAGTGGCATGATTAAGGCTCATTGCAGCCTCGACCTCCTGGGCTCAAGCAATCCTCCCACCTCACCCTCCCAAGTAGTTGGGACTACAGGTGTGCAACACCACACCTGGCTTATTTATTTATTTATTTATTGAGATGGAGTCTCGCTCTGTCGCCCAGGCTGGAGTGCAGTGGCATGATCTCTGCTCACTGCAACCTCTGCCTCCCAGGTTCAAGCGATTCTCTTGCCTCAGCCTTCTGAGTAGTTGGGATTACAGGCATCTGCCACCACACCCGGCTAATTATTTTTTTGTATTTTTAGTAGAGATGGGATTTCTCTATGTTGGCCCAGCTGGTCTTGAACTCCTGACCTTGAGTGATCTGCCTGCCTCAGCTTCCCAAGTGCTGGGATTACAAGTGTGAGGCACCGTGCCTGGCCACATTTTTTAGTTTTTGTACAGATGGAGTCCCTCTGTGTTGACCAGGCTGGTCTCAAACTCCTGGGCTCAAGTGATCCACCTGCCTCAACTTCCCAAAGTGCTGGGATCACAGATGTGAGCCACTGCCCCTGGCAGATTCTGCTTTTTTATAACTTCTTTTGCCTCACAAATTTTGGAAGCCGCTGCCAATCAAGAGAAAAGCTCATATGAATTTTTTCATGATGATAGCTGAATGGATAGGGAGGGTGTAGTAAATTGTTTTCAAAAAACAGCCACACTAATTCTCCTCCCTGTACCCATGCTTTTACATAGTCTCCACTCACAGCAACTCCAGAACTGGCCATGTGACTTGCTTGGGCTCATAGGACAATAGCAATGCCATGCAAACAGACACTTGAAATATGCTTGTGCAGGGCCGGGCGCAGTGGCTCACGCCTGTAATCCCAGCACTTTGGGAGGCCAAGGCGGGTGGATCACAAGGTCAGGAGATCGAGACCATCCTGGCTAACATGGTGAAACCCTGTCTCTACTAAAAATACACAAAATTAGCCAGGCGTGGTGGTGGGCGCCTGTAGTCCCAGCTACTCGGGAGGCTGAGGCAGGAGAATGGTGTGAACCCGGGAGGCGGAGCTTGCAGTGAGCCGAGATCACGCCACTGCACTCCAGCCTGAGCCAAAGTGCGAGACTCTGTCTCAAAAAAAAAAAAAAAAAAAAGAAAAAGAAATATGCTTGTGCTTCGGGGCTTGACTTCTCATGCTGCTCTTGGAACCCTTGCAACCACCACTATGTGAATGAGCCCCAGTTAGTCTGCTGAACATGTGTGGCACAAGGCCCAGTTACCACCCTTGCCTATAGCCAGTCAACTTTCAGATGTGGAAGAGAAGCCACAGACCTCAAGCTGCCTGCAGACCTCTGAGGGAGCCAGTCTGACAGTAAATGGGACAGAGAAGAGCCGTTCCAGGTGAGCTCAGTCCAAATTACCAACTCACAGGATTGCCGGTAAATAAGAGATTATTGTTTTAAGCCACTAAGTATTAAGGTGATTTATTACACCACACACATAGCAAAAGCTGGCTGATACAGAGAAGGGTTTCAAGGTTGGAGGCAGAAATGACAGTGCATACATATCTTGGAGATATCTTCCTTCCTCCTCCAGTATCTCCAAAAATCATGTGCAAGCTGGCCTGTTTAGATGCTTGACTTTCTGGTTGCTGGAATACTTCATGGAAAAGGAAACCTAGGCCTATTGGAGGTGAACTGAGGCTGGGAACCTCAGGCACATGTGAGTACCAGCCCACCTGCCTAACATGCCCAGGGCATCTGGCTGAGGCTGGGAACTGAGCTGTCCTGTGTCACTGGGCACAGAAGAAGGCTACCCAAGGAGCACAGAGTTGATAAACGTCCCCACATACAGAAGACGCCAGATAGGGAGCGGGGGGATGAGTAAAAATGCTTGGTAATGGGCTCAAGTCACACCTCCAGAAATGAGTGTCGGGAGTGTAGCCAGCATGCCTGCTCTGGAGCCAGTGGAGGCCAAATCAGTCTTGTCCAGTGAAAGGGGAGATGAATCAGATGGATTAGAGCCTCGCCCCACCTTTCCACCTACCACTAGCAGGGGATAGGGTGGGTCCTGGTCCCAACCAATCTCAGGGCTGCTAGAGACAAACTTTCTGGGGAGCCCCAAGTCAGAACAGATGTAGCCCAAACTCAAGTATATTGGTGATGCCTAGGGACTTCAAAGGACTCTGCTCTCAACTTGGAGATCTCATAGGATTCTGATTGTCAATCTCCACTCACCCCTGCAGGTATCTCTGCAGCATTAGAGGTTGGGGGAAAACTGGGGGAAAAAATACAAATACGAATACTGAGGCCCTCCTCAGCCCTTTATCTGTAATAACAACCTGTAAAGTGCCTCCTATCTTAGTGCCCAGACCCAGAAAGCACAGCATAAATATTAGTTCTTCTTGTTCCTCCCCACTATTAGTGGGTGAGAAGGGATGGAACCCAGAGTGACAGAGCACAAGGGGCAATCCCACTCTATAAGGAAGGAGACTGAAGTTCCTGGAAGCTTGCATAGCAGCTTGGACATGGACATGCAGGTAGTCCCTGTAAGAATCAGGGGTAATCCATGTATGTATCTCCCCTGGAGGGCAGGGATGATCTTTTCAGCACTTCTTGTCCTACCTCACATAATCAAGGTCCTAGGCTGGGTGCAGTGGCTCATACCTGTAATCCCAGCACTTTAGGAGGCTGAGGCAGGAGGATCACTTGATGCCAGGGATTTAAGAACAGCCTGGGCAACATAGCAAGACCCCGTCTCTACAAAAAAAATTAAAAACTGGCTGGTTGTGGGGGCACACGCCTCTGGTCCCAGCTACTTGGGAGGCTGAGGCAAGAGGATCAGTTGAGCTCAGGAGTTCAAGGCTGCAGTGATCCATGATTGTGCCACTGTACTCCAACCTGGGTGACAGGGCAATATCCCATCTATAAAAAATAAAATTAAAAAAAATTATGGTCCTAGGAAAACTACGGAAGCAAAAAATAGCATCCCATAGACAGTCTGAGCTTCCAGAACAATCCAGGCAAGTTTTCCACATGCCCAAAGCCAAAACTGCCTAGGCCTTACACTGACACCCCCATGATAGCCAACTCCCTGCTGAAATGGCTCTAATGAAGCCTTGCAGATACTTCCAAGCCTACATGAGAATTAATAGTAAGGCAACAGTGAAAAATACTCTCTGGGGCTTGGAATTGTCAGGAAACCTATGAGAAAGAAACCAAATGGACCATGCAATTTTTGGCCCTTCCTTAGACTAACAGTGGAAATTTCAATATCCCAAGCATGAGTTTCTAAGCTTGGAACAACTCAAAATATATCTATCCTTAGGAAGATAGGGTTGGAGTCACACACCTCACTTTCAGCCTTGAGCTTGATGGTGGGTAGAAAGAGCACAGTCCTGGAGTGAGAGAGACCTGAGTTTATGTCCTGGATCTGCCAGGACCAGCTGTACAAGCTTGGGAAAGGAATTTAACCTCTCTAAGCCTCAGTTTCCCCATCTGTAAAGTGGGAATGACACCTTCTTCACTGGGCCTTTGGGAGTGGTGGGCATAGAGGACTTGCTTGGTAAATGGCAGCAGCTACAATAAAGATCATGGATTGACAGAGGCTCCAGGCAATAAGAACTACAACTGCTCTGGGCTAATTGATGGGACCAAATCAACGTCCAGCTGCTGGATTTCCATCTGTGTCTGAGGTCCCAGAGCCTGTGCTCCTCTCCCTGGACCTCCAAGCACCAAAGAGGGCCTGTCGTCAGATTGACACTGAACTCTGGGTGCAGGAGTCCAAACCTGCTGACTGCCACATGGCGCCTGTGACACTGGCTGCTTTGTGCCACCTCTCCAAGGCTGGCCTGGCCTGCTTTAAATTCCTGGTGGCATTCTGCCTGGGACTGGCAAAGCCAGGCAGGGGCACAAGAAGGGGGCCATGAGAGGTGGCAATGACATCCCAAACAAGCTTCCAGGTTTAGAAGGGCTCCTTCTTTCCCAGAGCAGGCAAAACTTTTCTCACTCTGGTTGGGGGGTGAAGGAGGAGAAATGGAAGAGGCCTAAGAGACCCAACGGCTAAGAGGAATTTTGATTTTCTGTATTTAGTGGCCTCCACTCCCCACTGACAACCACGCAGGAGCCTTGGATTCCACAAAGGAGAATGAGGCTGAGAGCTTCCAGTTGGGCATTAGGAACAGGACAGAATTCAATCCTCTCAAAAGCCTGAGAGGGGCTGAGCACGGAGGTTCACGCCTGTAATCACAGCACTTTGAGAGGCTGAGGCGGGTGTATCACCTGAGGTCAGGAGTTCGAGACCAGCCTGGCCAACTTGGTGAAACCCCGTCTCTACTAAAAATACAAAAAATTAGCCAGGCGTGGTGGCGGGAGCCTGTAATCCCGGCTACTGGGGAGGCTGAGGCAGGAAAACTGCTTGAACCTGGGAGGCAGAGGTTGTAGTGAGCCAAGATTGCACCATTGCATTCCAGCCTGGGCAACAAGAGTGAAACTCTGTTTCAAAAACAACAACAACAAACAAACAAACGAAAAACCCTGGGAGGCAGGAGGGATGCACCTGAGCTGGACTTTGCAAAGCCCTTCTCAAAGAAGCTGAAGAGGGCATTGTAAGCTACTCTTGTAGGACTGAGGGAAAGATAACCACCCCAGGCGTTCCCAAGACCCTCACCTCTTGCCTCGAGGTGGAAGCAACTCCTTGAGCTTGTATTGTCCACTTTCAGATACTAATCAGGAATTAATTTGCCACCCAAGGGCTGACCAGGGGAAAGTCTTCATAAAGCAAACAGGCCAGGCCACTGCAGTGATTTAAATGGGGCTCTGAGAGTGTTCTGGGCTCAGGGCACTCAGTTAGTATGAGCACTGTGTTTGTCTTTGAGATCAAGCCCACTGTGTCTCAATTTCCCAGATTGTTCTGTTGGTGGGGGGCGGGGTGGAACAGCTGTAGTCCTTGCTTCAGAGGGACCCATCTACAGCATAGATTAATTTGAAATGAGCCCGCTACTCAGAACATAATTTATCCTATAAACATTTTCCAGGGTTTATTTCAACATCCAGGGGGAGAATCAAAGCTCTTTAAGATGTAAGAATGGGCTTCTGGGCTGGGCACAGTGGCTCACACTGTAATCCCAACACTTTGGGAGGATGAGGTGGGAGGATCACTTGAAGCCAGGAGTTCAACACCAGCCTGGGAAGCATAGTAAGACCTTGTCTCTGTTAAAATTAAAAAAAAAAAAAAAAAAAAAAAAAATTGGCCGGGTGCAGTAGCTCACGTCTATAATCCCAGCACTTCGGGAGGCTGAGGTGGGCGGATCATATGAAGCCAGAGTTTCGAGACCAGCCTGGGCAACATGACAAAACCCCATCTCTACAAAAAAATGCAAAATTAGCCAGGCATGGTGGCGCACGCCTGTAATTTCAGCTACTAGGGAGGCTGAGGCACAAGAATCACTTTAACCCAGGAGGCAGAGGTTACAGTGAGCCGAGATCATGCCATTGCACTCCAGCCTGGGCAACAGAATGAGACTCTATCTCAAAAAAAAAAAAAAAAAAAAAAAAAAAAAAAAAAAAAAAATTTTTTTTTTAATGGGCAGAAGCCCATTTTTACATGGCAATATAAAATTCAGCCAGAGGGGGCTTCTCTTAGAGAAGAAAAAGCCAAACTCCTATTTCCAGCACACACTGATGACTTCGCAGCATAACTGTCTAAAAAGCAATTAACCAGGGGGATACAGAACGATCCTCTGGGCTTCCCTTGGTCAGAACACAAGTGGCCCCTGCTGCACCAAGACTTAGAGGCTGGGTCTGAGGGGGCTCCTGCCTTGCCTCATGACGCTTTCCTGCTGTGCTCTTGGTCAGAGTTTTCCCTCCTCTAAGATGGACCCCAACACACCCCTCTGCCAGGGAGAGCAGGTTGAGCAGGCTATGGTACATGTGACCCCTCTGAGAAGCTAAAGAAACACCAGAGCGGCTTGTAATCCCAGCACTTTGGGAGGCCGAGGTGGGCGGATCACCTGAGGTCAGGAGTTTGAGACCAGCCTGACCAACATGGAGAAACCCCATCTCTACAAAAAAATACAAAATTAGCCAGGTGTGGTGGCCCATGCCTGTAATCCCAGCTACTTGGGAGGCTGAGGCAGGAGAATCACTTGAACCCGGGAGGCAGAGGTTATAGTGAGCCGAGATCGCGCCACTACACTCCAGCCTGGGCGATGGAACAAAAACGTCTCAAAAAAAGAAAGAAAGAAAGAAACACCAGAGCTTACCGATTCTCCCTGGCAGACCTGCCCCATTGTGGGGAGGGCACTTGCTGACCTCGGGTCCTTTCTTCTGCTTTTCTACTCTCAACAGCTGGGTCTTGAACGCCTAGAGAAAGGCCAAGTTCAAAGAAGGCAGGGTCAGAGGATTGTCGGTCTCATTTTTGTCCTCACCAATTAGGAAGCTAAACACCCTAATACTGAGAACCAAGACGTAGTGCAGACACATTTCTAGAGTATTCATAAACCCAGGTAAAATGTCATAAAGTTTCTCCTTTTGTTTGTTTGAGGCAGAGTATTGCTCTGTTGCCCAGACTAGAATGCAGTGGCGCCATCATAGCTCACTGCAGCTTCTGTTGCTCAGGCTGGTTTCAAACTCCTGGGCTCAAGCAAACCTCCCACTTCAGCCTCCTAAAGTGCTGGGTTACAGGCCTGAGCTACTGCACCCAGTCAAGGTTTCTGGCAGCCTGTCATTCTAGAAGAAATTCCCTGGAGCCTGGTCTGGAAGTGGTACCTCATCACCAACTACAACCTTCTCTGCTTATGACTATGTCCAAAGAAAGAGTCATGCTTTGGAGAGGAAATCCAATAGAAGTGGAAATTAGCAAAGACATCTCCAAAAGGCCAAGTCAGAGTCTCAGTCCGTTGACCAGGTTGGAGTGCAGTGGTGCCATCGTAGCACACTGCAGCCTCAAACTTGAACTCTTGGACACAAGCAATCCTCCTGCCTCAGCCTGCTGAGTAGCTGCAACCACAGGCATGGGCCACCATGCCAGCCTAATTTTTAATTTTTTTTTTTTTTTTTTTTTTTTTGTAGACACAGTGTCTTGGTATGTTGCCCAAGCTGGTCTTGAACCCCTGGTCTCAAGTGATTACCCTGCCTCAGCCTCCCAAAGTGCTGGGATTACAGGTGTAAGCCACTGCATTCAGTCTACTTACGACTTTTAAAAATCTCACCCTATAACTTTTTAAGGCTATTCTTTATAATGTACACATTATGTATATGTGATTTTTAAAAAAATGAGCTATAACTCACATACCAAAAGACTCACCCTTTAAAGTGTATAATTCAGTGGTTTTCTGTATATTCATAAGGTTGTGCAACCATCATCACTAATTCCAGAAAATTTTCATCACCCTATAAGGAAACCCATACCCATTACCAGCCATTCTCATTCGATCCTTCCCCCAGCCCCTGGCAACCACTAATCTACTTTCTGTGTCTGTGAATTTGCCTTCTGGCCATTTCGCATAAGTGGACTCATAAAGATATATAATCTCAAAATAATTAAAATATATGTACTGAGGAATGTGCGATATGGTTAGGCTTTGTGTCCCAACCCAAATCTCATTTTGAATTATAATCCCCATAGTCCCCATAATCCCCACATGTCAAGGGAGAGACCAGGTGGAAGTAGTTGGATCATGGGGGCGGTTCCCCCCCTGCTGTTCTTGTGATAGTGAGTGGGTTCTCATGAGATCTGATGGTTTTATAAGAGGCTCTTCCCCCTTCACCCTGCACCTCTCCTTCCTGCAGCCGTATGAAGAAGGTGCCTTGCTTCCCCTTTGCCTTCCCGCCATGATTACAAGTTTCCTGAGGCCTCTCTAGCCATGCTGAACTGTAAGTCAATTAAACCTCTTTCCTTTTTAAATTACCCAGTCTCAGGCATTTCTTTTTCTTTCTTTTCTTTTTTTTCAACTGAAATACTTGTGTGATGTTATTATGACATAATTGAGGGCCATTTCTTTATAGCAGTGCGAAAACAGACTAATACAATGTGTCTACAAAAATATTTTACTGATGGAGTGCATAACCAAAATGATCTGGAGAGCCCTGGCTGAAAGCGTAAAGCCTTCTAGGATTTGTCCCTGGTTTCTCTATGAGCTTCCTCGACAGAGGCACTGATGGTTCCCCTAGTTCAAAGCAAAGCATGAGGCCAGGCGCCTCATGAGGTGGCCCATGCCTGTAATCCCAGCACGTTGGGAGGCCGAGGTGGGTGGATCACCTGAGGTCAGGAGTTCGAGACCAGCCTGACCAACGAGGTGAAACCCCCTCTCTACTAAATACAAAAAATTAGCCGGGCATGGTAGCACATGCCTGTAATCCCAGCTACTTGGGAGGCTGAGCCAGGAGAATCCCTTGAACCTGGGAGGCGGAGGTTGCAGTGAGCCGAGATTGCACCATTGCACTCCAGCCAGGACAACAAGAGCGAAACTCCATCTCAAAAAAAAAAAAAAGTAAAGCATGATCTAAAAATAAAATATATGCCTTGCAATTATTTGTTTGCTTGTTTTTGAGACAGCGTCCTGCTCTGTCACCTGGGCTGGAGTGCAGTAGTGCAATCACACTAACTGCAGCCTCCATCTTCAGAGCTCAAGTGATCCTCCCACCTCAGCCTCTGCAGCTGGGACTACAGGCTCAAACTACCACAGCTGGCTAATTTTTTAATTTTTTGTAGAGACGGGATCTCACTATGTTGCCCAGGCTGGTCTTAAACCCCTGGGCTCAAGCGATTCTCCTCCCTCAGCCTCCCAAAGTGCTGGGATTACAGGTGTCAGCCACTGTACTCAGCTATAATTTATGATTTAACTTTGTTTTTATAAAAAGATGTTCTCCTTATTATGCTATATGGGCTTAACAAATTTTGACAACTTCCACACACATTTTTGCCTTCCTTTCTGATCCCCAGGCAACTTCCCGAGTCTAGTTAAAACACTGCTATGAGTTACCAAAGTACTTGCAGAGAATGCATGTTACCTCTTTCCCATTGGTATTTATTTCTTAAAAGCTCCCTGGGTCTGTAACATGACAGAGAAGATTATGCTATCACCCCCTTTCTTCTCAGGCTTACAATGTTGTTACCCAGGAGACGGAGTAGGAGGAGGGGAAGGAACCCTTGGGACTGGCCCAGGGCATTCGCTTTGAAGGTCATTCAAAGCAGAGTTGCTTTTTGTCTAGAGAGTGTTTGGTCTAGAGGTCATGTAGAAACTGGCGTTTCCACCAGCCCACCATGCAAGCTGGTTTATAGCTAGTCATTCCATTCTCCATATACTCTCCACCCCGAAGTAACTGGCCCTCTCTCTGGTACTCGCACATGTCGCCGCAGAACTGTGCCCCTCTCTCCCTCTTCAAGATCTAGAGCATCTGTGTAAGCCAAGTATTGCCCTTCCCCCAAATCTGGCACAGGCACCATCATAACACAGCTTCAAATTTGATGCTTCGTTTATTGTGTCATTTACTTGAGTTTAGGGATCCTGATATCTCTACATTTTAATAACAGAAAAATCCACAATTCATTTGAATTTTGCTAATAGCTGGATTCCTTTCTGTTTTTTGTTTGTTTGTTTGTTTTTTGTTGTTGTTTTGAGATGGAATCTCTCTCTGTCGCCCAGGCTGGAGTGCAGTGGCGCAATCTCGGCTCACTGCAAGCTCCACCTCCCGAGTTCACGCCATTCTCCTGCCTCAGCCTCCTGAGTAGCTGGGACTACAGGCGCCCGCCACCTCGCCCGGCTAATTTTTTGTATTTTTAGTAGAGACCGTGTTAGCCAGGATGGTCTCGATCTCCTGACCTTGCCATCCACCCGCCTCGGCCTCCCAAAGTGTTGGGATTACAGGCATGAGCCACCGCGCCCGGCCTGTTTGTTTTTTAAGGAATAGAATCTCAAGGCTGGGTGCGGTGGCTCATGCCTGTAATCCCAGCATTTGGGGAGGCCAAGGTGGGCAGAACACCTGAGGTCAGGAGTTCGAGACCAGCATGGCCAACATGGTGAAACCCTGTCTCTACTAAAAATACAAAAAAATTAGCCGGGCGTGGTGGCTGGCACCTGTAGTCCCAGCTATTCAGGAGGCTGAGGCAAGAGAATGGCGTGAACCCGGGAGGCAGAGCTTGCAGTGAGCCGAGATCATGTCACTGCACTCCAGCCTGGGTGAGAAAGAGAGACTCCGTCTTAAAAAAAAGAAAAAAGAAAAACTAAAAAAATTACTGAGTGTAGTGGTGAGTGCCTGTAATCCCAGCTACTCTGGAGGCTGAGGCAGGAGAATCACTTGAACCCTGGAGGCGGAGGTTGCAGTAAGCCGAGGTTGTGCCACTGCACTCCAGCCTGGGCGACAGGGCAAGATTCTGTCTCAGAAAAAGGGAAATGGGATCTCACTATGTTGCCCAGGCTGGTCTCAAACTGCTGGGCTCCAGTGATCCTCCTCCCTCAGCTTCCCGAAGTGCTGGGATTACACGAGTGAGCCACTCCACTTGGCTTAGCAGCTGAATTCCTTCTTCCTTTCCAGTAATGCTTTTTTTTACATAGTTTTAGCCTTGCTTTCAGAGAGGATGTACCCACTATTCAATTGACTTCCACTTTGCCCTTAAGCAACTCTCTTGGAGGTCATTAAATTCAATAAATTAGCATTTATTGAATACTTCCTGTCTGCGAGGCACTGCTATAAATATAATACCTCACAGGCATTAGTTCACAAGAACTCCTCATAAATTCTATTTTCCTAGTTTTACACATGAGGAAACTGAGGCTCACAGCAGTCAAGTAGCTTCCCAAGGTCATATGGCTGTAAGTTAACCAAGCTGAGATTTGAAATCAGGCTCCTCCATTCTTAACCAATCTCGCACACTGTCCCTCAACTGCAGAGCATCAGTCCCAAACCCTGAGGGTAGTAGAAGACAGATGGGTACTCAGGGAAGAGAGGCATTTTACAAGTTTCAAACTGTGAGGAATATCAGCACAGCATTTGCCTTAAAAAAAAAAAAATCATAGATGGCATTATCTCAGTCACCTCAAACAAAAAGACTTAACTATAGTGAGCTTTGGCCCAGTTACAAATTACTGTGTATCCTTGGGAAAGTGTTTGCCTCTCTCTGGGCCTCATCTGTAAAATAAGTGGGCTTAAACCCCAGGATCTACCTTTTAAGATCCTGAGACTTGGATAGCTCTTTATTTTCTTTTTCTTTTTTCCTTTTCTTTTTTTTTTTTTTTTTTTTGTTTTTTTTTTGAGACAGAGTCTCACTGTTACCCAGGGTGGAATGCAGTGCAGTGGTGTGAACTTGGCTCATTGCAACCTCTTGTTGCAGCCTCTGCCTCCTGTGTTCAAGCGATTCTCATCCCTCAGTCTCCTGAGTAGCTGGGACTACAGTTACCTGCCACCATGCCTGGCTAATTTTTGTATTTTTAGTAGAGATGGGGTTTCACCATGTTGGCCAGGCTGGTCTCGAACTCCTGACCTCAAGTAATCTGCCCACCTTGGCCTTCCAAAATGCTAGGATTACAGGCATGAGCCACCACACCCAGCCAGCTCTTTATTTTTATTTATATTATTATTATTATTATTATTATTGAGACAGGGTCTCACTCGGTCACCCAGGCTGGAGTGCAGTGGTGCGATCATGGGCTCACTACAGCCTTGACCTCCTGCGCCCAAGTGATCCTTCCACTTCAGCCTCCAGAGTAGCTGGGACCACAGGCATGCACCACCACATCAGGCTAATTTTTTTTTTTTTAATTTTGGTAGAGATGGGATCTCTCTATTTTGCCCAGGCTGGTCTCGAACTCCTGGTCTCAAGTGATCCTCCCGCCTTGGCCTCTCAAAGTGCTGGGATTACACGTGTGAGCCACCGCACCCTGCCAGATTATCCCTTCATTCATTTTTTATTTTTTTTGAAACTGAGTTTCGCTCTTGTCACCCAGGCTGGAGTGCAATGGCGCAATCTTGGCTCACCGCAAACTGCCTCCTGGGTTCAAGAGATTCTCCTGCCTCAGCCTCCGAAGTAGCTGGGATTACAGGCGCCTGCCACCATACCCAGCTAATTTTTTTTTTTTTTTTTTGTATTTTTAGTAGAGATGGGGTTTTACCATGTTGGCCAGGCTGGTCTCAAACTCCTGACCTCAGGTGATCCACCCACCTCGGCCTCCCAAAGTGCTGGGATTATAGGCATGAGCCACCGCACCCAGCTCATTCATTTTGTTTTACAGAGAAGGACAGGAAGCTACTTAATGCGAAAAGCCAGAGAGAGAGTCTCATGCAGGAGTGAGGCCGTCACAGCCCAGGCTACCTCCCACTTGCCTTGGGATGACTTGAGACACCTTTGCTTGTTCTTCATTTGGTCTCACTCTCATTCTTCCAAAAGGACAACATACACTGTCCTTGCAATCCAACTGTGGATTCTTGGCACAAAGCAGGTGTGGGTGGGTGTTTGGACTCTTTTCCTTCTCAGGAACAATGCTCCGGGGAACAGTTCTTTAGTTGGTTAGTTGAAGTCCTGAAAACAGAAGAGACAAAAGATGTATTTGTTGTAAAATCACCAAAGGCTTGCAAGGGGTAGAGCCTGCGCCAGCGTCCTTGGGAAGGAAGGCATCCTTGGATGTTACTCCAGGACTTGTAGGCAGGGGATGGGGCACTTGGATGCCCTTGACATTCAGACAGTGCTTCATGGTTATGAAGTTCTTTTATCCCATTGAGACCTCAGAAACCTTGGGTGTGGGGACAGAAATGGTGACAATGGTGAGGAGGACAGTGATATTGAAGATGGTGATGACAGTGGCCACTCGTGTGCATTGAGCCAGGGATTGTGCTAAGGACTTCATGTGCCCTGATTCCTGGAAGTGTCCCAACAAGATTAGGAGTAGAAACCCTTTTCAGGAGGGAAGCCGACGCTTACGGGAGTTAATTCAGGCACTCATGGAAATGCAACAGTAGCAGAGCTGGGTGTTGTACTTAGGTCTCTTCAGCCCTGGAGCCTTAATTCTTTGTTTTATGGGTGCTCTAGATGAGGCTTAGAGTGGGTAAGTAGCTCAGAGCTAAAAAAAAAAAAAAACAACTTGGGTTTTAAAATGCGTGGAGAGATGAAATGCCCACTCTGTGGCCAAAATAGAGCAGGCAAACCTCTGGTTGGCACCAGAGAGAGCAGGGCTAGACTTGGCAGCCAAAGTTCTAATGGATATTCCAGGCCACCTTTTTCCTTCCTCCTCCCTCCCCTTCCTTTATTCTTTGGGGACAAAATCTGTTGTTTCACTCTCTTTTATTGTGCACAATCCTAAGGGTGACTCACCACCATTCCCCACCCAAACCCTTCCTTTTTTCCTACTATTCGTATATCCTGTCTTCATGGAGCTTACAGTCTCTGGAGGAAACAGAGATTAAGAAATCACACAAATCACAGTTGCAAATTGTGAATCATGATAGCTATCAAGAAAAAGTATAGGAAGCCACAACATCTAATCCTGGGGTTCATGAACGGCTTCCTGTAGAAAGTGACATTGAATCTGGGACACATTGGTCTAAGTCAGAGTTTTCTTTGGAGGCCCCTGAGGCAGGGATCAGGTAAGCCTCGATAAGGGAGGAGGATGAGGAAGAGAAAGAGGAGGAAGAGGACAGCACACCCTGGTACTTATTAATCTGCCCCCTCTGCATTTGGGATTTTACTGAGAGTGGGCTGGCTTGGTCCCCGTCCTCTAGGGTGGCGGTTCTCAAAGTGTGGTCCCTGCACCAGTAACAACAGCATTAGGTGGGAACTTGTTAGAAATGCACATTCTTGGGCCCTTCCACAGACCTACTGAATGGAAAACATTGGGGTGGAACCATGAATCTGTGTTTTAACAAGCCCTCCTGGTGATTCTGTGACCTGCTAAAGTTTGAGAGCCCTATTCTAGATGCCTACAATCATGTGGATTCACTCATTAAAAGTACAGAAGATCCCAGTTCTCTCTCACTCTCTCATGTCCTCCACATGGAAGAGGAAGTCATAAACGATATTTTGAGAGGTCTGATAAGAGTCTGCAGCTATACAGAGACATAGGACAGGTTGTTTGATAAAGTGGAGAGTAGGAGACAAAAATGCAAAGATTTTAGCAATTCAGAGATTAGTGGCACAGGAGATGAAACTCCAGAAGGTAAAAGCATATTATTTGAAAACTGGAAAGAACCTAGCACATCATATTCCACTCCCACCCTCACTGTCTTGGTCCATTCAGGCTGCTACAACAAATTACCATTGGCTAGGTAACTTACAAATGATGGAAATGTATGTTTCACAGTTCTGGAGGCTGGGAAATCCAAGATTAAGTCACCAGCAGATTTGGTGCCTGCCTGGTGAAGGCTCATTTCTCAAAGACAGCCTTCTTACTCCGTCCTTACTGGTAGAAGGGGCAGACAAGCTCTCTAGGGTCTCCTTTATAAGGGGATGAATCACATTCGTGAGGGCTCCACCCTCATGACTTAATAACCTCCAAAGACCCCACCTTCTAATATTATCATATCGGAGATTAGGTTTCAATTATGAATTTGGGGGGCCATAAACATGCAGACCATAGCACCCACCCAAGACAAGATCCAGGTAGGTGCTACCTCACTCTTTAAAAAACCTTTTCCAGGTTGGGTGTGGTGGCTCACGCCTGTAATCCCAGCACTTTGGGAGGCCGAGGTGGGCAAATCACAAGGTCAGGAGGTCGAGACCATCCTGGCTAACACAGTGAAACCCTGTCTCTACTAAAAATACAAAACAAAAAAATTAGCTGGGCATGGTAGCAGGCACCTGTAGTCCCAGCTACTTGGGAGGCTGAGGCAGGAGAATGGCGTGAGCCCAGGAGGCGGAGCTTACAGTGAGCCGAGATCTCTCCAGCCTGGGCGACAGTGCGAGACTCTGTCTAAAAAAAAAAACAAAACCTTTTTTCATCACTGGCCAGTTAAATCTGAGATGCAATCTACCTCCATCTGACCTGCTTCCCTTGGCCTTAGTTCTCTAGATTCTTGCAGGTCAATCCTTTCATCCTTCCTCGTGTCTGCCCAAGGATGACAATATGGGTGGTTCTTAGTGAAGACACAATCGCTGATCAACCAAAGTATAAAATAAGCTCCTGGACTTATACATGCTTTTATTAAAGCAAGAGTGAAGGTGAAAGAAACTTCAAGCACATGTGCTCTCCAGCTGAGCAGCTGACATGAGGGTGGCTTTGTAGATTGGGCCACATTCTGGAGAATGTTAAGTAAATTTTGCGAGGTCCTGATTCCTAACTGTGACCCAGGCCTCCAATATCCTAGGTCACAGACACCTCTCACATGTGGTTTCCTTTAAGTCCTGCATTTATGACTTGACTGATGAGGAAGAAATTTTTGGACTACATATTTAAACTATCATTGCTTGTTATGGGTACTAAATACTTCACAGCCCAAGATCTACTTAGTTTCTGGAGAAACATGTTTCTTGGGTCATTCTGAGGTTCCCCATCAAACATTCGATCTACATATGTTCATTCATACATTCATTTAACCATTCTGCACATCCTGCAAACCCCATGCAAACCCAGTTCAGCCTCCTCAGTCTACCTGCAATTGGGCACTACTCAATTTCTTCTCCAAATCAAGACACCAAAGTCAACCATGGACAAGTTCTACTTCAAAGAATGTGCTAACAAAAGACCCAATTCAGAGCAAGCAAATGTGACAGAGTACAAAAGAGCAGCTTCACTTCTCCTTTGAACCATATTTGCATGTTGTCCCAACGCCCTTCACCACATGAGGAAGAGGGCAGAGAGAGGATTAGCCCATTTTAGAAAGAGACAGACTAAAGCCCAGGAAGAAATACAACACAGAGGCCTGCCTCTCAGCCTGGGCCTCCCACCACCAACCAGTGCTCCCTAGGCCTGTGAAGGCTCTTAGGGACACCATCATAAGGAGACGACATCAGCCCATGAGTGATAATATAGCATCGACCAAAACAAAACTTCCAAAGAAACTTACTATGAAATGGGCCTCTGACATTTCTTGCATAAAGATGGTCTTTGAAGAGTCACACCACAATAAAAACTCGCTCCTCTGAGGCTAGAATCACAGCTTCTCTACACTCTTGATGATGCCGGACAAAAATGTAACCACATGCTCTTCAACTGGCTTCCCGCCAAACACTGGAGAGCAAGCTCATGTGCCCACCACTGCGTAATAACCCAAGCCAAATCTCTGTTTTATTTTTATCAATAAGGGAAAAAAAAAACAACTTCATCTTACCACACAGTCCATTGAATTCAAGCCTTTTCACAGAGGAAGCAAAAGACTTCCTAATCTCTAGCAAAAAATGCCAGCTATGTGCTCCCACAGGGTTCCAGTCGCTGGAGGCCGCAGGGCACCAGGACTACCACAGTAACTTCCCAGCTGATCTACAATTCAATTCTCTTTTGTGCAAAACTCCAGACGCTGTCCAACAGTTCGGATCCAAGCTTCAATCCCGGGACGTTCCAGCCTTGTCGTCAGCCCCAGTGCATTCCCTGACCTGGAAAGCAGACTCAGAAATCAGGACCAGAATCTGGGGCCCAGAGCCTGACCACATAGCTTTAGCTGCCTTTGAGAGGAGAGATGGATTTCCAATTTGATCCATAGTACTTTCCATGTAGCAGCTACCAGAGGAAAATGGGATGGGTGAGTGGGCAGTGTGTGGAGTAGAACTACAGAGCCCTCAAAAAGCTTCATAGACAAAATACAGATTAAACATACATATTCTCAAGGAAAGCCAGCCAGGCAGCCATAGTGTAAGCAGTGAGTGCTTTACAGCAAGTGCTTCAGATGTCAGAGGAAATGGCAGGGAGGTTCCAAGAAGATGGATTGGAATAGGAACATTGGCTAACCTGTCAGTTTCCCTAGGAAATGTCAGTCTCATTTCCTCTGCCCCCTCAGTCCTAACCCTACCATCAGATCTATTTTTGTGCCCAGCTTTGTCCCTTATCCCTCCACAGTTCACTATAAAACAAACCTTTTTTTTTTTTTGAGACGGAGTCTCGCTGTTGTTGCCCAAGCTGGAGTGCAATGGCACAATCTCGGCTCACTGCAACCTTCGCCTCCCAGGTTCAAGCAATTCTCCTTCCTCAGCCTCCTGAGTAGCTGGGATTACAGGCACCCGCCACCACGCCCAGCTAAGTTTTGTATTTTTAGTAGAGACGGGGTTTCGTCATGTTGGCCAGGCTGGTCTCGAACTCCTGACCTCAGGTGATCTGCCTGTGTCGGCCTCCCAAAGTGCTGGGATTACAGGCGTGAGCCCTGTGCCTGGCCTAAAACAAACCACTTTTATCAGCACTCAGTTGTGTGGTAAATAGTATTTTATTTAGGCTTATAAGGAGCTACAAAAATACAAAAGATGGAGAGTGGGAAAGCCTTTTTGTAATATATAATAATAAATGAAAAAAGCTAGATAAAATTTCTAAAGTAGAATCCTATTTATTTCTTTCTTTATTTAGACATGGGGTCTTACTCTGTCGCCCAGGCTGGAGTGCAGTGGCATGATCATAGCTCACTGCAGCCTCAACCTCCCAAGGCTCAGGTGATCCTCCTGCCTCAGCCTCTGAGTAGCTGGGACAACAGGTGGGACACCACCATGCCTGGCTAATTTTTGTATTTTTTAATAGAGGCGGGGTTTCAACATTTTGCCCAGGCTGGTCTCGAGCTCCTGGCCTCAAGCAATCCTCGTGCCTCAGCCTCCCAAAGTGCCAGGATTATAGGCATGAGCCACTGCACCCAGCCAAAAAGAAAATTTTAAATGCTTTCAGAGACACAAAACAGATTACTCAAAAAGGAACAAGAACCAGATTGGCATTAGACTTGCAACCAATGATGCAAGAAAAGAATAAGGTAATAGATTTAAAGAACAGAAGAAAGGGATCTTTGAATCTAGAATTTTATATCCAGCGAAATTAGCATTCAAATATGATGGCATAATAAAAATATTCTCAGTGATTTAAACCCTCAGCTTGCCACATAATATCTCTCCGTCAAAACACTTAGAGGAAGCCAAATAAGTGAAGGTTTATGAATAATAACACATAACTAAAATTCTAGACCATTTCAGTATGATGGGCTATAGGGGTAAGAGAGACCAAAATACATAAAAGCATGCTGAAATACTTGTCTTCTTTGGGAGAAGATACATTTATCGATCCTTCGCTTCCATCCTACGTATATGTAGGATATATACAGATATATAAAATATCCTATTATATGTAATTATATATAAACATAATAGTTATAGTTATAATTATTATTAATTAAATGATTGAATGATTTGATGTTTAATTATTATGTTAATAATTAAATAATTTTAATCATTTAAAATTAATATCTTAAAATTAAGATATTAATTTTTTTTTAAGACAGAGTCTTACTATGTCACCCAGGCTGGAGGGCAGTGGCACGACCTCAGCTCACTGCAACCTCCGCCTCCCGGGTTGGAGCAATTCTCATGGCTCAGCCTCCCGAGTAGCTGGGCTTACAGGAGTGCACTACCACACCCGGCTAATTTTTGTATTTTTAGTAGAGACAGGATTTCACCACGTTAACCAGGCTGGTCTCAAACTCACAACCTCAGGTGATCCACCCGCCTCGGCCTCCCAAAGTGCTGGGATTACAGGCATGAACCACTGTGCCTGGCCAGATGTTAATATTCTAATAAATTAACCTCTAAATATTAAAGCAAGAATTGTTAGACCTACAGAAATATTCTGACAAATCCACATTACAAGAATAAATTTAAATGTATTTTTCTCTGCCATTAGATCAAGCAAGCAAACAAAATCAACAAAGTTATAAAAGATTTGAACAACAAAACAAGTTTAATCTAATAAATATATAGAATTACTTATTTAATATAGAATATATATATGTGTATATATATATATGTATATATATATATATATATATATATATTTTTTTTTTTTTTTTTGAAAAGGAGTTTTGCTCTTGCTGCCCAGGCTGGAGTGCAATGACGCAATCTTGGCTCACTGCAACCTCTGCCTCCTGGATTCAAGCGATTCTCCTTCCTCAACCTCCCGAGTAGCTGGGATTACAGGCACCTGGCACCACACCCAGCTAATTTTTTGTATTTTTAGTAGAGGCAGGATTTCACTATGTTGGCCAGGCTGGTCTCAACTCCTGACCTCAGGCGATCCACCTGCCTCGGCCTCCCAAAGTGCTGGGATTACAGGCATGAGCCACTGTGCCCAGCTAATACAGAATATATTTTAAGTGCACATGAAAAGCACTGAAATTTCAAAGCAAACATATTTATAAAGCAAGTCTTAATAAATTTGTAAATAATTAAGATAATTTAGACCAGGGATTGACAAACTGAATTGCAGGACAAATCCAACCTGTCACTTATTTTTGTAAATAAAGTTTTATTAGAACCAAGCCATACCCGTTCATTTACATGTTGTCTATGGCTCCTTTTTTGTTACAACAGCACAGATCATATGGCCCACAGAGCCTACAATTGTGACTGCCTGGCCCTTTACAGAAGTAATTAGTCAATCCCTGATATAGGCCATAAATCAACACATAATTAAGTTAAAATTAACAAAATGATCAAATTTAAAACAATATACTTGGAAATTACAAATGTACAAATTCAAGCTTTTTTTCTTTTTAAAAATTTTATTTTTTATGTATTTTTTAATGTAGTAGAGACGGGGTCTCGCCATGTTGCTCAGGCTGGTCTCAAATTCCTGGCCTCAAGCTATCCTCCCGCCTTGGCCTCCCAAAGTACTGAGATTACAGGCATGAGCCACCGCGCCCGGCCTTAAAAGGTTTTTTTGTTTTTTGTTTTTTGTTTTTAATAACTCATGAGTAAAATAAGACATTGTAATGGGAATTTAAAATATTTAGAATTGGAGGTTAGGATATAGGATGTAAGAGGGGAGCAGTAGACCATTGTGTCCACTATAGCAATTAGAAATAATATATATGGATAAACTAAAAATCATATATATTTCTTTTTAGAGACACTGGAGGCTGGAAATCTAATGGAATTAAATTCCAGAGCAGAAGGGACCCTCCCAAAGTGAGTGGAGATTCATGACTGCTTTCCTCTATGAGGGCATTTGTTGAGTCTCGGCATGGGTTGGGGGAGATTAGACTTGCCAGAATAGAGGCAAGACTACTCAGAGAGAATGAGAAACCAGCCAGCTTTTATGGTCATGTGAGCTGGCTAGACAGAGTAGAATCTGGAGAAGCTTCAAATGCATAGCTGGTTTTCCCCACCTGCCAGTTCTCCCCATAGGATTTTTGCTAAGTTCTGGGGAGTAAAGAAGGCTAGATTGAAATTCAGAGAAAGATACCCTATAATATTGTTGTATTTGAGAAAGAGAAGGCTGCTTGAAAAAAGGGCCTGTAATAAACACAAGACAGGCATGACTCTAAGATATTTGAAACTGTTTTTTTTTTTTTGAGACAGAGTTTTGCTCTGTCACCCAGGCTGGAGTGCAGTGGTGCCATCTCTGCTCACAGCAACCTCTGCCTCCTGAGTTCAAGCAATTCTCCTGTCTCAGCCTCCCAAGTAGCTGGGATTACATGTGTGTGACACCATGCCCAGCTACTTTTTGTATTTTTGGTAGAGACAAGGTTTCACCATGTTGGCCAGGCTGGTCTCAAACTCCTGACCTCAGGTGATCTACCTGCTTTGCCCTCCCAAAGTGCTGGGATTAGAAATGTGAGCCACTGCGCCTGGGCAAAAGTATTTTTTAAATTAAAATTTGAAAAATTAAAAAAATACAGATGAGATCTATGTTGCCCAGGCTGGTCTTGAACTCCTGAGCTCAAGTGATCATCCTGCCTCAGCCTACCAAAGTGCTAGAATGACAGGTATGAGCCACTATGCTCAGCTGATATTTGAAACGAAAAGTGAACTGATCCAGCTCAATATCAGACTGGATCAAAGTGATCAGTCCATCACCTTAGCTGCCTGAGAGAAGAAAGAGTGTTCTCTCTCTGGTGAAAAATAATATCTACATCAGACTCTATGGCTATTTATGCATAATATTAAAAAAAATGCAAAGAAGTAGAAAAATGTGGCCTGTAAGCAAGAGAAAAAATAGACAACAGAAACAGTCCTACAGGTAACCCAGATGTTGGAATTAGCAGACAAGGACTTTAAGATGATTTTTGTAATTATGTTAAAGAAAAATAAAAGAAAAGTTAGACAAAATGGATGAAAAGATAAATAATGTCAATAGAGAAATTAAATCTCTAAAAAAGAACATGGATATTCTACAATTGAAAAATATAATGTTTTAAATTAAGAATTCATTGGCTAGGCTTAAGAGCAGGTTGGCCACAGCAGAAAAAAAATCTGTCACTGAACTTGAAGACTAGTTATTGGAGATTATGCAAACTGGCTGGGCGCAGTGACTCATGCCTGTAATCCCAGCACTTTGGGAGGCCAAGGCAGGGGGATCACCTGAGGTCAGGAGTTCGACACCAGCCTGGCCAACATGGTGAAACCCCATCTCTACTAAAAATACAAAAGTTAGGCTGGGAGCGGTGGCTCATGCCTGTAATCCCAGCACTTTGGGAGGCCGAGGTGGGCGGATCATGAGGTCAGGAGATGGAGACCATCCTGGCTGACACGGTGAAACTCCATCTCTACTAAAAATACAAAAAAATTAGCTGGGTGTGGTGACGGGCGCCTGTAGTCCCAGCTACTTGGGAGTCTGAGGCAGGAGAATGGCGTGAATTCCGGAGGTGGAGCTTGCAGTGAGCCAAGATCACACCACTGCACTCCTGCCTGTGTTACAGAGTGAGACTCCATCTCAAATAAATAAATGAATAAATAAATAAAAATACAAAAGTTAGCTGGGCATGGTGGCGGGCACCTGTAACCCAGCTGCTTGGGAGGCTGAGGTAGGAGAATTGCTTGAACCCAAGAGGCAGAAATTTCAGTGAGCTGAGATTGCACTACTGCACTCCAGCCTGGCTGACAGAGTGAGACTCCATCTCAAAAAAAAAAAAAAGGTAAAAAAGAAAGAAAAGGAATTATGCAAACGGAAGCACAGAGAAAAAAAATGGCAAAAAAACTGGAACAGAACTTGAAAGAGATGTAAGACAGGATGAAATGCTCTAATGTTTGCATATTGGAATTTCAGAAGTAAAGAGGAGAAATAATGAGTCATAAAACAAGAATTTTCAAAAAAAAATGAAAGATATTAACCCACAGATTCAAGAAGATCTTAGCAAAGCCCAAGCAAGATAAATTTAAAAAAAGAGAAAAAAAGAACACATGCACTAAAACAAAAACACATCCAAGCACATTATAGTTAAATGACTGTTGGAAACTAAAGAGAAAGAGAAACCCTTACAAACAGCTAGATAGGGGGAAAAAAAACTTGCAGAAAAACAGTAATAAGAATTATAACTGACTTCCCAAAATAAATTATGGAAGCCAGAAGAAAATGAAATGACATTCTTAAAATACTGGAGGAAAAAACTACCAAACTAGAACTGTGTATTGTGTATTCTTAAAAAACAAAGGGTAAAAAGACATTTTCAGACAAACAAAAGTTGCGTGAATTTACTACCATCAGTGCTGTACTACAAGGAATGCTAAAATTGCTTAGATCTGCCATCTAAGATCTGTCTCTAAATAAGTGCCAGCTCCATTAGAACAGTCTGATCAGAGATTAATAACCTGGGCACCAGAGACCCTTCAGGTAGAAGTTGATATCTGTAAGCTTCTGTGGGAAAAAAATACAAATTAATTTCTGATAGTCTGTAACTGAAATTTAGCATTTCCTTTAATTCTGAATGTGGACAACAAACCCACTAGTGCTAGCAGCATCTGTGACTTTGTCTCCAGTGGAAATCACAAATATATTGGGTCAGGCGCAGTGGTTCACGCCTATAATCCCAGCACTTTTGGAGGCCAAGGCAGGCGGATCACCTGAGGCCAGGAGTTTGAGACCAGCTTGGCCAACATGGCAAAACCCCGTCTCTACCAAAAATACAAAAATTAGCTGGGCATGGTGGCAGGTGCCTGTAATCCCAGCTACTCGGGAGGCTGAGGCAGGAGAATTGATTGAACCCAGGGGGTGGAGGTTTCAGTGAGCTGAGATTGTGCCACTACACTCCAGCCTGGGCAACAGAGCAAGACTCCATCTCAAAAAAAAGAAAAAAAAAGAGAAATCACAGATATATTCATATCTATGCTGTTGTTGCAAATGTCTCAAAGTAGTGTTTACACCCATCAGGACTTCAAAATTGTCAGGCCGGGTGCAGTGGCTCATGCCTGTAATCCCAGCATTTTGGGAGGCTGAGGCGGGTGGATCACGAGGTCAGGAGATCGAGACTATCCTGGCTAACATGGTGAAACCCCATCTCTACTAAAAATGCAAAAAATTAGCCGGGTGTGGTGGGAGGCAGGAGAATGGCATGAACCCAGGAGGCAGAGCTTGTGGTGAGCCGAGATTGCGCCACTGCACTTCAGCCTGGGCAACAGAGCGAGACTCCATCTCAAAAAAAAAAAAAAAGACTTCAAAATTGTCATTGTTATTAGGTTCCTGCTGGATCTTGCTGCATAATGCATTAATAAATACATGCATGTATTACCATGGTGCCACTTTAACATTTTAATAACTGTAATTCACACCATTAATTTCCCTTATAATCCTGTGTATTTTATGCATTTAAAAACATTATTCTCTCTGTCTTTGTCTGTCTGCCTCTCTCTTTCTCTTTCTGTGTCTCTCTGTCTCTCTCTCTGTGCCTATCTTCTGTCTTACTCTCTTTCTCTGCCTGCCTGTCTGTCTGTCTGTCTGTCTCTCTCTGTCTCTCTCCCTGCCTTTCTGTTTCTCTCTCTCTCTCCCTCTCTCTCTCCCTCTCTCGCTCTCTCTGTCTTTCTCTCTTTCTCTCTGTCTCTCTCTGTCTGTCTCTGTCTTTTTCTGTCTTCTCTCTCTCTCTTTCTTTCTGTCTGTCTCTGTCTCTCTCTCTCTCTGCTTGTCTCTCTCACTGTGTCTGTCTTCTGTCTTACTCTCCTTCTCTGCCTGTCCGTCTGTCTGTCTGTCTCTCTGTCTCTCCCTCCCTTTCTGTTTCTCTCTCTCTCTCTCTCTGCCTGTTTCTCTCTTTCTCTCTCTGTCTGTCTCTGTCTTTCTCTGTCTGTCTCTTTCTGTCTGTCTCTGTCTCTCTCTGTCTCTCTCTCTCTGCCTGTCTCACTGTCTGTCTTCTGTCTTATTCTCTTTCTCTGTCTGTCTGTCTGTCTCTCTCTCTCCCTTCCTGTCTCTTTCTCTCTCTCTCTTTCTGTCTGTCTCCGTCTTTCTCTGTCTGTCTCCGTCTTTCTCTGTCTGTCTGCCTCTCTCTTTCTTTTTCTGCGTCTCTCTGTCTCTCTCTCTGTGCCTATCTTCTGTCTTACTCTGTTTCTCTGCCTGCCTGTCTGTCTCTCTCTCTCTCTCTGTCTCTCTCTCTTTCTGTCTGTTTCTCTCTGTCTCTCTGTCCATCTCTGTCTTTCTCTGTCTGTCTCTCTCTTTCTCTCTGTCTCTGTCTCTGCCTCTCTCTCTCTCTCTCTGTCTGTCTCTCTCACTGTGTGTGTCTTCTGTCTTACTCTCCTTCTCTGCCTGTCCGTCTGTCTGTCTCTCCCTCTCTTTCTGTTTCTCTCTCTCTCTCTCTCTGTCTGTTTCTCTCTTTCTCTCTCTGTCTGTCTCTGTCTTTCTCTGTCTGTCTCTTTCTCTGTCTGTCTGTCTCTCTCTTTCTTTTTCTCTGTCTCCCTGTCTCTCTGTCTGTGCCTATCTTCTGTCTTACTCTCTTTCTCTGGCTGTCTGCCTGTCTCTCTCTCTGCCTGTCTCCGTCCCTCCCTCCCTGTCTGTCTGTTTCTCTCTCTGTCCATTTCTGTCTGTCTCTTTCTCTTTCTCTCTCTTTCTTTCTCTCTGTCTCTCTCTCTCTCTCTCTCTCTGCCTTTCTCTCTCACTGTGTCGGTCTTCTGTCTTACTCTCTTTCTCTGCCTGCTTCTCTGTCTGTCTGTCTGTCTGTCTCTCTCCCTCCATGTCTCTCTCTCAAAAAAAAAAAGAGAAAGAAACAAAATAAAAACATTATTCTGAGAATACAAGCTTTCTTGTATTCTTGATTGTCCAAGGGGTACATGGTACATGCACACACACATACACGTGCACAAAGGTTGAGAGTTCCTGATCTAAAGGATACAGGAAATGGTCAGGAACAGTCGTCACCTTGTTCCTGTTTACCATGTTGTATTACAGATATTTATATATCTTTCTTTCCTTATTAGCCTATGAATTCTTACAGAGCAGGAATGATGTCTTTTATTTCTTTTGGTCTTCAGTGCCTAGAACAGGGCTTGGCATTCATTGAATCATCATTTATAGAATATCTTCTGTGTATAAGGATCGAGCCCCATTGGGTGAGGAAGAAGAATGGAGAGATTCAAAGGAAAGTGATAATTAATTCATGTGCTTATTTGAGCATTCATTCATTCATTCAGAAAACTGTTCAATTGCTACTCAATGCCAGCCAGTATGGTAGGCTCTGGGGACAATAGGAAGAATGAAACCCAAGTCTTTATTCTCATGGAGCACCCATTCCAGCTAATGGGAGAAAGACAGATAAAAGATTTCTGAAGAAAGACAAATGAGAATGAACTCACTTGTTCTGGAAAGGCAGCAACATGGGGAAAATCTTATTCTTAAATCTATATTCATCACCTCTTTCTGGGAAAAATGTTACTGGGAGAAAGTAACACTTAAGGCTAGAAAATGAAGATAAAGATGCTCTCTCTTCCTTTTTTTTTTTTTTCTTTTTTAGACAGACTCGCTGTGCACCCAGGCTGGAGTGCAGTGGCACAATCTTGGGTCACTGCAACCTCTACCTCCTGGGTTCAAGCAATTCTCCTGCTTCAGCCTCCCGAGTAGCTAGGATTACAGGCACCTGCCACCATGCCCAGGTAATTTTTTTGTATTTTTAGTAGAGATGAGGTTTCACCATGTTGGCCAGGCTGGTCTAGAACTCCTGACCTCCAGTGATCTACCCACCTTGGCCTCCCAAAGTGCAGGGATTACAGGCATGAGCCACCACACCCAGCCAAAGATGCTTAGAAGGAAAAGTCAGCTGGGTGCAGTGGCGCATGCCTGTAGTCCCAGCTGCTGGGGAGGTTAAGATGGGGGGATTGCTTGAGCCCAAGAGTTCGAGAACAGCCTGGGTAACATAGCGAGACCCTGCCTCAAAAAAAGAGAGAGAAAAATAGTCTTTGGAGTTCTCGTGAGGACAATTTACCTTGTTGCGTGGTTGCTGGTCTTGCCTATTAAACTTTGAGAAGTTAACCCTCCATTGCCCAAGATGTTTCAGGGGCTGGCCTGTCCAAACACAGCAAGATAGATGTCTTCCCTCTCTGGAGTTCTGGTTCTTGTTCAAAGATTCTATGATGCGATCAATTAGTCAGAATGTGCAAGCTTGCCTAGATACCTTGTGTCTCCTTTTTCTTGTAAGAGACCACAGCTGGGTGAGAAGGGACTGGGTGACCTCCCTAACCTGCCAAACATGTGCTGAGAGACCAGGTCATGGGAGAACTTAGTGGCACAACAACCTGAATCTATGGGTCAGATCATTTGTCTAGGAAAGACAGCAAAGAGAAAGACCCCTAGCAGAACCAGGGGAAAGAGGGACTGGAAGCTGAGGATGTCTTACCATGAAATAGGAGACCTGGGGAAAGAGAATAAGGACAGCAAGGCTTTCAACTGATTAAGATGAAACCTGATAAGGTGAAACCTCTCTCCAAAGAGGCATAACTTCAAAATATAAAAAGATACATTTAATAAATTCATACGACATTTCTCTGAAGAGATATAACCTTAAAATACACACACACACACAAAGATAATTTTGGTAAATCTAGGACCTGTTCACAGTAGTATCACCATACATTTGTATTGAAAGTATGGACCAGGCACAGTGGCTCACGACTATAAATCTCAGCACTTTGGAAGGCCAAGGCGGGAGGATCACTTGAGGCCAGGAGTTTGAGACAAGTCAGGGCAACATAGTGAGACCCCTGTCTCTACAAAAAATTTAAAAATCAGCTGGCATGGTGGCACGCGCCTGCAGTCCCAGCTGCTCGGGAGGCTGAGATGGGAGAATGCCTTGAGCCCGGGAGGTCAAGGTTGCAGTGATTCGTGATTGCGCCACCATGCTCCAACCTGAGTGACAGAATGAGACCTTGTCTCAAAAAACAACAGAAAAGAAAGTGTAAAAAATATGTCCTGGGGAACCCTCAGCTCCCTCATTATCCCCAGCCCTAGCTGGCCTCTCTCTCTCTCGGTCTTTAGACTCAGCCCCCTTCACTCCATCTGGACATCCCGCTTCAGCAAATGGTGACACTTAGAGCTGGAATCCAAAAACTTTTTTTTTTGAGACAGAGTCTCGCTCTGTCACCCAGACTGGAGTGCAGTAGCTCAATCTCGGCTCACTGCAACCTCCACCTCCCAGGTTCAAGTGATTCTCCTGACTCAGCCTCCCAAGTATCTGGGATCACAAGGATACTCCACCACACCTGGCTTTTTTTTTTTTTTTTTTTTTTTTTTTTAGTAGAGACGGGGTTTCACCATGCTGGCCAGGCTGGTCTCAAACTCCTGAACTCAAGTGATCTGCCTGCTTCAGCCACCCAAAGTGCTAGGATTACAGGCATGAGCCACCACGCCTGGCCAAAGCCATAATCTTTTGAAGAGACAGCAAGAGCACTCTGTGGAGTTGTCATACTTAAGTATGTAATTAAGCACATAAATAAAAATAAAATCACTGTGGATTATTCTTTTCAGTTTGTTTCCCATGACAATAGCTGACTCCTTCCTTCCTTCCTTCCTTCCTTCCTTCCTTCTTTCTTTCTTTCTCTTTCTTTTTCTTTCTTTTTTCTTTCTTTCTTTCTTTCATTTCTTTCTCTTTCTCTCTGTTTTTTTTTTAAGAAGCAGGGTCTCATTCCGTTGCCCAGGCTGCAGTGCAGTGGTGCAGTCATAGCTCATTGTAACCTCAAACCTAGACTCGAGAGATACCCCCCACCTCAGCCTCCTGAGTGGCTGGGACTGCAGGTGTGCACCACCACATTCAACTAATTTAAAAAAATGTTTTGTACACATGGGGGTCTTGATATGTTGCCCAAGCTGATCTTGAACTCCTGGCCTCAAGCAATCTTCCTGACTTGGCCTCCCAAAGTGCTGAGATTATAGGTGTGAGCCACCATACCCAGTCTATACTTTATCTGAAGAAAATTTCTTGAAAAGTTCTATTTTTTCAATCATGCCTCCCACAAGTAAGTATTTGATAGGAATGGCACAGTGCTAGGTTCACTAGAGCAATACAAGAATGTGTTTGACAAAGAGTTTACAATCTATCTGGCCAGATGTGAAACTCATACAGATAACTATGTGGCAAAACAGAAAGGCACAGGCAGTTCAGGTAAAGTGGGGAAGAGAGGAGAGAGAGAGGAAGTCCACTGGAGAAATGGTCAGGGACAGGCCAATTACACATAGTTCTGCAGGGTAGAATGGAGATCAGTGGGGTGTATGGGAGGAACCGAGCTCAGAAGTCAGGACTTCCAGTCAACTCCAGCCGTTCAAAAGCAAGAGCTGTAAGATCATGTGGGAAATGCTCAGTTACTGGAAGTATTCTGAAGACATCTGGATAATCTGTTAAGGATATTGCAGAAGATATTCCATATATTACCCCTGTTGGTAGGAAGTTTGGACTCGAGAAAAATGCTCAAGCTCCTTCTGACTCTGCATCCCTTATTCCATCAACAAAGCATGGTATTACCAAGTGAGCCTCCCAGAAGAAATATCAGCACCTCATGCAAAGTTTATTGGAAAATCAAAATTTTTTAATTAATTTACTGGATTTCCTATACCTAACAATCCTTAAAACAACTATCAACAGCTGCAACACAAACCACATGCAAAATGAAAAACAGATGCCCCAGACAGCACCCCACCACATGGCACACACTTAATAAGGAACAAAATCCTACAGGGTGCTGACATAACTCGCTTTAAGCATGCAATGATTCCTGCAGTGCTCCCTGGCAATCAACCTCTCTGCACCCTGGGGCTGGATACTTCAAAGTCTTTGTTCTCTTATCAGGTTTGAAGTCAACATGGCAAGTTAAGGACAAGTTAGATGAGATCCCCCTAGTTCATAACGTGAGTTCCTCTTGCTCTCCAATGTTCATCCACAAGTACAGGGTCCAATCCCCTATAAGAGATGGCTTAAGCATCCCAATGGGGAAACAGCCTGCCAGCCACATGGGCAGATTCTATATATTTCCAAGTCCAGCAGCCACAGGACTGAAAGCCATAGAGAATTGACAGCTCAAGCCTCAACTGAACAATGTGTTGAAAGGGGATCTCTCAGGACAGACACTTTGATTTCATAAGTTGGCCCATTTTGGCCCAAATATACCAAATAGAGATGTCATGTAATGTCACTGCAAATCCAGTACAAGATACTAAGAGTACCCGAGAACCTGGGGTTCTCTTTCGGCCATCCAGAAGGTGAGGTCAGCCAGGAGGGTGCCCATTGGTCTCTGACCAACTGATCTGCCAGAGGAAAAGCTGTTCAGTATCCAAGATGCATCAGGTCCAATCCCAGGGGTTCCTAGTTCTCCTTCTGTGCCTGCTGTAACCTCTTGGCCACAGCAGTGATCAGTGCTGCCCCTTTTCCACTGCCATCTTCTGACAGCATGAATGTCACATCACATCGAGGGGCTAGTTTCTTCACAGTTTCCTGCAATATTCTAGAAAAGCTATGAAAAAGAGAAAGAAACATCATCAGCCCTTCCATGTAGAATCAGAACATTTATAAATGATCATAATCTAATTGCTTTAGCTTCTTCCCTTTGGTTTGCTTTTCAAGGCTCTAAACAGCTTCTTCTTCTAATTTTTTTTTTTTTTAGACATGGTCTCACTCTGTTGCCCAGGGTGTAGACTGCAGTTGTGCAATCACAGCCCACTGCAGCCTCGAGTTCCCAGGCTCAAGCCCCCCAGCTCAGCCTCCCATGTAGCTGGGACCACAGGTATGCACTATCACGCCCAGCTAATATTTGTAATTTTTGTTCATTTTGTATTTTATTTATTTATGTTTGTGGAAATGGAGCCTCCCTGTGTTGCCCAGGCTGGTCTCAAACTCCTGGGCTCAAGTGATCCTCCCGTCTCTGCCATTACAGGCATGAGCCACTGCACTCAGCCAACTTACATTTCTTGAGCCCTGTGTGAAGCACTTTACATGTGCTAACTCATTTCAACCTCACACATTTAGCCCTATGTGGTAGGGATTATTAGTGCTGGCCTTTTGTGGATGAGGAACCTGGGGTTTAGAGAGGCCGGCTAACATTCCCACATCGTATTACCAGGTAGCAGAGGCACCAGGGCTCACACCTTGTCTGTCAGATTGAATAGGTGACTTGACCACACAGCACTCCTTTCCCATAAAAGGACGGGGATGCATCTTCCCATGCCGCAGTTGAGGAAGCTATGCCAAGTCCACACTTGGCCGCCAGCACCTCCCCAGCCCCACCCGCCACGCCTCTCATGGGCACTCACTGAGGGTGCAGCTTGTACAGGGTGCCGTCCACACCCACAGTGATCCTCAGGTGCTCTAGCCCCTGGTCTTCTCTCCTTTTTTCCACTATAGCAGCCAGGCCAGCACCGCAGAGCTGGGCCGCCCGCCGGGACACAGCTCCGCACACCTCCTTCACCACAATGCTGTCCTCACATGTACTGTCCAGGCCCAGCTGCTGCAGAATCCTCCTGACCTGGAGAAGGGCCAACCGATCGCTGCAGGCAATAGAGCAGGGAGTCAGGACCTGCTTCCCAGGACCCCAGGATGTGCCCCGTGTGACCCACAGCCTCCCCATTCTTAGATGCCCTTACAGGAGGGAGGAGAAATTGGCCCAGGCAATGGCTCGGCTGGAGCAGAAACCCTTAGAAGCCGAGACTCAAGAAGGTCCACCACCCCTGGAAGTTCCATCAACTTTAAAAAATAAAGTGTGAATACCTCTGGTGTTCAGCATGTTCATATCTGTGATCTCACTAGAAGCCATATGAGCTGCAGCAACCAACACACCAGGTACCCATTTTTCAGAAGAGGAGGCTGTGGCTCAGCCTGCTAGAGCTGTGCCCTCTCGTTAGAGAGCAGGGGCTCAAATTCAAGCCTTTTCACACCACCTCTCGCACTTTCCCACAAATCGTGCCAGCTCCCACACTCTGGCCCCCTTCAATTGGAGGCCAACTTTCCGTCTATTTAACTTTTTCTGATTCTCTGCACTTTCTTCCCTTTTTCTCATTTCTCTGCTCTTTGACGGTAACACTGTATCTTCAGTAGTAGCCAGCAGGGTATATTCAATGAGCAAGTGAATAAATGAATATACAAAATACAATCAGAACCTTAGAGAAGGGGAACCTGGTAGGACTGTAAACACATGCAGAGAAACACCCATCATAGGGGCAGGCTGGCTTCAAGTCTAGACCCTGGTCATCTCACAGTGAACTAATGGTACTTAAACGGAGCCCTGACTCCCACACCAAGCAATGTGAAGTTGTATCCTTGACTGTCTCAGGTAATACTTAGAGAAGAAGAGTGTTATCAAGAAAGACAATTGAGAAACAACCTATATGACCATACAGAGGATTCAGCAGGTAAATGGTGGTGCAGCCAAACAATAGAATTCTTCGTAGATCTTAAAGATGAGTTTGTGGCCAGCACAGTGGCTTACACCTGTAATCCCAGCACTTTAAGAGGCTGAGGCAGGAGAATCACTTTAAGCCAGGAATTTGAGACCAGCCTGGGCTACATAACAAGACCCCATCTCTAAAAGATTTTAAATTTGCCAGACATGATTGTGTATGCCTATAGTCCCTATTTGGAGGCTGAGGCATGAGGATTGCTTGAGCTCAGGAGTTTGAGGTTGCAGTGAGCCATGATCATACCACTGTACTCCAGCCTGGGTAATAGTGTAAGATCTTGTCTTAAAAAAAAAAAGATGAGTTTGCGTGAGAATATTTCATGCCATGGAAAATCTTCATGACATAGTGAAAAAATAGATTATAAAATACTATGCACTCTATGCTGCTGGCTTTTTGTTTTAATGTTTGCCCTTGCCCAGATTAAAAAAAGACACACACACACACACACACACACACACACACACACACAGAAGGAAATCTATTCAGACATTGCGAGGATTACAGGTAATTCTCTTCTTTTTGAGGCGGAGTTTCACACTTGTTGCCCAGGTTGGAGTGCAATGATGTCGGCTCACCCGCTTCCTGGGTTCAAGCGATTCTCCTGCCTCAGCCTCCCAAGTAGCTGGGATTATAGGCCCACCACCATGCCCAGTTAATATTTGTATTTTTAGTAGAGACAGAGTTTCACCATGTTGGCTACCTGACCTCAGGTGATCTGCCTGCCTTGGCCTCCCAAAGTCCTGGGATTACAGGCATGAGCCACCACACGTAGTTTAATTCTTATTTTTCTTCCTTTGTTTATTTGTATTTTTCAGATTCTCTAAAATGAATGAATAACATTTGTATAGTAAGAAAAAGAGGTTTTTAAACTGGTGTGTCTAAAGAGAAAGCCTGCAATTCCTTCCTGGGCCCAGCCTTTCACAGCTCACCCAGTTCAAGTACATTCCCTTCCTGATCCTCAGAGCAATCCTGGGGGTTAAGCAACAGGGCAATTATTTCTGTTATGAAGCAGGAAACTGAGGTTCAAAGAGGTGAAACAACCTGCCCCAGGTCACGCAGCATAAACTGGTTAAGTAGTGGAGATAAATCTTAAAACTCAAGCTCTAAGACTGTAGATTCAGGGCACTTCCCCCTAAGAACACTGTCCCATCCATTTGACAAACTGCTTTGAAATGGGCTGCAGTCAGCACAGCACCTACCAATTCCCACTGGCACTAGGTGGATATGATTTTTTTTTATTCCATGAAGCTTTTAAAAAACAAAACCTGGCCGGGTGCGGTGGCTCATGCCTGTAATCCTACCACTTTGGGAGTTCTAGGCAGATGGATGGCTTGAGCCCAGGAATTCAAGATCAACCTGGGCAACATGGTGAAACTCCATCTCTATAAAAAATACAAAAATTAGCTAGGTGTGGTGGTGTGTGCCTGTAGTCCCAGCTACTTGACAGGGAATGGGAGCAGGGGAGAGGAGCAGTGGTGGCAGCTGAGGTGGGAGGATCACTTGAACCCGGGAGGTTGAGGATGCACTGAGCTGTGATTGCACCACAGCACTCCAGCCCAGGCAACAGAGTGAGACCCTGTCTCAGAAAACAAAAACAAAACAACAACAGAAACCTGTAGAAATCAAAACATCCAAAACAGACACCTCTTGTGCAGCAGAAGCAAATCTTTCTGGGGGCATAAGAGTGTTACCACCTTGTGCTTGTCTAGGAACAACTATTCTTTTATTACGGGGAAAAAAAAAGCAAGGCAAGGATAAGTAAACTTGTCGGTCTATTGCTTATGAGGGAGAAGCTGTTTTACACAGCAAAACAGGATCCCTTTGGTCACCAAGCGTGATGATTTTTAACCCATCTGTTCAGATTGGATGGGTTGAAGACTAGACAGGAGAAGGATGCTGAACACTTGCTAATTTACACCCCAAAAATACATAATCGCTGCTGCTGTTACTGATTCCACCATCCTCTCCTTAAACAATAAGAACTCCCCTTAAACAGCCCATCTGATTTGCCTCATTAAGTAAACCACTTTCATGTATAATGTGTTTCTTTTTTCCCCGCTGAAAAGTGATTTTTCACTTGTGGGCATCTGACCATAAAGACCAAGAGAATTAAATGAATGAACACAAATGGAGAGAAAATCCAAACACAAAGCATCAGATAACATCCAGTGCTAGCACAAAAAGCAGTGAAACTGACACATTTGTACATAACTGATGGTGATGGAAATTGAAACTACTTTAAAAAAAAAAACACTGCGCCCATGGTGAAATACTCTTTTAACCAAATGTTTCTACTACTAAGGAAATGATTTACTGTATTCAAATGACTATGTGTACTAAAAGAAAAACTATGGTGTTACTCAGAATAACAGGAATTTATAAATTACAAACTAGACATCCTATATTAAAGGGAAAGTTTAGTAAATTATAGTACAGTAACATAGTATAATATGCAGCCATTCAAAATGATAATTACACCAAAGAGTTGATAGGGGAAAGTTCCTCTTTCTAGAAGTATTCCAGCTAATAACTGCAGGAATCATCACCATTTACGATGTCTAGTGAAATAATAGATCCAGGCAATATGCATCAATGACTGATAACATCCTAAAAGAAAGAGAGACAGACAGACAACTCAATGCCACCTAGAAAATATTCTTGTCCAGAATTCACTACTGAATCTAATTAAGCATCTGGGTCTAACTATGAGTTTTTGGGAAATACAAGAAGACAGAGGAAAATGCTAAATGCTGCAATCCACAAAATCTAGAATACAGGAAACTCATAGATAAGACAACAGTTTCTTCAACAAATACATTGCAAGGGAAAGTAAGAGAGGGAGAGGAAACCCATAGATTAAAAGAGATTCTTTAAGCATATCAACCAAATGCAGTTTATAAACTTTGTCTGGATACTGATGCAAACAAAAGAACTGTAAAAACCATTAATTTTTGGCAATTCAGGAAATAAGAACACTAACAGGATATTTTGTGAGATTGAGGTTTATCATTAGCTTTTTAAGTGTGATAATGGTACTGTAGTTATATTTTATTAAGAACCCTTATATTTCAGAAATACATTATGAAATATTTATAGATGAACTGATGTAAGATGTGGGGTTTGTTTCAAATTAGCCCAGCCTGAGGATGGGGACAGCAGGACTTTATAGATGAGCCCAGTTTGGCCATGAGTTTATTATTGTTGAAAGTGATCCTGAATCAGTTGGAAAGAGAAGAGCAGCCCCAGGAGGCAATCCCTTACCCAGCCAGGGCCTTTCCGTTTTTATTTTTAAACCTCAAATTGGCCCAACCCCAGCGTGGTGGCAGCATATGACAGTCAGAGCCTCACAATGAACTTGATCACAGGTCACCTTTCGATCTGGGACAGGAACTTGGTTTCAAAGATGCCCCTGGTCCGGAGACGCTCTGAAATCTGCCCTCGGAAGAGGAGACCCTGCTTGGTCAGGTCGATCAGGATCTGCCGCACAATCTCCCCCAAGTACATCCCACTGGTCATTTTCTCGTATCTGTTTGGAGAAGAAGGATAAGGTTGGGGCAGACATGCAATGCGGAAGACCACATGATGTGAGAAGGCCAGGCTTTGGAGCTACGCGTGGAGCAAGATCCAGATCCTAGCTCTGCCACATACTAGCTGCTTGATGTGAGCAAGCACTGCAAGCTATCATCTACAAAACAGGGAGAAGAGCAGCGCCCCTACAAGACTGTTAGGAGGCAAGCATCTGGGTACAGTGGGCACTAAGCAAAATTTAGTCCCTGGTCTTGGCCCCAAAGCCAATTCTCCTTGGCTTTGTGTTACAAATCTGTTCCACTCTGCAAATTCTGCTCTGTGAGTTAACACACTGAAACTGTCTGCATGCACCAGGGGTGCTCAAAAGCATTAATTCCCTTCCTCCTTTCTACCAGACCGCGAGCTCCATGAGGGTCAAGAGAGCAAGAGAGAAAAGGGGCCTTGTACTGACCAGGCACTCTGCACAGGGTGTGTAATGGTGACACACATCATCATTAACAACAGTGACACAGAGCCAGACTGCCACTGCTTGCAGAGTCAAATGGGAAGCATTTATGTGCTGGGCTTGGGTTCTCTTAACTACTCAAGACCTCATCAGCCTAAGGGAATTAACACCAGAACAAAAAATGGTGATTTCAAGGCAAGTTCAAAGGTGCTGCCCCCTTAAAACCTCAATCCAAAAATGTGAGCCTTCAGTGGCTACAGACACAAAGCTAACTAGAATGAACTGCCCCTTGGGAAGAGGCATGACACTCAGGTGCCCCAACTTGGGATTCAAAGGGAAGGTCCCTTCTTTTTGGAGCAATCCCTGCTTCAGCTGGGCTTACTACAACTCACCTGCCTTCCAGTTACAAGATTGGTGCCAAAGAGGAAAGAAACCACCAGGGCCAGTCTTGGTCTTGTCTGAGCCTCTTCCTAGACAACATTCTCAGTTCAACAGCTCCCAAGGTGTCCATGGCCTAAGCATCCCCTCACATTTCCCATCTGCTCAAGCTCTCAACTTGGATAGCACCCATAACAATAAATCTATGTTTCCCATTATTTTCTATATTAAGACACTGAGCTTAGTTTTGATAAAGACCATATGGCCTGCAAAACCTAAAACATTTACTATCTGTTCTTTTACAGAATACGTGTGCCAACTCCTCTTCTAGTGGATGGGCCTGGGTTAATAATCAAATTTTAGCATGTGATATGATTTGGATTTATGCCCCCACCAAAATCTCATGTTGAATTACAATCCCCAGTATTGGAGGAGGGGCCTGCTGGGAGGTGACTGGATCATGGGGGTGGATTTCCCCCTGTTGTTCTGGTGATAGTGAGTGGGTTCTCACAAGATCTGGTTATTTTAATAGTGTGTAACGCCTCCCCTTCACTCTTTCCTCCTCCTTCTCCAGCCATGTAAGACGTGCCTGCTTCCCCTTCACCTTCTGCCATTATGGTAAGTTTCCTGAGGCCTCCCAGCCATGCTTCCTGCACAGCCTGTGGAACTGTGAGCCAATTAAACCTCTTTTCTTCATAAATTACCCAGTCTCAGGTAGTTCTTTACAGCAACGGGAGAATGGACTAATATCACATGCCAGCTCTAGCTCTGCTACCCCTTTCTCTCGTAATATCATAATGCAAGTGAAATCTACTCTAATTTATTTTTTAGGCCATTCATTATTTTCAGTATTTTTCATGTGGTTAGTCATTGGAATACACCTCACAAGTGATTGTGACCCGTGGTGGGACATGACATCATGGTCAAGAACCAGCACTCTCATCCATCACAGGTGGCCACTTCCCCACTCCCAGAAAAGGTCACCAACATAGTAGCCAGCTCTTGAAGGCCTGAAGATGTTGGCCTCTGAAAGAGGCTTATTAAAAGCCCATCTCAAGAAGGCTCACTGAGTCACCATGCCCTTGGCGAATGAACATGCTGGCAGCCTCTGCCTCACTTCCAGAACCACCACTAGACCTTATAGGGCCTTATGGTAATTAGAAAAAGGGACTTTTCCCTTTTACCTGTTGCAAACTTGTCATAATATTTTTCTTTTGTTCCAATAGGATATTTCACTGACATTCGACAGCTGTAATAAGCACACAAAGCTATGCTGTCTATGATACCCCCTTAGGTCTGGTAGTGTTGCTCACTACACAACCCACATAAATGCACACATCCACCCTCTTCACCTCTGCTTGCCAGGATTCAAGGACCCCTCATCCACCTCCGTGTCGTATCGGGTCCGGATGTCATCTATGCAGCCATTGTCTCCAAATCCTCCCCACTCTGTATTGATGCACATCTTCCCTTCACCCCCCTCCACCATCTCGATGTTCCTCATGTCCTCCATGTAGCACATGTTGCTGCCTGTTCCTAGAAGGAATTGTGAAGGAACTTTAGTCTTCAAAGACATCACCAGGTTTTAGAAAGGCAGCAGAGTGCAGCAAATAAGAATTTAAGCTTGGAGTCAGATACGACTGGATGCGATTCCAGCTTTACAGTCATAGCTGGCTAACCTTGGGCAAGCATCTCATCTTTCAGAGGCTCAGTTTCTTCATTTCTGAGGAGGAAATAATACCTGCCTATGGGTTTGTTATGAAGTGATATCTTTAAGTTTCCTTCACATGGTAAGCATTCAATAAACGGTACCTGCCGACTTCATCATCATCATCATCATTATCATTGTTAAGCCATAGGCACACAAAGCTTCCAAGCAGTCGTAAAATTAGCAGTCAGAGCTGGAAGGGACCATGAGGAATCATCTAGTCTTGGACAAGCAAATGCTTGGCATCTGTGAGCCACCCTCTTCTTCCTTGCCCATGACTTGGCCTCAGAACTATTCTCAGCCCAGCAGTCCGGGCAAGTATTTTAGTCAATCAACAGGTCTTACCTCTCTGCCCTCCTAGATCTAGCCTAATCCCTCCCACAGATTAAGAAACTCAAGTCAGACAGAATAAGCCACCTGCCCAAGCTCACAAAGTGGGTAAGAGTTAGAGTGAGAGGAAACCTCTTACCTGGCATGGGAAGTAACTCAGTACATCCCCATCTCCTTGTTCCACCTGCTGCTTATATCCAGAAAGCCCAGATGATCAAATGGAACAACTTTTCTAGGTTCTATCATTACTTAGCCTGTGCCTATCACCTGGAATGCCTTTTGTCCCCATCTCCACCTGTTCCAGTCCTACCCATTCTACCCCTCTTAGAGAGAACATCCCCCTAGAATCTACCCTTGGCCTTAATCACTGACAGACTTCTCCCAAAGACCCCTAAAATGCCTGTATCAGGCCACTCATTTCCCCTCTTCTAAGTTTCTTTCCAGCTCCTCTCCTTCCTGTGCACCCTGAGAACCAGAAGAATTCAGAGAACAGAAGAGGCACACATTGGAGCCAGAGTGAAAATTTATAATAGCTCCCTCAGCCCCAGGCCAAGATGATCCAACTGTAGTCTCCTTCCCCCTCCCCCCACCATGACAATTGGCCCCAAGGTCCTAATTTAAAAATCTCTTCTTCCTGTGTCATTATCCTTCCTCAATAGAAAGGATGACCTTGGCTTAGGACTCTTAATGCAGAAAGAACTTGGTGACCTGGAATCCCAATTGTAACTTCATCTCTGCCTTGGGCAGAGCCTCTGTATAATGGAACAATGCCCGCCCTCTCACTATGTTAAAAGGAAACCATCAATGGATACAGTGGGATTAGGCCAATGGGCCATGCCTGACCACTTACCTGCAATCAGGCCAATCTCACAATTAGGATCTTCATAGCCACAGGTCATCATGGTCCCCACTGTATCATTCACGACTGCAACAATGTCCAGGTCAAACTCCTAAAAACAAAAACAAAAACAAAAAAACCCCAGCTTTACTATGAGTTGAATGTGCAAGCCAAACAGGTTTAGGAGGGGCATGCTATCCCAAGGCAGGCAGAGGCCAGAGTCATAGGAACTGGGCAGAGGATGACAGAGCAGAGGGGCCTGGGGAAGGCAGCAAGAGCAGGCATGAGCCTCAACACCACATCCTACATTTCTCCTCTTGATGGCTTCCCTGAGCATGTCCACCACGTCCTCCCCTTCACAGTCAGTGGCCTTGAAACCTTTGGTCCACCCTATGAGTGTTCCCTGAAAGAAAGGAGGGGAAATTCATTTGAGCAATAGTTTGCTAGGGCCACTGCACAACCTCAACATCCAACAGATGCAAGGCACTATAGCTGGCTGCTTGTCAAGTACGTGTGCTTTTGACTATGCCTCCACCTCCACAACCCTAACCCTGGGCACAGCAGCATCACAGAGCACAACACTCAGACAAGGTCTACCACTGAGTGGAATCATTGCAGCAAATCATACTCCTCAAGGGTCAAATCATGTTCCCTGGCCATGATTACGCGGAATAAAGGCCTAGGATCATAGTGATCCTACTTCTTTTTCTTTCTTTCTTTCTTTTTTTTTTTGAGATAGAGTTTCACTCTTGTCTCCCAGCCTGGAGTGCAGTGGCGTGATTTCGGCTCACTACAACCTCCACCTCCCGGGTTCAAGCAATTCTCCTGCCTCAGCCTCCCGAGTAGCTGGGATTACAGGCGTGTGCCACCACGCCCAGCTAACTTTTGTATTTTTTAGTAGAGATGGGGTTTCACCAAGTTGGCCAGGCTGGTCTCAAACCTCTGGCCTCAGGTGATCCGCCTGACTTGGCCTCCAAAAGTGCTGGAATTACAGGCATGAGTCACCGCATCTGGCCATGATCCTACTTCTAACTTAGTCAAGGACAGATTATGATGTGATCAAAGGCAAAGCTACCAAATGTTTATCAAAGCATGTTTCACAGTGAAAAACTAGAGGTATCCTAAAACTCCAACAGTATGGATTTATCATCCTGTACCTCGATATGGGACATGATATACACCCATAAAGAATTACACTGTAAGAGAACATTTGATGTGAGAGAAAGATGTTTTCCACACACTGTTAAGTGAAAGCACGTCAAACAAATACAGATAGTGAATTATTCTATTTTTATTTTTAAAATTACACTCATACACACATATACACTCGCACTTGGAGAAAGGACTGGAATAATATATACACCAAAAGGGTTAACAGTGGCTCTCTCTGGGTGCAAAATTATGCATCACTTTTCCTCTCTCCTTTTTGTTTGTCTATATTTTCTAATTTTTCTGAAATTAAAATTAACATATATGATTTTTATAATACTGAGAAAGTAGGTTTTTTTTTTTTTTTTTTTTGACACAGATTCTTACTCTGTTGCCTAGGCTGGAGTGTAATGGCGTGATCTCAACTCACCGCAACCTCTGCCTCCCAGGTTGAAGTGATTCTCGTGCCTCAGCCTCCTGAGTAGCTGGGACTACAAGCACACACCACCACGCCCAGCTAATTTTTGTATTTTTAGTAGAGACGAGGTTTCATCATGTTGGCCAGGCTGGTCTCGAACTCCTGACCTCAAGTGATCCACCCTCCTCGGCCTCCCAAATTGCTGAGATTACAGGGGTGAGCCGATGCGCCCAGCCCAAAAGCAGTATTTTTAATTCTCAAAAGGAAGCCCAAAGTTACATTGTTAGCCTGAGGCAGGAGTTAGTCTAGCCTCGCACTCCATCATCTAGAAAGCCAGGGGGGTGAAGGCAGGCAGAGCTAGGGTGTCTAGGCCAGGAGAAGCTCTGGGACAGGAAAGGCAGTGAGAAAATCTGATGGCAGTGTGGTCAGCCCCGTGGCTGGATGCCACCTCACCCTGAGGCCGTTAGCCCACAAGCCCCAGTCTCCCTCCTTCCCTCCATAGTTCTTGGGAAACTGGACCCCTGACTGGCTCCTTTCCTGGTTGGTATGTGTAGAACATTAGAGAGACACTCCCAACTGGGAAACCTCTCTTACTGATTGCAATTACACAAAACTAATCTATTTTTTGATGTCTCTCTTTTTTCTCCCCAACCATGGGTATCTTTACTTTTAGCTGCCCACGGGTCTCCCCTCCTTCTTCACTGTGTCTTCACGACACCTTCAGAGCTGCTGGGAGAGAGGCCCAAAGGCCCAGTGTCCTGAGTCAGGAGCAGTAGCTGTGTCCTGGTGCCCCGTCAGGACCGCAGACAGCTGCACACGGCACCCTCCCGGATGGTGTATTAATTTTTAATGGCAGCAGCAATGCAGGAATGCATTAGTAGTGTAAAAAATTAAAATGTTACTGATAAGGATAGAGTTCCCTTCAACTCCCATCCTCCCAATCTGAGAGGTAACCTCTGCCATTAGTCTGATATTAATCCTTCCAGACCTTTTCCTCTCCACTTATTAGTATTTTTTTCTTTTTCCCACCATTTCTTCTTTCAGGGGTGAAATTACACATATTTTTAAGTAAGTAAATTCACGCTGTGTGTGAACTATTGCAATTTTTTTTTCTAATTCAATAATGTATCTTCCAGACCCTTCCAGGCCATTTATATGGATGTGCCACATTCCTTCACTGAGCAAAATATTCCTTGAATATAATTGCACGAAAATAAAACCACAAAACACACCTATAAAATGAATTCTATTTTTGTAATCATTTTCAGATGAGGAAACCAAGGAACAGGGAGATTAAATGACTTGCCCAAGGTCACACAGCCAATAAGTAGAGAAGCCAAGGGTCTGGGGGAAGGGGGACTAGGGAATCAGCGCTCAATGAGTACAGAAATTCAGATGGAAAAGAAAAAGTTTAAGAGATGGATGGTGGTGATGGCTGCATAAAAATGTGGGTGTATTTCATGTCATAGAAGTGTGCATTTAAAAAATAGTTACAGTGGGAAATTTATGTTATGTGTATTTTACCACAATAAGAAAATGGTAAAAAAAAAAAAATTTTTTTTCTCTTTTTGAGACTGAGTCTTCTCTGTCGCTCAGGCTGGAGTGCAGTGGTGTAATCTCAGCTCACTGCAACCTCCGCCTCCTGAGTTCTAGTGATTCTCCTGCCTCAGCCATCCAAATAGCTGAGATTACAGGCACCTGCCACCATACCCAGCTAATTTTTGTATTTTTAGTAGAGATGGGGTTTCGCCATGTTGGCCAGGCTGGTCTCAAACTCCTGACCTCAAGTGATCTGCCTGCCTCAGCCTCCCAAAGTTCTGGGATGACAGGAGTGAGCCACTGCTCCTGGCCCTGGACAAAATCTTAGTGCATCTTTGGTGCTACCCTTATTATTGTCCTGAGCTCTCTGGTTGACCTGCTGAGCTGACCAGAGTTCTACCATAAATTTAGGAAGCTGTATTCTGCTTTATGCCAGTCTTGGAAGCTTGGCTGATGAGAGTCTGTCAGAAAGACAGAGCTCCTCTCCACAAGCTGGTGAGTCTGTCTGTGAAGCTGAGGCCAGGGATTGCAGAGAATTCACCGCTATGATGTCAGGCCCTGGCGACAGTGCACCCCTTCCTCACCACCATTACCAGCACTGGATTCCTCTTGGCCTTTTCCAGGCTGAATTTCAATCCTATGCTGCCTCGAAAGTGAAGGATGATACTAGGATTTGAGTGCCTGCCAGGTGCTGGACCCACGCTATGCATTTTACACACACGAGCTCATTTAGTCCTCACCATGTTCCTCCATTTTCACCAATGGGGAAACCATGCCTCAGAGAAGTTAAATAATCTGCTCAAGGTTATTCATATGGGAAACAGTAGAGACAGGTTTGCAAAACAGGAGCCCATAACCCCAGAGCCTGTGCTCTTGAACACTGTTTTCTGACCTTAGGAAGGACACTGGGCCTCTCTGTGTGGCCACATCTGGGCCTGCTCCCAAGCCCCTGCAGAAGGACATGTCCCTGCCCGGAGGCTTTCTGTGTGGGCACTGGCAGAGGCTGCAAACTGTCTCCCTCCATCTGCAGAACAGACAGCTCTGCCCCAGCCTCATGCAAAGGCCCAGCCTCACTCACCCACTGTCAGCTCCAGGCCGAGGCCCCATGACCCACTGGAGCTCTGGGGAGTCTAAGAGCTTAGCCCAGTGTCTAGTCCCCACTTCTAAGCTCTACCTCTTGGTCAAGCTAGTTTACCAAAAAAACCATGCAAAAAACACACAATACTGACCTTCCTGTGTCTTAGCTTCCCAATTAAAAATCTTTATTCATTACACATAAAGTTAAGCCTGGGTGATTTTTTGTTTTTACACACAGAAAAACACACACACAGACACACACACACACGTTTAGAGATGGGGTCTTGCTATATTGTCCAGGCTAGTCTCAAACTCCTGGACTCAAGTGATCCTCCCATCTTGGCCTCCCACGGTGCTAGGATTACAGACATGAGTCACTGTACTTGGCTTGCTTGTTGTGTGTGTTTTTGTTTTTGTTTTTAATAGAGATGGAGTCTCTGTTGCCCAAACTGGAGTGCAGTGGTGTGATCATAGCTCCCTGGAACCTCAATCTCCTGGGTTCAAGTGATCCTCCCACCTCATACTCTCCAGTAGCTGGGACCACAAGCATGTGCCACCATGCCTGGCTACAGTTTTTTTTGTTTTTTTTTTGAGACAGAGTCTCGCTCTGTCACCCAGGCTGGAGTGCAGTGGCACGATCTCAGCTCACTGCAAGCTCCGCCTCCTGGGTTCACGCCATTCTCCTGCCTCAGCCTCCCAAGTGCTGGGACTACAGGCACCTGCCACCATGCTGGGCTAATTTTTTTGTATTTTTAGTAGAGACGGGGTTTCACCATGTTAGCCAGGATGATCTCCATCTCCTGACCTCGTGATCCACCCGTCTTGGCCTCCCAAAGTGCTAGGATTATAGGCATGAGCCACCGCTCCCGGCCTGTTTGTTTTTTAAGACACAGGGTCTCACTATGTTGCCCAGGCTGGTCTTGAACTCCTGGCCTCAAGCAATCCTTCCATGTCGGCCTCCCAAAGTGCTAGGATTACAGAGATGAGCCACCACACCTGGACAACCCTGGGTGTTTTTACCCTAGAATTACAAGAAAGATTTTGTAATAAATGTCTCCATATTTATGAATTATCTATTAAATGATAAACTATGATGTTCTTCAATGTCAGCTAAAGTGGCCATGTGATCAATTGCTTCTGAGATACTAATATTAGAAAAGAAATGCATTTCTTGCCAGGCACAGTGTCTCACACCTGTAATCCCAGCACTATGAGAGGCTGAGGTAGGTGAATTACCTGAGGTCAGAAGTTCAAGACCAGCCTGGCCAACATGGTGAAACCCCATCTCTACTAAAAATACAAAAATTAGCCAGTTGTGGTGGCACACACCTGTAATCCAAGCTACTCGGGAGACTGAGGCAGGGGAATTACTTGAACCCAGGAGGCAGAGGTTGCAGTGAGCTGAGATCACATCAGTGTACTCCAGCCTGAGTAACAGAGTGAGACTCTGTCTCAAAAAAAAAAAAAAAAGAAAAGAAAACAATTCCATTTATAATAGCATCAAAAAGCACAAATTACTTAGGAATAAACAAGAGAAGTATAGACTTTTACTCTGAAAACTACAAAGGACTGTTGAAAGAAAATAAAGAAGATCTAAATTAATGGAAAGATACCCCATGTTCATGGATTGGAACTCGCTATTTTTAAGGTGGCAAACTCCCCAAATTAATATATAGGTTCAACTCAATTCCTATGAAAATCTCAGCTGGCTTCTTTGCAGAAATTGACAAGCTGCTTCTAAAATTCATATGAAAATGGAAGGGGTGCCGAATAGCCAAAACAATCTTGAATAAGAAGAAAGAGAACTCACATTTCCTGATTTCAAAACTTATAAAGCAGGCCGGGTGTGGTGGCTCACACCTGTAATCCTAGCACTTTGGGAGGCCGAGACAGGTGGATCACCTGAGGTCAGGAGTTCATGACCAGCCTTGCCAACATGGTGAAACCCCATCTCTACTAAAAATACAAAAAATTAGCCAGGCGTGGAGGTAGGTGCCTGTAATCCCAGCTACTTGGGAGGCTGAGGCAGGAGAATTGCTTGAACCCAGGAGGCAGAGGTTGCAGTGAGCCGAGATCACGCCATTGCACTCCAGCCTGGGTGACAAGAGCAAAACTCTGTCTCAAAAAAAAAAAAAAAAGAAAAGAAATGTATTTCTTGTGATGTGCTGGCAAGATTTCTTTCATCAGACGATAAAAACCCATTGTAATTCCCTGTTTACATGGCTGTCCAGAAAGACACAGATCGTATTACTGCCCAGTTGTTATAACTGGCCTTCACTGGACATTACCTCTTTCTCCCTCTCTCCATAATATGATTCGACCTCTCTTTTAGTAGGAATATTATGCACGTGTCCCTTTATTGCATACTACTCTAAATTCTCTTGTGAATGGTCAGTCTAAAAAATCGTGATAAATTGATTAAAAATTAAATTGTTGAAATTCTCTATCATGTGTTCCCAGCTGCCCTGAACCCAAGATCCCTGTAAAAATGAAGGCAGGCTGGGAGTTACCGGGAGATGGTCCCAGAAGAGGAAGGAAGCCCACTGGGCTGGCCGTGAGCCTGGTGGGGCTATCTTACCTTGTCAATGCTCATCTGCCTGCAGGGAAATGAGAATGTGAAGCCCAAAGGTAGGGAGGCTCCCTTGAGGCCCATGTAGTCCAGGAAGTCGGCGATGCACTGCACAATGTGATCAAAGAGCTGCAGAGAGAGAGAGAGAGCGGCATTCACACCAGGCGGACATCGATGCAGGGTGGCAGGCTGGCACCTCGGAGCCCAAAGGCCTTGCCTGGCACTTACCTCCTCACCAGTGCCCTGCATGATCTCCAGGGGGATGGCGAAGATCTTGTTGTACATTCGCACTGACCTCCGTCCACTTCTGATCTTCACCAGGAGGACCCGGAAGTTGGTTCCCCCAAGATCCAGGGCGAGAAACTTTCCTTTCTCTGTGATGGAGAAAGCGGCGGCTGCATTCCATGACAGGGACTTGTGTCGGGGCATTGGGAGGAAGAGGATACGTCGGAGCAGAGCGGACCCAGGGCCTGCACTCCTGGGCCTCACAGACCAGAGGGTCGTGGGGGCCACCCTGCACAGTGCCCGGGCCCCGGGCAGGCATCTTGAGCCTGCGTGAGGCCAGGCTGCTTTCCTTGGCCTCCACTTCTGTGGTAAAGTCCCAGGCACCACCTACACTATCGCCAGTGAGGTGCCGTGAAAAGAGCCCTGGCCTGGAGTCAAGGGACCTGGGGCTTCTGAGAAATGGCTTTTTATCTTGAGCAAGAGAGGCAAGGTCCCATCCTTCCACATCTGCAAAATCAGGAGACTGAACCCCTGAAGGCTCTTTCAGCTTCACTGACTGACAGCCTTCTCGGGAGCCCCAAGGAACGGTACAGGGCATCCAGTCAAGGAAATGCATGATTCTTATACTCAAGGGACCTCCGGTCTGGCGCGGTGGCTCACGCCTGTAATCCCAGCACTTTGGGAGGCCGAGGCGGGTGGATCACGAAGTCAGGAGATCGACACCATCCTGGCTAACACAGTGAAACCCCATCTCTACTAAAAATACAAAAAATTAATTATCCGGGTGTGGTGCTGGGCGCCTGTAGTCCCAGCTACTCGGGAGGCTGAGGCAGGAGAATGGTGTGAACCTGGGAGGCGGAGCTTGCAGTGAGCGGAGATCACGCTACTGCACTCCAGCCTGGGTGACAGAGCGAGACTCCGTCTCAAAAAAAATAAAAATAAAAATAAAATAAACAGTGTCTTTTACTGCTCTGAGTTAAGAGATCCCAAGTACAGCTGTTGGACCTTGAGTAGGTCATCTAGCCTCTGTAAGTCTCAGGTATGGCATCCATAAAATGGGAACCATTTCCTCTTTGGTAACGTTCCAAGTGGTTGTGAGGATGAAATGAAATGAAAGGTTCAAAAGCAAATTATAAGATGTAAAGCATTTTACTGAGGTCATTATTTCCGGAAGAGTCTCGTGAGATTCAAAGAGGTAAAATAATTTGTCTGAAGAACTGATTTCACTACTTAGTGGCTTCTTTTGGCTGAGCACCGAGGACCAGAAGGATCAAGGGTTGGAGAAGTTGGGGGCAGAAGCAATGAGAGGGAAAGGGAAGTGAGCCAAGCTGCAGAAGAGAACAGAGCGAGAGAAGCAGCAGGAAGACAAGCCCAGGCAATCTCAGGCATCTAAAACAAAGTTCCTGGGGTCAGGATCTGGGGGTCGGGGGGGTACACTCATGTTCTCATCTACACACACACAAGTGCACACACATAACCTAATGTAGGTTTTTTGTGTTTTTGTTTGTTTGTTTGTTTGTTTTGTTTTTACTGCAAATGCCTTGGGTTAACAAAGGCCAACAGATTTAGCAAGAATACTAGCCTTCTTCTTACTCCTGCCCTCCATTAGAGATGTGAACCCAAGTTTCTAAAAACCAAGAACCTCACTGGCTTTAAGGAGTTTTGACGGGAGCCCTGGATGGCTGTTCAGAGAGGGAGGCTGTGCTGGCCCACCTGTGCCGTCCGGCAGCCCGCAGACGTAGGTGGGCAGCATCCTGACCGTGGCCAGCCCGTGGCTCTTCTTCTTCAGCCCATACTCCAGCTCAGCCCGCATCTTGGCCTGCACGTCCACGAGCTGCTCTCGGGTCAGCTGGAACAAAGCCAGCACCCTGTCGATCTGCTTCCGCTGGGCCTGCACGCGGGAGGCCACCGCGGTCACCATGGCGGCCCCCTTGGTGCTGCCACTCTCTGACAGGAGGAAGCGGACATCACAGCTTGGGACCAGTTTCCTCACCACCTTGTGCAGGCGTTTTGGGTACCTGAAGCAGGGGTGATGGCAAAATATTTAGCAATCGTAAAGGCCAGGCTCAGGCACAGACCCAGGGGCAGCAGTGAACCCAGTCCCGGAGGGCCCTGTGGGGCGGGGCTCAGCCCTTTATTTGCTGATGGTAGGGAGGGGACGGGATGAGAGGAGGGAGGGACTAAGAAGCTGGGGCAGTGGAAGGCACTTGGGAGGCTCGGGGAAGTGCTTATTCTGTCAACGAACATTTCAACCAGTCTGTGCATAATGTATTGGCTGAACATCATTTCTGTCCAAAGAGAAGGATTTTCTTTCTCAGCTCTTTCCAGGATGTAACCACTTGACTTCCAAGTCCACCCCGGTAGCCAAAGGGGCTTTCACTCTCCTTCCTTCTGGAAAATTCCCATTTCCCTGTGTTTTCCTACCAGGACCCTTCCCATAATCTTGGCAACCTGTGCCATGTCTATTTTTCCCCATCTATGACTAGGTGTATCTTACTTCCCAGTCTTAACCACATAGTAGGTGTTCAGTAAATAATGGCTAGATGGAAGAATGAATGGAGAGATGAATGGGTGGGTGATGGATGGGTGGACATAGATACATGGATGGACAGCATTCCTAATTAGGCAATTGGCTTTAGCAGAATATTTCTTTAAGAGTAATCCCCAAAAGCAACCCAGCCAGCTAGATGAATGCGGGCCCTGGATTCACCCTTTCCCTTATAATCTCAGAACCAACAAGAGGGGCTGATGGTTCCAGACCCCAGATAGGCAGGATAGTCCAGAAGACACTGGGGCCCTGCTCCAGGGAAACTCGTTTGTGGGGGCGTGGCTGGCAGGCAGCACTCACTGAGGGTGTATCTTGTAGAGGGTGCCATCCATGCCCACCGTGGTCCGGAGCCGTTCCACCTTCTTGTTCTCTCGGAGGCGTGTCAGGATGGCCGCCAGGGCTGCTGCACAGAGATTGGCCGAGCGGAAGGAGACGATGGTACAGACATGCTGGACGGCAATGCAGTCAGCCTCAGACGGTTCCAGACCCAGGTCCACCAGGATCTCTCTTGTATTAGCAAGGCCTTCTTTATACCTGGCCAGGGGACAGGAATGAGTGAACCACACTTCTCCATCCCATTGGTATCCTCCTGGGGGAACAAGCTTCCCCACCTCTCAGGATTGTGAAAATTAATAGGCAGGCCCATGGTATAGAATAAAAATAACAATATCAACATTGATAGTAGCAGCTGCCACTAACTGAGCAGTCACCATGAGCCAGGTACTTGTCTAAGGATTTTACACATATTAACTCCTTCAACGCCCACAAAAATCCTGCAGGAGGCACCGTCATTACCCTATTGTACAGATGAGAGATGTGAGTGCAGAAAGGGTGAGAAACTTTTCCATGGCTGCACAGCTAGTAAGGGCTAGAGCTGAGATTTGAACTCAGCAGTTAGATTCTAGCACCCATATTTTTAATCACCCTGTGCTATGCTGACTTTCATGGAAATTCTGTCTCTGCCAAGTTTTGCATAGACATAGATGCTGCAGGTCAGCACCATGCGGCTGAGCTCAAAATCTAAACTAATCACAAAGTCAAGGCAATGCCAGGGTTTCTAAGCCTGAGGAGCAGGACCCTCAGATGTGCTGGACGGCAATGCAGTCACGCCGGGGCCAGCCGCCTTCACCTGCGGCCTTCACCAGCCAGCTCCATGCGAGGGACCTGTGTGTAAGGCCTCACATCACCACATTCAAAGCCAGTTCCTGATGGGAGCAGGTGGAGAACGCTCTGCTATCACAGGAGTTCTGGACTTGGATTCCACACATGAGCTTAGTGTCCAAGGATGCCCTGATATTGTAAGCAAACTTGTGTGTGAATGTACATTTTCGGGGCTGAGGGTCTAGAACCTGAATAAAGTTCTCAAAAGGATCTGTGATCCTAAAAATGCTACAAGTTACCACTTTAACAAGAAGGCAACAGAACATGGGAAGAGGGTGGCCCTCTGACAGCAGAGTCCCTCACTGATGAAACCAACAAGAACCTCTCATCTGAGTCATGGCAGAAATTGCTAACCCATCTGAAGCCATGCCCAGGTCTGAAATCTTCCTGGTGAAGGAGGAGGATCTAGTCCCTCCTGCTGTCCTACCACATGGAGCACCCCACACCTGGGCCTCCCATCCCAGCCCTCCACAGAGCCAAGGCAGAGGGACTTGCTTACTTCTCCATGGCAGCCACGTGCCGTGTTTCAATCTTGCCCTTAGTGTGGAGAGCAGAAGATTTCTCACCACCGAACAGGAGGCCAGCCTTGGCCATCTTCAGCAAGATAAGCCTGACAAGCTCCCCCAGGTACAGGCCACTGATCATCTTCTCGAACCTGCAGGTTGGTGAACAGATCCGTGGACGCAGCCCCTTTGATTAAGCTGCATCATTTCCCGAAGACCAGGAGCCACTGCCCACAGGAAGGAGCACATGGGAGAGGGCTGAGCTAAGATTCCCTCCTTCTCACAAAGTGCTGGATGGCAAGAACTTTTGTCTCAAATCACCCTGGCCATGGGTACCATTCTCACATCGCGCATAGGGACTCTCAATTTCACAGACTTTGGGTATTTTCCCAAAATCACTCAAACATGATGCGACAAGTCAAATTTCACACTCAGATGCTTCCCACTCCTACATCAAGCTTCTGTCCAAGACAGAAAGATGCTGTGCTTGTGAGATGGGCTTGGACAGCCCCAGACAGGCTCTACAACAATGTGGATTTAACATCGCCATGGCTACCTACAGCTTTACTCCAAGTCTGCACACCAACAATTCCTAATTGTTTCCCAGGCAGACTATTGAACATTATTATTATTATTATTATTATTATTGGAGACAGGATCTCGTTCTGTCACCCAGGCTAAAGTGCAGTGGTGCAATCATAGCTCACTGCAGCCTCGAACTCCTGGCCTCAAGTGATCCTCCTGCCTCAGCCTCCCATAGGTGTGCATCATCACACCTGGATAATTTTTTTATTTTTGTAGAGACAGGATCTAATTATGTTGCCTAGGCTTATCATAAACTCCTGGCCTCCAGTATTTCTCCTGCCCTGGCCTCCCGAAGCACTGGAATTACAGATAAGAGCCACCGCATCAGGCCTAAATATAATGCTTATTTTCCAAACACAATAAGACACAAAATCAAGAACAATCTATGTCACAATCTACTTTATATAGTTCACTATAAAAAGTCTTAGAACAGGCCAGGTACAGTGACTCACGCCTGTAATCCCAGCACTTTGGGAGGCCAAGGCGGGTGGATCACAAGATCAAGAGTTTGAGACCAGCCTGCCCAATATGGTGAAACCCTGTCTCTACTAAAAATACAAAAAAATTAGCCGGGCATGGTGGCGCATGCCTGTAATCCCAGCTACTCAGGAGGCTGAGGCAGGGGAATTGCTTGAACCCAGAAGGCAGAGGTTTCAGTGAGCCAAGATTGCACCACTGCACTCCAGCCTTGGCGACAGAGTGAGACTCCATCTCAAAAAAAAAAGTCTTTGAGCATTGAAGAAACAGAAGACAATCAAAGGAAATTTAGGGTGGATGTCAGGGAATATAATATATATATATATATTTTTTGAGACAGGGTCTTGCTCTGTTGCCCAGGCTGGAGTGCAATGGTATGACCACAGCTTACTGCACCCTGGACCTCCCTGGCTCAAGTGATCCTCCCACCTCAGTCTCCTGAGTGGTTGGAACTACAGGCATCTGCCATCACACCTGACTAATTTTTTTTTAATTTTTATTTTTATAGAGACTGGTCTCACTATGTTGCCCAAGCTGGTCTCAAATTCCAGGACTAAAGCAGTCCTCCCACCTCAGCCTCCCAAAGTGCTGGGATTACACGCATGAGCCACCAGGCCTGGAAGGAACAGAATTTATTTTAAGTAAAATGGAAATGGGTGAAGATGATAAAATTCAAAAAATGGACACCACGTCCTTGGGACATGACTGCAATGGGTCACTGGAGCACAGGCATGTGCCTGGAGTAGGTGCCACCAAAGTGGAATGTGCTTCCCGGGTGCACAGTTCTAGTGTTTGAATCGCTCCTAGAAGGTGCTTGAAATTCACCAGCATGTCTTGACAAAATGGCTGATTCCAGGGCTGGGGCTAGGAAAGTGTGACATGAGCCGGGAACGTCTTATGGTGCCAGGAAATAAGGAAGTACTTAAAGAGTGATGGAACATGTCAAAAGGACACAGGAGGCAGCTTCAGAGGCTTCCTTTGGCCAAATCTGAAACAATTTGAGCATCAAAATAAAAATTGTGGACAGCAAACACAGAGGGAAGGTCCTGCCAGAGTCACCACTTGCTGAGTGATTAGGCCTCCGAGAAAGCAAGGCGGCTGGGGGACATGCGAACACGACGAGTTCGGCTGCGCCTGCCTTCTCCTCACTGCCCAGGTGTGTTTTGCGGCCAAGCGTCCGAGTGCTCTTATCTTCGGTGCCTATCATGCACATACGTAACCCACAAATACTGACTGAATTAGAATTAGGGTTATTAGGGTTATGACTTAGGGAAATCTTTCAATGTCCTTGGCTTCTATTTCCTCATTTGTCAGATGAAACTGAAATACAAGCAGTGCCTTAGAAATTTGTTGTAATGGGGCCATGCATGGTGGCTCATGCCTGTAATCCCAGCACTTTGGGAGGCTGAGGCGGGAGGATTGCCTGAGCTCGGGAGTGCAAAACCAGCCTAGCCAACATGGCAAAACCCTGACTACAAAAAATACAAAAATTAGCCAGGCATGGTGGCCCATGCCTGTAGTCCCAACTCCTCTGGAGACTGAGGTGGGAGGATTGCTTGAGCCTGGAAGGTGGAGGTTGCAGCGAGCCAAGATCGTGCCACCGCACTTCAGCCTGGGCTAGAGAGTGAGACTCCATCTCAAAAAAAAAAAAAAAAGAAAAAGAAAAAGAAAAAGAAAAAAAGAAAGAAAGTTGTGATGGATAGCTAGTCACAACTGGAAAGCCTCCCAGGTAGCCAGGGGACCTGAGTGATTAGGCACTGCCTGGTGCCGATGCCCAGATAACACCAGAAGGGAACTCACAGTTGCTTTCCTGGGTTGAGAGAGCCGAGGTCCAGCTCCCTGTCGAACTCAGTGCGAATGTCCTCCAGGGCCCCGTCGTCCCCGAAGGCCCCCCACTCTGTGTTGATGCACATCCTGCCCTCGTCGCCCTCCACCAGGTCAATGTTGCTCATGTCCTCCATGTAACACGCATTGGTGCCAGTTCCTGAACCAGGGATCAGAGAGAATATGCAGAGAGAGGGCTCCCAGCTGGGCACAGACAGAGATCTCTTGACTGCTGGGGAGTCCTCCTCAATGTACCACAAAGTGCTTTTCATTCCCTGGGGGCTGGCTCTCGCTGAGGGAAGCAGCTTGGGCAAGCCCCAAGCACATGGGGAAAACAGCTGACATGTCAAGTCTGCACTTCTCAGGGTGCTCAGGGTTTGCTGTTCTGAATGGAGTCAATTGTGAAGAAGTCCGCTGATGAATATGGATGAAAGCTGACGAAGCGCTCTCACAAGAGGATGATAAATGAAGATAATCTTGTAAATATTTTTTTCAAAAAATCACCAACCCAGGGTAATTTTGAAAATTCTTTCCTTAAGCTACTTAGCTTCCTCTCTATTTGATACTAAAAATATTCTTTACTTATGGCCTGCCACAAATTGCTTCTAGCATAAGCTGCATCCTTATCTTAGACTGTGATTAGCTACCACCTAAGAAAGCAACATTCTGTTATGCAAACACAAAATCGCTCCAAGGAAATGCCTCAAACACTTGAGCACTGGGGAATGACTGCAAGTGGGCACCATCTTTTTGGACTCTTTTGGGAGGACAGAAATGTTCTAAAATCGGATTGTGGTGATGGTTACAAAACTATACGTTTACTACAAATCATTGAATCGTACACCTAAAATCGGAGGACTTTTATGCCTCAATAAAGCTGTTTGAATTTTCGGGGTTTTTTTTTTTCAGTATCTTCCCTTGGCTGATACTCTGGTGTGAGTATTTTAAATGCCAACATGGAAAATGAGAAATGTAGAAAAGCAGAATGTAATATTTGGAAAAAGCTTTTCTCAGAAATGAACGGACACTGTTTAGGCGTGGCCCCCCAATCTGTGGTTACCAGACGCAGCCACAGTGACAGGCGGGTGCCATGACTGGCAAGGGCCTGAACCATTCTGAGGCTCCTGGAAACAGAAGGGTGGAGGGAGCCCCTCAGCTTTAAAAACCTGCCCTTTGGGAAAGCCAGGCTGAGGAGGGTCTTGAGGGACATTAAGAAAAAGCAATTCAGAAGAACTTTCCCCAGGAGTGGTAAAGGAATGGGAAAAGGAGAAGGGGATATTCAAGAACAACCTATAAGTCAGAGCCATTCAGCTTTACTGTACCCCAAACTGCCTTCCCACACATTCCTCCAGCTGACCCCCTAGCTCTGGTGTGGAGACCACCCACTGGAAACCCCCATTGCACCACGACCTCTCTGGTCCACAGCTGCAGTGCACCTTGCCTGACAGTCCAGTGGTCTCTTGGATGGTCACCCTGCTTCCACTCTTGTCCCCAGTAATCTATTATCCACACAGCAGCCAAAATGGGCTTTTAAAAAATGCACATCCGGCTGGGCGTGGTGGCTCATGGCTGTAATCCCAGCACTTTGGGAGACCAAGGCGGGTGAATCACTTGAGGTCAGGAGCTTGAGAGCAGCCTGGCAAACACTGTGAAACCCCATCTGTACTAAAAATACAAAAAATTAGCCAGCCGTGGTGGTGGGCACCTGTAATCCCAGCTACTCAGGAGGCTGAGGCAGGAGAATTGCTTGAGCCCGGGAGGCAGAGGTTGCAGTAAGCCAAGATTGTGCCACCGCACTCCAGCCTGGACGACAGAGCAAGACTCCGTCTCAAATAAAAAAATAAAATAAAATGCGCATCCATTTATCCGTCGCCCACCCAGAGTCCCCCAGTGCCTTCCAGTCTCCCTCAGGGGATAAGCCGGTGACCTTACAGTGACTGTGTGCACATCCTGTGCAATCTGCCCAGTCTGTCCTCTCCCTCTCACTTGAATGGCCTCCGACTCTCAGCCTTCACTCACCTCATCCGGACACCACTCGGCTATAGGGTTCCCCCAGTGCCCCCTCCCTGGACCCCTTCCCATCTCCATGCCTGTAGGTGCCCTCTTTCCTTTGGCAGGGACTCCCTACCCTCGGGCCTCCACCTTGCTCCCTGGTTTGCATCACTGAGGTCCCGGCTCAAATGCCACCCCTCAGAGAGGCTTCCCTGACGCCTCATCCCACTCACAGTCACATCACTCTCTTTGTTTGTTTGTTTGTTTTTTATCACGCTAACCACCACCTGAAATTATCTTAATAGCCTAGGCCTTCTGGGCCTCTCACCCACCTCCCCACTGAAAGTTCCAGGAGCACAGGAACTCCCCACTCCGAACCCAGTGCCAAGCCCAGGGCCCGGCACACAATGGGTGCTCAGTAAACACTTGTCGAATGGATGAATGAATGAATTTTTCATGTCCCTATGTTGCTTCTCCTAAATAGTGTCAGTGCCCTTCCCGCCGAATTCACTCAGAGCTCGCTGAAATGAAACTCCCAAACAGTCCCTTCTCCCCTACCCTCAAAAAACCAGTCCAATTGAGTTACCGATGATGACACCAACTTCGCAGTAGGGGTCGTCATAGGCACAGGTCATCATGGTCCCCACGGTGTCATTGACCAGGGCCAGGATGTCCACGTCCATGTCCTGCCGAACACAAGGCCAGAGGGAATCAGCGGGTGGGAAGGAGGTGTTTCCCTCCCTCCTTCCCCACAGAGGCAGCAGGTAGTGAAGGTGGCTGCTGAGACATCCCTAGATCCTGCCTGCTGGGCCTGTCTGAAGGAGCAAGGCCTCATCAAGGTTCAGGGTCTAGGGGAGAGAAAGAGCCGACAGGAGCTGAAGAGGGGAGCCCATCCTCTTGCTTTGTGGGTGAAGGCCTCTGCAATGGAAATATGAGGGACAGGCCACCAGGACTCCAGCCCTTGCTTTTTGTTGTTGATGTTTTTTTTAATTAAAAAAATTTTATGTTTTAATCTACAGATAGGGTCTCACTATGTTGCCCAGGCTAGAGTGTGATGGCTGTTCACAGGTACAAACATAGCACACCACAGCCTCAAACTCCTGGGCTCACGTGATCCTCCTGCCTCAGCCTCCCGAGTAGCTGAGACTACAGGCACACATCACACCCAGGTTTCAGCCTTTGTTTGTGAGATCCTGGGAAGATATCGAGGAAAGCATGTTTATCCAGTGACATTTCCAGGAGAAAACACCAAAGTCCTCACCCACGGGGACAACTCAGCCAGCAGGCACAGACTCTGCCAAGTCTTCCCCATGTATGGCATGGTGACTTCCTGTCTGGATTTCCTGTTCTGCCAAGTCAGCTTAGGTTATTGCACCAACATCCCCCAAAGTTTGGAAGAACATTTTAAAGTAAAATGAGAGCCAGGCATGTGGCTTATGTCTATAGTCCCAGCTATGCAGGAGGCTGAGGTGGGAGGATCATTTGAGCCTAGGAATTCGAGGATGGAGTGCCAGGCACTGCCAGCCTGGGCAACACAGCAGGACCTCATCTCTAAAAAAAAAAAAAAAAAAAAAGTAAAATGAAAACAATAAGGGAAAATGCAGGCTATAAAACAATAAGATCCCAGCTTTAAAGAAAAAAGGCTGGAAGGCTATGCAGCAAACATGCCTCTTGCTGTCAGGGCAACAAGCAATTTGGGTTTGTGTACTTTCCAGCTCAGCAAGGAGCGAGTCTTGCTTTCGCAGTAGTTTAAATTATTATAAAATACGTTCAACAAATAGGGATATTTAATGGACAGGGAGTGGACAGTGAAATAGAGAACCAGCCCAGAAAGAATATGGAAACAGCCCGGAAAGTATATGATCTTTTCGGCCTCAGAGAGGAGGGCGTGTGGGGCCTACACACAGCATCAGATCTAACCAAGACCTCCGGAGAGGGCTGTGGCTGCTGGGGAGGCCCAGGGATGAGCTGGCCACCTTTCAATAGGGATTGGTGCAAGCCCCGCCTACCAAGGCTCTGTGGGTTCATCCAAGTTGGCCACATCTGTACTACAGTGGGACCTTTTCTAAGATCAATTCCTTCTCTGATTCTCCCTCCATGCAGGCACCATATGTGACCCCCTCACCTCACCCCCAGCCCCACCAACCCAAGAGAAAGGAGCTAGGGCTGGGAGAGCCTCCCACACCGAGGTGAATTCCTCACCTTGTGTCTTCTCATGGCTTTGGTCAGACGGCTCACCACATCCGTGTCCTGAACTCCTCGTGCCTTAAACTTTTTTGTCCATGAAAGTAGGACACCCTGGGAGAAGATTTCAGGTCCAGTTTGAATGAAAGACGTGCTGAGATGTGCAACTGAGCTGCAGAAACTTCATGCCTACGTGCATCCCCCACGGCCTTCTCTTCTCTAAGCTGAATCACCCCAATTTTTTTAAAACATTGCTTCTGCAGGCTTTTCTAATCATTTAAAGGACTATTACTTCTCATCTGAGTGGTTTGAAATATATGGTAGCAGAAGGAGTAATTATTGAAAAGTTAGAGCTCTTGGATTCATGAGACATTAGACAAGTCGTTTAACCTCTCTGAGCCTCAGTCTACTCCTCTGCAAAATGGAAATGTCACCTCCCTACCTCTCTCAAAGGAATGCTCTAATGAAAATACCTGGTGTATTATACATGCAGAATGCATGGTTTGCCAGGTCCACAAAACAGAACTAACATGGTGTAACCTTGCAGGATTGTCTCAGGAACTTCATTTCAACTTAGAAAAATGATTCTCAACCAGGCAGAGTGGCCCGCACCTGTAGTCCCAGCTACTTGGGAGCCTGAGGCAGGTGGATCACTTGAGGCCAGGACTTCCAGGCCTGCCTGGGCAACATAGCGAGACCTCGTCTCTTAATAAAAACAGAAAGAAAGAAAAATGGTTCTCAATTTGCATTATCAATCATTGCTTACAAATGGTGTTTCCTGAGTTTCGTGTCTGAAATCGCAAATAATCATAGAATGTTTCAGACTGGAAGAGAACTTGGAAGTTAAAAGAGAATCGCCCAAGTCGTCTCAGTCAAGAGCAGCTGACCCAGGCTCACAAACTTCCTGACCGCACCTCCTCCATTTCCCTCAATTTATGGATTTAAAAACGCTGGGATTGAGAGAGGGAGGAAATTGCTCTGAATTTCACCGCGAGTGAAGGATAGAGCCCAAGCCGAATGCGGGTCTCTGACTCTGGACCAGCCCTCGGGCTTTTTTCCTGCACCACAGCGCCGCCGTGTGGCAGCTCTCCCTAACTTCTGCTCTCATAGGCTATGACAACATCCCTGTCTCCAGGGACAGAGCGGGGAGCGGGGAGAGATGCACAGGTTGGCTTTCTTCAAAAATCCCTGTTGCAGGGAAGGTGGATGGGGGAAGTGAGGGATAAATGCTTGTGATAGAATGTTAAATTAAAAAGGCAATTACATACAACTGTACATTTTCTTTTTGTCTCAAATATTTGGTGACTAGAATCAACCATAGATTTGCTAAATTGTAGATACAGGATAACACTTGTATTTAATATAGGTATGAGTAAAAGAAAAACCCACAGTTCTAGTGGTGGGAATATTTGGATATTGAGATGAGTGGTGATTTCTATTTTCTTCTTTAAACTTTTCCATTCCTTCTCTCTTTTTTTTTTAAACCTTGAAAAAAGTATTACCATTTATTTTATTATCAGAAAACACACACACACACACACACACAAAGAAATTTCTCTTTGGTTAAGACTTTCTGTTCCCTCAAAAACAAGAATAAAAAAACAAGTGACTTCCTTTAATTCTTATGCTCATGATGTTGGCTATGGGTTAAACATAATAAGAATTCTCACGCTCCTACCTTCTTTAATCATTTTCAGTTTCTCAAAGAAGCCCCCTAATCATACCTCCTCACACAGCCTTCCCCTTTCCATCCCTCTGCAGTCATGGAGCTGAACAGAGCCCATCTTCCCCAGGAGGCTTTATTCTAGTGTTACCGAACCCACTCCTGCAGCAGAGCCCTGCTTAAATAGCTTTGCCAGATGAGGCCACATTCAAATATTATCAGGAATGAGTTTTCTTGTGGTTGGAACTTTACTACTTAACTTTAGATTTTATTGAAAGGCAGTTTGCGAGGAAATTTTATAAAATATAAGTATATTTGACTAGACTGTGATGAGAAAAAAAGCATTTTTCCCTTCCTTGATACAATTTTTTTTTTTTGAAACAAAGTTTCACTCTTGTTGCCCAGGCTGGAGTGCAGTGGCGCCATCTCAGCTCACTGCAACCTCCACCTCCCAGGTTCAAGCAATTCTCCTGCCTCAGCCTCCCCAGTAGCTGGGATTACAGGCATGTGCCACCACGCCCGACTAATTTTGTATTTTTAGTAGAGATGGGGTTTCTCCATGTTGGTCAGGCTGGTCTTGAACTCCCGACCTAAGGTGATCCACCCTCCTCGGCCTCCCAAAGTGCTGGGATTACAGGCATGAGCCACTGTGCCCGGCCTCTCCTTGATATAATTAAATGCCCTTCCTTAGTTTAAATTTTACCTGAAAAATCTTTATTGTGATATGACACTAAATGGGTCAAAATGGGCCGGGCACAGTGGCTCACCATGCCTGCAATCCCAGCACTTTGGGAGGCTGAGGCGGGAGGATCACCTGAAGTTAGGCATTCAAGACCAGCCTGGCCAACATGGTGAAACTCCGTCTCTACTGAAAATACAAAAATTAGTTGGGTGTGGTGGCGGGCACCTGTAATACCACCATTCGGGAGGCTGAGACAGGAGAATTGCCTGAACCTGGGAGACGGAGATTGTGGTGAGCCGAGATCACACCACTGCACTCCAGCCTGGGCGACAGAGCTCAAAAAAAAAAAAAAAAATCAAAATGCTTTCAGGCACCCGCTGCCATTTTAAATGAAGTTCTAAAGTGGTGTCTTTCTGGAAAGGCACTGTAGTTGGGGAGCTTATGAACTTGGGGTGGGCTACTCTTGGTTGTGTGGCTTTGTGCAAGTCTCTTAACCTCGCTGAGCTGCAGTGTTTCTCAAATATAGAATGAAGATAATCATATCTACCTCTTAGAATTGTTTGGGGGATTTAACAAGATAATGCGCATAAAGCATTTGGCACAGTGCGAGGTACAGTGTCAAAACCAGAGGCACGTGCTTTTATCATTATTATTGAGAAAGATGTTGGTGGGTATTCAACATAGATAAATGACAAAATCCTGGATGGATAAACCATCCGTTCACACCCTCCGCTGCCAAGCTATCAAGAAAGCATGTGCATTTAATTCTTAAAGTTGAATGAATTCTCACAGAGCTTGAGAATTTTCTTCCTTCTTCCTGGAGTCTCTGTTCCAGAGCTCTCTAATAAGAGCAGCTGGCACACTCTCACTCCACCACCTGCACTACAGGATCCAGCCAGGGCCCTGATTCCCAACCCCCTGACACACACATCTACTCACTCCTGGGACCTTTCTCTGCCAGCCAGCTCCACTTGGTCTCACCCAAACATTCCCTGGAAACTTTTTTGTTTGTTTTTTGTTTGCTGTTTGTTTGTTTGTTTGTTTCTGACAGAGTCTCGCGCTGTCACCCAGGCTGGAATGCAGTGGCATGATCTCAGCTCACCACAACCTCCACCTTCTGGGTTCAAGTGATTCTCCTGCCTCAGCCTCCCGAGTAGCTGGGATTACAGGTGCCCGCCACCAGGCCCAGCTAATTTTTGTATTTTTAATAGAGATGGGGTTTCACCATGTTGGCCAGGCTGGTCTTGAACTCCTGATGTCAGGTGATCTGCCCCCCTCGGCCTCCCAAAGTGCTGGGATTACAGGCATGAACCACCGCATCTGGCTGCTTGTTTTAGAGATGGAGTCTCGCTTTGTGGCCTGCGCTGCTGGAGTGCAGTGGTGTGATCACAGCCCACTGCAGCCTGGACTCCCGGGCTCAAGCAATCCTCCCGCCTCAGCCTCCCAGGGTGCTGGGATTATAGGCATAAGCCACCACGCCGGGCCCCTGGAACCTTCTTTATATTATTTTTCTCAGTCCTTTCTTTATAAAAGAATGAAAAAGTAAAACTCAGCCTGTCCCCTGTATAGATGATGGCAAATTCCCACGATGGAATCAAATAAATGATTGACACCTTTCAACTGTGAGATAGTTATCAAGCACCTCTTAAATACAACACATTGTCAGAGACCTTGGCAGGGAAGGTCTGTGCCCTTGGCGGGCACTGCTTGCCCTCCAAAAACCTCTGTTGAATTTAGGGATAAGATACAAAAGCACAAAGAGACAAGTAATCCAGGGACAGTCACCACAGCCTAGCAGCTACTGTGTAAGGCCCAACCACAGTGTTGGATGCTTTACAAATGCTTTGCCTAAGCTTCACCTCAGCCCAACAAGCAGATGTTATTATCCCTGCTTTACAAATGAGAAAACAAGGTGGGACACAATGGCCCATGCCTGTAATCCCAACGCTTTGGGAGGCGGAGGCAGGCAGATTACTTAAACCCAGGAGTTTGAGACCAGCTTGGGCAATATAGTGAGACCTCATCTCTACAAAGAAAAAAATAAAAATAAATAAAATTTTCTCAAAGAGAAAACAAGAGGCTCATGAAATTAAGGAACTGGTCCAAGGGGACACAATTTGTCCTGAACCATGATTCAAAGCCATGTGTGTGGAACATGAAAGCTCATTCCTTTTCACTATTCCACACCAATAAGTGACTCAAGCCAACAATATCAAGCACATCCCAAGGAGGTCCATGTGACTGTCAACTGGGCATCATAACCAGGAGGGCCAGGAGGAGGAGATTGATCAGGGTCCCCAACCCAGACAGGAGTGGCCCGGGGAGACTAGACTCTTGACAGTAACTCCCCCAACCTGGCCCCAGAACGTCCCCTTATTTGCTGTCTTTATTCACATAAGATCGGGTTAGCTTCCTCCTGCTTACAGATTGAAAACTGAGACACACAGAGATGAGTTACCAGGAACCCCGGCCTAGCTGGTGACACAGTTGAGACTGTGTATCCCAGGCTCTGTGTCTGCTCCAGGACATTCTCACTCCTCCAGTGCCCCCATTCTTTTTTTTTTTTTTTTTTTTTTGAGACGGAGTCTTGCTCTGTCACCCAGGCTGGAGTGCAGTGGCGCAATCTCGGCTCACTGCAAGCTCCGCCTCCCGGGTTCACGCCATTCTCCTGCCTCAGCCTCCCAAGTGGCTGGGACTACAGGCGCCCGGCACCACACCCAGCTAATTTTTTGCATTTTTAGTAGAGACGGGGTTTCACCATGTTAGCCAGGATGGTCTCGATCTCCTGACCTCATGATCCGCCCGCCTCGGCCTCCCAAAGTGCTGGGATTACAGGCGTGAGCCACCACGCCTGGCCCTCCAGTGCCACCATTCTAATCCTCCTCCTGAGGGCTCACTACAGGGAGAGACTCCCCAGCCTTCCCATGCTTCTTCTAGTTGGCTATGTCAGTGGTCCTAAGTGCAGGCCTCAGGCAGCATCACATCTGCCGGGAACCTGTCAGGGAGGCGAATTTAGGGCCTCCTTGCAGAACCACTGATTCCAGTAGGCCCAGCAATCTGTGCTTAAAACAAGCCCTCCAAGGAATTCCTCACACCAAGGTTTGAGAGCTACTGAAAAGCATTCTACTCCCCCGAGCTGTGCCCACGTTAACCATAAAATCAAGGCCGTTGCGTTAACAAGTTCTCTGCCTCACACTGCCACCTCATCATGAACAAAAAGAAAAGAAAAAGACAAACAAGAAAGCTCCTGCTGTTCTCTCCTGCGTGCAGCCTGACTCCCACCCGTGCCCACATTCCCCAGGCCCCAATTCCTGCACAGCTGCTTCCCTCCGCGCCTTACCTCTTCCAGTTTAGTCTGTCGACAGGGGAAAGAAAAAGTTAGGCCAAGGGGCAATTTCTTATGCTTTAAATCTTTGGTCTTCATGAAATCTGCCAGACAGTCAGCTACATATTCAAACAGCTGCAGAGAAGAGAAAGCAAAGTACATGGGCTAAGGTGTGGTTTCCCCACACACGGATGCCACCGCCTTCCCTGCGGTCACAGGAGCCACCTGCCAGGTACCTCTGTGCCGTTCCCGCGGATGATTTCATTGGGCGTTGGGTAGAACTGACTCTCCATCTGCACGTGTCGCTTCCCCTCTTCAGCGACTTGCACCTTCAGCACTCGGAACTTGGACCCTCCGAGATCCAGGGAAAGGAACTCCCCATTTTCTATTAAGAAACAAATTCAGTTTCCATTTATTGAGGGTCTACTACAGATATGGCAAGCTCTGCATTAGAGGTTGGACATATAATCAACGTCTTCACATCACAGCCACTAGGTATCATTATGCCCATTTGCCAAGGCTGAGGACTCTGGCCATTTCTCAGAGCCCTCGAGGTAAGGCGCAGAGCTGAGATGTGAACTAAGTCGGCCTGACTCTGCAGCCTGAGCCCAACCCACTGGCTCATGCTGTAGGAATGTGCATGTCAACTGGAGAAGGCAAATGTGAGCACAGCCCTTGCGGTGGTATGAGAGGTGGCCTCGACGGTGGAGCCCATCCTGGGATGCCATCACCGGGAAGAGAGAGCTGGTACTCCCAGCCTGGGGAAACTCGGATAAAGATATGAGGGGGAAGACAGGGTGTGCGGCGAGGAGCAGCCAGCCTCCTGCAGCCGATGATCCTATGGGCAGAGGGAAAACACTCCTGGAGGGGAGAGGAGACAGGGACCAAACAATGGCCCTTGAGGTGCCAAGGATGCTGATTTTTTTAGGCCAGAGCCACTCCAAAAGGAGACATTGGAACACAACCCAGCCCAGCCCAAGACAGATGCCATTAATTGAAAGGTGGGGGCTGGGCACAGTGGCTCATGCCTGTAATCCCAGCATTTTGGGAGGCCGAGGCGGGCAGATCACCTGAGGTCAGCAGTTCAAGAACAGCCTGGTCAACTTGGTGATGTTGCTGCTGTTGCTGGTCTGTAGACCATAGTTAGAGTAGCAAAGGTGCAGCCAGCTCGATTTTTTGTTTTTGTGTAGACATCCAGAAATTCTTACCTTCACAGATCAGCCGCAAAGGAGCTGATGGAGTCATTTATTATTTGGTGAGGGAATTCAGGGAGTTAATCCTATGCAACTTTTATTAGTATATATTATGCACCAAGTAAGAGGGTTCTCCCAGATGCTGTCTTGCTGTGTAGGAGGTAGGGTAGATCCCACAATCTATGTCCACACATTTACTGAGCATCTACTCTGTGCTGAGTAACATGTGTTAGGTGCTAGGGATGCACAGATGAAAGACGGTGTGCTCCCTGGGAAATTGATCCGAAATACAGGCGCATAAATCAGCTATTTCCATATAGTAGGACCAGTGCTCAGATTGTGAGAGGCACAGGGAGAGATATCCAGGTCAAAGCTGGGAGACAAAGGCAGCTGGCTTTGCAGGGAGGGGACACAGAGCTGAGTGTTGAAGGGTGAGCAGGAGTCAGGCTGCCAGGCTGCCAGGAGCGGGGGTCCCAGGGAGAGGAACCACGGGCAAAGGAATGAGAAAGCATCCGATAGGAGTGAGTGTGCTTTTGCCAAAGGAGGGCAGCTGTCACAGAAATGAGGTTGGAAGATGGCTCTCAGGTTAAATTTGGAAGGATTTGGAAAAGCTATCCACCCCAAGGAGCTTGGGCTTTATCTGGAAGGTGAGAGGGAGCTGCAGAAAGATTTTAAGCTAGGGAGTGCCAAGATCTGAGATTTTGGGGACAAATGCCTCTGACACCAACCAGAATAGACTGAGGGTTTAACAAAAGAAGAGGCTGCTGCACTGCCATCGGACGGGAGGGGATGTGCTGAGACCTGGCCAGTGTCGGTGTGGAGGCATCCCACTCCTGGCCCGCATCGCAATCACTATCAAACACCTCACTCCACCAGTGGCTCGAGGTGCCATTTCATGGATGCCACATGGTGTGATCCCTTCTGTCTCTGACCGCAGAAAAAAGGAACCGGTGGACCCTGGGAGAGGGAGGACTTGCCCAGGCAACAGCGGTCTGTGGGGCCTCAGAGTCTTCACAGACATCAAGAAAACAGCCCCAGCCAGGCACGGTGGCTCACACCTGTGGTGCCAGCACTTTGGGAGGCCCAGGCAGGAGAATTAATCCCTTGAGGCCAAGAGTTCAACACCAGCCTGGTCAATATGGTAAAACCCTGTCTCTACAAAACAAAAGACAAAAAAGTCAGTTGGGTGTAGTGGCATGCACCTGTAGTCCCAGCTACTTGGGAGGCTGAAGCAGGAGGATCACTTGAGCCTAGAAGGTCAAGGCTGCAGTGATCTATGATGGCTCCATTGCACTGCAGGTTGGGCAACAGAGGGAGACCTTGTTTCTAAAAAGAAAGAAAAAAGAAAACAGTGTCCTAAGCGGGGTAAATTGCTTTGGCCAATCTGCCTGCTCCAGAGGACCCTCCATGAACTGCCTTGGACCCAATGGTTCCCTTCTCGTAAGTCACTGCTGGTGCTGGTGCCTTCACTCCCTCCTTCTACCCAGTGCAGAGTCTCCCAAAGGTGCACAGTGGCTGAATGCGGAGATTCCTGGAGATTCAGAGTCCCCAGGGGGAGGGGCTGGGAAAGTGTGTATTAGGAAACACTCGAGGCTCCAGGCTGACGACCTCAGGGCTCCCGGGCTCACCCCCAAGGCCTATTTGGCCTTGGAGGCTGACTGGAGGCTAAGGCCTGGAACAGAGCCAGCAGGGGTCAAGCCAAAGAATCACAGCCACCCTCATGCTTCCCATGCCCCTTCCATGACTGGCAGAGAAGGCTCCAGTATTAACACAGCACTTTTAAGGCACTTGATCCTGTCAGAACAGACCACTGCAGCCCCCTGACCAAAAGGCTGGGTGGTAACTAAGGCTCAAACAGGTGACTCCCTCGCAGATAGGTCCTGATGGGAGTAGGCAAACTCAGGACTTCTCTGGAAGCTGCATACATTTCTGAAACGGACACCATAAGGAATTAGGAGAGTTTTGTTTGTTTTTTGTCGGTAATCATGAAATTATACCACCAGCTCACAAGAGCTAGGAGGACTTGGGACAAGATTTTAGAGATGTTAAAGCATGCCATCCACATGATCTCATTAAATCCTGACAATCATGTATGGTGCCGGGATTTACCAAGAACACCTGGCTTATTAGGGACTCTGGGCCCAGGGACCTCAGCACAACAGAATCACTGGTGAGATGCTTTGTGTGGTGAGAGGCTCTGCGGAGACGGGGATGGGGAGCTGGGTGTCTTCTCGGCTAAGGAGGAGAGAGTTTCTATGACTTAGTTAGTTTCACTTCTGAACCTTCAGAAGCAGCCAGGACCAGGAGGACACTGCCTGTCCCAGAGCCTCCAGACCATCAAAGGCCACCTTCCCTTGCTTCTGGGGACACACCTTGTCTGTATCAGGAGGAGAGGCTGCAGTCCAGGAAGCCAGGCGGACTTAGCCCTGGTGCTCCCCACATGACTCAGCTGCTTCCTCCCAGGGGCCCCAGATGCCCTGTCAAGGACACGTCCCAGTACTCTCATCAAGCTGTGGCAAGGACAGAGCCAAGATTTCAAAGTAGGGCTGTCTCTCTCCGAAGCTCAACGTCCTTCCAGGACAGGGCACTGTCCATCCCAAGCACCTACCCACAAGTGAGGGCACAGGGCCTTTCCCAGTGCAGTGTCCCAGGGCCTCTCAACCAGCAGAGCCAAGCTACCTTGATCCAGGCATTGCTCCAGAGAGGTCCAGAACACGACTAATCCCATCAAAGCCCCCTGAGAGCTCCCAAACCTCAGACCCTGCTCCTGCGAGAGCCCCAGTGCTCTTTCACGAGCTCGGTTTGGGCACTGGGACCCTGACACGGGAGAAACCCCTTGGTCCTTGGTGGTTCTGTCTGAACAGCCACACCACAGGGTTGTCACAGGAAATATGTGGCTCAGCGAGTCCCCAGCACCCCATGACCACAGTGGTTGCTCAGTAAATGGCAGCTTTCTCTCTTTCTTTCTTTCTTTTTCTTTATTTCTTCTTTCTTTGCTTTCTTTCTTTCTTCTTTCTCTTTCTTTCTTTCTCTTTCTTCTTTCCTTTCTTTCTTCTTTCTCTCTCTTTCTTTCTTTCTTTCTTCTTCCTTTCTTTCTTTCTTTTTTGATGGCGTCTCGCTCTGTCACCCAGGCTGGAGTGCAGTGGTGCAATCTCGGCTCACTGCAACCTCTGCCTTCCAGGTTCAAGTGATTCTCCTGCCTCAGCCTCCCGAGTAGCTGGGATTACAGGTGCATGCCATCACACCTGGCTAATTGTTGTATTTTTAGTAGAGGTGGAGTTTCACCATGTTGGCCAGGCTGGCCTCGAGCATCTGACCTCAAGTGATCTGCCCCCCTCGGCCTCCCAAAGTTCTGGGATTACAGGCGTGAGCCACCACTCCAGGCCAGTAGCAGCCCTTTTCCCTCTTACAGCTTCATTCAGAGGCTGAGAATGGAAGAGTTGGATGGGACCTCATAGATCCTATCTAGAGATTTCTAGGCCATTGTAGGCAAAATAATGTCCCCCACCCCCAACAAAGATGCTCACATCCTAATCCCCAGATCCTGTGAATATCTGAGGGTGCAAGGCAAAGGGGAATTAAGGTTGCAGATGGGATCAAAATTGCTCATCAGCTGACCTTGAAGTTGGGACATTATCCTGGATTATCTAAGCATGACTAACGTGATCACAGGATCTTTAAATGTTGAAGGGAGGCAGAAGGTCAGGTCAGAGAGGGACCTGAACAGGCTACACTGCTGGCTTTGAGAACAGAAAGGGGCATGCCTCAAGGATGCAGGTGGCCTCTCGAAACTGGAAAAGTCAAGGAAACAGATTCTCCCCTCAAGCTTCCAGAAGGAACGCAGCCCTGCCGACACCTGAATTTTAGCCCAGTGAGACCCACTGCAAACTTCCGTCCACCAGAACTGTCAGAGAATATATTCGATTGTTTTCAGCCACTGTGATTGTGGTAATACATCACAGCAGCCATAGGAAACAGATACATAGGCCATTTCTCATTCTACAGATGGGCAAACTGAGGCTAAACACTTGCCTCAGGTCACTGAGAGTGACAGAGCGGGGCCTCAGACCCAGGTTTGTTGAATTATCATTGAATATGATTTCCACTACATCATTCTTGCTCCCATTACTCATTCCCAGTGCTACACTAGGTGCTGGGAACACTGTGGTAAGACCTTGGACCCACGGAGTGAGTGGTTAATTTGGTGGAGACTCAGAGTGGGGACACAGCAAAGTGACAAGTGCCCTGACAAGCACCCAGCCCAGCACAGGGATACTTCCTAGATGGAGGCAGGGACCACTACGCTGAGACGGAAAAGCCACGTTGATGCTCACCAGGGAAGAACATGGAGATGCTCCAGGAGGAGAGGGAGCAAATGTGTGAGGCCACGATGGGCAGAGAAGCCAAGGTGCCTGGGGCTGCAGAACTGCAGAACTGCAAGAGGGATTCAGCAGGACTGAAGCAGAGAGGGGCAGGGAGGGTGGGAGGGCAGAGAGAGGGCTAGAGAGAGAAGCCAAGGTACAGGGGCAAACCTTAGGTACTTTAGACACCCATCAGCCAAGAGGAGCCAGGGACCCTGGCAGCGGACAACTGCACTCACCGGAACCATCGGGAATGGCCCTGACGAAGGTGGGCAGCATCTTCACTGCAGCCGTGGGGTTGGTGTCCTTTGCCAGGCCCTTCTCCATCTCAGCCCGGAACCGCCTCGTGATGTCCAAAAGGGTGTCATCGGAGAGCCGCATGTGATACAGGAACCTGTCCACCTGGAACAGACACCGGCCACCAAGGGGTGCTGCTAGGGGCCCTCACCCTCCAGTCGAGGCTGTAACCCCCGACATCCCTCAGCAAGCTGCATTCCTGACTCTGGGGACAGCATTGAGATGTAGATTCCCAAAGCCTCCCTATTTGACCCCTCCTCAGGCAGAGGACAGGGAAGCGAGTTAGGAAAGCAGAATGGAATGGAGGGCTGAGAAGGTGTGGAGTTACTTCTCTGAAGGGCAGACTCTGAGGAGAAAATGATTCTCCCATTATTCTGATGAGACAAGGGAGAGGCAGAAACTAAGAAGGATTCAGGGTTTCCGATTCCCAGTTCAGGGCCCTCACCAGTGTCCCATTCCTCTCCACCAAAAAAGGCCAGCTAGAGCTTGAATCGTAGATTTCTAAACATGGAAGCTTTCTTTCATCCAATGATGACCACAGATATAGCTAGACAGGTTTCTCTTTGTTTACTGGCTGCTAGGAAGCTCAGAGCTAAATTTCATTTCCAAAAGCAATGCCTAAATCTAGCCCTTTAAATTCCCCTCCTTTTTTTTTTTGAGACAGAGTCTCACTCTGTCGCCCAGGCTGGAGTGCAGTGGTGAGATCTCGGCTCACTGCAGCCTCCACCTCCCAGGTTCAAGCCATCCTCCTGCCTCAGCCTTCTGAGTAGCTAGTATTACAGGCAGGTGCCACCATGCCTGACTAATTTTTTTTTTTTTTTTTTTTTGTATTTTTAGTAGAGATGGGGTTTCGCCATGTTGGCCAGGCTGTTCTTGAACTCCAGACCTCAAGTGATCCACACGCCTCGGCCTCCCAAAGTGCTGGGATTACAGGCGTGAGCCACCTCACCCAGCCATAAATGTCCATTTTGGTTTAACCGAGTTGTTCTAGTTAAGACAAAGCTGAATTTTTAAAGTCAGCTCAGATTGCTATTGAAAATGAGTGGATGTCACTCATGTAACCAGGAAATGGGGACAGAGGACCATACCCAAAGGAGGGAAGTTATACAAATCACTATGGCTAAAATCAGTCCTCTTGTTGGTAATATGTCACATCAGGGATGGCAGCAAAGCTTCCTCCCTCACACTAATTAACACTAATCAATTGGTGCTGGCAGTCTGGAGCCCGGGCTCACTGGGATGGATTATTGATGGGGGCAGGAGGAGAGACAGGGGCATATGCACCCTGTCTTTTCCAGCCCTGTTTTTATACTGAGCACTCTCCACCCTCCAGGTGAGAGGAGGCTCCATCCCAGGCACATTCCCGGTGAAAGGGCATTTTATCCAGGGTGAAGAACACGTGCTACTGTCTACAGAGTGCGTCCATGTACGTCACCTCTTCTCATCGCCACAGCATCCCTTTGAGGCAGCCACGTAAGGCCAAAGTTCTTGTCCCCAAGTGAGAGGTGAGGTGAGAGGGCTGCAGAGCTGCGGCTACGTGGGACTGTAACATAGGCTCTAGATCGCTCACCCCCATGGCCTGGCTTTGGCTCACAGCTCTGTCGGGGATGCATAAGCCCAACAGACAAATTATACCAAATGCACAGGGCTCACATTACCTTTGCGCTAGGACAGGGGCCTGGTCATCAGCCAGGCCTCAGAGGCCAGGACCCAGCTCAGTCCCGTGACAACGAACAGACCCAAGACACTGAAATGGTACCATGGCTCCGGGGACTCGGGGGCCAGAGAAAGACCAGAAAATCATCAGAGAGCCATTAGCAAAAAAGGACAATTGAGCTTTCAGCATATTTGAGAAACAGGATGGAACCAGGTCAGGCTTCATTAAGGGCTTCCTGTTCCCCCAAGGCTGTTTATGACTAATTGGTTGGCACAGCCACACACAAACCGAGAAAACTGGATGCAAAGGACGTGACCCAAGTAATTGGGGTTGGGGAAGGGTGGGATGCTGTATGTGGGAACCAAACTTGATTCTTTCCTACCCAAAGGGCCCTCAGACAGTGCCCCTGAACCTACTGATCATTTTTGCTTAGCCTGAGAGTATAAAAAACTCCAGGCATCCACACAATGTTATCCCTGCCATGTAAGTCCTGTTTTTTGAGACCCAGTTGGGGTCATTTGCGACTGGGGTTTAATGGGGTCATTGAGCACTTGGTTTGCTGCTGCTCTTTCAATAAGTTGAGGTTATGACGAAAGAATGTCAACTCAGCAACAGTTTCCTTTTGATCTTCTGTATCTGCCACAGCACCAGAAACAGCTGTTAGAAGGGAAAAGTGAGACATATGTTGGGACAAAAAGCACCTATTTTCAATCCAAACAAGTCATGTGGGGTGTGTGTAACCAGGGACACACGTCCCAGGCACTAAGGGAGAGTACTGGTGCTGCAGAAAACCAAGCCCACTTTTGGAGAGACACACAAACCATCATGGGAGATATCGTCTAAGCAAGAAAGCCAACCAGCAGCCCGTTTCACTTAGAAAGAGCAAATCCAACATTCAAGACTCAAGACTGAATTGCAGAAGGTGGGAGCTGGAGGGGCCTTAGAGTTCGTCTAGTCCAAAGGTCTCACATTAGGAATGAGAGTCATAAAAAATTCCGCTCTTTGACCCAGGGCTTTCATTTCCAGAACCTATTCTCAGGAAATAATCCTGACTATGGAGAACCATAAATCTCTACCAAGGCCAGGCGCAGTGGCTCACGCCTGTAATCCCAGCACTTTGGGAGGCCGAGGCAGGTGGATCACCTGAGGTCAGAGTTCGAGACCAGCCTGGCCAAGCTGGTGAAACCATGTCTCTACTAAAAATACAAAAATTAGCCGGGCGTGGTGGCAGGCGCCTGTAGTCCCAGCTACTTCGGAGGCTGAGGCAGGAGAATGGCATGAACCCAGGAGGCAGAGCTGGCAGTGAGCCGAGATCGCGCCACTGCACTCCAGCCTGGGTGACAGAGCGAGATTCCATCTTAAAAATAATAATAAAAAATAAATAAATAAAAATAAAACTATAACTCTACCAAGGTTTAACATAACAATACTTTTATTTTATTTATTTTATTTTTGAGACAGGGTCTTGCTCTATTGCCCAGGCTGGAGTGCAATGGTGCAATCACAGCTCACTGCAACCTCAACCTCCCGGGCTCAAGTGATCCTGCCACCTCAGCCTCCCAAGTACCTGGGACTACAGGCATGTGCCACCATGCCAGGCTAATTTTTGCATTTTTTGTAGAGACAGATCTCTCTATGTTATCCAGGCTGGTCTCGAGCTCCTGGAGGCAAGTGATCATCCCGCCTCAGCCTCCCAAAGTGCTGGGATTACAGGCATGAGCCACTTCATCCAGCCTAATATTTTAATTATTAAAAATGTTTTTGAAAGTATCCAAATGAGGCCAGGCACGGTGGCTCATGCCTGTAATCCCAGCACTTTGGGAGGCCGAGGTGGGTGGATCCCGAGGTCAGGAGTTCGAGACCAGCCTGACCAACACAGCGAAACCCTGTCTCTACTAAAAATACAAAAATTAGCTGGGCGTGGTGGTGCGGCCTGTGATCCCAGCTACTCAGGAGGCTGAGGCAGGAGAATCGCTTGAGCCCTGGAGGCGGAGGTTGCAGTGAGCCGAGATCGCGCCACTGCACTCCAGCCTGGGAGACAGAGCAAGACTTCGTCTCAAAAAAAAAAAAGAAAAATTAGATTGTGGTAATGGTTACACAACTCTGGATATTCAAAAGTATCCAAATGTCCAACAAGAGGAAAAGGTTAACTACATTATGGCATATCCACTTGATTGGATATTAAGAAGACATTGTAATGATAATTATGATGATAATGAAGAAATCTATATAAGTGGTTACACTGTAACAGTAAGTGAGGGAAGCAGTTCAGAACTGTATGTACCTTATAAACATAACTAAAAACATACAGGATGAAGAAAAACTAGGAAGGCTTCCACCCAGCAAATATGAAAGTGTTTGAGATTAAAAGTAAATTAAAGGTGGAATTACAAGTAACATTTCCACTTTTTTGTAATGTTGACATACAGAGCCGTGAAAAATACACACTGAAAACCTCCCAGTTCTCCTATGGATGAACAATCTGCAGGTCAGTGACCAGGTCTGGCCTGTTGCTATCAATAGGTCAAATAATGTCAATATATTGAATTGGAAAAGAATCTGTCAGAGTGGTTTCTATTTTCGTTTTTTTCATTTTGTTTTATTTTTGTTTCCATGCTGGTATGGGAAGATTTTTAGAAATTGTTCCAGGGTCTCAGTAGTAACCCTTGCAGGCACCGCTGGCCCAGGATCTGGACAATTCTAGAGGCAGGAAGCACAGAGACAAAGAAGGGGACTCACTGCCTGACCGCAGAGAAAAGAGCTGTGCCTTTTGACCAGGTGTGTTTCCACCACGTGTTGAGACGAGTGTTCTCAGAACCATGACTCAGCCCAGCAGCCATAAACCAGCCTCCCACACTACCCCAGAGACTTCCTGGGGCACTTGCTTAAGGTGGCTATAAAAGTGCTTCCAACTTTCTCACCTCCCACAGGGAGAGGGAGGTCAGCTCCAGGCATTGAAAAAGGCTGACTGTCCTTCCAGAAGGACCTGGAGCCCATCAGCAGAGGCTGCATTTCCCATCACAGGGTGCTCCTGAGCCTGCACCTGGGCTGTTGGACAAACATGTCCCGCCTGATCCTAGGGTACAAAAGGTTAACCAACACAAAGGGGCCCAAGGAAATGAAATAAGTTTGCAGAATCAAAGGTTTCAGGGTTCCAAAGGCTCCCCCTTGGGGGTGGGAGAGACATGGTGCAAGTTGTGCCTTTACTAAGCAGATAACAAAAGAAAGTGGATTCCTAGGCAGCGCCTCCTTAAGTAGCCAGTAGAGGGCTCTGTGAATCTAATCAACAAGTGATTGTTTTATAATGTTTTTTAATTTGCTACAACCTCTAACTCAACTCTCTAATGAATAGAATTTAGTGGGAGTTTATCCCACCAAGTACCTGAGGGCTATAAGGGGCCACACTTCCTCTCTCTCTTTCTTTGTTTTGTTTTGAGACGGAGTCTCATTCTGTTGCCCAGGCTGGAGTGCAATGGCATGATCTCAGCTCACTGCAACCTCTGCCTCCCGGGTTCAAGCGATTCTCCTGCCTCAGCCTTCTGAGTAGCTGGGATTACAGGCGCACTCTACCACGCCCAGCTAATTTTTAAATTTTTAGTAGAGATGGGGTTTCACCATGTTGGCCAGGGTGGTCTCGACCTCCTGACCTCAGGTGATCCACCCACCTCGGCCTCCCAAAGTGCTGAGATTATAGCTATGAGCCACCATGCTTGGCCTTTTTTTTTTCTTTTCTTTCCTTTTTTTTTCAGACAGAGTCTCACTCTGTCACCCAGGCTGGAGTGCAGTAGCGCAGTCTCCCGGGCTCAAGCCATCCTGCCACCGCAGCCTCCCGAGTAGTTGGGACTGTAGGCACACACCACCATGACCGGCTAATTTTTACATGTTTTGTAGAGATGGGGTTGCTCCATGTTGCCCAGGCTGGTCTCAAACTCCTGGCCTCAAGTTTGAGATGAGATCTGCTCACCTCAGCCTCCCAGTGTATGGAGATTACAGCCGTGAGCCACAGTGCCTGGCCTCCTTGTTCATTTTGAAAAGCAGGAGGGAGTCATGGCACAGCAGAAAGAGCACATGGCACAGCAGGAAGAGTCAGCCAACTTGGGTTTAATCCTCATTCCATCCTAAATACTTGGTGACCTTGGCTAAGTCCTCCTGCTAGGAGGACTTCTGTCATCTGCACTTTGAGAGATGCTTTTTGCCCAGGGCCGTGACAGCCAGCCGGTGTGGCCAGAGTAGCAGACTGGGCTCATTTTAGCTGCCTGGAAAGAACCCTGGTTCCCTCCTGTTGACCCTTGGCAACCTTTAACCAGCCCACTTTGGAATGAATTTTGTAGACAAGTTCCCTGAGCAAAGTGACAAAATAATGCACACCATGAATAGTGTACCATTGGCAAATAGCAGGTGCCAATAATAGATATTTCAATTACTGTCTATTACAACTCACACCCTCTTGCTGCCCACATTTATATGCTTTCAAATACATGAATAAACAGATCTGCCCCAACAGTTCTTTTTTGTTAGATGAAGTCTCACTCTTGTTCCCTAGGCTGGAGTGCAATGGCGCGATCTCGGCTCACTGCAACCTCCACCACCCGGGTTCAAGCGATTCTCCTGCCTCAGCCTCCCGAGTAGATGGGATTACAGGTGCCCGCCACCACGCCCGGCTAATTTTTGTATTTTTAGTTGAGACGGGGTTTCACCATGTTGGCCAGGCTGGTCTCGAACTCCTGACCTCAGGTAATCCACCCGCCTCAGCCTCCTAAAGTGCTAGGATTACAGGCGTTAGCCACTGCGCCCAGCCTTCTGCTCCAACAGTTCTTAAAACTTCTTTGAAAATGATTCTCCTCGCCTTTGTGGCCTTTCCGAGCAAACATCCCTTACAGCAAACACAATCCTCTTCAAGCTTTCCAAAGACCCTCCTCACCCGCTTCCGCATCCAATACCTGCCAGGAAGTTCCGAGTGAAATGTAAGGTTCAGGACGGTAATGCAATGCCCAGGAGTGTGGGAGAATTACTCCCTCTTCCCTCAGTGAGTCTTTTACTGGTCATATGCTCCCAGTATCTTTTCTAATAAGCTCTCTTCATTCCCTTCTGATTTTTTTTTTAAGGGAATCAGTTTTGTCCGTGAAGAAGGAGCTGGGCATCTCTCAGCTTCGTGGGTCCTCCTTACCTTCTTGATCTGATCCTCCTTCAGCTTGCTGAAGTAAAATGCCATCAAGTGGACCGCAAACATTTTCCCCAAGTTTGGTTTCTCCTGAGATGGGCAGAGATTCCTGTGCAGTGTTCACTCCCACGACTCTGGAGTGTTGCACGCTTCCAGTCCAGGCTGGCAGACCTCCTGGGGAGCGAGGTGCTGCGGACTAAATACCTCCAGCCTGCTTGGTTCAATGATTAAACTCCCCCCCACCCCACCCCTTTGGTCCCTCCCTCTGGCACACACTTGATTGTCTAATAGGAGGCTCTGGATGGTAGCTGAGGTTTAGTGGAGGGGGAAGCAGGGAATTGATGGGTTGCTTGACTACTTGAGAATTGGGTGCCACCAAATCTCATTGCTAAGCAACCCTCTCAAGCCGGGGCTCCACCAAGCCCACTCAGCCGAGGAAAATCTTCTGCGAATTTGGGCACTAAACAAAGCCAACTTTCAACTGGTGGAGCTGCTCTGCAAATTTCCAGTCCCAGGCTTTTCTCTTTAGTTTTTTATGCCGGTGGCATAACTCTGTGACCCCCTGCTCCTCAGAAGCACTGAACTAACTAAAACTAAACATTGTCCTGGTCAACGGGATTTCAAGAATGTTGGGGCAGATTCTTCCATTTGTGACAGATCAGATCTCTTAACTAATAGCCCATGGTTAACAGAAAATGATCAATAAATGTTTACCTATTCACAGTGTTAAGCCAGAAAATCCTTAGTTCACAGGTAGTGACCCAGGAAAAAATATTCCTGAGAAAGAGTGAACTGAAGTCACCAGTGCTCACTGGGAATCACTGCTGGAGAGAAGGAAGTCACAGATAAGAAATGTCTCAGTCCAGCCGGGTGCAGTGACTCACGCCTGTAACAATCGCAGCACTTGGGGAGGCCGAGGCAGGCAGATCACGAGGTCAGGAGTTCGAGACCAGCCTGGCCAACATGGTGAAACCCCATCTCTACTAAAAATACAAAAAACTTAGCCAGGAGTGGTGGCAGGTGCCTGTAATCCCAGCTACTTGGGAGGCTGAGGCAGGAGAATCACTTGAACCTGGGAGGCAGAGGTTGCAGTGAGCCGAGATCGCGCCATTGCACTCCAGCCTGGGTGACAAGAGCAAAACTCCATCTCAAAAAAAGAAAAAAAAGAGAAATGTCTCAGGCCACTGAGATGTTTTATTCACTCACTTCTCACTCATCATACTTGACATGAGAAGGACCCAGAAAGCACCCAATACGCGGGTACAATCAACCTTGCACTCTTCCCACAGTCATTGGCTGGCTAATGAAACCAATAACAACAGCGTTAACAACAGCGGCTAACATGGATGGAGCATTTACCAATCCCATTTTGTTTTTATTACTCTTGTTATTATTATTTTTTAGACAGGGTTTCATTCATCCCCCAGGCTGGAATGCAGTCGTGGAATCATGACTCGCTGCAACATCAGCCTTCTGGGCTCAGGTGATCCTCCCATCTCAATCCCCAGGGTAGCTGGGGCTACAGGCACGTGGCACCATGCCCAGCTAATTTTTGTATTTTTGTAGAGATGGGGTTTTGCCATGTTGCCCTGGCTGGTCTTGAATTCCTGGGCTCAAGCGATTTACCCACCTCAGCCTCCCAAAGTGTTGGAATTACAGGCATGAGCCACTGCTCCCGGCCCACTCTTATTTTATAGATGAAAAAATTGAGGCCCAGAAAGGTTACGTGATCACAAAGCCGTAAACAGGACAGCAAGGGGTCAATCCTGGAAGTTTGATTCCAGGGCCCAGCTATAATACATGACATTGGCTCTCCAGCCCTGCTTTCTCCACGCAATAGATACTCAATAGATACGCAATTGATAACTATTAGTAGCAGCATTCTGTTGGGTTGTTAAGAATTTGTTTTTCTTTTTCTTTTTTTTGAGACAGTCTCGCTCTGTTGCCCAGGCTGGAGTACAGTGGCTCAATCTCAACTCACTGCAACCTCCACCTCCTGGGTTAAAGCAATTCTCCTGCCTCAGCCTCCTGAGTAGCTGGAATTCAGTGCTCTCTACCCATTGCCGTGTGGACGAGCCATCAGGTCTCACTTAAGCCCACAATGCAGAGGAGGCTCGGTTAAAATTACTCCAGATGCTTTATTCAGATTGATATAAGCATATTAAAACTGTCTCCCAGATTGAGGATCCCCATCCTTTTCAGTCCATTTACCCTCAGACTATGGCTTTTAGCTTGCTCCTTTATTACACAAGCAAACAAAGATGAACCTTTAGTTCCCCAAACCATTCAGTTCCCCAAACCAGGTGGAATTGTTGGTATTCTGAAATGCGCATCCTAGGCCCTAGCCCCCATTGGCTGAGGATAACATCCTGGGAAGGCCATCTGCCCGTAAGTGATGACATTATTTATCCTAATTCCCCCACTAGTTGATTTATTTCAGAAATAGAGTCTCACTACATCTTGTCTTGCCCAGGCTGGATTCGAACTCCATCCAGTCTTGCCCAGGCTGGATTCGAACTCCTGGGCTCAAGTGATCCTCTGGCTTCAGCCTCCTGAGTAGCTAGGACTACAGGCTTGCGTCACCACACCCAGCATTTAATTCCCCCATTTAAAAAGTAACCTGGGCTGGGCGCAGTGTCTCACACCTGTAATCCCAGCACTTTGGGAGGCTGAGGTGGGAGGTGGGCAGATCGCCTGAGGTCAGGAGTTCGAGACCAGCCTGGCCAACATGGTGAAACCCTGTCTCTACTAAAAATGCAAAAATTACCTGGGCATGGTGGCAGGTGCCTGCAATCCCAGCTACTCAGGAGGCAGGGGTAGGAGAACTGTTTAAACCCAGGAGGTGGAGGTTGCAGTGAGCCAAGATTGCACCACTGCACTCCAGCCTGGGCAACAGAGTGAGACTCCATTTCAAAAAAAACAAAAAAATGTAACCTGGGCAGTGCAGTATGCACCAACTGTCATTGATTTGTTCGACATAGGGATAAGAGGTTACAGTAGCCAGCGGTCAAAAGATGCAAACCATAACCAAAGATCTCTGTAATCTCACGGTTGCTTGTGTGAGTCAGATAGGCAGCCTTTGGAATTTTAATCAGGCAAATGACACCAGAGGATTTTCATCTATTGCATCATTCCATTTTTAATCTGAGCACATTAGCGTCTACATTCCAGGCCTGAGTAAGGTGACTAAACCAGGAAGTTTAATGATTACAGAGATCACATGCATTTGGAGTCATCTAGCTCAGCCCTCTCACTTTATAGAATCAAGACAAAATAATTAGGTTATTTTATCATTCCTCATCTGATTACTCCAATTCAAGTCTTGGGATTTTTCACCCTTACTACAGTTCTATTGGCTATTCAAGGATATCTAGGTTTAAATCTTATAAGTAGTTGGATTTTGCTTAAGATCACCCATTTGAGGGCTGACACTGACAAGTGACATTTTAGTTAAAGTGTATCACCCATCTGGCCCAAATCTTCCATGTAAGAAGGGAAACTCTTCCATCTGTAGACACATCTCCGTTTCATAGAGCTCCACTTTAATCTACGCGGTCCGTTTTGGCAAGGCTCAAAGATAATTTCTGTTTCTCTTTAAGTACTGAGTATGGTGGGAGGACTAGAAGTCCAGCAAAATTTACCTATTTATTTAGCAAACACTTCCCCATGGGGTTTACTAGATGTCTTACGATATTAATTCCACAGTAACTGTCATTCTCCCTATTTTACAGGTGGAGAAACCAAGGCACAGAGCCCAACTGGGACGCAGTGAAATCGAGATTTGAACGCAGGCAGTCTAGCTGCAGAGTTCTTGCTTGCCCGCTGTGCTACACTGGCTAGGCTGGAAACAAGGCACGGGGAGACATGGGGCCTCAGCTGGAAAAATGGCCCTAAGCTCTGGCTAACACAGTGGAAAGTGCACAGGCCCTGGGGTCCTACTTTGGCTTTTTTTAAACTGCAGGTAAAGGTCCAAGTCTATATTCATATCTGTAAAAGCTTCATAGCTATGTCAGTGGTCACAGTGAGAAAGAAAGCAAATTATCACACAAGGAAAGGCATGTGGTCTACAGTGGGCACACTAGAAGCATCTCCTGAAGCTCAGCCTTTCCCTGGCTGGGGACCCCTCTTCGCTCACCCAACTTGGTCTCTTGGGATAAGAAAATGTGTGCAGACCTTTCAGTCCACTCAGTAAGGCATGATCCTAAACCATTAGAAAGTACCTGTTCCATGTACTGGAATTAAAGGAACAGTTGGGAATTTTATGGAAATTCTATTCCTGTTACCAAAGAAAACAGCTCTTGAATTCTGCCCTGTATTCTCTTTAATGGTAAGTCCAAAGTTAAGTTGTCATAACATAAATCAATGTGACCTGCTGGTACTCCACTTGCTGCAAAAGAATCAGAAACTGTGTGGGAGAGCAAACTTCCATAATAAGAAAACCAATGTAGAGACTTCCAAACGCTGCCAGTGGTTACAGTTACAATGGTGTCTCTATCGGAGCAGCCACAAATGAAGCAGAAATGCTAACCTCAGCAAGTTTCAAAAGAATGCTGCTAATCATTTTTACAGGTTTATTCTGAACCGAAGACAAGGAATGCTCAGGAAGAAATTCTGACACGATTTCTAAATCACAACTGTACATTAAGGGTCATATTTGCAAAACACCTATCAAGGAAAGAAAAGCCATACAAGAAAATGCAGTTCATGTGACTTTTAACATTTTTCAGAATAATTACAATCTCAATTGCACAAAATAACCAACTTTTCAAAGCAAATGAGACTTCTGGTTAAACACGGCATTAACCTACAAGGACAAAAAGAAAGGAAACAGTGACTGATAAGAGATCTTAACGTAATTCTGGAAGACAGGAAGCTCACGGAAGTAATTGCTTAGTAGAGGAAACACTGAAACCTGAGTGCCCGCAGAGGGTGACTCGGGTGAGAAGGGAGCTGTGACATTTGTAAAACTCTAAAATGCTCAGGAATCAGAGGTCCGGGGCAAGACATAGAGCCAAAAACAGGAGATTGGTTAAAAAGCTATATAAAAAAGCTTGGCCAGGCACGGTGGCTCACCCCTGTAATCCCAGCATTTTGGGAGGCCAAGGCAGGTGGATCATTTCAGGTCAGGAGTTCAAGACCAGCCTGGCCCAGGTGGTACCCCCATCCCTACTAAAAATACAAAAAAAATTAGCCAGGCATGGTGGTGGACACCTCTAATCCCAGCTACCCAGGAGACTGAAGCACAAGAATAGCTTGAACCTGGGGGACAGATTTTGCAATGAGCCGAGATTGCACCACTGCACTTAAGCTTGGGCGACAGACCCAGACTCCATCTCAGAGGGAAAAAAAAAAAAAAAACCCAAAAAAACCCAAACCCACAGGTATGGAAAAGGGAAAACTATAGAGACAGTAAACAAGTAGGTAGTGGCCAGGGATTTGGAAAGGTGGGGGATGCTGAATAAGTGAAACACAAGGGCGTTTTTAGGGCGGTGAAACTATTCTGTATGACACTGTAACGGCAAATACATGACGCACTTTCAAAACCCATAGAATTTGACAGCACAAAGAATGAACTTTAATGTACATACATTCAAAAAAACATTTAGGAGGTCAGCGACGCAACACAGACTGTGACATGAGTCTAACTGTGTTGCAAATGTGTGAAACAGCCTCACTGAAGGGGAAGGGGAGGGAAAATATGCTGACCTAAGAAACTTTGGAAATTAATAAAGACTACAAGTAAAAGGAAGTGTATGTAGCACTGTATTCTGATTGATAAAGTTGCTTCCTGCAAGAGCACGCTTAACAATTCTGAAACCACTACACAAGAATACTGGAATTGAACAATTAAGTACATGGATAGTGGATGGCGGGAGGGAGGTTTCTTGCTGCTGGAGTGAGAGGCTTCAAGCAGGGGAGAAGGCTAGAATGATCCATGTCACTGGATTAGAATTGAGGACATCAGTATACACTCATGTTTAGCTTGATATTCATATAGATGACTGTACATATATGTTTATATAAAGATTTGAAGACACGTATATAGCTTAGTATACACGTGCATATGTCCTTGCTTTGTCAGCTGAGAAACCCTAGAAGTAATGACACCCAGTAGCAACAAGCACACCTAGTGCCCAGATCAAAGAACCAGGTCTATACAAGATGGTCCTGGCGCATCTTGTAGTGCCAGAAAGGAAGGAAGTAATCAACAGAACAAAAACCAAATGATACGGATGTGTCAAAGGAACACAGGAGCCAACTGAAAGTGAAAAAGTTCCTAATAACCAAAGCCAGAAAACATTGATAGGAGTGTTAAAAAAAAGAAAGAAAAAATTGAGCAAGATAAAGTATGATTGGATTATAACCCGAAGTCTACATTTCCATTAGCCCATACTGATGTTAACAAATAATTGCATAAATATATGTGAGGGAGAAAGGACCAATCTCCCATGCAGAAGAATGTACATAGATACTCCACCCTCAAAGAGGTGGAGCACAGTATACACAGTGATTCTTTCCAGAGAGTTCAGTATAGAAAATGAGAAAAGGGTAACATGACAGTGAAGAAACCTGACACGTTGTCCTCAGGCATGTGATGAAGGTCAACTTCAGCAGGGTGAAGTCATGTTGACAGTACAGATCCGTGATATGAGGTGATAAGACCAGCACCTTACCTCTGGGCTCTTTCTCCCAAAACCCAAACCCTAGTCTAATCATAAGAAAAACATCAGACAAATCCCAACTGATGAATAGTCTATAGAATATGTGATTAGTACTCAAAGCTGTCGAGATCATCTACAGTAAGTCTGAGAAACTGTCACAGCCAAGAGGAGCTTAAGGAGATGACTAAATGTCATGTGGTGTCTTGGATGGGATCCAAAAGAGAAGAAGGCCACTGGGTAAAAACTAAGGAGATCTAAACAACCTGTGGCCTTTAGTTAATAATAATGTATCAGTCTTGGTTCATTAATTATAACAAACGTACCATACTAATGTAAGATGTTAATGGGGGAAATGTAAGATGTTAATAGGGGAAATGTGTTGGGTATATGTGAATTCTTTGTATTATCTTTGCAATTTTTCTGCAAATCTAAAACTATCCTAACTTTTTTTTTTTAAGTTTATGTTTAAAAAACCTTACAGGCCAGGCGTGGTGGCTCACACCTGTAATTCCAGCACTTTGGGAGGCCAAGCTGGGTGGACCTCCTGAGGTCAGAAGTTTGAGACCAGCCTGGCTAACGTGGCGAAACCCCATCTCTAATAAAAATACAAAAATTAGCTGGCTGTGGTGGTGTGCACCTGTAGTCCCAGCTACTCTGGAGGCTGAGGCAGGAGAATTGCTTGAACCCAGGAGGCGGAGGTTGCAGTGAGCTGAGATCACACCATTGCACTCTAGCATGGGCAACAAGAGCAAAACTCCATCTCAAAAACAAACAAACAAAAAACCTTACAGATACTGCCGGGCATGTTGGCTCATGCTAGCACTTTGGGATCACCTGAGGTCAGGAGTTCGAGACCAGCCTGGCCAACATGGTGAGACCCAGTCTCTATTAAAAATACAAAAATTAGCTGGGTGTGGTGGTGCACGCCTGTAATCCCAGCTACTCAGGAGGCTGAGGCAGGAGAATTGCTTGAACTTGGGAAGCAGAGGTTGTTTTCTGTTTATTTGTATATTTGTTTGTTTTTTGAGATGGAGTCTCACTCTGTCGCCCAGGCTGGAGTGCAGTGGCACAATCTCGGCTCACTGCAAGCTCCGCCTCCCGGGTTCAAGGGATTCTCCTGCCTCAGCCTCCTGAGCAGCTGGGACTACAGGCATGCGCCACCACGCCCAGCTAATTTTTATATTTTTAGTAGAGACTGGGTTTCACCATATTGGCCAGGCTGGTCTCGAACTCCTGACCTCATGATTCACTCCCTCCCACCCCACTGGCCTCCCAAAGTGCTGGGATTACAGGCGTGAGCCACTGCACCTGGCCTTGGGTGGCAGAGGTTGTATGACCAGAGTTCATGCCACAGCACTCCAGCCTGGGCAACAGAATGAGACTCTGACTCAAAAAATAAAATAAAGTAAAATAAACCTTACAGATACTGACATTTAGGGAATCATTTAAAAAGCCAGCTTATCATCCAATCAACCTGCATAAAAACTGAAAAGACATTAGGCCTATAAACAGAGCTCTCCATTAGCTTATTTCTTCACTTTTAAACATAGACACAGGCAAGGATCGCTAGACACATGAGACAAGTTTCCAACAATAAAGGTAGAAATCAAACCAAGCTGGGAAAAAAAAAAAAGGAATTAGAATAACGTAAGAAACAGAAGAAAACTTAAAAATTACTTTATCTAGAGATACTATAGGTGGAGGTTTATCTATTTTTTTGAGACAGGGTCTGGTACTGTCGCCCAGGCTGGAGTGCCGTGGTGCCACCTCAGCTCACTGCAACCTCCGCCTCCTGGGCTCAAGTGATCCTCCCACCTCAGCCTCTCAGGTAGCTGGGACTACAGGCGCACACCAACATGCCGGGCTAATTTTTGCTTTTTTTGTAGAGACAGGGTTTTGCCATGTTGCACAGGCTGGTCTTGAACTTCTGAGCTCAAGCGATCTGTCTGTCTCAGCCTCCCAAAATGTTGGGATTACAGGCGTGAGCCACTGCACCCAGCCAGGTTTATGTATTTTAAAGCTGTGAAACAGGGGAGGGAAATCTCAGCATGACTCCCTTATCCATTTGCCTGTCCCATAGCAAATCTCTACTTTTCATTACATCCTAATAGGTTTGAGTTAGACACACACAGAATGACTGCATCATAATTACAGACTCCCAGTTTTGAGTCATAAGAGACTCTAATTTGTGATGATAGTTTTATATATTTGTGATTTACAGTCACTTTTCAAGAGTTTCATTTCACAGATTTACACTCTTCCATATATATAACATACAAAACATTACAAGTCACTGGATATTATTCCCAGTCATTTTCTAATCACATTTTATTAAATTATCAGGTCTGTATAGTGATAGGCTGAGATTAGTCTCTAAGCCTTAGTCCACATCCCATGTTTAAGTTCAGTGGAATCCATAATAATCCACGGAGGGCTCTCAGGTGAGTACTTCACAATCTGTGAGAAGACTGCAAGGATAGGAAAGAGCTGTCTCTCACAAAGAGTGACATGACCATAGTGAAATGGAAATGAATGCCTGGAATTTAGCTGGCCCTGAAGCCCACAAAGAAAGATAAGTGACATGACAAGCTTGTTGCAGAGAAGGAAGACTAGGCTGCTTTCTTGGTGACAATTTTAGGTACACTGAAGATAATTCTCCAGGGCCACTCCAATTCTATTTTCCCTGTTTTGCTTCACATGCTGCCATCTTTTCTTTAGTCTCTTCTTCTACTAACCACAGTTCCCTCCTTTCCCTCCAAAGGAAGGAGACGTGAAAGGGCAAACTATCACTATTTATAAATGCTCGTTAGCTGAATGTTCAAGCAGCCCTTCCCTTACAGGACCTCCCACCCCCACCTCTCTCATTTGAGGCTTTATTTATTTACTTATTTAGAGACAGGGTCTTGCTCTGTTGTCCAAGCTGGAATGCAGTGGCATGATCACTGCTCACTGCAGCTTCAACACGCTGGGCTCAAGTGATCCTTCCACCAGAGCCTCCCAAGGAGCTGTACTACTGGTGAATGCCACCATATCTGGCTAATTTTTTAAATTTTTTGTAGAGATGGGGTCTCACTGTGTTGCCCAAGCTGGTCTCAAACTCCTGGCCTCAAGCAATCTTCCTGCCTTGGTCTCTCAAAGTGCTGGGATTACAGGTATGAGCCATTGCACCCAGCCACTTCTTTATTTAACATATTCAGGACTTTTCACTTGCCTTAGTTTTTAAGTGTCTTGCCTAAGTCTTTTCTCTGACTTAACAACTCTGGCCCCCAAACTTGAGAAAATGGGAGAGTTAACAGCACTCTAAGTGATGCACCCCATCACTTACATACGATGGGACCAAATCCACTATTTGGTTCAGTTCATAGATATTTCTTGTAACCATCTGGACAAGAATGATTATGTCTGCTATGGTGTTAAGTCACAGGGGTAAGCAAATTCTAGAAGCTGCAGTTGCCCCACTGCAGAATATCAAGAGATAAGCCCTTCCAGGCATTTCACTAGTTTATCCATAAGCAAGGGGGAAATAGAGTCAGTGCCACCCACTCAGCCTTTACTCCCATGAAGGCAAAGGTCAGAATGAAGATTGTCATCTCAGTTAAATGTTACCTCTGAACTACCAAAGAAAAATGCAGAGAGAGGTTGCAGATCTGGCTACGTTCCCTCACCCAATTTGAGTCAAATCATATTTAATCCCTACCAGGAGGTCAGCCCCAATTCAATAGTTGCTCAAGAAATTAGCTCAGTTGTCAGAATAATCTGAGAGCTCAATTCACAGCCCAGACTGGACCCAAACCTTCAGGTCCATTTATATAATAAAATGCTTCCTGTGTGCCAGGCCCTGTGCTAAATGGCACGTGATCACACTTAACCTCCCAAACAACTCTAAGTGAGCGTACTGACCATTTTCTTCAGATGTGAGATCAAGCCCAGAGATGGCAAGGCTACTAAGCTGTGATATGAAAAGGAACCACATCTGTCTAACTCCAAAGCTTCCACCTTTAAACCCCTTTTAGCTAGGTTTCTGAACAGGGTTGAAAACTTCGTTGGACAAGTGTAGGCTGGCCTTTGGACAAGGGAAGACCACCCTACCTAAAACAGCCCTTCCCTGCCACTCAGCATCACTCTTTCCTTATTCTTTCTAGCATTCATCTCTAAAATTACACCCATTCATCTCACAAAGACTGATTTTGCTTCTGCTATATTCCAGATACTGTGGATGCAGCAGTGAAATAGACTACAATCTCTGCCCTCACCGATCTGACAGGATTTATTTGTTAACCTGTTCCTGTCTCTCCTACCAAATATGAGATCCATGAGGGTAGAAGATTGTCAGTCTTGCTTACTGCATATTTCCAGCACCTAAACAGCCTCTGGTATATGGGTACAACAGACAGCAATGTTTGTCAAAGAATTGCATCCATGACATCCTCAGCATGGCATAGGAAACTGGTCAAACAATTCACCAAAGTGATTTTATTCCCATGCAGAGTTCCTTATAGTGCACTGTCTTAGTACTATTCTACAAATGGCTATTATATAAAGACTTAAATTAAACCTCCATGATATCCTAGTATTTTCTAAATGTTGAAAAAAAAAAACAAGTTTAGTCATCAAGAGAGATTTTTCTGTGCAAAAAAAAGAACAAACAAACAAAAAAACACACACACAAACACACATACACACACCAAAAATCCCCCAGTACCAGATAGCCACAATACTAGAGGAGGGAGTAAATGCATATGAGGAAAAAGGATTCAAAATAAATTTTTATTTGCAAAATTAAATTTAAAAAAAAAAAAAAACAGGAACAGAAAACTAGTCCGAATCAGGTTCCTTCTTCTTTCTTCTCGTCCCTTTTGGATGAGTCCCAGATTCTGTTTTTTCTTTGTTGTGTTCAGTTTGTTGTGTCATCCACTCTTTTTCTAGCTGTTTCAGCATGTCTGGAGTGAGGAGTCCTTGCTGCACCAATCTGGAAGCAAGGGACAGCTCTCCTGCATCGGGGCTGGGTGGCTCAGTAGCTTTACTCCCTAGAGCTTTGGTGCCGCGTGTCCTTCTAGCTTGGCTCTTTAAGGTTCCTGACAATCGTGACTGGCTCCCTGATGGATAGCCCTCCAAATTCAACAGCTTATGCGTCTCAGACATTTTAATCAATTTAGTGATATTGTGCACACCATCTTGGATAATACCATCTAGTTCTTTCTGGAGATCTCGAATAAGGCTGGCATCTGGAAACATATCCATAAATCGGTAGCTGGGAAAAAGACACATTAGCATTATAGCAACAGCTCCTATTGCAGTCACTGGACAACTCTCAATGGCACACCTACATCATGACATTGATAAATTCTAAATGTTCTTTTTGCAAACTCTCTTCAGTGCCTTTGCTCAACCTTGATTTCTGCCCCCACACATCCGAGGAATATGTCATCCTGAGGGTGGGTCGGCACTATACCTCAATAGACTATGATATACTCCTGGAGAGGGACATGCCCCTCCTTTGAGAATCACTGGCCTAGAACAGGACTTCTCAAATGATAATGTACAAGTGAATCACCCAGGGATCTTGTTAAAATGCAGAATCTGATCAAGTCAGGCATGAGCCTGATACTCCTTAGTTCTAACAAGCTCCCAGGTGATACCAATGCTTTTGGTCCAAGGACCATCCTTTGACCAGCAGGAGTCCAGTGCACCTTCCTTCTCACCTAGCCTTCTTAACTAGAATTGCAAGAACTCAAGTCATTTTTGGAATGGGAAACCATTCCATCAGTTGAACTGCCTTTATGGACAATAGACATAATATAGAGCATCTTGCAAATATGTCCATAATTTGAAATAGAAAAACAAATTCATAAAACCTTTAATTTGTCCTACTAGAAAAATGAGAGCATGTAAAGGAAAAATGTTGGTACCTTAGCCACAGGTAAAGATCCAAGACATCGTGGACAGCTTCAAGATCCATGAGGTCTTTAATATTCTTAGGTGGAAGTAAAGGCCATTTGATGTATCGGCGTAACCATGCAAAGGTCAGGGGCTCATTCCTGCTATACTGCCTGGCAAACTGAGAGAGAAAGAGGAAAAGGGTTTCAGAGAAGTGTCAGAATTCCCTTAAGTCTATAATTAGAAAGAGAAAAAAAAGAAAGCAAAACAAAACATTAATTGTGGTTGTATTTCAATAGACAGGTGGTTTCTTTTCTCCTTTATACTTTTCTACATTTTAAAGAACATTTAATACTTTATAAGGCCAGGTACAGTGGCTCACGTCTATAATCCCAGCACTCTGGGAGTCTGAAGCGGGTAGATCACTTGAGCCCAGGAGTTCGAGACCAGCTGAGGCAACATGGAGAAACCCCATCTATACAAAAAACACAAAGAATTAGCCGGGCATGGTGGTGTGTGCCTATGATTCCATCTACTCCTCAGGAAGCTGAGGTGGAGGATTACTGAGCCCAGGGAGGTCAAGGCTGCAGTGCGCCATGATCGTGCCACTGCACTCCAGCAGAGTGAGACCATTTGGAGAAAGAAAAAACAAAAAAAGATGATTTCCTTCTTTTTCTAAAACCAGGGTAATAATATGTGCAGCAGAAGTTCAAGGGCTACTCTGGGCACACTACCTATAGGGTATCCCTGCTCCACAAGGAGCAGCTAAAAAAAAAAAAGAAGCTGTAGAAGGACTAACTTTCCAGGGCCTAAGTCTGTTAACTCTTATTTAGGAATATGTGATGTTCTAAGCTATGGACAAGCAGTACCTGAAGACTCCTATTTCTATCTCATATCTAATAGTCCTATAACCTCAAATATGAGCTTAAGTTTCTCTATCTTGTTAATGTCCTCCCTCATTTTTTATTTTTTTGAGACAGAGTCTCGCTTTGTTACCCAGGCTGGAGTGCAATGGCACGATCTTGGCTCACTGCAACCTCCGCCTCCTGGGTTCAAGTGATTCTCCTGCCTCAACCTCCTGAGTAGCTGGGATTACAGGCGCCCGCCACAACACCCAGCTAATTTTTGTATTTTTAGTGCAGACGGGGTTTCATCATGTTGGTCAGGCTGGTCTCAAACTCCTGACCTCGTGATCCACCCGCCTCGGCCTCCCAAAGTGCTGGGATTACAGGCGCGAGCCACCGCGCCTGGCTGTCCTCCCTTATTATATAGAAACCCTCTGAGGTGACCTGGTGCAAGGCTGGTCAGAAGTCAATCTTGGATCTGCCTCCTGCGAGCTGTGTGGCTTTGGCCAAGTCACCACTCTTTGCTTCAGCTTCCTCACTGGTAACGTGAGACATCACAGCCCTGTCTTGAACCACAAGACACTGCTAGGGAATGTGCTTTCAAAACCATGTTGCATCCCAGAATTAGGCAATATTATATATCACCTGTACTACAGAAGATAGACATACAACCACACAGTAAGACCCCTCAAGCAAGAGTTTAAATAAAATCTTCAGCTTCAAGATTCAAGCTGATTTCAAATGATTCATTTCCTGATTAGGGGAAATTATCTCTAAATGCTTAATCTAAGCAAGGTTAATACTTCAGAGAGGAAGAGCAGTTTTAGATCAATTGTAGTTAAATAATGCCACAATTTTGTTAAATTCAGTCTGGTCCACTCTGCTAAGTTTAATAAATGCCAAGTAGGATAGCCATAAAGGGTATAAATGTGACCACACTACCTGCTAGGCAGGACAGGCCAAGCATGAGTTCTCAAGTTATCTTATAAAGGCAGTGGCTCTATTTTTTTTGGCCACAAACAACTAGTGGAAGCCCAATACATAAAAGAGCTAAGTAAGGAGCTATGCAGAGAGAGCAGGGAGAGATGCTCGCCCATCCATCCATCCATCCATCCATCCATCCATCCATCCATCCAGCAGCTGGCCCTAAAGGAGCTCCATGGAGCACAGCTTCCAAATCACAGTCCTAAGGGGCATCCTAAGTCATTAATGTGATTGAGCTCTTTCATAGTTCAGTAATGACAAAGATCAGGAAAAAAGGAAAAGCCTCTAGATTTCATATTCTAATTTTTAAACAGAAAACACACGGAGCGGCCGGGTGTGGCGGCTCATGCCTGTAATCCCTGCACTTTGGGAGGCCAAGGCGGGTGGATCACTTGAAGTCAGGAGTTTGAGACCAGCCTGGCCAATATGGTGAAACCCCATCTCTACTAAAAATACAAAAAATTAGCCAGGCATGGTGGCGGGCACCTGTAATCCCAGCTACTCGGGAGGCTGAGACAGGAGAATTGCCTGAACCTGGGAGGCGGAGGTTGCAGTGAGCCAAGCTCATACCACTGCACTCCAGCTTGGGCAACAGAGTGAGACTTCATCTCAAAAAGAAAACACACCACGCATCATGGCGCACACCTGTAGTCCTAGCTACTCAGGAGGCTGAGGTGGAAGGATCGCCTGAGCCCAGGAGTTTGGGGTTACAGTGAGCTATGATTGTGCCACTGCACTGCGGCCTGGGCAACATAGTGAGACCTTATCTTAAGAAAACAAGCAACTGTTGACCTGCACGTTCCAGAGACTCCCTACACCTTAGTAAAGAGCTTCTATTCACTAGAATAGCTGTTTAAAGGACGGTGTGAATGGTGCCAAGGCCATGGGACTGAGTTCCACTCAGGTCAGTTTACAGCAGTTTAAGACTGTTCCATAAACTTCAACCTTATGCTAGCTAAGTTTTTCACAAATGCCAGCTCTAAGAAACATATTTTCTAGGTAAACATCTGGACATGGAAGATCTCTAACACATATTATTAAGAGAAAAAGAAAAGGCAAGTTGTGAGTAATTCATTAAGATAACGTTGATAGGGCTGGGCACAATGGCTCATGCCTGTAATCCTAGCACTTTGGGAGGCTGAGGCAGGTGGACTGCTTGAGCTCAGGAGTTCGTGACCAGCCTGGGGAACATGGCAAAACCCTGCCTCTACAAAATATACAAAAATTAGCCAGGCATGACACATGCCTGTAATCCCAGATACTCAGGAGGCTGAGGCACGAGAATCACTTGAACCCAGGAGGCAGAGGTTGCAGTGAGCTGAGATGACACAACTGTACTCCAGCCTCAGCGACAGAGTGAGACTCTGTCTCAAAAAAAAAAAAAAAGATAATTTTTTATGGGGTAATGCACCCTCACAACAAATCTAGTGTTTCCACATGAATATGCACATAGGCAAACGCAATGAAAAACAGTCTGCAAAGATACACACAAACTTACACAAGTAGTTATTTCAGAGGACTAAGATTGGGGAGGGAGCCACATTTAAGCTATTTGTAATGTTTTCATTTTGTATAAAGAGAACGTATGTATTATTTATGTAATTTTTTTTTTAAAGGGCAGAGTCTTGCTATGTTGCTGGAGATGTTCTCGAACTCCTAGGCTTAAGCAATCCTTCCTGCCTCCCAAAGTGCTGGGATTACAGGCATGAGCCACAGCACTGGACTATTTATGTTATTTAAAAAATAAGTTTAGAGCTAGATTTGATTAGAATATAGCTCATATGCAGAATGCTCAGGCCTACAGAGGAAATGGCAGTGAACCTCAGTGAGTCAGGACAAGATTCAGAGAAGAGGAGGCCTTTGGGTTTAGTGGGGTGGGGAGTGCATGCAAAGCAGAGGAAATAGGGCGGGAGGTGAGAGAACATGTTATGTTTATAAGGTACATACAGTTCTGAACCGCTTCCCTCACTTACTGTTATAGTGTAACCACTTATGTAGATTTCTTCATTATAATCATAATGATCATTGCAATGTCTTCCTAATATCCAATCAAGTGGATATGCCATAATGTAGTTAACCTTTTCCCTCTTGTTGGACATTTATATCCTTTCAAAAACATTTTTAATAATTAAAATATTAGGCTGGACTAGGTGGCTCATGCCTGTAATCCCAGCACTTTGGGAGGCTGAGGCGGGATGATCACCTGCCTCCAGGAGCTCGAGACCAGCCTGGGTAACATAGAGAGATCTGTCTCTACAAAAAATGCAAAAATTAGCTGGGCATGGTGGCACATGCCTGTAGTCCCAGCTACTTGGGAGGCTGAGGTGGCAGGATCACTTGAGCCAGGGAGGTTGAGGTTGCAGTGAGCTGTGATTGCACCATTGCACTCCAGCCTGGGCAACAGGGCAAGACCCTGCCTCAAAAATAAAATAAATAAAATAAAATAAAATAAAATAAAAGTATTGTTATGATAAACCTTGGTAGAGTTTTTTTTTTTTTTTTTTGAGACAGAGTCTCGCTCTGTCACCCAGGCTGGAGTGCAATGGTGCGATCTTGGCTCACTGCAACCTCTGCCTCCTTGGTTTAAGTGATTCTCCTGCCTCAGCCTCCCGAGTAGCTGGGATTACAGGTGCCCGCCACCATGCCCGGATAATTTTTGTATTTTTAGTAGAGACAGGGTTTCACCAGCTTGGCCAGGCTGGTCTCGAATTCCTGACCTCAGGTGATCCACCCGCCTCGGCCTCCCAAAGTGCTGGGATTACAGGCGTGAGCCACTGCACCCAGCCTTGGTAGAGATTTATGGTTCTCCATAGTCCACTGTCCTTCCTGGCCCCCAGGAATCCTGTGCTTCTCAGAAGTCAGAGATTTGCATCCCTACCAAAATGAGTTAAAAGGGGCCAGAACCCTGGAATGGTGCTCATACAAGACAGTAACCCCTGGCTCAGTGCTTTACACTTAAGAAAACTGAACACTAATGCTACTATTAACCCCTATTTAAGTTTTTACAAAGTCTCTCATATTACAGAGTACTCTTCTAATTATTTTATTTTGAATAACAACGTACTGTTTGGGGAACCTGCATCAACCGAAGGAACTCAAAATAGCTTAAAGATAAAGGTTTACCTGTAACAGTGAAGAACACACAAAAGGCTGCTTCTTGTTGATAGGAGCTGTGCAGAAAACATACCTCACTCGCAGACTTAGTGGAATATGCTGGATCAACTCTGCAGAAAATTTAAAATCATCCATATTGCAGACAAAATACTGCCCATCAACTTGTGAAAAGTCTACAAAAATATCCTTGGGGAAAAAAAGACAGAAATTACTGGACTGCCTAAGTGAATTAAAATGAACAATGAATAACATACTCAAGTCTATAAAAGACAATCTCTTTAATCCAGAACAAACTTCCATAAAGGCTTGCTTTAATCACTCCCTCATATCCTTCCCCACCTGAAATACTGAGAGGAAATTCCTTAGGGCGAAAGTCCCAAAAGATTTTGAGAAAAAATTTTCACTTGTAAAATAAATTTTATAAATAGCAACTTCTCAAAGGCAGACTATCTATTCATGCTCATGAGGTTAACCAGTAATCACTTGACATATCAACATTTTTAGGGGAGATGTGAAAGGGAGTTTCCACTTACAATGAGATTGGACAGTGTTGCATCAGGGAGATGGTAGGCAAACATTTCAATCTGCTCAGCAGTTGGATGAAGACCAGCTGCCTTTTAGTAAAAGAAAAAACAATCATAAGCTGATTTTTTTTTTTAAAAAAAGGACAAATTTTCTTAAGTTATTGCACGATAAAGTCCTACTCAGGCTAAGCTCTCACCAAATGAAGTAAATGCCAAGAATTTGAGTAAAAGAGAAAAAATATCATTTTACCACTTATTACCAATTAGAAAAGTTGATGATTTAGTAAAAATGACAGATTATGGCCACCGAGAAATTAGTCTTTTGCTTACATTTTAGTTATATTTCTAAAACCTATGATGATCTGGCAGTGTACAAAAAATGATTTTATGGGCTGGGTGCGGTGGCTCATGCCTGTAATCCCAGCACTTTGGGAGGCCAAGGTGGGCGGATCACGAGGTCAGAGATTGAGACCATCCTGCCCAACATGGTGAAACCCCGTCTCTACTAAAAATGCAAAAATTAGCTGGGTGTGGTGGTGCATGCCTGTAATCCCAGCTACTCGGGAGGCTGAGGCATGAGAATCACTTGAACTCAGCAGGCAGAGCTTGCAGTGAGCCGAGATCGCGCCACTGCACTCCAGCCTGGCGACAGAGCAAGACTCCATCTAAAAAAAAAAAAAGATTTTACGGCCAGGTGCAGTGGCTCATGCCTGTAATCCCAACACTTTGTGAGGCCAAGGTGGGAGGATTACTTGAGGACAGTAGTTCAAGATCAGCCTGGGCAACAAAAGGAGATTCCCATCTCTACAAAAAATTTTTTAAAAATCAGCCAAGCATGGTGGTGAGCACCTAAAGTCCCAGCTGCTCAAGAGGCTGAGGTGCAAGTCTCTCCTGAGCTCAGGAGATTGGGGTTACTGTGAGCCGTGATCATGCCACAGCACTGAAGCCTGAGTAACAGAGTGAAACACTATCTCAAAAAAAAAAAAAAGGAAAGAAAAACCTGTTTTCCAGGGTAAAACCATTTTCCATGTCTCATTTCTCCTCATTGAATTAAAATGAATAAGAAAAACCCAGTCACTTTAACCAAGGCAATAAAACTAACATAGATATATACATCTAGAAAGACATGAGAACATTTTTAAACTGGAAGTGAGTTCTCTTTAGCTACACATTAGAGCATTAGGACATGGCCACAGGAAAGTTTAAGGAATGAAGTATGAAACAGAGAGAGAAAGTGAATGAAAAAGACAGAAGAAAAGAGGCAAGAGAGATTAGTCATAAGGGAGGGAAGAAGAGTCCAAGACATGAGGTGCCCAGGAGGGAAGCAGGGAGGTCACGGGAGCCACCCACGAACCTAACTGTACTGCTAAGAAGTTACAGAAATGATTCCAGCACAGCCTTCCCCTGGAAGCTTCTCTCCCTGCATGCTTCTCCCTGTATGATCTCATGTCTATATTCCCCTTCATCTAGTGTCACAGACAAATGAGATAAGCCATGTAAGTGAATTTTCCAGGGAACTTTAAATTTTAACTATTACTAGAAAGTTTGTTTCAAATATGTACAATTCTAACTCATTAACTAATATTAACCAAAATTTAACCTTCTCCTCACTGGATGAAGTTGTATTGCTTAGGCTGTTTTTGCCCCAAGCAATACAAGGTTTCGTCTATATTCAGGCTTCTGGTCATTTTTCAGTCCACTAATGTAGCTCTGTGTGCTCAGCTGAAGAAACTGCTTTTCTCCCTGTTCCTTCCCGCTGCTATATTCCGGAAGGAAGTAAAGGCAAATCAGGCTCACTAAACTTTGTCAATCTGGACCTTCACTTGCATACCATTCTCTGATCAAAGGATCTCTGTGGCTCTCCAAAGCAATAAAGTAGGGCTTTTTTTAATGCAGTTTTCATGGCACAAAATTTTCTTTCACTTATGTCTGTATCCAGAAATGTGTCTGAGGTGAGAGTCTGGATGGTGGGTGAGGGAAAGAATGACTCTCCTCCACAGAGAAGTAGTAATTAACATGTTACCTCTTACCCTTATAGGATCCACAGGCCTCTTCAAAATTTCCTTTAATAAACTGAGATCTTCATGATTCATTGTTGTAACCTCTCCTTCTTTAAACCGCGAGCTGAATCTGCCAGCTCTGCCAGCAATCTGCAGGGCTTGAGAGGTTGTGATTGGTTCTAGTTCTCTCTCTCCCTTTTCATTGATACTGGGCTTTATAAGGGAGTAAAAAATAATTCTCCTTATGCTCCTGAAACAGAAATAAAAGTGATCCTGCAGACTGTATGAAAAACCCTCCAATACTGGGTCATTGCATAATGTTCACTCCAATACTAGCTTAGGTCCTCTTGCAACCTTGACTGCCACTTGCAAAATTAAGGAACGTCTGGCACAGTGGCTCACACCCATAATCCCAGCACTTTGGGAGGCTGAGGCAGGAGGATTGTTTTGAGGCCAGGAGTTCAAAACCAGCCTGGGCAACATAGCAAGACCCAAGTCTCTACAAAAAATTAAAAACATCAGCTAGGTTCAGTGGTGCGTGCCTGTTGCTCTAGTACTCGGGGGGCTGAGGCAGGAAGACCGCTTGAGCCCAGGAGTTTGAAGCTGCGGTGAGCCATGATCACACCACTGTACTCCGGCGTGGGGCACAGAGTGAGACTCTGTCTCAAAAATAAATAAATACATAAATAAATAATATTTAGGCTTAACATTGTTATCATTTAGAGATAATAACTAGCCCCACGTGCATAATAGGCACTCGGACACCTGACTGAGAAACTGAAAGTAAAGTGACATAGTACAATAGGTTAGCAGTAGTGGTGGGCAGCATTCAAATGTCCTAGTATGGGCCGAGTGTAGTGGCTCATGCCTGTAATCCTAGCACTTTGGGAGGCTGAGGTGGGAAGATCACTGGAGGCCAGGAGTTAGAGACTAGCTTGGGCAACAGGGTAAGACCTTGTCACTACCCAAAAAAAAAGAAAATAACCAGGCTTTGTGGTGTGCGCCTGTGGTCCCAGCTACTCTGGAGGCTGAGGCAGGAGGATCACTTGGGCCCAAGAGTTCAAGACTGCACTGAGCTACAAGTTGATCACTGCACTCCAGCGTGGATAACAGAGCAAGACCCTGTCCCTAAGAAAAGTCCTGGCACTATTTAATATTTTCTTTTTATTTCCCTCAATAGGTGTAGGCAAGACAAACCTCAAATCTAGCCTATAATATTTATTCTCCCAAATCATAGTGTTTGGTCATTAATGCCAATCAGAAAACTGAAAAACAAAAAAACCACCATTTAACTCACCAAATATTCATCTTATTAAAAACATATTACTTACAAATTAAGTCCCATGCCAATTGCATCTGTAGCAACCAAGATTTTGCATGGGTCATTGGGATCATTAAACTTTTTTGCTTGAGCAAGTTTGGTCCCTAAAACAAGAACAATTTATGTTAAATCAGTGTTCTCAGTCTTTTATTACATCAAGCTAAGTACATCTTGGAAACCCTCACCTCCTGTTCTTCCCATTTTTAATGATAAAACCTTTAATGTTTCAAACTTTATTTCTTTACATCCTCAAAGAGCCACTTATCCTTTACATCCATTCCTTCAAATACTCCGTCATATAGCAACACAATCCCCCACCACACTAGCCTTATTCCTGAGGACACAGATTTCAGGACTACAACTTAAAAGGACATGGTCAAGTCCAGATTTCAATGACATTTCCGTAAGAAAATAATAAACTCAACATTTAAGATACAGTCTAATAATAGCAGCAACTAACAAGAACTATAATTAAAATACTTCTATTTCCACTAAGATGAAATAGAAAATTATTTATTTTATATGACGTTTAACAAATTACCAATACATCAAGCAGCTTAATTCAATATTGTTTACCATTTTTTTATATATATCTCAACATAAATTGCAAAGATAGGAGATTTCATATCTTGTCACGAGGAAAGTCAATAATTACCAGGCGGGAGACTGCCATATATAACAGCTGATTCTAATCCCCGAATTTCAATCTGCCGACTCACAGAATAAATATCATTCTTGCTAAAACAGACAATGCAGTCCCCAGGCCGAAGGTTATCTAAAGATTCTAGTGCATGGTCCAGCACAGAAATGGGGGTAAGCCTCTTATAGTCTCGAACCTACAATAAAGACATGAGATGGCAAAATGACACACCCAACTCAACTTCTTGTGACTAGTAATTAAGTGAAGATTGTAATGCAGTTAAGAGTAGCTAAAAACTGATAAGTACCAATGTTTTTCAAAAGAAAACACAGAAAAACATTTATTTTGATATTATAAGTGTTACCATCACTTCTCATTGGCATCTCTAAATTAATAAGATGAAACAGAGTGTTTCACCTGTTTTCAAAGCTTTTTCTCATATATTTCATTTTCACGGCAATGTGTTAAGTTCAGAAAGGTTATTAACTGCTATTTCCATTTTATAAAATAGTAAAACTGAGCCCAATAAAAAATTAATGTCTGAGGCACATTTTGCAAGTCTAACCTTCTGTGACTTGTCTAAAGAATGCAAAGCTAAGAATGGCAAAACACAGAATGGACTCCAAAATTTCTTCCACTATATTCCACTATCTCTCCTTGAAAACTGAGCACAAAACTAAAATAACAGGCTAATTCAAAACTATTTCCTTGGCTTATGCTTATAATCCCAGCACTTTGGGAGGCCAAGGTGGGAGAATTGCTTGAGCACTGGAGTTCGAGACCAGCCTTGGTAACATAGTGAGATGCCCTCTGCTCAAAAAATAAAAAATTAGATGGGCATGGTGGCAAACACCTGTAGTCCCAGCTATTTGGGAGGCTGAAGTGGGAGGATCACTTGAGTCCAGGAGGCTGAGACTGCAGTGAGTTGTGATTGCACCACAGCACTCCAGCCTGGGTAACAGAGTGAGACCTTGTCTCAAAAAATAATAATAATAATAATAATTCATTTTATTATAGAACTCTGGTAAAGAAAAAGAGAAGCAGGATTAAAAGGAAACCAGTTACTTCCAACTCTAAGAATTTCAAAAAGGAATATAAACTGTGTCTGGCAATTAGATGTGTATCAAAGGCCCCAATATCTGACATACGAGACTTTGAAAACGACAAACTTGCTGGGTCTCCAACTTCTAAGAGTACTGATTTATTTAATTCGAAGAGATCTACTCAAGCCCCACAAGGTTTTGTCAAGAAGTGAAGAATTTCCTGTACTCTTGGAAGACTTCGGGTGTGATGACCACTCTGTCAGAACTTCAGATCATGAGGTTCAATCAAATATATATGGTCTAGTTGATCACAAGAAAATGAAGCTTTCTTTTTAGTTAAGTTCTGACGCTGGCATTATCTAGGGCCTCTGAAGCCACTGCCTAGGTACTCTGGACTATTTGATATGCCACCTGGAGAACAAAGCATCTAATCGAATACCTCCACTTCCTCCCCCGTTGTGTACATAAGCTCCGTCACCAGGTCAATAGCAGCAGGTTCTCCACACAAATGAACCTCTTCGGCACACAGTCCTGTCAATGCAAAACTGGGTTTCTTAATTTTAAAGATTTATAATTAAATATACAACATTTTACATAGCCAAAGTACTTTACGTTGGCTTACATATTGCTTTACAACCTTACCAAGTATTTTCAAAAATATTATCTCTGATGCAAACCTTGAAATAATCACCAACTTCTAGTGGGCAAAGATTATCCAATTTTTATTAATCTCAGGCCTTTTAAATTGCTTTGGCCAAAGTTTCAACTCTATCAGAGTGAAACGAGCCAGGATTAGAAGCTGGCATTTGGATGCTAAGTACTGAACACAGGTCCTATACTTGTGTTTTTCAAATTAGGCTCCATGGAATCGCTGAGGTACCTCAGAGGTTGGGGGTTGGAGGGCAGAAGAAACTCCAAGCTCCTTATCCCTGAGCAGATCCACTTCCATGTATTTTACATAACAGGCTTCAATGTATACTCTTTGTTTAAAAAAAGAGTTCAGCCTTTTTTTTTTTCCATGAGACAGAGTCTTGCTCTGTCGCCCAGGCTGGAGTGCAGTGGCATGATCTCGGTTCACTGTGGTTCACTGCAATATCTCCTTTCCAGGCTCAAGTGATTCTTGTGCCTCAGCCTCTGGAGTAGCTGGGATTACAGGCATGCGCCACCACGCCTGGCTAATTTTTATATTTTTAGTAGAGACAGGGTTTCGCCATGTTGGCCAAGCTGGTCTTGAATTCCTTGCCTCAAGCAATCGGCCAGCCTCAGCCTCCCAAAGTGCTGGGATTACAGGTGTGACCCACCGCACCCGGCCAAGTTCAGCTATTTGTTTTTAAATTTGAAAACACCTGCCCTAAAACATGATCAAAAATTCACTCCAACATCAAGCAGTAGAAATGTTCATTCATGTCTATGGACCTCAAGAACTCCACTTACAGGAGCCTATCCTAAAGAAATAATTAAAAAGATAAAAAATAAGCTGGGTGTAGTGGCTCATGCCTGTAATCCCAGCATTTGGGGAGGCTGAGGTGGGAAGAGTGCTTGAACCCATGAGTTCAAGACCAGCCTGGGCAACATAGGGAGACTCTGTCTTTACAAAAAATTTAAAAAGTTAACCAGGGGGCACGCTGGCAAACAGCTGTGGTCCCAGCTACTCGGGAGACTGAGATGGGAGGACTGCTTGAGCCCAGGAGGTCAAGGCTGCAGTGAGCCACAACTGTGCCACCACACTCCAACCTGGGCATCAGAGCAAGACCCTGTCTCAAAAAATAAAAAGCTTTGGCCACAAAGATTTTTACTGCAGCGTTATTAGTAATAGGAAAAAAAAGGTTCAACTCTATGGAGCAAATTACGGTATTGCCCTTCAATAGAGATATGCGATCATATTAATACGTAATGAAAAATGTCACATGAAAAACAGCAAGATACAAAATTAGATGTTCTCAAAACACCATATGCACATACAAAAAAAAAAAGACTAGCATGAAACACACCAAAACATAAATTGTAGTTGTGTAAATATGAGATTTGAACATTTTAACTTTAATTACATGGTTATGCTAGTTTTAGCACAGGAAAAAATATATTTCCCATTATTAAAATAATATTTAGAAAATAAAAACTCATACTTAGTTTACTTTTTTGTGTCAAAAAGAAAGGTTCTAGGTGACTCTATTTGGTTGGCAATGGCAAGCAGATAAAAATGCATCTCAGCGCAGATGTCATAAAGCACGGGTTTTATAGCATTACGACCACCAACCTAGAAGTGCTCTGGTCCAGGCCCATCCTCTGGCTGGATCTCTAATCATTTGAATTTCATCAATTACAGCCACTTCATCTTAAAATAAAAAAGTTAACATGAGCAATACCATCTACTTAAATAGTATTATAAACAAATTCCAACACCAAAATTCAAGCATCACCATCACCACTACCACCATCACTTACTGGGTTCCTCTTTTCCAGCAGGTTTGTTCTAAGTGTTTTACCTCCTCTTAAGTACCTCCTCCTTAATCCTCACAACAAATCTATGAGGTTAAGTATTATCACTATCTCCATTTGACAGAAAAAGTCAGAGGCCCAGAGAAATTAAGTTACTTGCCTTAAGTTATACAGTTAAGTGCAGAGATGAAATTCAAACCCAGGCCATCTAGCTCCAAAGTCTATACTCTTTTTTTTTTTCTTTTTAATTTAGATACAGGGTCTCACTGTTGCTCAGGATGGCCTTGAACTCCTGGGTTGAAAGTGATCTTCCTAACAGTGTCTCACTGTCATACAGCCTGAGTCCAGTGGCACAATCATAGCTCACTGTAACTTCAAACTCCTAGGCTCAAGCAATCCTCCTGCCTCAGCTTCCAAGCAGCTGGGACTACAGGCACGCAGCACCATGACCAGCTAATTTTAAAAACATTTTCTTGGGAGGTTGAGGTGGGCAGATCACAATGTCAGGAGATCGAGACCATCCTGGCCAATATGGTGAAACCCCGTCTCCACTAAAGATACAAAAATTAGCTGGGCGTGGTGGCGTGCGCCTGTAGTCCCAGCTACTCTGGAGGCTGAGGCAGGAGAATCATTTGATCCCGGGAGGCGGAGCCTGCAGTGAGCCAAGATTGCACTACTGCACTCGAGCCTGGGCAACACAGCAAGACTCCAGCTCAAAAAAAAAAAAGTTTTTTTTTCTTTAGAGATGAGGGTCTTGCTATGTTACTCAGGCTGGTCTCGAACTCCTGGCCTCAAGCAATCCTCCCATCTCAATCTCTTAAGTAGCCAGAATTAACAGGCACAAGTCACCACACCCAGCTCCAAGTCCATACTCTACCACACTGCCTCCCACACTGAGCAGTTCCACTTGTCCTGTTTTTTTGCAATCTAAGAGACAGCCTGGAGAATTTATCTGATGAGAACTATCACATCTGGACAGAAGTAAAAGAAGAAGGCAAGTTCCAGAACAAGGAGGTGACAGCACTTCATTTACTAATGAAGCATCTCTACCACAGGAAACCAGGCAGCTCTCAGAGCAGAAAGTGAAGTGGAAGGAATAATTCCTTGGGCCTCAGTCATGCTCATCATTAGGGGTTTTAAATCCATCGCTATGGCAAAAAGTAGTGTCTCATCTCATTTTCTAAAGCTAAAATGCTTCCAAATACCTTATTCTATTCCCTGTAATTCATATATTATATTTTACTTTCTTCCCCAAATACTACAGAATTGAAAAGAGTAGATTTAAAAATACAATGACACTTAGGAAAGTAAAGAAAGCTAATTTTATATTGAACAATCATCAGATTAAAAATTACTTATTGAGGCTGGACATGGTGGCTCATGCCTGTAATCCCAGCACTTTGGGAGGCCGAGGCGAGGCGGAGGCCAGCCTGGGCAACAAAGTGAGACCTCTTCTCTACAAAAAAAAAATTTTAAAGTGAGGCAGGAGGATTGTTTGAGCCCAGGAGGTCACGACTGCAATAAGCTGTCATCGTGCCACTGCACTCCCACCTGAACGACAGGAGTGAGACCCTGTCTCAAAAAAAAAAAAAAAAAAAAGTACTTAGTGATCTGGATATGTACAAACAAGACTAGAAGAGAAAACGTAGAAAAGACATTCTGATTTATAAACTTCTGTGCAACTGTACAATATATTACTTTATAATGTATTGATTTTTTAAAAACTATTCTTCTCACAAAGTTGATTATTAAAATGAAAAAAAGTAAGCTACCAAATAGTAAAGTACCTTCCTATTTGTTTAATATACACACCCACCATGCACATATAACTATATGCATACACAACATGAACACAAATATTAACAAAGTCTGGAAAATATATAGGGTTAATTAACACCTATTGATTCCGGATAGGTGTGACTGGGAAATTATGTACGTTTGTTTTCTTCTGTTTGCTTGCTTACATTTTTATATTTTCAATAATAAAGATATGATTGCTTACATAATAAGGAAAAAGTTAATTTTCACTTAAATGTTAAGGCCAGGTGCGGTGGGTTATACCTGTAATCCCACTGCTTTGGGAGACCTAGGTGGGAGGACCACACAAGGCCAGGAGTTAGAGACCAGTCTGGGCAACACAGCAAGAACCCATCTCCACAAAAAATTTATTAATAAAAAATTAGCTGGGTGTGGTGGCTCACACCTGTAGTTGTAGCTACTCAGGAGGCTAAGGCAGAAGGATTGCTTGAGCCCAGGAGGTCGAGGCTGCAGTAAGCCATGACTGCGCCATTGCACTTCAGCCTGGGTGACACAGTGAGCCCCTGACTCAAAAACAAAACAAAACAACTTTAAATAGAAGCTCATTGTGGCAGTGTACATAACAGGAAAAAACTTTAAACAACCTAAATATCCTTTAACAAATGGGGAACAAATAATTTCAGTTCTAAGATGGAATACTATAAACAGTTTAAATGAAATAACTACAAATATGTAGCTATAGATACTTCAATAAGACTAGATAGATCTAAACACATTTGTGGAGTAAACAAGCAAGTGGTAGAACAATAATAATACAATAATCACATAAATGTTTTAAAACACAACAATCTAGAATACTGGTAATACGTATCAGTGATATAATATATATCCTGAAAAGAGACAGGAAAACTATACACACCAAATATCTGTTACTAGTTAGAACAAAAGAGGAGAGAGGAATTAAACTGGAGAGTGGTACAAAGGAAACTTCAATTATGCTTATTAACATTTCAGCTCTTTTAAGAGAAAAAGGGAAAGAACTTCAGGTGCAGGCATTTGTCAGTGGTGGCAGGATCGCACGTTTGTCATACTTATTCTCTTCTTTTTCTAGATTTTAAAATTTTTTCTTCACACAAAAAAATCATATTTCACATGTTCAAGTGTATTTTAAAATTAAAAATACCATGGTCAGGCGCAGTGGCTCATGCCTGTAATCCCAGTACTTTGGGAGGCCGAGGTGGGCAGATCACCTGAGGTCGGGAGTTTGAGACCAGCCTGACCAACATGGAGAAACCCCGTCTCTAGTAAAAATACAAAAATTAGCCGGGTGTGGTGGCGGGCACCTGTAATCCCGGCTACTTGGGAGGCTGAGGCAGGAGAATCGCTTGAACTGGGGAGGCAGAGGTTGCAGTGAGCCGAGATAGTACCATTGCACTCCAGCCTGGACAACAGAGCAAGACTCTGCCTTGAAAAAAAAAAAATTAAAAATACCAAACCATAGTTTCTTAAACAGCATATACATACAAGGAGTTGTAACACTGCACATCTCAACTGTACAAGAAACATGTGAAGCCTGTTTCCCATTTGGCTGAACTGTCACACGCTCTTCACCTGTCACCAAGTCACATGGCACACCCTAGAAAGACAGAAAAAAACCTAGAATTATTGAAAATAATGCAAAAATACATTTTGGATATTTAACAGGGTGTTCTCTCCACTACCACCAAATTAGATTGTTTCACAGTTAAAACATAATGTTCCCACGGCCGGACACGGTGGCTCATGCCTGTAATCCCAGCACTTTGGGAGGCTGAGGTGGGCAGATCACAAGGTCAAGAGATAGAGACCATCCTGGCCAACATGATGAAACCCCATCTCTACTAAAAACAGAAAAAGTAGCTGGGAGTGGTGTTGCACACCTGTAGTCCCAGCTACTCGGGAGGCTGAGGCAGGGGAATCGCTTGAACTGAGAGATGGAGGTTCAGTGAGCTGAGATCATGCCACTGCACTCCAGCCTGGAGACAGAGCAAGACTGTCTCAAAAAAAAAAAAAAAAATTCCCAATGCTTTTTTCCCTTTTATAAAAAATAAAGTAAAATAAGAGCCACTCTCTTATACAACTTGGGTAAACCTGGAAACATCTCAAATCAGCTAAATCCTCAGGTAACAAAAGCATGAGACACTGCAGCAGTTTCACATTTTAACTTTGTACATCTCTGAACTATCTGACTTCATTAAAATGAGTTGTTTCTATATTCAAGAAGGACATTATAAATACAATTTAAGAACGTAAAGACCTCCTATTATAATTCCCTGAGAGGGACCAACATTAATGCTTTATCAGGGTGATCAACCATTCTGGTTTGTCTAGGACTAATGGGTTCCCCAGAATGGAGGACTCTTGGTGCTAAATCTGGAGAAGTCCAGGCAAACTGGGATGGCTGGTCATCATAATAGCCTGAATCTAATCATGGGGAAACACCAGACACATCCAAACTGAGACAGTTCACAACACAACTGACCTATAGTCTTCCAAAATGTACAGGTTATGAAAGACAAAGGAAGACTGAGGAACTGTCCAAGATTAATGGAAACTAGAGATATGACAACTAAATACAGTGTGAAACCCTGAAAAGAACCCTGGAGGGGTGGAGGATGGGGTGTAATTGGACAATTGATAAAATTTGAATATGGATTGTGTATTAAGTAAGAGTAATCTATCAATATTAAATGTCCTGCTTCAGACAAATATCCTGTGGTTACGTAGAAGTCTGTTCTGAGGAAACATATTCTCAAGTATTTACAGATAAAGAGGTATTATGTATGTAAATTGCTCAAACTGTTCAGAAAAAAAAAAAAGAGAATGCAAATTACCTACCAAAACTGGTTAAACTCACATTATATAAAGTCATAGTAAAACAATGAACCAAAATGTAGCCCATTTAGTGAAAATGATGCCTCAGACTACAGGGCTTCAGTCCTTTCAGTTTTGAAAAGGTGGCTTCAGTCTTTATCATTAGTTCTAGCTGATAGCATCAGAGGTCTAATCTATAAAAGATAAATTAAATATCATAGAGTAGTGCTTAACTCTGATGGGGCAAAGGACTACAGAGTTTTGAGTATAGCAACAATATTTTATTTCTTAAAAAAGTAAGTGAAGCAAGTATCATAAAATGTAAAGATACAATGAGGTGGTGTAATAGGTTCAAGCTTATTTGTATGTTACTTTCTGCATTTCTCTACATATGTAAAATGTTCTTCAATATTGTATTTCATTCACTGTACTGGCACATGTTTTCACGTTTTTGTATCTCTGAAATCAAGATGCATCTTAAGAATTGATAGAGCTGGGCACGGTGGCTCACGCCTGTAATCCCAGCACTTTGGGAGGCCAAGACGGGCAGATCACGACGAGGTCAGGAGATTGAGACCAACCTGGCTAACACGGTGAAACCCCGTCTCTACTAAAAATACAAAAAATTAGCCAGGCGTGGTGGCGGGCGCCTGTAGTCCCAGCTACTGGGGAGGCTGAGGCAAGAGAATGGCATGAACCCGAGAGGCAGAGCTTGCAGTGAGCCAAGATCGCACCACTGCACTCCAGCCTGGGCGACAAAGCGAGACTCCAACTCAAACAAACAAAAAAAAAAGAATTGATAGCATGTCAGAGTCAGTTGGTAGCATCTTTTTCTTTCTTAACTGTACATAAAATAATGGTACATCTTACAATTGACAGCCTCTTAGATACAATGAAATATGGTAATTTCTTGTTAACAGTAAATTACTACAAACATCTTTTCCCACTCCCATCAAAAAAGAAAATTATGAAAAAAATGAGCAAATATTTGGTAATATACTGACAGCAGCATTACTCTTTTCGAAGATCTCATGTGCCAGTAATTTTAGAGGGCCACAATACACTCCAGACTTTGCTGAGAAGTATTTCTGGATTGCGTGATAAGTCTTTCCACTGTTTGTGGGGCCTGAATGAAATATTATCTTCCGCTGCATGGCTCTAGCATCTGGGTACCTAAAACATGAGTAGGTAAACAGCTTAATCCATTAACCTCAAAATCCATCCTGGCAAAGACAGCAAACGAAACAAATTCCAAATGAAATATCCTCTTAATGTTCACAAGATCAAGTCTTTGAAAAACTAAACAATGGGTTTCATATCCACATTAAAATAATGACTGGTTTCCAAGAATAGCATTTACTAACTAGAGGACAGAAAAACCCAAATGCAAATTCATGTCTTGGAAATTTTTCCCATTGTACAAATCTCTTTTTCTCAGCGGTTACTAAAAATAAATTTAAGCTGCTATCAGTTCCATACTATGTTCACATCATTCCCACAGCTCTAAACACATGACTCTAAAGGCAAACATTCCCAGGCCCCTGAATTCCAACATACACAAATATAATAACGGAGTCTTCTACCTCTGGCCATAGTGGAATAACTGGCACTATACTTGCCCTCCCACTAAAAACAAGTACAGGCGAGGCATGGTGGCTCACGCCTGTAATCCCAGCACTTTGGGAGGTCAAGGCAGGAGGATCCCAGCACTTTGGGAGGTCAAGGCAGGAGGATCACTTGAGGTCAGGAGTTCGAGACCAGCCTGGCCAACATGGTGAGACCCCGTATCTATTAAAAATACAAAAATTAACCAGGTGTGGTAGCACACGTCTATAATCCCAGCTACTCAGGAGGCTGAGGCAGGAGAATCACTTGAACCTGCGAGGTGCAGGTTGCAGTGAGCCGAGAATGCACCACTGCACTCCAGCCTGGGTGACAGAGTGAGACTCTGTCTCAAAAACAAACAAACAAACAAAAAAATCAAGTACAAAGCGGGGCAAAATACATGCAATAAATGTGTGGGGACATGGGCCACAGGCAGTGCAGGACTGCAATCCTTGAAAGAAAAGAACACTTGGGATGAGCCGTACTGCACCCCAGCAAGGCATAGGGAGGTGGAACCCAAGCAGAATATGACAGTCCCAGTGAAGCGAGCAGCAGAGATTAAGTTCAGAGCTGCTTCAGCAGCTAAAATGTGAAGAACAGACTGTGGAAGAGAAGGGTGCATAGAAGGAGAGCCCAGAAGTCTGTGTGGGGGTTCCCTGTGAGTTCCTGGCCAAGGGCTGGGCTAACCATGTACAAGGTAAGAATCGGCAGGGTCTAGGAATGAGCAGCCTACCAAGGGTTTGAGTGGAAAGTCTCAAAGACATCTCAAGTGCTAGGTGATGTTGCAGTTCCAGCCATGGTGGAAAGAACTCATTAACACCCAGGCGCTCAGCTAAAACACCAGGAAGGCCATAGCTTACACTTAAGGACAACATCCTTAAGTCAGGGCTATTCTAGATCTGCCCTAATAAAACCTAAAACCACACTCAATCCGGATCAAGGTGAGATACCAGTGAATTGCCTAAAAGAGTTAACTGCCTCTTTTTATTTTAGGAAAACAACCTAATCCAGACTCCTTATAATTTGTTATCTAGAATACAATAAAAAAAAATAATGACCACGAATCATCCAAGATTAGAAACTGAAAATTTCAAATCCACAAATGGAGAAACTAACCAGTTAGGTGGTATTCTTAAGTCACTGATTTTACGTAGATCATCCTTACAGTCCAACACAGGAAATATTTGTTTGGCATGTCTCAAGAAAAATGGGAATAAATCATCCGCATGAGCTGGAAAATAAAACACTGTATTAACATGTGCAATCTACATAAAATTCGTAACTAAATTTAGTGAAATCTTTTTTCTTAACAAGCTAAGTTGTGGGGGCATTGCCAGGGTAAAAAGAAAAGTCCTCTCTGGGCACAGTAGCTCACGTCAACAATCCCACCACTTTGGAAAGCTGACCTGGAAGGATGGCTTGAGCCCAGGAGGTTGAGGCTACACACTGAGCTGAGACTGAGCCACTGCACTCCAGAGCCTGGGTGACAGAGTGAGACCGTGTCACAAAAAAAAAAAAAAAAAAAAAAGGAAGAAAAGAAAAAAAAAAGTAGAAAAGTCCTGAGGTTACAGGCCTTATCCTTTTCTCGGATCTTGTTTTGTCTTACTTTTTCCTTTTAATTTATATTTTCAGGAAATTGGCTAGCAACCAGCACGTTCTACTCCTTTAGTACAAACAGGCAAAGATTAGCATTGGCAAAAGTTAAATTAAAAATAAAGAACCTAGACATGTACATTACAGAGATGAAGGCGCAAACATTTTTTAAACTTCGAAAACCACAGACAGGCAAAACGTGTTTGTTCCTCAGCAAGAATTCTCCACATCTTAGTGGCTCTGAGAGGAGGCTGGGGCATGTCCCATTCTGTGTTGTATCCTCAGTGCTGGGCACAAGGTACAGGTCTAAGAGTCAAATACATAACCAAAGCCAAACTGCCTGTGGGAATGAAATTATGATATTTTGACTTTTTTTTTTCTTTTATAGCAAGAACTTTGTCCTGATATGAGGGAGAAGGAAGCCAGTGGCAAAAACAGATGGAATCTGCTATGCACTAATTCTAACTTGTGTGAGAGCTTATTTCACTGGGCCCCAGTCTTCCTCCAGTCTAAGACATATGGGTGATGTAATAACCAGCTCAGGGACCCAATATAAAAGCAAACAACCTAGAAGTCATCCTGTCAAAGCACTGAATTATTTACAGAGGATGTTACCAGACCCACTCTAAACCAAATAAGCCCTTCTAGAGAAATGAGCATGAAGTATGAGAAGAAATAGAAGGTATGTTCAATAGGATTTTTAAAAGTCTCTAAACACTTGCCTGCACCGAAGCAAATATCATTCAAAACAATGTGAATGTCCACATCCAGGGAATGAGACTGCATAATATAATTTCTAAAGCTTATGAAAGCTTGGTGGAAGAGACGAGCTGTAGAAACACAAAATGAAAAGATGTAAGGTGTAGTTCTCATTTTAAAAAGCACACAGACACACCGCACCAAACTCATCAAAGAGTCTTTTTTTTTCTTTTCTTTTTTTTTTTTTTTTGGCAGTACAGCTGGTTTATTATGATCTGGGCTAAAACTGAAGTCCTAGCACAGCATGAAGGAAGGCCGCAGCTGCAGCTCCTCTGCCGTGCAGTATGGCTCACCAGGTGAGCCTCGCCAGTCTCCCACTCAGCCAGAAGCAAAGGGCAGGGACGTGTCTCCAGACTACAACAGCCAGGTCACATGAGGGGTCGTACAGTCCTGACCAAGCTGTACCGTAAGAGGTAATAAAATACCTCTATGAAGATGTTTTGGGCCTTACCATCAAGTCCATAATCAGCACCCAGTTTCTGAATTTCTTTCCTCTTGTAAAATTTGTCTAAGACCTTCTTTACTTCATCTAGAAGAGAGATGTCAAAATTTAACGTTTCCTTATCTTAGATAAATGCTGAAAAAAAAGCAAAAGAAACTTGAAGCAATAACACTAAAGGCAGCAGTCTAATGAGTGTTGCAAGAACTAGAAGGTTTTAGTCGATCCTTCTTTATGAATTCATATGCGATGGGAGTGTTAAGAAAAATGATTGAGTTGGCCGGGCGTGGTGGCTCACGCCTGTAATCCCAGCACTTTGGGAGGCTGAGGTGGGCGGATCACGAGGTCAGGAGATCGAGACCATCCTGGCTAACATGGTGAAACCCCGTCTCTACTAAAAATACAAAAATTAGCTGGGCCTGTTGTTGGGCGCCTGTAGTCCCAGCTACTCAGGAGGCTGAGGCAGGAGAATGGCATGAACCCGGGAGGCAGAGCTTGCAGTGAGCCGAGATGGGTCCACTGCACTCCAGCTTAGGAGACAGAGCGAGTCTCCATCTCAGAAAAAAAAAAAAAAGAGAAAAATGATCGAGTCAAATAATGCAGCACCCTGTTATACCACAGAGGAATGAGCAATGCACTCTGGGATCAGAGGCAGCCTCAAGCCTTCACCAGGCCACTTATAGGTAGAGAGCCACACTGTCATTCACTTATAACCATTCTGCACATCCAAACAGTGAGCAGCTAAAACACATCCAGAAAGACAACCAATATAGCAAGGACCAGATCCTCATGCTTAAGGAAGCCAGGCTGATGTTAAGTTTGAGGATGATGATTTCAGGGATAAAAGATTACACTTGTTTTGTGCTAGATGGCATAACTAAAGTCAGTGGGAGCAGATTTCAGTGGAATTTATACAAGAACTTCCTAACAATTAGAACAGTGAAAAGTGAGAGCTCCTTGCCAATGGAATTACTCAAGCAAGGGTTAGATGACTGTCAAGGGTGACGGCAGAGAAATGTCTATGCTATTGGGAGATAACATGCCACTATGAATCAATAATCTTACAGGTAAAAGTATTTTAAACTAATCAAGCTGAGATTGTATTATGGTTGTATATGTTAAAATACTACAGCACTATTCAATAAACATTTTACTGACTCAGTCACACACTATGTATTTCTAGGAGGAGAAGCCACAACGAGGACCCAGCCTTTACCCATGAAATTCAGAAAGGCCAAGTGACCTGTATTTTTACCTTTCACAAATGTGCCAACCACATTTTCACACAGTCCAACACACACAACACTCATTGAAGAAATCAAGCCTGAACAAAGCATTCCACTAATAAAACTTTGTTTGACAGAATGAGGAAATTTCAGAATCACTAGATCTGCCCACAATTAAATATGAGATACACATACACACAGTGTGTGTGTGTGTGTGTGTGTATTTATATTTCAGATCACAGGCAGATTTCTGGGTCTCTGTTACTTTGTGCCGGGTAGGAACAACAGTTTCTTTTTTTCTTGGAGACAGTGTTTCACTCTTGTTGCCCAGGCTGGAGGGCAATGGCGCGATCTCAGCTCACTGCAACCTCCGCCTTTCGGGCTCAAGAGATTCTCCTGCCTCAGCCTCCCAAGTAGCTGGGATTACAGGCATGCATCACCATGCACCATGCCCGACTAATTTTGTATTTTTAGTAGAGACAGGGTTTCTCCATGTTGGTCAGGCTGGTCTCGAATTCCTGACCTCAGGTGATCTGCCAGCCTCAGCCTCCCAAAGTGCTGGGATTACAGGCGTGAGCCACTGCACCTGGCCAACAGTTTCTTGGTATCAAGGGTAGAAAAACCAATGACAAATAAAAGATTGGAAAAAGGCACATGCCATCATTGCTTGGGAAAATTCTGCTGACCTATAAACTCGATACAAACTAAAGACAGATCACATTTATTTAGAATTAACCTATTTTCTGTGACTAATACTACGGTGTTATATAAGATTCATGCTGCTTTACTCAAATTAAAATGCTTCCAAAATGTGAAATTTCTCATTATGCTAAGTAAAAGAAACCAGTTACAAAAGACCACATACTATATGACACTATAAATATGAAATACACAAAACAGGCAAATCAACAGACAGAATGTGGATTAGTGGTTATCTGGAGCTAAAAAAAAAAAAAAAAAAGACACTGGGGACTGGGGAACTAGAGAGTGACTTGCTAACAGATATCAGGTTTCTTTTTAGGGTGATAAAAATGTTCTAAAATGAAATTATGGTGATGATTGTACAATCCTGCAAATACACTAAAACCCAGTGAATTATACACTTTTAAAGGGTGAGCTTTCTAGTATGTAAATTAAAATTGTATCTTTCTTTTTTTATTTGAGACAGGGTCTCACTCTTGTCACCCAGGCTGGAGTGTGGTGGTGCAATCTCGGCTCACTGCAACCTCTACTACTACCCAAGCTCAAGCAACCCTCCCACCTCAGCCTCCCAAGTAGCTGGAACTACAGGCACACACCATCATGCCTGGCTAATTTCTGTATTTTTTGTAGAGATGGAGTTTTGCCATGTTGCCCAAGCTCGTCTTGAGCTCCTGGGCTCAAGCGATCCACCCTCCTGGGCCTCCCAAAGTGCTGGGATTGCAGGCATGAGACACTGCGCCCAGCCTAGTCTTTTTAAAAGAACATTCTGACTGCAGGTAGAGAATAGAATGAAGGGATCAAAGGCATATGAGGAGACACATAAGGGGCTATATGTGCAGTCCAGTCAAAAGATGGAAGCTGGCAATTTAGACTAAGCTGGTTGCAGTGGAGAATGAGGGAAATGAATGAATCCAACATTTATGAGGTAGAATCAACAAGACTCATTAACTGGGCTTTCTCTGATTGTTAGATGTAGGGGTGAGGGATGGAAGAACAAAGACTACCAGGTTTTGACCTGAGCACCTGGAGGAGCAGGCTGAGGGGAAGGTAAGTTGTCTTGACATGCTAAGGTGAGGTGTGTGTAAGAAAGACAAGTGGAGACACCTGGTAGGCAGCGAGATATATAGGTCCAGGGTGAAGGAGAGAGGTCCAGGGTAGAGACAAAGATCTGAGAGGAATACTGAATTAGTGAGGGGAGAGAGAGAATGAGACACCCCATAGACAGCACAGAATAAGGCAGCAAGGTGATGCAGGACAAAGCCTTTAAGTACCTCAACTTTTTGGGTTATGAGTAGGCAAAAGAGATTGAGAAGTGACAGCTTCTTGTCCTGATTGCTAAGCTAAGTGGAAATCTGACACCTTAACCACATGGCTATATCAGAGTGTAGTAATGCACCATCTTCTGTAGCCCCTCCTGCCATGCTGAAAAATCATTCTAGTAAATTCAACATCTGGACCAATCCCAGTCAAAGGAGATGAAAAATCACCTGGCACACAGACCCAATGAAGTATCTAAGGATTCTCCACCAGAAGAAAATCTAGTGCTGACAAACCCATGTCTTTATTCTATCTTCTTACAGGAAGCAGCAAAGACATTTACATTTTCAGGTGAATTGGAATAGCTGCAGAAAATAAGAATTTATCAATATTTGAATACAATAAGGCAAATTATCTCATCCAAATTACCTTATGCCTTCAAATAATATAAAATAATGGAAAATTGTTCTTTAATGGGTAAACTATTGTTTGAGTTTCAACTCTGCAAGATGAAAAAGTTCTCATCTATTTCGCGACAATGTCAATATACTTAACGCTAGTGAACTATGTGCTTAAAAACAATTAAGACTGGCTGGGTGCAGTGGCTCAGGTCTGTAATCTCAGGGCTTTGGGAGGCCATGGCAGGAGGATCCCTGGAGCCCAGAAGTTTGAGACCAGCCTGGGCAACATAGCAAGACCCCATCTCTACAAAAAATTAAAAAATTATCCAGGCATGGTGGTGCACGCCTGTATTCCTAGCTACTTAGAAGGCTGAGCCAGGAGGATTGCTTGAGTCTGGGAGTTGGAGGTTACAGTGAGCTATGATCATACCACTATACTCCAGCTTGGGTAACAGAGCAAGACCCTGTCTCTAAAAAAAAAAAGTAAAGAAAAAAAAACTAAAAAAAAGTTTAAAAGAGTAAATTTTATGTATTTTTACAATTTAAAAATAAATAATAGTATAATTACATTATTAAAATAACACATTCTCTGCTATGGTTTGAATGTCTTCTCCAAGACTCATATTGAAATTTAATTGCTATTTTAACAGTTGAGAGGTGGAACCTTTAAGAGGTGATTAGGACATGAGGAGTTTGCCTTTGTGAGTGGATTAATGCCATTATCACAGGAGTCAGTTATCACAGGAAAAAAAGGATAAGTTCAGCCCCCTTTCTCTGTCTCACAGGCTCATTTGCCTTTCCACCTTCCACCATGTGATGATGCAGCCAAAGGCCCTCATCAGATCCCGGCTCAGAACCATGAGTCAAATACACCTCTATTGTTTATAAATTACTTAGTCTCAGGTATTATGTTATAACAGCAGAAAATAAAGACAGTCTCCCAACACCAAGTAAAGTGAAAGGCCTTGCTCAACACTGGAAGAATATGTCAAAGAATAACATATACTGTGAGTTCCCTCACATGTTTAGTGAAAGTACTGTACTTCTGCTCTGAAAAACATATTGTAGTCTATATTTTAGATTTACAATAGGAGGCACCAATCAATGTCGCTTGTTGAAGTGAGACATTTCTCCTATTCCTGGAGACAATTCTGGATAGCATTTCCTCAATCTCCCAGTTTCATATGGTCAGAGGAAACTCCCTTACCTCCCTAATCATCCCGAAACTCACCTTGAAAACATTTACATGCCTCTCTGTCAACGAATCCATCCAAACTTAAGTTTTGCTGAGCAAAGCCCGCTGCCACTAACTGATGCTACCCTCTTCTTTTCTCTCTGGAGCCGGGGACACCCTACCTTGTTCTAGACCTTGTCATGTTCTACCTTGTATTACAGTTCACTTTCCATACACGTGTCCTCCCCCACGATACCGTTACGTTTCTTAAGAGGGGATCTGGATCTGAGTCTGGTTCCTCTTGGCAACCACCACACAGCCTAACAGCGTGGTATGAGTCGGCGCCTCCTCAATGACAAAGAATCCTAAAAGGAGTCTCCGCTGGCTTTTCACTGCCACATCCCATTCGGGGGTGGGAGAGAAACAAAGAATGCAAGAAAGAGCGGGCGTCCACCTAACAACTCAAAAAAGTCAAATCTTCCCAACACATGAGTGTCTAAACCATTCAGAGAGCAGGGCAGTAAAAGGGAAAAGGCCGCTTCTGGGACGAGGCGTTAAGAATTAATCAGACACAGTCCCAAGCCGTTTGAGGGGCTCACACACCAGCGAAGGAGGCAGACACTTAGAGGCACGATGACAACACTCGATGGGACCTCGGATCCCCAGGGGAAGGGGATGTAGCTTCCTCCCAACCAGCTTCGGCCCAGCACCCTCTGCCGCCCTCAGTAGTTCCCGCACTCACTCTTGTCCAGAGGCCGGGTGAGCTCGGCCCCGACGTCGCCGTCGGCGCTGGGGCCCTGAGGTTTCACAGTCAGGGGCACGAACAAGGACGTGTTTGGTATTTTGGAGCCACCGGAGGCAGAGGAGGAGGCGGTGGCAAGGACAGAAACTTGCCCCAGAACCCCGGGAAAGGGCCCAAAGTGGGGACGAAGGGCAGAGCAGATGGCTGCCCGGTGGCCAGCCTGGCGCCCCGCCGGGAGCCGAGCCCACAATAGGGCACGGGAGAAGGACATCGAGGCCGCAGGTTCTACACTGTCTGGCAGCAGCCGCGGACACGGCGGCGGACAGTGACGCGCACCTCCAGCGCCTGCTGTCCAGAAAGACCCAGGCCGAGCAGGTAAGCTGCCCGGGAAAACGCCTGACCGTTAAGGAAAACGCCGTGCCGTGAGGGTGTTCTTTCAGGGAAAAAGAAGATTAGCAGGCAAAACCACTAGAGATAATTCTCGTTCTCTTTCTCTGTTTTGTTGGTGATTGGGACCAGCTTTCCCTAAAGAAGGGGAAATAATCAGGCATCTTTGGGATGTCATACATGAGCGAAGGGGGCCTGCTAGTCGTGTCACGTGATGCAAACTAGTACTTTGGTAAGCAAGTGTCCAGAAGCACGTGGGTGAGCAGTGAGAGAATGGGTGGTGGAGCAGCAACTGCGAATGCTCAGGGTACGAGTATGTCTTGCGGATTCAAACACTAAATAGCATTTCCCAAAAGTTTCTTGCATTGTTAACCGTCATTTCCTGATATGGTAACGTTAGCGATAATAACTTGATATGCCCCTCAGAAATGTTGCTGAGAAATACTGTTGCACTATTAAACCCCTTGTATTACGTAAGTACTTTTGCTTTAATGTGAGCAGTTTGCGTACATCATCCTAGCAGCTATGACCACATAGTTGTGACCACATGGCAAAAATACGTGCTCTGTACCCCAGCCATAGTTTCGTTCCATTGCATTTGTTGAATACCGTGTCCTCATGTGAGGCTGCAACATGTTAAATTCACAAGTTTAACCCGGGCGTGGTGGTTCACGCCTGTAATCGCAGCACTTAGGAAGGGCGAGGCCGGTGGATCATCTGAGGTCAGGAGTTCGAGACCAGCCTGGCAAACATGGTGAAATCCCCTCTCTACTAAAAATACAAGAATCAGCCGGGCGTGGTGGTGCACACCTGTAATCCCAGTTACTAGGGAGGCGGAGGCAGGAGAATCGTTTGAACCTGGGTGCCAGAGGTTGCAGTGAGCCGAGATCGGGCCACTGCTCTCCAGCCTGGGCAACAGAGTGAGAGTCCGTCTAAAAAACAAAAAAAAATTCACAAGTTTAGCATCTCCATCCACATCTCTTTATACTTACATCATTAAGATCTTACAACTTGAAGGAACGTGTTATGTAATATACAATACTGTATGTCTAATAGGATTCCAGTAACAATTTGCCACGTGCCTTTGATTCACAAAATAATTTTTAAACATCAGGGATACAAGGAGACAGTCCTTTGCTTTCAAAGGTTCTGATCTGGTTTTGGTGGTAAGAACAGTACACGTTAAATAATGCACTTATTACTCTAATAGACTAATGGCAGTTCAAAGAAAGTAGCAATTTGAGAGTGGTAAGGAGATTTCTGCCAGACTTAAAAGTAAAACATAGAGAAGCAGTAAGTAAATTCTAGTCGGAGGAAACGATGTAAGCAGAGGCTTAACTAAGGAAAAGACATACTGAAAAAAATTTAAGTAACAGAGTTAACACAGACCTAATTCTATGGCTTACAAATAGTGATTATATTTTTGAGAAGAGAAATAATTCATTAGGAAGTACCTAGGATAGACTAGGATAAACACAAATATGCAGGGAGGAAAATTACAACTTTATCAACAGTTCTAGCTGAAGGTGGTAGATTCCTGTGTCTGAGTTATGATGGAGACCATGTATGTGGAATGAGAGGTTTTACAAGACTCCTTAGATAATGTAGTGAGTGACTAAATATGCTAGAAAATGTTAATAAACAATGATGTCTCGTCAGATTTGGAAACTAGGAGAATGAAGGATAAACCAAACATTTAATACGTAACCGAGGCAAGCACTATGTTGTTCCTTTTAATCTTTTAATATGCTTGACAACAATTTAGAGGTATTATTGTCGCCAGGTTAACTAACTTGCCCCAATAAGTGGTAGAGTCAGATACAAATCTAAATCTTTTTTTTTTTCTTTTTTTTTGAGACAGTCTCACTCTGTTGCCCAGGCTGAAGTGCAGTGGTGCAATCATAACTCACTGCAACGTCCACCTCCCAGGCTCAAGCAATTCTCATGCCTCAGCCTCCCGAGTAGCTGGGACTACAGGCCTGCACCACAATACCTGGCTAATTTTTGTGTTCTCTTTAGTTTCACCATGTTGGCCAGGCTGGTCTCAGAACTCCTGGCCTCAAGTGATCCAGCTGCCTCGGCCTCCCAAAGTGCTGGGATTACAGGTGTGAGCCACCGTGCCCAGCCAGTCTTTCTGATTTCAAAGCAAATAGGTGGGCTTTTTGGACAGGAGCAGCATATTAGGCCAGAATCAACATTTGTACGAGTCTTTTTTTTTCTTTGGAAGGGTGATCCTGAACTCCTGGGCTCAAGCAATCCTGTGTCAGCCTCCTGAGTAACTGGAACTACAGGTGCATGCCACAGCACCTGGCAGTTACTAGTCTTACAGATCTAGCCCAACCCTAGTATAGTTTTACAGAAAAAAAATTCTCAAAACTATTTTAACTGTAATTTTGTTTGCACCTCCTTGCAGGTAGAAAATGCAATCTGAATTTTATGATAGCACATACAGGCTTTCCCTTTCAGCCATTCATTAAGTTCTACTATAAACATTGAAATGGGAAAATTCAATATAAAATTTTTGCTTTTACAAAAAAAGATGTCATATCTATACTGGTTATGTCATATTTATAGCAGTAAGTGTAATCAGCACCTAACACATATTAGAGCCTCTATAAATGTTTTATTTTGCTTGTTGAATGGATTAATGCAGTAACTATGTAACTGGTATCCTCCTATACTTTGCCGTAGCACCATAATGATCTTTTGAAAACACAAATCTGGTAAGTTACTCCTGCTTAGAGTCCTTTGGTGATTCTGAATAAATGTTCAGATAAAGCCCATATTCCATCGTATGGCATCCAGGTTCTGTCCTAAATTGGTTGGCCCTATATGCCTCTTCCAGCTTTATTTCTACTCCCCACATCTACCATTCTATTCATGCTGGAACTATACACCAGTTATATCATCGTTTCTTACCTCTGCACCTCTGAACACACTGGGTGCTTCTCTTACATATCACAGGTCCCAGTAGAGGCTCTATCATAGAATGAAAACTATCGTAATTGTGTCTCTGGGTCAGTGGTTCTTAAACGTTAGAGTGCAACAAGATTGTTGGGCCCCATCCCTGAAGTTTCTGATTCAGTAGATCTGGAGTGGGATCTGAGAGTTTACATTTCTAAAACATTTCAGATGATGCAACTCTGCTGGTCTGAGACCACACTTTTGAGAACCACTGCTCTGGATTAAAGTTCCTTCAGGATAGGGCCAAGATAACACTTACTCCATTTTGCATTGCTATAACAGAACACCACAGACTGAGTAATTTGTAAAGAAAATGAATTTCTTTTTTTCAGTTCTGGAGGCTAGGAAGTCCAAGATCAAGAGGCTGGCATCTGGTGATGGCCCTCTTGACATAACCTGGTAGAAGGCATCACATGGCCAGAGAGCAAGACCTGTGTGTCAACTCAGGTTTCTCTTTTCTTACGAAGCCACCAGTCACATCATGGGGGACCCACACTGAGAACTTTTATCTAATCCTAATTACTTCCCAAAGGCCTCACCTCCAATCAATATATGAATTTGATGATTAAGTTCCAACACAAAAAATTTAGGGGACACATTCAAACCATAGCAAGCACTAACTGATAGTCTGTAAATATGCTAAATCCATGCATGAATACGGAAATAAATAGGAGAAGGGGAAAGGAAGTGGGAGAAGATAACCTAGGTGGCAGAAATAATACAAGTTAATTTCTTCTTCGCCTTTGCTTTTGCTGTTTTTTTTGTTTTGTTTTTTTTTTTTTTGAGACGGAGTCTTGCTCTGTCGCCAGGCTGGAGCGCAGTGGCGCAATCTCGGCTCACTGCAAGCTCTGCCCCCTGGGTTCATGCCATTCTCCTGCCTCAGCCTCCCAAGTAGCTGGGACTACAGGCGCCCGCCACCACGTCCGGCTAATTTTTTTTGTATTTTTAGTAGAGACGGGGTTTCACGGTGTTAGCCAGGATGGTCTCGATCTCCTGACCTCATGATCCACCCGCCTCGGCCTCCCAAAGTGCTGGGATTACAGGCGTGAGCCACCACGCCCGGCCTGCTTTTGCTATTAACAAAATCTGGTGTAGGTTTCACAAAAGCACATCCTGTAGATTACTCTCTCATACCTTGTCTACCAAATTTTGTAAGTTGAAGTTTCTAGTATTTTTCTGACATTAAGGTTATCATGATCTAGATGCTAAACTGTTGCTTATCCTAAGTGAACTTTTAAGATTGACTCTTGGCCGGGCACGGTGGCTCACGCCTGTAATCCCAGCACTTTGGGAGGCCAAGGCAGGTGGATCACGATGTGTCCAGAGTTTGTTCCTTCCAGTGGGTTCATGGTCTTGCTGATTTCAAGAATGAAGCTGTGGACCTTTGCAGTGAGTGTTACAGCTCTCAAAGGTGGCATGGACCCAAAGAGTGAGCAGCAGCAAGATTTATTATTGTGAAGAGCGAAAGAACAAAGCTTCCACAGCATGGAAGGGGACCCAAGCGGGTTGCTGCTGCTGGCTGGGGGCTGGGGTTGGGGGGTGGCAGCCAGCTTTTATTCCCTTATTTGTCCCCCACCCATGTCCTGCTGATTGGCCCATTTTACAGAGTGCTGATTGGTCCATTTTACAGAGCACTGATTGGTCCATTTTACAAATCTCTAGCTAGCCACAGAGAGCTGATTGGTGCATTTTACAAACCTCTAGCTAGCTAGAGTGCCAATTGGTGCGTTTTACAATCCTAGCTACAGAGTGCTGATTGGTGCATTTTACAATCCTCTTGTAAGACAGAAAAGTTCTCCAAGTCCCCACCCGACCCAGAAGTCCAGCTGGCTTCACCTCTCAGTGAGGTCAGGTGATCGAGACCATCCTGGCTAATAAGGTGAAACCCCATCTCTACCAAAAATACAAAAAATTAGCCAGGCATGGTGGCACGTGCCTGTAGTCCCACCTACTCGGGAGGCTGAGGTAGGAGAATCCTTTGAACCCGGGAGGCAGAGGTTGCAGTAAGCCGAGATTGCACCACTGCATTCCAGCCTGGGCGACAGAGCAAGACTCCATCTCAAAATTAAAAAAAAAAAAAAAAAAGATTTAGTCTTAGAATCATGAAATGTTAGAGCTGGAAGGGATGGGGCACCTGTCAGACACATTTGTAGAACTTGTACAGATGGTACCCACGTGGTCCTGCTCTGTCTTGCTTTCTTTCCGGGGCATAATACCACTCCTGGAAAACCTTTGCTTTATTCTAATACTGAGCTGCATAACAGTTCTAATCCATAACTGTGTTATATTTTAGACCTGTATTTTTTTTCTAAATGAGAGCATCTTTAATTTTATAATCACTTGTTTTTGAAATCCCTTAGCTGTCTAAAAGCCTGGGCTCTCAAAAGAGCTAAAAAATCCCCTTCCTGGGAGCAACCAGGAAAGACTGACTTTTATCCTGAGACAATAAATGGGTACGACACGTGAACAGACATTGTAACAAAATTTTATCTTCCATCTATTTTCATAAGAGCTCATTTCATATTTTCTAAGTCATTTGTTTTCCCGTAAGTACTCTTATGCCCCACCACTTCCCCTATGTTTTTTGTTTTTTTTTTTTTCCGTAGAGATTGGGGTCCCGTTATGTTGCCCAAGCTGGTCTCAAACTCCTGGGCTCAAGCGATCTTTCCACCCTGGCCTCTCAAAAGAGTTAGGCACCTGGCCACGTCTCTTGTTTATTTAATTTGCAGGCCCCCAAGAACTCATCCTAAGAGGGTAAAAGTTTTTCTTCCCCAGCAATATCAAAACAATGAGAAAATTCTTCATTAGTGACAGAAATAAAAATTTTAATGGTTTAGATCAGTGGTTCTCAACTCTGGGTAGATTTTTGAGACATGGTGTCTCTGTCACCCAAGCTACAGTGCAGTGGCATGATCACCTCAGTGTAATTTCAAATTCGTGTACTCAAGGTGTGTCCAGAGTTGGTTCCTTCCAGTGGGTTTGCGGTCTCGCTGACTTAAAGAACGGAGCCGTGGACCTTCGCCGTGAGTGTTACAGCTCTTAAATGTGGCACAGGCCCAGAGTGAGCAGCAGCAAGATGTATCGTGAAGAGTGAAAGAACAGAGCTTCCACAGTATGGAGGGGGACCCGAACCGGTTGCCGCTGCTGGCTGGGGGGTGGCCAGCTTTTATTCTCTTATTTGTCCCCGCCCACGTCCTGCTGATTGGTCCATTCTACAGAGCGCTGGTTGGTCCATTTTACAAACTTCTAGCCAGGCTGGAGTGCATTGGTGCAATCTCGGCTCACTGCAACCTCTCCCTCCCGGGTTCAAGCAATTCTCCTGCCTCAGCCTCCCTAGTAGCTGGGATTACAGGCATGTGCCACCACGCCCGACTAATGTATTTTTGGTAGAGATGGAGTTTCTCCACGTTGGTCAGGCTGGTCTCGAACTCCTGAACTCAGGTGATCTGCCCGCCTCAGCCTCCCAAAGTGCTGGGATTACAGGCGTGAGCCACTGTGCCCAGCCTGATTGGTGCGTTTTCACAAGCACTGATTGGTACATTTTACAAACCTCCAGCTAGCCAGAGTGCGTTTTACAATCCTAGCTAGAGTGTTGATTGGTGCATTCTACAATCCCCTTGTAAGACAGAAAAGTTCTCCAAGTCCCCACGCGACTCAGAAGTCCAGCTGGCTTCACCTCTCAAAGGGATCTTCCTGTCTCAGCTTCCTAAATAGATGGAAATACAGGTGCAGGCCACCATGCCCAGCTCATTGTTAATTTTTTTGTAGAGATAGGGTCTCATTTTGTTGGCCAGGCTGGTCTCGAATTCCTGGCTTCAGGTGATCCTTCCGCCTCAGACTCCTGAAGTGGCTGGGATTACAGGTATTTTTTTGAGGTTGTTTTGTTTTTAATGCTTATGGCCCAGTCTCTGAGATTCTTATTTTATTGGTCAGAGTAGGACCCGGGCCTGGTTATTTTAAAAGCTTCTAAGGTGATTCTGATATGCAGCCAGGGTTGAGAACCAATGGATTAGACATTGTAACTCTTCATTAAAGACACAAATTTCTTTTTCAGTTTATGACTTCTAATTAGCTGGCTGACTTTTGACTGAAATCACCAAATATTAAATTTGAATTTTTATTTTTCAAATTGGTTATGCTACAAAAAGTCTTGAGCAAAACGGATAGGCATCCTGTATATGACAGTTTTAAGCCAGCCTATTAGAAGCATTATATATCTATTTAAAATTGAAACCAGTAATATTTATAAAAATTCATTATCACAGTTACAGCTTCCTAAACTATTGAACAATCCTATCCTCGACAATAAATCTAACGAGAAGAGATTTGAGAATAGAGCTATTTTAATCATGCAAACAGCAAGCTCAGTTTCTGTTTCAAATTCTTTATTATACATCATGGTTGCACAATTTGAGGCTGGTTAAATACAATTGGTTTTCAAAATCTCTTTGAATATTTTCTAGCTTACTACATGCAAATGACCATGAAAATATTTGGCATTTTAAAATTTTGAAACTCTGAATAGGCACTTACATGAAGGAAAACATTACCATTCATAGATATCCACATGTAGAACAGATGCTCCAGCACATGGTACATGGACCCTTTTGCCAGTAAAGTTGGTTCCTGACCATTTTATCAAAGTGCCATAGTAGTAAAACAGGTTTAAAGAAATGTAATTTGGGTTATTTAGCTTACTCATAAAGTAAGGTTAACTGACAAGACTTGCACTGAAGTGCATAAAAAATATTGGTACAAAAACCAATGAACCATAAGTGAAAGTAGTTTCCATACAGCAGGTTTCATTTTGGTTCCTACACTCCACATTTAGTGTATTTGCGATCAGACCCCATGCATATGAATGGATGACTGCAATCTTCTTTTTTAGAGACTTAAAACAAATGACTTGAATTTAGTGTTAAAAAATTAAGAGACTAGATGAAGTTTCAATATGAGTTTAACTAGCCAAAGTTTGAGTTTAATAAACATGAAATTACCCAGATCTAGATAACTACATGCTTCACAGGTCCTCCTGAGTCCCCCATCCCAAAATTTTCCCCTGAAAAGAAAATGAATGTATGAAGAAAATAATATTTGCATACACATGGCAAAAAGATTCCTTAAATTGAAATATATAAATATGTTTCAAAGTATTTATGGAAAAAATAGTTTTAACAAATCTAAAATGCCAACCTAAGTCAACTCCACATTGCAGAAAACACACAACGGTACTACTGGAATATAGCAAAACTGTTACTTAATATGGCCAAAAAAAAGAAGGCCATAATGACCTGCCACATAATCCCTTGGGGAAAGAAATCTAATATTCATAGCACAGAAGACCTCAAAGAGGATAAAATTCTGGAAGCCATGGAATGGTACTCAGAAGTGCCTGCGGTGAAACACTCCATATGCTTTTCTCAAACACATATGTTAAAAACAAATGTAGTTCTCAAAAATATTGAGATGCCATGTTTTAAATCTCTGCAGGACACAAGAGGCCACTCAGGTTTTCTAATTTTATTTGAACACAAAATATTTAATTTTTTGCATGTAGAGAATAAGAGGTAATCATTAGCCTGAAAAGAGAGGATTTATAATCAACATTATGCAGAAAGAAAGCAAAATTACAAATACCAGCCTACTCACATGAAAATTTTTCATGTTTATGCTGATATATATCTGAGTGCTTATCATCAAAGTAGGAAGTTAAAAAAAAAAAGGCAGCTTAACAAAGTTCCAGTGTTTCAAAGAAAGCACTTTTAAAAATGTATATACATGAACGAACATTTCATTATATCATAAAATAAATGCTGCGCTGTAAGATAAAGGAAGACTAACATATATGGAGTTTTGGCCTTTTTCCGCCCCCTCCAGCTGCAACCATCTTTAACCTGCTGAACTTAATCTCAAGGGTTACAGGAGTTTTTTGCTTTTCTTTTTTTCTCCTGTTCAGTTCACATTTCAGGCTGTTCGGCAGATGCCTGTGATTCTGGAGATTCAAATCGCTGGTGAAAGTTTGTTCTCTGTTTCCTCAGTTTTTCAGGAGCTTTTCTCCATAAAATTATCTCCTAGTAAACAAATGCAAGATATTAACAAATTAATGTTTGATATGATGCCTTATCTCTATGATGCCTTAAATTTTCACCATGGAAATCATGATTGCCACTTCAATTTTAACCATAATAAAATTAAATTCTTCCCTACAAAAGCCCTCCTCTTTTCCAACTTCTTTTCCACTTTCTTCCAGCTCTAATCTTGACTGCCCCCTTCTACCTCTAGTGCTCCTATCACCAGCACCCATGCATTCCACCACCACCAATCCAATCTGTCAAGAAGTCCTATTGTTACTTTAAAGAATTCCCCAAATCCATCCTTTAATTGTTCATTGCCCTCATCCAAATTCAAGTTCTTGTCACTTAGATATTAAAACAGCTTCCTCAGAGGCAAGAGAGGCAGAGCCCTTTCTATCTAATCCTTTATTATCACTAGCAGGTTAATCCTCCAGCACATTGCTTGGATTGCTCTTTAGTAGTTCTCAGTGCCTCCAGGATAAATCTCCAAACAGGTATTCATGCCCCTCTATAACCTTTATCCAATTTACCAACATTATTCTCTTCCCTCCCTTGACCATTTTCCCCCATCGGCCAAACGGAGTTACTCTCTGCCTCCAATGCAATCCAAATAAACTCGCCCTACATCTTCCCCAGTCTTCAAATCTCGATTTCTCTACCTAACTCTTACCCTAACCAATCCATCCTGAGAACTTCCCTCTTCTAAATTCCTAAAATTATTTGCTTCATGAAGTCATTATAGGCTTTTTTTTCCCCCAACATATCAGAATTTAAACATCCAAATGAGTGCACATGGGAAATAACAGACTTACCTCCAATAGTGCCATGATATGCAATTGATTTTGAAATTGTAAAAATCATATAATTTATTTCAAAGTTATAAATCATATATGTTTAATTATACAACATTAGGATGGCAATACTGGAATAGGTTTTGTCTCTTCTAAATTACTGTCAAACTATTATTTAAGTATTCTGTTAGTTTATATTATTTTTCTTTTTCCCAGATATCTACAATGTGAGAACATGGAGGACAGATCATGTTTATAAAAGGTAGTTTTTGCATTTTTCACAGTACTTAGGACAGAGTAATTTCTAACTTAGCTTTGAACACTCAACTGACATTTAACTACATGTTTATTAATCTGATTCAGAATACAAAAGACCATTCTAATTACTATCTTCATTCAAAATTCACCAAAAGCTTTTAATTGATTTTCAAATGAGAACAAGTTTGTAATGAACACTTTATATTAAACAAAGAATTAGAGGCGGTTGGGCGCGGTGGCTCATTCCTGTAATCCCAGCATTTTGGGAGGCTGAGGCAGGCGGATCACCTGAGGTCAGGAGTTCGAGACCAGCCTGGTCAACATGGTGAAACCCAGTCTCTACTAAAAATAGAAAAATTAGCCAGGTGTGGTGGTGCATACCTATAATCCCAGCTACTCGGGAGGCTGAGGCGGAAGAACTGCTTGAACCCGGGAGGTGAAGGTTGCAGTGAGCTGAGATCGCACCACTGCACTCCAGCCTGGGCAACAGAGCGAGACTCTGTCTCAAAAAAAAAAATTTTTAAAAAAGGATTAGAGGCTGGGCATGGTGGCTCATGCCTGTAATCCCAGCACTTTGGGAGGCCAAGGCAGGCAGATCACTTTAGGCCAGGAGTTTGAAACCAGCCTGGCCAACATGGCAAAACCCTGTCTCTACAAAAAAGAAAATACAAAAATTAACCTGTAGCGAGACTCTGTCTCAAAAAAAAAAAATTATTAGAATTCAGTCATCTCATGGACATTATGACAGAATTCTTTAAAAGGGATAAATCAGCAGGGCACAGTGGTACGTGCCTGTACCTCCCAGCTACTCAAGAGGCTGTGACTGGAGGATTGCTTGGAAGATCCCCATCTTAAAAAATAAAAATAGTAATAATAATAATAATAATGTATATTTGTTAAGAGAAAGATATTCAAGACACTACTGAGTAAAAATGCAAATTAAAGAATACAGCTGGGCACGGTGGCTCATGCCTATAATTCCAGCACTTTGGGAGGCCAAGGCAGGAGGATTGCTTAAGCCCAAGAGTTCAAGACCAGCCCGGGCAACACAGTGAGACTCTGTCTCTACAAAAAATTAAAAACAGTAAGAAAAAAAAAAAGCAATATCCATAATATGATGTAAACACACATACACACATTAGTTGCAATGGTGGTGGAAATTCTGCTGACCTTTACTTCATTCTTTGTTCTTTATTGCCTTATTTTTTTCTAAATAAGCAGCAGGTATTGTTTTTATTAAAAAACAAAAACAAAAGAACTTGTAAGAGAAAACTAAAAGCCCTGAAAAATTATAGCTCATTCTGGAGTACTGCAGAATGATTGGGGAGGGATCTATCGTAGGATTCTATTCTCCTCTACTTCTTTATCTATCATACCCACAGTGTTTTTACTTATTTAGAAACTCCCACTCGCTCAGTACAGTGAAGCTTAGAAGAGTGCTTTCGAGGTATTTTTAGATCTGCCGCAGAACATAATACCAGCCTAAGTGGCACCATACCTGCTGTTTGAAGTACCTCCGGTCTTCCTCATCAACAAGCACTAAATTCAAAAAGTACCTTACTGAAAATTTTTTGTTCACATCTCTCATTGTTGGAGTTGGGTCATATCCTGCTAAAAATAGCCTTATTGGAATTGATTCACCTGAAAGAAAAGGAATTTCCACTTAATTCTAAAGATGATTAAATATAGTCACATAACAGGTAGGACTAAGCACTATAGAGTTGACACTAATGCTTCACATCCTCATGAGATGCAAAATAACAAAGACCAGGGTTCATCCTCAGTAGTACTGATATTTTGGGCTGAATAATTCTTTGTTGTGGGGAGGGTCCTATCCTTTGCAGGATGTTTAGCAGCAACCCTGGCCTCTACCCACTAGATACCAGTAGTACTCTCCAAATGTAACAGCCAAAAATATCTCCAGACAACACCAAACATTCATTGTGAGGTGAAGTTGCCCCTAGACGAGAACTACTGTTCTAGAGTCAGAATACCTGGCTTCAGATCTCAACCACTCATTGGTTGTGTGACCTTGGAAAAATCACTTACTCATTGTTTAAGTTCTTCATCTGTGAAATGGGGAATAACAATAGTATTCACAAGGAATGTGTAAGGATTATATGGGTTAATATACCTAAAAAACTCAAACAGTGCCAACAGATAAGTGCTCTATAAGTTGTTTTGGTATCTTCTTTCATGAAGTTTACCATAATTTCTAATCATGTGTATAAATTATTGAATACTTGTTACTCATATATTCAAAGCTAAAAACGGACAGAATGATGACATTCTTTTATTACCAAAAAGACTGTTATTCAGATTCTCATTGCTTCTGTTTTCCTAAGGGTAATTCTTTACATATTCTTTTTTTTTTTTTTTTTTTGAGATGGAGTCTTGCTCTGTCGCCCAGGCCGGAGTGCAATGGTGCGATCTCGGGTCAGTGCAACCTCCACCTCCTGGGTTCATCCAATTCTCCTGCCTCAGCCTCCCGAGTAGCTGGGATTACAGGCACCTGCCACCATGCCCTGCAAATTTTTTTTGTATTTTTAGTAGAGACTGGGTTTCACCATGTTGGCCAGGCTGACCAGTCTCGAACTCCTGACCTCAGGTGATCCACCCACCTTGGCCTCCCAAAGTGCTGGGATTACAGGCGTGAGCCACCGCGCCTGGCTTTTTTTTTTCTTTTTCTTTTTCTTTTGAGGCAGGATCTCCCTCTGTCATTCAGGCTGGAATGCAGTAGTGCCATCTTGGCTCACTGCAACCTTGCCTCCTGGGCTCAAGTGAGCTTCCCACCTCCCAGGTAGCTGGGATCATAGATGCATGCCACCATGCCTGGCTAATTTTTGTATTTTTTATAGAAATGGGGGTTTTGCCATGTTGCCCAGACTGGTCTCAAACTCCTGGGCTCAAGCAATCCACCCACTTTGGCCTCCCAAAATGGTGGGATTACAGGCGTGAGCCACCACGCCTGGCCCTTGAATTTTTTTTTTTTTTTTTTTGAGACGGAGTTTCACTCTGTCTCCCAGGCTGGAGTGCAGTGGCATGATCTCAGCTCACTGCAACCTCCACCTCCCAGGTTCAAGCGATTCTCCTGCCTCAGCTTCCCAAGTAGCTGGGATGACAGGCGTGCACCACCATACCCAGCTAATTTTTATATTTTCAGTAGAGACGGGGTTTCACCATATTGGCCAGGCTGGTCTTGAACTCCTGACCTCAAGCGATCTGCCCACCTCAGCCTCCCAAAATGTTGGGATTACACGCATGAGCCACCACACCCGGCCTGAATATTTTTTACATAATAATTTTCTCATGCACACCAATTTGCTGAAAGATATAAAACTCATAATTTTACATAAAAACTGGTGGCTGCTGGAATTTTACAAAGTAATGTTGCATAACACAAGAGTACACATACATGCATCATAAGGGACACAACCACCTAGCTCAAAGAGTTTTAGAGCACCTAAGACTACATTGCCTCATCTACACTTGGCACTTAATAAATGGTACTGGCTTTGTGATGTAAGTACAAATAGTGAAGAAAACCCAGACATAAATTGTAAAATGATAAATACTGGCTTCATTGTCTCAGATACTGAAGATTAATCTAGTAATGGAACTGCTTATTTTCTTGAGAGCTATAATGACTCCAAAAACCTACAGGAACTAATGCTCAGCCATACTCCATTTTGTGGTCAGCAGGAGAAAAAAGATTTACAAAGATGAACTATTGTATAATAGAAGACAATGAAAATATTACAAATTCAAAACTAGAGAATAGATACATATAACTGTCTCTAGTAAATCCTAAATTGAAACTGAAAAATTAAACCTTATTTCAGACTAGGAAATATAATTACAGTCTTCTTTGCCGCTGTACAAAGATGACCTTAAAAGCTATCATTGTAAGAATGGTTTAAGAATTCAAAGATACTTTCACACTAAATAAATACAAACAAAACTGCCATGAACACTGATGTTTGCACTATACAAAAGAAGTAACTGAAAAGTGTGTTACCTTTTACTGGTGCACCATCCATTATTTCATATTTGGCGATTGTTTCTGTTTCTGTTGTGGTACTGGGTCCTAGTGCAATAATGTAAATAACATTAATTTAAATATTCCAGAATATAATTACTAGCCTTATGCCTTCTTATTTTTCCACTACATTATTTTTTTTTAGAGACGGTGTCTCGCTCCATCACCCAAGCTAGAGTGCAGTGGTCCAATCATGGCTTGCCGCAGCCTCAACCTCCTGGGCTTAAGCAATCCTTCTGCCTCAGCCTCCCAAGTAGCTGAGATTACACGTGTGCACCACCATGCCTGTTTTTTTATTTTCAATTTTTGTAGAGATGGGTTCTCAATATATTGCCCAGGCTAGTCTCAAACTCCTGAACTCAAGCAATCTTCCCACCTAAGCCTCCAGAGTAGTTGGGACTACAGGTGTGCACTATCATGCCTGGCTAAGTTTTGTATTTTTTGGGATAGAGATGGGGTTTCACCATGATGCCCAGGCTGGTCTTGAATTCCTTGGGTTCAAGTGATCTGCCTGCTTCAGCCTCCCAAAGTAGTGAGATTACAGGTGAGCGACCGCACCTGGCCAAATTTTAAACAACAAAGGAGAATTTGAAGTTGTTCGAAACAACAAAGGAGAATTTGAAGTGATTTTAAAATCACTTAAATTTACTAGCAAGTAGAAACATGGAGATTAAGAAATCACATATGGGGGTACATGTTCTCAGGACCTCTTGCCTTGAGATCATGCCTTGGGTGAGAATTTTATTTAAAAATAAAATAATAATAATAAAAGAAATCACAGATGTTTTAAATTATGAATACTGACTATAAATTCTTATAAAGTGTTGCCTAGAATTACTTTCAGCAAAAAACCCGACGATGAGGCCAGGCACAGTGGCTCACGCCTGTAATCCCAGCACTTTGAGAGGCCAAGGCAGGCAGACTGCCTGAGCTCAGGAGTTCGAGACCAGCCTAGGCAACACGGTGAAACCCCGTCTCTACTAAAAATACAAAAATTAGCCAGGCATGTTGGCGTGCGCCTATAATCCCAGCTACTCAGGAGGCTGAGGCAGGAGAATTGCTTGAACCCTGGAGGCAGAGGTTGCAGTGAGCCGAGATCACGCCACTGCACTCCAGCCTGGAAACAGAGGGAGATGCCGTCTCCAAAAAAAAAAAAAACACCCAACAATATTAGAGGAGAAAGTAAGTTTATATATTTATATATTAAAATCAAAAAGCAGGGATGAACCAATAAAAGATATCAGGACAACTGGTCAGCCATCTGGAAAAATGTAAAGGTGATACATACCTCACCTCTTACATCACAACACATTTCAAATGAATTAATATTTTAAAAATGAAACAAAATCCCTAAACCACAATGTATTACTTCAGTAGAATCAAGCACAGAAAATTATTTTTAGAACTTCAGTGTGAAAAAGACCTTTCTAACCATGGCATAAAACCCAGAGGCCATAAAATGAAAAACTGATAAATCTGACTACATAAACATCAATAACTTCTACATGGCATGAACCACCACAAACAAGACAAACGAGGGAAATTTTTGCTACCCTTAATATTAGAAAAAGGAATTCAGGGCACAGTGGCTCACACCTGTAAACCCAGCAATTTGGGATGCTGAGGCAGGAGGATCGCTGAGTCCAGGAGTTTGAAACCAGCCTGGGCAACGTAGTGACACCCTGTCTCTACAAAAAAATAAAAAATTAGCTGGGTGTGGTGGCATGTGCCTGTGGCCCCAGCTACCCACAACGCTGAGGTTGGAGGATTGCTCAAGTCCAGGCGTTCAAGGCTGCAGTGAGCTATAATTGTACCATTGCACTCCAGCCTGGGTGACAGTGTGAGACCCTGTCTCAAAAAAAAAAAAAAGGTGGAGGGGGATTGATTTCTCTAATATATAGTTTCTACAAATAAGTAAGAAAAAGAATAGATAATGGGGCAAAGAATATGAATGGCTTACAGAAAATAAAAATTGTTTTTATTCATATGAAGAGATGTTCATCCTCAATAAGAAAACTGAAAATTAAAACTATAATGGAATATATTAATTAGCTTGACTGTGGTAACCATTTCATAATGTAAACATTCCATCATACATCTTGAATATATACAATTTTTATTTGCCAATTATACCTCAATAAAGCAGTGGGGGAAAAAGAATCCATAAGAAAAATCCCAGAACTACAATGTAGTAGTATCTCCCCCTTACCCATCAAATGAGCTAAAAGTTTTTACAGCATTGCGCTCATGAGAATATGGGGGGAAAGAGGCACTCTCCTACATTCACTGCTGATAGCAATGCAAACTGGGATAATCCCTAAAGAGGACTTACTGATAACATGCATCAAAATTATAAATGGCCAGGTGCAATGGCTTATGCCTGTAATCATAACACTTTGGGAGGCAGAGGTGGGAGGATAGCTTGAGCCCAGGAGTTCGACACCAGCCTGGGCAACATAGTGAGACCCTGTTCGCCACAAAAAGGGCAGAAGAATTATAAACAAATATGCTGTTTAACCCATGAATTCCACTTCTAAGATTTTATCTTGCACACGTGCAAAATGACATTATCCGTAATAGCAAAAGACCGGAAACAACCAGTATGTCCACAAACAGCAGACTGGTTCAATTTTAGTGTATCAATAAAATGGAAAACTATTAAAAAGATAAAGTATTCTACACATTGTTATGGAAAGTTCTCTAAGATGCACTACTAAGTGGCAAAGCAAAGTATGCATTATACACCACCATTTAAGTAAAAAGGGGTGTGTCTTATACATAGGTACTTGCTTGTATACATAATAACTAATTGGAAAGTTTTGGTTTTTGTTTTTCTTTTTTTTGGAATGGTCTCACTCTGTTGTCCAAGCTGAAGTGCAGTGGCTATTCACAGGCACAATCCCACTACTGATCAGCACAGGAGTTTTGACCTGCTCCACTGAGGATTTTTAAACTTATAATAAACATATTACCTATGAGTAGCTAGAGTACAGAAATAAGATACTTTTTACTGTATACTCTTTTACATTTTATTTTTGAACCATGTGAATTTATTACCTATTCAAAAATTAATTTTTTATAAAAAATAAATTCTGGACAATCAAAAAGTAATTTAAAAAAACATTAAATAACTTACTGCCAGCAATATTAACTAGCAAAATTAGTACTCAATGTGGATATCAAATTAATTATGTTTAAACAATATTTTAAGATTTTAAAAATGTCAACTAAAACAAAGAATTTTAATTTACATACTCTTTTCAACTTACCAATTCCTGTGATCTCTTTTTTGATCAGCTGTAACTCCATATGTTGTATTTTTATTCTTACTAATAAGAAGTAAATTTTTCCAACAATCACATCCTTTAAATGATACCTATTGGGGAAGAACGTATCTCACTAAATATCAGTTTAAAAACAAGCAAAAACAGTGAACTATGTCCTAAAAGACTTTGATAGACATCTTTAGTATAATTACTTAAGCCATTTTGAGGCTGGGCACAGTGGCTCTTGCCTGTAATCCTAGCACTTTGGAAGGCCAGGGCGGGCGGATCACTTGAGGTCAGGAGTTCAAGACCATCCTGGCCAACATGGCGAAACTGTCTCTACTAAAAATACAAAAATTAGCTGGGCATGGTGGCACATGCTTGTGATCCCTGCTACTTGGGAGGCTGAAGCGGGAGGACTGCCTGAACCCAGCAGGTGAAGGCTGCAGTGAGGCAAATCACACCACTGCACTCCAGCTTGGGTGACAGCAAGACTCCATCTCAAAAAAAAAAAAAAAAAAAGTACTATTTTGAGCTCTTTCCTGGCCGCTGCTGAGTTGCACAGAGGTGGCGGCCTGGGTGTATTCAAGATTCAGTTTCACTCACCACCATGGCTGAGGAAGGCATTGCTGCTGGAGGTATAAGGGACGTTACTACTGCTTTACAAGAGGTGCTGAAGACCACCCTCATCCATGATGGCCTAGCATGTGGAATTCACAAAGCTGCCAAAGCCTTAGACAGGCACCAAGCTCATCTTTGTGTGCTTGCATCTAATTGTGATGAGCCCATGTATGTTAAGTTGGTGGAGGCCCTTTGTGCTGAACCCCGGTTGATGACAAGAAGAAACTGGGGAATGGGTAAGCCTCTATAAAACTGACAGATGGGGGAAACCCCGTAAAGTGGTTGTTTGCGGTTGTGCAGTAATTAAGAACTATGGCAAGGAGTCTCAGGCCAGGATGTCATCAGAGAATACTTCAAATGAATAAATAAAACTTTGGCTCACCAAAAACAAAAACCAACAACAACCATTTTGATTATTCATATTGTTTAGTGTTCTTTTTTTCAAAAAAGTATTCATCATTTCACTATGCAAATAAGGAATCAAACTTTTACTTGACTACCTCAGAGGGAATAATTACTCTGGTTAACTGTTCTGGCTGGGCTCAGTGGCTTACACCTATAATCCCAGTACTTTGGGAGGCCCAAGGCGACAGGATTGCTTGAACCCAGGAGTCTAAGACCAGCCTAGGCAACATAGGGGGATGTAATCTCTTCTAAAAATTAGCTGGGTGGTGCAAAATTAGTGGCACATGCCTGTGATCCTAGCTACTCAGGAGGCTGAGGTGAGATGATAATTTGAGCCTGGGAGATTGAGGCTGGAGTGACTCATGATTGTGCCACTGCACTCCAGCCTGGGTGACAGAGCCAGACTCTTTCTCAAAACAAACACACACAAAAAATACTTGAAATATTTGGTGTATGAAGATATTTTCAACATTAAAAGACACAAGAGTTTAGTGTCATTATTACTCAAGTTCTACAAGAGTGCAGCTAACATAAATCATCTGCCCACAAAGACAAAGTAAAAGAAACCTACCTACATAGGTTGAGTCTGCTGTTGTGATAGCTAATAACCAAAGGTCGCTCCCACGTACCTTGTAATGATGTGGTAATAAACTTAGGAATCCCTATAATATCCAGAGGACTTTTTAGCATCCTCCCAGGTTTGGCTCTCAAAATTGTATCTCAAGAGTTGGTTAATATAAATTATGTCAGGCCGGGCACGCCTGTAATCCCAGCACTTTGGGAGACCAAGGCGGGCAGATCACCTGAGGTCAGGAGTTCAAGACCAGCCTAGCCAACATGGTGAAACCCCATCTCTACTAAAACTACAAAAATTAGCCGGGCGTGGTGGCACATGCCTGTCATCCCAGCTACTCAGGAGGCTGAGGCAGGAGAATTGCTTGAACTCAGGAGGTAGAGGTTGCAGTGAGCCGAGATCATGCCACTGCACTCCAGACTGGACGACAGAGATTCCGACTCCAAAAAAAAAAAAAAAAAATATGTCGGGCGCGGTGGCTCATGCCTATAATCCCAGCACTTTGGGAGGCCAAGGCGGGTGGATCATGAGGTCAGGAGTTTGAGACCAGCCTGACCAACATGGTGAAACCCCGTCTCCACTAAAAATACAAAAATTAGCCAGGCATAGTGGCAGGCACCTGTAATCCCAGCTACTCAGGAGGCTGAGGCAGGAGAATCCCTTGAACCCAGGAGGCAGAGGTTGCAGTGAGCCGAGATCACGCCATTGCACTCCAGCCTGGGCGACAAAGTGAGACTCAAACAAACAAAAAACTGTGTGTGTGTGTGTGTGTGTGTGTGTGTGTGTGTGTAAAAATTATGTCAGTCTGAAGGGAAGCTTCAGTGGTTTCAGGTCCTAAACTATTTGATAATTTCATCAACAATATAATTTTAAGATTCTGAAGTCCATATGTATTACATATTCAGTGATATAAACCTGGGAGTGACAACCAATAAAAATAATGTAACAAAAGACTGGGGTATGAAAGGGATAATACAGGGCACATCTATTTCTTCAACAAACAAACTTTAATAAAAAAAATAGAAGGGAAACCTATAAATTAAAAAATTTAAGGCTCAAACAACCAAATGCAATGTGTGGCCCTAGTTTAAATATTGATTTGAACAAAGTATGTGAAAAAAGAAAGATATCTGTGAGCCAATTAGGGAAATGTGAATACTGTCTGGGTGTATGAAGATATTAAGGAATTACTAATATTTTTAGATATAAGAGTATTGTAGTTATATTTAGAATGATATATAACTTTTTAAAACTTTTTTCTGAATAGACACAGAAAACAAGCTTGTCATATAACATTTAAATAAGAGATATGTAAAGTCAATACATAATTTCATCCTTTACAGATAACCACTGTTAACAATAGAATATCATTGCAGACTCTTTTCTATTCATATCCAAATACATGAGTATTTTACAGAAATGAAACAGTACTATGCATGCTGTTTTTATGGCTAACTTTTTCACTTAATATATCATGGACATGCTTCTGGAGAACTAAATACATATGTCTCAATCTTTTTTTTTGTTTTTTGAGATGGAGTCTCCCTCTGTCACCCAGGCTGGACTGCAGTGGCGTGATCTCAGCACACTGCAACCTTTACCTCCCAGGTTCAAGCAATTCTCCTCCCTCAGCCTCCCAAGTAGCTGGGATTACAGGCATGCACCGCCACACCCATCTAATTTTTGTATTTTCAGTAGAGACGGAGTTTCTCCATGTTGACCATGCTGGTCTCAAACTCCTGACCTCAGGTGATCAAACTCTGCCCACCTTGGCCTCCCAAAGTGCTGGGATTACAGGTGTGAGCGACCGCACCCGGCCTCAATCTTTTTAACCCTTCTTTAGCATTCCACAGTATGGTTGGACCATAATTTATTTAACTGTTATAATACCAGTGGGCATTTAAATGGCAATCTTTTGTTCATGTAAGTAATGTTTCTAAGAACATCTTAGTCCATGTATAAAATGATATTGATACAGCTTCCCACAGATTATATTGAAGCAAATTCCAGATATATAATTTAATTGATAAAATGATACATAATTTTATGGGTTAAATTAAATGTCTGGAATTTGCTTCAATATAACCTATGGGGAGTATGAGAGCTGAATACAGATAAACTGGATTGTGTGTTGATAACTGTTGGAGCTGGGCAATGGGTACATAAGGATTCATTATATTATTCAGTATACTGTTCAAATATTTTAGTATATGCTTGAAATTTCCCATAATAAAATTTAAAAAGGCATTAAACACAAACAAAATATGAGCCAGTTTTGTAAAAATACAACATATATAAACATATATACCTTCCCCCTCCCCCCAAGGAATGATATACAAGGAGACATTAACAGTGATTAAGTGGTAAAGGTGAAAATATGTGAAAAGAGATGGCTAGGATGAGGTAATATCAAGCCAGTAAGATAAATTGTATCCTCAGAAGGACTGGCTGCCTTCTGAGATGGTGACATCCTCTACACAAAGTGGCCAAGCAGAGATTTATCAGGAATAGAACATAAAAGACACCTTTACTGGGTGGAAACCAGACCAAACTCCTAAAATTTCTTTTAGTTCAGAGATCCTGTTGATTTGTTAACATCAGATTAATGTCAATTCTATCCTTACTTTGACCAACTGACAAACACCTGAAAAGTTAATTTTTGAATTTTCTCTGAACAACTTATCTGTGAATGATACTTACTTTGATTTATTATATTCAAATTCTATATGTAGACAATCTTCAATGCCCACTTCCATCTTAATAGAGTTGTTAACATCAGGATAGGTGGCAAGCTGGTGAACAATAAGATCATACTCTTTTACCAAATCTGTCAGTCTTCTCACTATTGTCACTTTAAGAAAATACCTACAAAGTTAAAAGAGAGTATGAGTTAAATCACCTGTGATAAATTTTCATGTTTTAAATCAGCAAACATTAACTGCAACTCAGGCTTCTCCTTCTTGCTACTCCTTTGGGATCAACTTACTTCATTACTTCACGAAGGAGTTCCAATTTTCTTTAATGCCCCCAACATGAAAAAAAATACAAAGTTCAATTTTAAGAATAGTGTAAATACTTTACAGATGAGTTTGGAGGGCTGTCATCAAGCCTACTTGAAGAAACCTCTCCAGATCACTTCTTTAAGGAACTGCTATTTGAAATTTGGGTTGTCAAACCCAGTTCCAGATAGATAATGCCAAGTTAAACACAGAAAGCAAGATCTCGGACCTGATGCATTCAGATTAATATCCTCAAATGCCCTGGACTCTGAGGCATCCCTGGCTTCCTGCATACAGACTTAGTGAAGGGAAAGGACACTGAATTGAGAGTTTAGAAAACTAGGTTCATACTCCTTTTCTGCCATCCACTATTTGTGTCATTTTAGATGTATCAGAGCCTCTCTGGTACTCCAGATTACTTCTGAACCATATACTAAATGAGATTTTCTGGGAAACTAGTGGATTTAGAAGGTAATTCAGTTTACATGACAAATGAAGTACGTAAGGGACAATTCATACCAGGGAAGTGTATAACTGAAATGTCTCATAACAATGTTGTCTAACTCTATAATGTTAGAACGCTCTATTACCTCAAATCAGCATTAGCCAAAGTATGTAACAGAATTTTTAAAAATCTTAAATCTTCCAATATAGAATTATAATTAGAGGTTCAAATAAGATATCAACAGTAGTCATTACTTTCTGGTTTTGATTCTGTTTACAGTTTATAATACACATTCATACCTCAAGCGGACATTGGCACCGATGTAAGATTCATATGGCTTTTCAACTTGCATAAATTCAAAATCATAACTTCTGCTCTGAGTCAGTTCTCCAGGTAAGGCTAGTTCTTTCACTAGGTTTACAAATTCATGAGTATTACTCTTGTCATTGAAAAGTTCTAAGAAATTTTAAAAGGCAAAAAGACCAATTATTTAATAGCCATTTCAATAAAACCCAAACATCTACTTCAAACACAAACGATTTTTACCAAAAGAATTATTGAATTTGTCTCTAATAAACTAGACCTATGTTCTGAATTCCATTATCCTTTTTATAATTATACTTCATGTAGGCATAAAAGATTTCAAGTGGCATAGCACAATGAAAATTTCTATTAAAAATGAGTTCATTCCTTTGATGTAGTTGGGGCTCTCCCAATATGAAGCCATTTGACACATTACCAGCAATTATTTGAACTTCCCCTAGACAAGGCAAAAATTCTATTTTGCTTTAGTTAGGCAAATATATTACCTTCATAAAATTACAAAACACAAAAAGACTAAAACCAACTATCAATTACTACAACTTGCCTCTCAGTCAGAATAGACATGTAAGTACACTCTCAGTCAGAACAGATATATAAATATCTACCCATTCCAATTCTGATACTTTAAAAATGTACACTGAAACTTAGAAAGCTAGATTTTAAGCCTAGTTATGTAGACAGTATTATAAAGACATATTTTCTTTTCTCTTCTGAATCTTCAGTATACAAAGATTTATATAGTTTAACTCCCTACTAAATCAAGCATTCATCTGGAATCATGTATGGAAATGTACATAAGTTGATCTAAGTCAAGAAGAAACTACACCTTTCCTTCTCACATGGAATTGTGTGTTGACACAAGTGAGTCTGGCTACAGGCACACACTAGATCAGGAAGACAAATGGCATGGGTAATTAGAAAATGAAGAATGAAGGTGAGGCTGCTAATTATAAGAAGGATGGTGAAAAATGTAGGCAGATGAAAATTTCAGTAGGTCAACTAATTTACTTGAATTAGTTTTCAAGGCTGGTAGTTTCATATATATCATGAAATGATATATCAAATATCATTTCATACAAGTCAAAGAAACACAATTTAATATAGTTATAAAGTAAATCCTCTCTTTTATTATGCAAAATCAATTCCTTCCTTCTACAAAGCTAAGCTCTAATTCAATTATTTTGGTGCAAAATCCAACCCTCTTCAAATTCAGTTATCAAAGAAAAAGAAATAATACTATTTTAAAACTCACCAATTTGACCTACAAATTCAATTCTAATTCCTTGGTGTTCTAGCCTCTTTCCAGGTTGCTTAAAGGCTAGGTTTACCTGCCAAAACATGAAATTATAAGAGATGTTAACAATCCTATGAGTGGGCCTACTAGTAGCTTCCTTTCAGATGAATGCAATATATAAATATTTCAGGTATTCATTTATGAAGTTTGAGACACCACCACGTACCTAAATCAGGATGATGTTATAGCACCAGAGAAGGTGTAATTTAGTTATACACAATCATGGGTGAACCTCTTATTTACATCAACATAAAGTCTGCTTTGTTAAGAAGGAATCCTTAATAGGTGGAGAACTATAAAAAGACTCAAAGAAAGGAACAGCCTTCAACTATCCATATTTGTTTTCTGGTCAAACAGTTAATTCTATGACTAATAAAAGCATTTTAATGTGAGGTAATTACTAATTTCAAGAACTGACCTAAAAACAGATGCAATTCCAGGACATTTAAATCAAGCAAGACTAACATCCACACAACTAGGACTATATTATGGACAATGCTCAGAAATTTGTCGGTCAAATCATAGCTTCATACTTATTGTAATTGAGGTATCACTTTCAGTTTTCTGTAACCAATATATTATTATAATTCCTAACCTTAAAAGCAGTGCCTTTTGTCCTAAGTCTGCTACCCACCATAAAAACAGAATGCCTAAAGATTTAAATTCAAGTATGATTTATCTTACATACTTTTTTTTTTCCAGAAAGGACTCTGTTGCTTAGGCTGGAGTGCAGTGGCACAATCATAGCTTACTGCAGCCTCAACCTCTTGGGCTCAAATGAGCCTCCTTCCTCAGCCTCCCAAAGTGCTAGAAGTAAAGGCATGAGCTACTGCACCTGGCCATTATCTTACATACTTTTGGAGTAAAGTATATAATCTCAAAATCCCTAAACTCATATATCTGCCAAGTGGAAATCTTAAAAATATATATATATATGTGCACGCACGTGCGCGCGCACACACACACACACATATTTTAAGAGACAGAGTCTCACTCTGTCACCAGGCTGGAGTACAGTGCATGATTATTGCTCACTACAGCTTTGAACCCCTAGGGTTAAGTGATCCTCCTGCCTCAGCCTCCAAATAGCTGGGACTATAGGGATGCATAACTACGCCAAGCTAATTAAAAAAACTTTTTTTGTAGAAATGAGGTCTCACTATATTGCCCAAGCTGGTCTCAAACTCCTGGCCTCAAGCAGTTCTGCCACATTGGACTCCCAAAGTGCTGGGCTTACAGGCATGAGCCACTGTACTGGCCACAAACTCATCTTTAAGATCTATATAGAATTCCTTTTTTTTGTTTTAGACGGAGTTTCGCTCTTGTTGCCCAGGCTAGAGTGCAGTGGCAAGATCTTGGCTCACTTCAACCTCCATCTCCCAAGTTCAAGCAATTCTCCTGCCTCAGCCTCCCAAGTAGCTGGGATTACAGGCATGTGCCACCAAGCCCAGCTAATTTTGTATTTTTGGTGGAGATGGGGTTTCATTATGTTGCTCAGGCTGGTCTAAAACTCCTGACCTCAGGTGATCCACCCACCTCGGCCTCCCAAAGTGCTGGGATTACAGGCATGAGTCATCACGCCCAGCCAGATCTACAAAGAATTCTATTGTTTGGCTACACCACCATTTACCTGCTGAATCCCCTGTATGGTCATATAGGTTGTTTCTCAATTGTCTTTCTTGATAACACTCTTCTTCTCTAAGTATTACCTGAGACAGTCAAGGATACAACTTCACATTGCTTGGCGTGGGAGTCAGGGCTCCGTTCAAGTACCATTAGTTCACTGTGAGATGACCAGGGTCTAGACTTGAAGCCAGCCTGCTCCTATGATGGGTGTTTCTCTGCATGTGTTTACAGTCCTACCGGGTTCCCCTTCTCTAAGATTCTGATTGTATTTTGTATATTCATTTATTCACTTGTTCACTGAATGTATCCAGCCCTGTGCTGGCTACTATTGAAAGATGTATGTAGTCTGAGAATATCATCTTACCCTCAAAGAACAGAGAAATCAGAAAAAGGAAAGAGAAAGCAGAGAATCAGGTGGAGTCTCAATATATTGCCCAGGCTGGTCTCGAACACCTGGCCTCAAGCAATCCTCCTGCCTCAAGTGACCATACCCAGCCAAATTTATAACTTTTTAATTTGAGAAAGATATCTGTGAACTATGTATGTTAGAAATAAAATTCCAAGCTAGGCGTGGTGGCTCATGCCTATAATTTCAGCACTTTGGGAGGCAGAGGCAGGAAGACTGCTTAATTAAGGTCAGGAGTTCAAGACGAGCTTGGACAATATAGCAAGACTCCGTCTCTAATAAAAAAAAAAAAAAATTAGCTGGGTATTGGGGCGTGTGTGCCTGTAGTCCCAGCTACTAGGGAGACTGTGGCAGGAGGAGCCCTTGATCCTAGGAGGTCGAAGGTGCAATGAGCTAAGATTACACCACTGCACTCCAGCCTGGACAACAGGGCAAGACCTTGTCTCAAACAAAAAAAAGGCAGGGCACAGTGGCTCATGCCTGTAATCTTAGCACTTTGGGAGGCCGAGGACAGTGGATCACTTGAGATAAGGAGTTCCAGACCAGCCTGGCCAACATGGTGAAAACTCGTCTCTACTAAAAATACAAAAATTAGCTGGACGTGGTGGCACATGCCTGTAATCCCAGCTACTTGGGAGGCTAAGGCAAGAGAATCACTTGAACCTGGGAGGCGGAGGTTGCAGTGAACCACTGTACTCCAGCCTGGGCAACAGAGCAAGACTCTATCTCCCCCTGTACCCGCCGACCCAAAAAAAAAAAAAAACTTAACATTTAAGAATTAGGTAGGATCCTTTTTCATACAAAAAAGCATACTTCCAGGTTTCTTTTTTTTTTTTTTTTTTTTTTTTTTGAGACAGAGCCTCGCTCTGTCGCCCAGGCTGGAGTGCAGTGGCATGATCTTGGCTCACTGCAAGCTCTGCCTTCCAGGTTCATGCCATTCTCCTGCCTCGGCCTCCTGGGTGGCTGGGACTACAAGCGCCCGCCACCATGCCCGGCTAATTTTTTTGTATTTTTAGTACAGACGGGGTTTCACCATGTTAGCCAGGATGGTCTTGATCTCCTGACCTCGTGATCCACCCGCCTCGGCCTCCCAAAGTGCTGGGATTACAGGCATGAGCCACTGTGCCCCGCCGTTTATTTTTTACTATAACAAATGCTGGTAATGTAACTTTTAAAAGCTTTTCTTACAAATAATGTTTCTCAAAAGATAACAGAAATCAAGGAACAAGAAAAAGAGGTCCAATTACTTCTGTTTGTAAACTGCATAGATTAAAATATTCATCTTCTGTATCTTCCCTATCTTATAACCAATATAAGTTAGTTACTTGCCTTCAAAATAACTCAGAAAAAAGTAAATTGTGATACACCATATGATAGAATATTATTAAAAGTTTAAAAACAATAATGATAAAGAATTTTTAATGATGTGGGTAGATGTGCATGATGTGTTACGTGAATAAAGCATGGTTAAATTGTATACAAGTATATGCCGATTATATTTTTTGAAACTACAGAAAGAAAATACTCTTAACAGCAGTTACTTCTGAAATGAATGATTATTGATTATGGGTAATTGTTTCCTTCTCTGGTTTTTAAGTTTTTGTTTTCTTTTGTTTTTTGTAGACAGGGTCTTGCTGTGTCACCCAGGCTGGAGCGCAGTGGCACCATCATGACTCACTGCAGCCTCAATCTGCCAGGCTCAAGTGATTCTCCCACCTCAGCCTCCCAAATAGCTGAAACTACAGGCACATGCCACCATGCCTGGCTAATTTTTTTTATACAGGGTCTTACTGTGTTGCCCAGGCCTCTTTAAAAAAAAAGGCAAAAAATACTATTAAAGTCAGAAAAATATTTAAGAAAGAAAAGTAGTACTTAAACAGGCTTAACATTAAAAATTTTATATTTGAACCACAAATAATAAAACAAGCATAATCCCAGCTATTTCAAAAGCCAAGCAGTAATTTGAACTATTCTCTAATCTGTACCAACAAAGCATATAGGAAAAAATTATGTTTTTGAAAATACCTATATGGCAGCAGTTTTTAAGAATGATTTTATTTGAACATGGCTTTGTCTGATATTTTTAAAACTTACAGTTCTTCAAAAACCATCATGAAACCACACTATTAAAGTAGAAATACAGTTTTTCAGTCTTCCCACTGAACTGCAAACTCTGAAATTTTCCTTGATCTCCCACTGATGTTAAAACACAGTTGCTTTTAAGCCTTATTGTAGGCTCTTCTGCAATCTGAAGAATCCCAGAATTTGAAGGCATAATTAAGCATTTTGGTTTAAAAGCTATTCTGCAAGGAAGCACAGAAAAGTAAACTAACTATGCTGGTGAGCTGGGTCAAGAATTTTTTTTTTTTTTTTTTGAGACGGAGTCTCGCCCTGTAGCCCAGGCTGGAATGCATTGGTGTGGTCTCGGCTCACTGCAACCTCTGCCTCCCCAGTTCAAGTGATTCTCCTGCCTCAGCCTCCTGAGTAGCTGGGATTACAGGCAACTGCCACCACACCCGGCTAATTTTGTGTGTGTGGTTTTTTTTTTGTTTGTTTGTTTGTTTGTTTGTTTGAGATGGAGTCTCACTCTGTTGCCCAGGCTGGAGTGCAGTGGCCTGATCTCAGCTCACTGCAAGCTCTGCCTCCCGGGTTCACACCGTTCTCCTGACTCAGCCTCCCGAGTAGCTGAGACTACAAGTGCCCGCCACCACGCCCGGATAATTTTTTGTATTTTTAGTAGAGACGGGGTTTCACCATGTTAGCCAGAATGGTCTCGATCTCCTGACCTCTTGATCTGCCCGCCTCGGCCTCCCAAAGTGCTGGGATTACAGGTGTGTGCCACCACACCCAACCTATGTCAAGAGTCTTAATACCAATTCAGTTATACTTTTCTAACTTATTATAATTCAAAAACTTGCAAAAAACTTGCAAGAATAGCACAAGGAAATCTCACATAACCTTTACCCAGATTCAGCACAAGTTTTATATTCTGCCCCATCTGCTTTATCATCATCTCTCTACATATATATGGGCATGCATATATATACTTTTTTCCACAACAAAGAGTAAGTTGGAGACATGATGCTCCATTACCCCTAAACATTTCATATGTATTTCCTAAGAAAACAGACATTCTCTGCCGGGCGCGGTGGCTCACGCCTGTAATCCCAGCACTTTGGGAGGCCAGGGCAGGCAGATCATGAGGTCAGGAGATCTAGACCTTCCTGGGTAACATGGTGAAACCCCGTCTCTACTAAAAATACAAAAAATTAGCCGGGTGTGGTGGCAGGCGCCTGTAGTCCCAGCTACTCAGGAGGCCGAGGCAGGAGAATGGTGTGAAACCCAGGAGGTGGAGCTTGCAGTGAGCCGAGATCGTGCTACTGCACTCCAGCCTGAGGGACAGAGGCACTCCATCTCAAAAAAGAAAAGAAAAGAAAAGAAAATTCGCATTCTCTTACATAATCACAGTGCAATTATCAAAATCAGGAAAGTTGGGCCGGGCGCGGTGTCCCACGCCTGTAATCCCAGCACTTTGGGAGGCTGAGGTGAGCGGACCACTTCAGGTCAGGAGCTCGAGACCAGCCTGACCAACATGGTGAAACCCCGTTTTCTACAAAAAAATACAAAAATTAGCCAGGTGTGATGGTGCATGCCTCTAGTCCCAGCAAATTGGGAGGCTGAGGTGGGAGTATCACTAGAACCCGGGAGGCACAGTTTGCAGAGAGCCACTGCACTCCAGCCTGGATGACAGAGTAAGACTCAGTCTCAAATAAAAAATAAATAAAAATAAAATAAAATAAATGAGGGCCAGGTGCAGTAGCTCACGCCTGTAATCCCAGCACTTTGGGAGGCCAAGGCAGGTGGATCACTTGAGGTCAGGAGTTAGAGACCAGCCTGGCCCACATGGTGAAACCCTATTTCTACTAAAAATACAAAAATTAGTAGGGCGTGATGGCACGCGCCTGTTCCAGCTACTCAGGAAGCTGAGGCTAGAGAATCACTTCAACCTGGGAGGCAGAGGCTGCAGTGAGCTGAGATCATGCCACTGCACTCCAGCCTGGGTGACAGACGAAGACTCCATCTCAAAAAAAAAAAAAAAAACCAAGGAAGTTAACATTCCATGGTCTATATTCAAATTCTATCAATTGTTCCAATAGGGACAGGCACAGTGGCTCAGACCTGTACTCCTGGCACTTTGGGAGGCTGAGGTGTGAGGATCACTTGAGCTCAGTAGTTTGTGGCTACAGTGAGCCATTATCACACCACTGCACTCCATGCTGGGCGACAGGAGACACTGTCTTAAAAAAAAAAATTTAAAATGTGTTCCAATAGTGTACTTTATAGTCTTTTCCTCTCCAGTCCAGGATTACATCTCTTTAGTATCCTTTTTAATCTAGAACATTCCTCAATCATCGTCTTTCTTGACCCTGACTTATTTAAAAATACAGGACAGTTTATAGACTGTACCTCAATTTGGTGTGTCTGATGTTTCATCACAGTTAGACTCAGCTTACACACTTTTGGAAAAAAGACCACAAAAGTGTAGTTGTATCTATTTCAATGCATCATATCAGGAAGCATACGATGCCAGTTTGTCCCAATACTGATGATGTTAATTTTGGTCACTTGGTTAATCTACCAAGTTTCTCTAATTTAAAGTTATTATTCTCCCCTTTGCTATTAATGAATAATTTGTGTGCAGATACTTGAGACTATATAGGTTTAAACTGAACGTAAAAAAAAAACAGATCTACATACAAAACATACTCTTGGCTGGGCACGGTGGCTCACACCGGTAATCCCAGCACTTTGGGAGGCTGAAGCGGGCAGATCAAGAGGTCAGGAGATGGAGACCATCCTGGCTAACACGGTGAAACCCCATCTCTACTAAAAATACAAAACAATTAGCTGGGCGTGGTGGCGGGCACCTGTAGTCCCAGCTACTCGGGAGGCTGAGGCAGGAGAATGGAGTGAACCTGGGAGGCAGAGCTTGCAGTGAGCTGAGATCGTGCCACTGCACTCCAGTGTAGGCGACAGAGTGAGACTCCGTCTCAAAAAAAAAAAAAAAAAAAAAACCTCTCTGCTCCAACAAATGAGTCTCAAAGCTCATGCCTCAGTATACAATATTCTAGAGATGTCTCGAATAATGCTATCTTCAGAATTTATTTAAGGAGTTATATTATTCTACACTGTTTAAGACAAACATATACTATCAATGTACCACACACCATTTATACACTCATTTTAAATCAGACACCAAATTATCTGTATATTATTGTTGCTGGATATTGTGATTATCCAAAATTAGTTTCCAACTGCTGCCAGTGGAAATCCAAGATTAGTTTGCAACTGCTGTCATAGTCCATATGCATATTGATGAAAGATGCCACAAAAATATTCCTTGCTTAAAGAACTAAACTATAAACTACTATAATCTTGGACTAAACAAAAGTCAACCCCTGTGTTGACTTTTGCAACAGGGAATAGATCCAGAGTTCACTCTAAGTGGCTTGTCAATAGTAGTACCACCTCAAGCCATTTTACTTGCCACAGATTCAATTTCTAAAAAAGAAATAAAAATGTCTTACAAATGAAAGTAGAGAACAGTGAAAATTGACTTCTAAAATAATATCTCACTTTGAAATAATTACCAACTATCTTAATTACTAAATATCTCTTTACCTTAAATAGATACAATAAGAGGTTCTTTTATTCTCTGCCTGTTGTGACAGTAGCTATTTCATATTTATAAAAAAAAATTCTCAGCAATACCTAAAGAGTTTGACAAAGTTTTCATATGAAAACACAATACAGGGGCTGGGCACGGTGGCTCATGCCTGTAATCCCAGCACTGTGGGAGGCCGAGGCATGCTAATCTCGAGTCCAGTAGTTCGAGATCAGCTGGGGCACAATGGCGAAATCCTGTCTCTACAAAAAAATATAAAAATTAGGTGGGCATGGTGGCACATGCCTGTGGTCCAAGCTACTCAGGAAGGTGAGGTGGGAGGATCACTTGAGCCCAGAAGGTGGAGGCTGCAGTGAGCCGAGATTGTGCCACTGCACTCCAGCCTGGCGACAGAGCAGGACTCTGTCAAAAAATAAAAATAAAAAATAAAAAATAAAATGCCACAGAGGTGCCAAAACAATTCAATGGGGAAGGAATATTCTTTTCAGCAAATAGTGCTGAAACAACTGGATATTGACATGCAAAAGAATAAAGTTGGACTGCTGCCTCACGCCATCACAAATATTAACTCATTTGGATAAAACACCTACATGTAAAAGCTACAATTAAAAAACTCTTAGAAGAAAACATGGGTGCAAATCTTCATGACCTTTGGATTAGGCAATGATTTCTCAGAAATAATGCCAAAAGCACAAGCAACAAAAGAAAAAAAAATTGATAAATTGGACTTCATCAAAATGTAAAACTTTTGCACTGCAAAAGACACCAAGAAAGTGAAAAGATAACTCAGAATGGGAGAAAATATTTGCAAAACACATATCTGGACTTGTAACCAGAATATATAAAGAACTCTTACAACTCAACCATAAAAAGAAAAATAACCCAATTAAAAAAATAGTCAAATTTTGAATAGAGTTTTCTCCAAGAAACACAGACATATGGCAATAAGCACATGAAAAGATGTTCAATATTATTACTCATTGGGGAACTGAAAATCAAAATGAGATACCACTTTATACCCACTAAAATAACTATAATAAAAAATAGACACATTAGTAAGTGTTGCCAAGAACATGGAAAAACCAAAACCCTTATATATTGCTGGAGACAATCTGAAAGGGTGCAGCTGCTTTGGAAAAATTTGGCGGTTCTTCTAAAAATTAAACAGGAAGTTAACATATGACCCAGCAATTCTACTGCTAAGATCCAACAGAAGTTAAAACATATGTTCACACAAAAACCTGTACATGAATGTTCACAGCAGTATTATTCATAATGGTCAAATAGTACCAACCCAAATGTCCTCAACTGATGAATAAACAAAATGTGGTATATCCTTATACCACACGGATATATTAGAATATTATCTGGCACCAAAAACAAACAAAAGAAGAATGATGTTCTCATACATGCAATAACATGGATGAACCCTGAAAACATGCTAAATGAAATAAGTCAGGCACAAAACGACAAATATTATATGACCACTTATACAAAATAACTAAAATAGGCAAATTCATAGAAACGGACAGTAGATTAGAGGTTACCAGGGGCTGGAAGATGGGGAGTTACCGCTTAATGGGTACAAAGTTTCTATTTGAGGTGATGAAAAAATTTTGGAAATATAGTAGCTATGCTTGCAAAACATTATCAATGGAATTAATTCCACTGAATTATATACTTTAAAACTGTTAAAATGGCAAATTTTATGTAATATATATTTGACCACAATTTTTTTAAAAAAGAATTAAGTGTTGACCAGGCACGGTGGCTCACGCCTGTAATTCCAGCACTTTGGGAAGCCGAGGCGGGCAGATCATAAGGTCAGAAGTTTGAGACCAGCCTGGCCAACATGGTGAAACCCCGTCTGTACTAAAAATACAAAACTTAGCTGGGCGTGATGGCAGGCACCTGTAATCCCAGCTACTCGGAAGGCTGAGGCAAGAGAATTGCTTGAACCCAGGAGGCAGAGGTTGCAGTGAGCCCGTATCACACCACTGTACTCCAGCGTGGGTGACAGAGCGAGACTCCATCTCGAATGAATGAATGAATGAATAAGTGATTGAATAAAAATAAAAAGGAATGAAGTATGGGTACATACTACAACACGATGAACCTTGAAAACATTATGCTAGGTAAAAGGAGCCAGACACAAAAGGCCACACAGTATATACCATTTATATGAAATGTCCAGAATCAATAAATTCAGCAAGAAAGAAAGAAGATTTGTAAATTAGTGGTTCTCATGTAGTGACTGCTAATAATATGGGATTTCTTTTTGGGGTGGTGAAAATGTTCTAGAATTACATTTTGATAATGGTGGCTCAACTCTGCAAATATAGTAAAAATCACTATACACTCTAATAGGTGAATTTTATGGCATGTGAATTATAACTCAATTAGGCTATTTAAAAAAAAAAAAAGAAAAGAAAAAAGTACATGCCACAAATAGGCCAACAGAACAGAATAAAATTCTGAACAGGTTCACACAACCTCTGATTTATGACAAAGGTGGTATATTACAGTGCAGCAGGAGAAAGGATGGCTTCTTCAATATACATCCTGGGTTCATTAGCTATCCATACAGAAGAAAAATACATTTGACTCCTGTGTCACACCACAGACTGATTTATGACAAAGGTGGTATGACAGTGCAGTGGAAAAGGATGGCTTTTTCAGTATACATCCTGGGTTCATTAGTATCCATACAGAAGAAGAAAAATAAACTTGACTCCTATGTCACCACCACAGACAAACTGAAAACCAATTCCAAGCAAAACAAGGATCTAAATGTGAAGTATAAAAATAAAATTTAGGCCGGGTGTGGTGGCTCACACCTGTAATCCCTGCACTTTGGGAAGCCAAGGTGTGTGGATCACCTGAGGTCATGAGTTCGTGACCAGCCTGGCCAATATGGTGAAACCCGGTTTCTACTAAAAATATAAAAATTAGCCAGGTGTGGTCATGGGTGCCTGTAATCCCAGCTACTCAGGAGGCTGAGGCAGGAGAAAAGCTTGAACCCGGGACGCGGAGGTTGCAGTGAGCCAAGATGGCGCCACTGCACTCCAGCCTGGGCAACAAGAGCGAAACTCTGTCTCAAAAATAAATTAATTAATTAAATTAAATAACATTTATAGGAGGAAAAAAAACAGGAGAATATCTTTGTGCCCAAGGGGTAGGCAAAGATTTTTTAAACTAGATATGAAAAGCATAAACAAAAAGGAAACATTAAGTATCTAGTGTATTAAAATTAAGAACTGTTTATCATAAGACACCATTAAGAGACTACAAAGTCAAGCCAGAAATTAGGAGAAGATATTTATGATACATACATAGACAAAGGACTCCATATCTAGATATATAAAACACCTTTATCAAGAACATACAAAAAATCCTACACATCAATAAGAGAAAAAGAGTCAACTAGATAGAAAAATGAGCAAAACTTGGAGCCAACCAAGATAGTAGGTAAACGGATAAACAAACTTTGGTACATCCATACAATGGAATATGATTTGGCACTAAAAATAAATGAGCAATCAAGTCACAAAGATATATGGAGAAACCTTAAAAGAATATTGCTAAATGAAATAAACCAATCTAAAAAGGCTACATTCTATATGATTCCAACTACATGACATTCTAGAAAAGACAAAATCATAGACAGTAAAAAGATGAGTAGTTGCCGAAGACTGTGTGGATGGTGGTGGTAGCGCAGGTGCCAGAGCAGCATGACTAGGTGAATGAAACACAGGGAATTTTTAGGGTGGTTAAACTATTCTATATGATATCACAATGATGGATACATAACATTATGCATTTATCAAAACCCAGAAAATGTACAACAGAGTAAACCCTAATGTAAACTATGGACTTTAGTTAATAATAATGTGGTAATAATGGTTCAACAATTTTAACAAATGTATCACTCTAATGCAAGATTAGTAACAGTGAATCCATGTGGGGCTGGGGTGAGGAAGAAGGGAGTACATAGAACTCTACTTTCTGCTCAATTTTTCTGAAAATCTAGAATTGCTCTTAAAAGAGCTCTTGAGTATGTATCTAGGAGTGGAACTGCTAGATACAGATAATGCAAACCAGTTTTCTATATAGTTATGTAAGAATCTGAAGCTGGACACAGTGCCTCACACCTGTCATTCCAGCACTTTGGAAGGCAGAGGCAGGAGGATCACTTGAGCCCAGAAGTTTGAGATTAGCCTGGGAAACATGGGGAGACCCCAACTCTACAAAAATAGTAAAATATTAGCTGAGCATGGTGGTGTGTGCCTGTTGTCTGAGCTACTTGGGAGGCTGAGGTGAGAGGATCGCCTGAGCTTGAGAGGTCAAGGCTACAATGAGCCATGATCACGTCACTACACTCCAGCCTGGGTGACACAGCAAGACCCTGTCTCAAAAAAATTAAATTTAATTTGAAAACTAAAAGAAAGCAATCTGGGTGATAAAGACTCAAAACCCAGGGTTCTTGAACAATAACTAAAGGAAATAGCATATTTAGCTTAGAGAAGACAGGATAAACAAGACAGTGATGTGGAAAATGCTTAGAGAGAACTCTTACTTAGAAAAGGATTAGATTTATTTTGCGTATCTCTAAAAAGCAGAGTGGATACTGTTAACAGAACAGCAGAATCCCCACACTCTGAAAAGTAGGCATACAGAAACTCACGTCAGGAATATTAAAAAGGAATTTATTCTTGCTGTGGGCGAGATGTCAGACCTCCAAGATCCAACATAATATCTAATATATGAAAGATTTTCATGCAGAGCATCCTACGTGCAAAGCCAAGTTTGGAAACCAATGAGGCAGTCTAACCTCCTAAACTTATAGGTGAGATCCAGGAAATTAAATGACTGTCCAGAGTTACCTACCAAGACAGCAGTAAAGTTAAGGCTAGATCTTCCAGTGCTAGCCCAGTGATCTTTTTATTACACCAGGACATTTCACAAACCCTAGATTGGTGTGGCAAGATTTGTTCTTAGTGACACATGCTTGGTCGTAAACAACCCGTTGTTTCCTCCTCTTTTTCCTTTAAGCTTTCTTTTCAGCATGTTCACTGATCATCTATTTAATAATCTAAAGATATGTCAGGAACCAATATTAAGTTTACCTGAAACAAATTTTCTACCCCATTTTATAAATAAGGGCTTTTCTTATATTCTAGAACCTCTCCCATTTTCCACAATTACTCCTAGCAGAGATTTGGTGACCAGTTCTGCAAAATTATTTCAGTATTATCGCATAGCATTTGTCTGGTATGGTCACCAGGATGTTTGAAAACTAGTTAGTTTATTTTTAATCTTCTTAACCATAACAAAGCTTTCATTCTGTTTTAATTTTTAATGATCCTACCTTTCCCAATTTAAATCTTTTTTTTTTTGAATAGTGGGGGAAAGCTTTCTTTTGCATTTGTTATATTAAAATAAGTGTGCCAAATGAGCATATTATTTTCTTATTCATCTTATTCTAAATATGAGGTTTAAAATGTCTTTCTTAGCTTTAAAAGCCTCAAGCTCGTTGTCAAGATAGTCTTTCTGAGGTTATTACAAATCTATACCACTTTTTTCATTTTCTTTAGTTATCCTAATTTTACTGAACACAAGATAATCTTTCAAATAATCCTTGGCCAGGCACAGTGGCTCATGCCTATAATCCCAGCACTTTGGGAGGTAAAGGTTGGGGAATCACTTGAGTCCAGGAGTTTGAGACCAGACTGGGCAACACAACAAGACCCTATCTCTAAAAAAAAAAAATTTTTTTAAATTAGCCAGGCAGGGTGATTCATATGTCTGCGGTCCCAGCTACTTGGGAGGCTGAGGTAGGAGGATTACTTGGGCCCCCAGGGGGATGAGGCTGCAGTGAGCCATAATCATGACACTACACTCAGCCTGGGCAACACAGTGAGACCCTACCTCAAAAAAAAAAAAAAAAAAGGCCTGGTATGGTGGCTCACGCCTATAATCCCAGCACTTTGGGAGGCTGAGGCAGGCAGATCATGAGGTCAAGAGATCGAGACCATCCTGGCCAACATGGTGAAACCCCATCTCTACTAAAAATACAAAAAATTAGCCGGGCGTGGTGGCATGCGCCTGTAATCCCAGCTACTCGGGAGGCTGAGGCAGGAGAATCACTTGAACCCGGGAGGCAGAGGTTGCAGTGAGCCAAGATCGCGCCATGGCACTCCAGGATGGCAACAGAGCAAGACTCCATCTCAAAAAAAAAAGAGGAATCATTGTATCATTATGAAGAACTTCAGAAGGAATACCTGGGTCATGGTGAGTACTCAGTAAATATTGTTATTATAGCAAACCTCTTTTCATGTGAATGAATACAGATCAATATCATCACATTAATAATGGCCCTAAGCACTTAATGGTTATTACCATAATTAGGTTTTTTAATGTCTGGACATTTAAGTGGCTTTCAATTTTTGAATATTATAAACAGTGAAATGAACAAAGTTGATTATTTTAGGATAAAATCTGATCAGAAGAATCTGCGGATCAAAATAATATTAATCAATACAGGCACTGCTCAAATATTTCCAGCTGCATACATTCTGAGTGCATGGTATGATTGTATTCCCTACCCTCTTGTGGCTGGGTGAGGTACGAACAAGACTGTTTCTAGAGACAATAAATTTGATCAAAAATGCTCTTTGTTACTTCTAGGATGGGGCATTTTAATGGCTTGTGAGAGACTCTGCAGAGATTTCTCTCCCTCAGCCATGATGAGTGTGATGTTCCTGGCTGCTCCATCACTGAGCATGGCACAGAATAAGGCCCTCAGCTAACTCACAAGGAACATGTTGCCTGGGCAAGGAAGAAGCCACTGCCACTGTTGTTTTTAAGTCACTGAGTTTTGGGGTTGTCTCTTACATAGTAATAATCCAGACTATTCTGGCTACTATAAATGATATCCACTTTTGAAGATTTTGATACATATTGCTAAACTGCCAGAATGGTTACACATGGCCTTTTAGAATCTCAGATCAATTTCTGGGAAGATGGCAACATAGTCTTTGAATCTCCCCAGATCGTCACATAAAAACAGATGGACCAACTAGACAGCAAAACCAAAAAAATCTAAGGATCCAATTTACCACAGAAAAAGATAAAGTATTCCCACAATCCCAAAACATAATGCGTAGGGACAAACCAGGTTAATAGCCACAAAACCTGCATGATACTAGGGTTGTGCAGGAGGAATCAAAGAATGCAATGGAGTGTCTGATGGACCTAAGAACTCCCAAATTACTCATATATATTCACTGGAAAGCAAGGTGTCAATCTGAGAATAAGAGCTAACGCTGGAAGGGGTTTTGCACAATCCAATAATATTAGAACACTCAAAACTGACCAGTCAGGCCTGCTGTCTAGGATAGGTAGTTAGAAAAACTATCCTAAACCAAACCATCAAAAGTTCAGGAAGGGCCAGGCACGGTGGTTCACACCTGTAATCCCAGCACTTTGGGAGGCTGAGACAGGTGGATCGCCTGAGCTCAGGAGCTCGAAACCAGCCTGGGCAACACCGTGAAACCCCGTATCTACCCCAAAATACCAAAAAAAATAATAATAATAATTGGGCGTGGTAGTGTGCCCTGTGGTCCTAGCTGCTCAGGAGGCAGAGATGGGAAGATCGCTTTAGCCTGGGAGACGGAGGTTGCAGTGAGCTGAAATCGTGCCACTGCACTCCAACATGGGTGACAGAGTGAGACTCCGTCACGAAAAAACAAAAAGTTCAGGAGAAGGTCGGGTGCAGTGGCTCACATCTCAGCACTTTGGGAGGCCAGGATGGGAGGATCACTTGAGCTCAGGAGTTTGAGACCAGCCTGAGCAACATAGCAAGACCCTGTCTCTACAAAAAATATATATTTTTTAATTAGCTAGGCACAGTGGCACATGCCTGTGGTCCCAGCTACTTGGAAGGCTGAGGTAGGAGGATCGCTTGGGCCTTGGAGGTCAAGGCTGCAGTGAGCCATAGTCATGCCACTGCATTCCAGCCTGGGCAACAGAGCAAGATCTTATCTCAAAAAAAAAAAAACATTGGGGAAAACTAATTTCACATAAAAATTAGCAACATAAATATATCAAGGTCAAATCCCATACAAAGTTATTTTAAGAAAAAAAGAGAAGGAACAGAATGGCATTTCTACAGACAAGATAGATCAAAACTGTAATTTATTTCAAAACAGGCTATACGATATTAAGAAAATGATACAATACATGAAAGAAAATCTTAAGCTAGGGTGAGAAAAATCAGAAAAGAATTAGAAATAGAAGTAAAAATCATTTTAGAAATAAAGGATAAGCAGAAGGAATACAAGAGCAAAAAACCACACTCAAACAAGACTCAAAAATACTGATATCAAGAAGAAAACCAAAGCAAAGGAATGGAATAAATACTAATTAATAATGGCTGTAATTCAAGAAAACTTTCCTCAAATGAAAAAACTGTTAACAATACCCTATGCCAGAAGACAATGCAGTAATAATAGATTTAAAACACTCAAGAAGGCTGGGCATGATGGATCATATCTGTAATCCCAGCACTTTGGGAGGCCAAGGCAGGCGGATCACAAGGTCAGGAGTTTGAGACCAGCCTGGCCAATATGGTGAAACCCCATCTCTACTAAAAATTTAAAAACTAGCCAGACATGGTGGTGAGCACCTGTAGTCCCAGCTACTCGGGAGGCTGAGGCAGGAGAATCGCTTGAACCTAGGAGGCAGAGGTTGCAGTGAGCCGAGATTATGCCACCGCACTCCAGCCTGGGTGACAGAGCAAGACTCCATCTCAAAAATAATAAATAAATACAAAATAAATAAAATAACTCAAAAAAATGTAAGCCAAGATTATTCAGAAAAACTAACTTTTAAGTGTAAAGGACACAAAAAAGCCATTACCAATATGCAAAAACTTAGGCCTTATTGTTCCCATGAGCATTTCCTGAGGAATCTATTAGACTCTAGTAACTAGAGAATAAGCTTCAGACAATGAAACAAATAAAGAGAGAAAGATATAAGGACTGGTGGTGCACACTATATGAACAGTTATTTATAAAACCAAGGCTAAGTGAGGGCGAAAGGAAGCACATAAAGTATATAATTACTATACACTCTGACAATGTACTTACTATGGTACATTTAAGAAATGTGAGTAAAACAAATAGCAAATGCTAAATTTTTTTAACTAACTTCATAATCATATTGATAGTGGTAATGTTAGTATTGTTATTCTGAGACTATTATGTATATAATGTGGGGTAAAGATATTGAGTAAATTATGGGATATGCTAATTACATCTTCCTTTGACTCTGAAAATCAGTATTCTTCATGCAGAAGAAAGGAGATATACATGTAACATAAGAGGTTAAGTAAAAACTTCTAATTTTCAAATTGAATTGGAAATGACAATATGATTCCTGAAGTATTTTATCTTAAACAATATACACAAATAAAAATAAATTTATTAAATCTATATTTAAAAACTCTCCCCATCTATCCACTAAGCAGCCTAGAAATAATGTCCAACACTGTAGCAATGAGCAATCTTTGCATGCAACTATGGCCTTGAAAGATACGGCTGAGTGCAGGTATGAAGCAGAAACACAAAAGACCCTTAAACATCTTGTCATACCAGTTAGCAAGAAAGCCACCAAAAACTCCTAAGGTCTTGGCAGTTTATTAAAAACTTAAACATATTTAACATAAGGCAGCAATTCCACTCCCAGGTACATGCTCAAGAGAAAGGAAAATATAGGTCCACACAAAACTGCTACACAAATGTTCACATCAGCATTAGTCACAACAGCAAAAAAGTAGAAACATCCCAAATACCCACCAACTGGTGAATGCATAAACAAGAATGTGGTATAGCCATAAAATGGAACACTATTCATCAATAAAAAACAATGATATACTAATAACAAATGCTACAATATTGATGAATCTCAAATACATTATACTAAGTGAAAGAAACAAAATAGGAAAAGACCACACATTGTATAATTCCATTTATATGAAATGTCCAGAATAGGCAAATTCATAGAAACAGAGATCAGTGGTTGTCAGAGACTGGAAGGAGGGGAAATGGAGAATGACTGCTAATGGTACAGCATTTTTTAAAATTTCTGGAGTAATGAAAATGTTCTGGAATTAGTGGTAATAGTTGTACAACTCTAAATTTACTAAAAATTTTAAGCACACTTAAAATGGGTGAATTTTTATGGCGAATATATATATATATATATATCTCAATACAGCTTAAAAAAAGAAAAATCCTAGGGCCCCCATGTCCTTTCATAAGAGTCAATACAAATGTGGTAGGCAGAATTCTAAGATAGCCCTCAATATTACTATCCCATGGTGTACACATGTGTATAATCCTCTTGAGTGTGGGTGAGTCCAGTGAATATGATAGGATACCACTCCTGTGATCAGGTTACTAATCAGTTGATTTTCTTAGTTAATCAAAAGGGAGATTATCCTAACTGGAATTGATCAAACCAGGTAAGCTCTTTAAAAGATGAATGTCAGAGTGATGGTCTCCTCCTGGCCTTGAAGACAACGCAAACTGAGAGAAAGGGGCCACTCAGCAAGGATCCGAGGGCAACCTATAGGAACAGACAGCCTACTGCACAAGAAACAAGGGTATCAGTCATAGCACAACAAGGAAATTTCTGCCAAAAACCAGTGAGCCTGGAAGAGAATCCTGAACTTCAGACGAGACTGCAACCTTGGATTGATTTTAACCTGGTAAGTCCCTGAGCATAGGACCCAGCTAACCTCCACCTGGACTTCTAAATCACAAAAATCCTAAGACATAAATTTGTTATTTTAGGTTGCTAAGTTTGTGGTAATTTGTTACACAGGATTATACAACTAGAGCTTCAACAGGGCAATATTTATAAACATCAAGTATGTTTAAATCATGAGTTTATATATGTTATTGAGAAATAAAACTTGTAGTTTACACCTTTGGAGGATAAGGAACCAAGTTATTATTTTTTAAAACACGCCAAAGGCCGGGCACGGTGGCTCACGCCTGTAATCCCAGCACTTTGGGAGGCTGAGGCGGGCGGATCACAAGGTCAGGAGTTCGAGACCAGCCTGACCAACATGGTGAAACGCCATCTCTACTAAAAATACAAAAATTAGCTGGGCATGGTGGCACGTGCCTGTAATCCCAGCTACTCGGGAGGCTGAGGCAGGAGAATCACTTGAATCCGGGAGGTGGAGGCTGCAGTGAGCCGAGATCACGCCATCGCACTCCAGCCTGGGCAACAGAGCGAGACTCCATCTCAAAATAAATAAATAAATAAATAAATAAATAAATAAATAACAAAACAGGCCAAAAAAGGAAAAAGGTCAAGCATTCTTTTTTCTATATGAGCTGTACCACTAGGTCACAATAGATAGATAACGTCTCTTTGTAAATGTATTCCATTTCATAAGTAAAAACAAAATGACAGAATTTAAAGTATCACCATTCTGCAACTCCCAATGAGTTAAATCAATCTAGGTACTGAGTATCAACAGTTGCAAAAAAGAAAAAAGGCCAGCCGTGGTAGCTCACGCCTGTAATCCAGCACTTTGGGAGGCTGAGCTGGGCGGATCACAAGGTCAGAAGTTTGAGACCAGCCTGACCCAACATGGTGAAATCCCGTCTCTGTTAAAAATAAAAATACGAAAATTAGCCGGATGTCGTGGCGCGTGCCTGTAATCCCAGCTACTCAGGAGGCTGAGGCAGGAGAATCACTTGGACCCAGGAAGTGGAAGTTGCAGGAGCCAAGATCACGCCACTGCACTCCAGCCTGGGGGACACAGCAAGACTCTGTCTCAAAAAAAAAGAAAAGAAAAGAAAAGAAAAATGACAGAGAAAGAAAACCAGACATTTTGCACCTGCAATGAAAAAACACACCACCACCTATATTCTTGCCAGAAGAATCAAACTTGAGTTTGATTCAAGCCTCTGGACCTAGCTGCCAACTTATAGGCAATAACTGTACCAAACATAGAGAATACACAAACGTAGAGAACTCTACAATTCAAATGACCAAGTGTTCTTCAACAGATATTGCAAGTTAAAGAAAGGTATGAAGAGGGAACCTGAGATTAAGAGAGATTTAAAAACCGTACCAAATTTTTCTTAAATGAGCAAGACTAAACAAACACAAGAAAGTACTACTATAAAAGTCAGTACACTGGTTACTTTTGAGGGGATGGGAGTGTGATGGAGACAGGACACATGGGGTAGCTGGCAAAGTACTACTTCTTGACTTGGATGGTGATAATAAGAAAATATGCCTTATAATAATTTATTTTTGTTGTATATGGTTTTCTACACGTGTTTTTTCAATAAAAACATTAAAAATGAAAAAATCTCAAACCAATAAACAATCAGATTCAAGATATAGTAACTTTTGACCTGAAAATACTTACCTATAAGAGATCTTATCATTTTAAAAAATGCTATCCATAGTTGATCAGGTCTACGTATGGTTTCTAGCAATTCCAAAATGTAATTTTAAAAAAAATTATTTACTTAGTGTTAGAGACAGGATCTTGCTACATTGCCCAATCTGGTCTTGAACTCTTGGGCTCAAACAATCCTCCCTCCTCAGCCTCCCAAAGAGCTGGGATTACAGGCATGAGCCACCACACCCAGGATCAAAATGTAATTTGAACACCAACTATTCTTTTTAAAGAACACACTGGAGTAGCTTTACTTTTACTTTAAACACCCCCCTTTTCCTTTATCCCATAAACATCAGCCATGAACTTCAACTGGTCCAGGTGACATAAGATTACTTTAAACTAGACTGAAGATATTCTCTACAAGACTTAAAAACAGTAAATAAACCAAATAAATATTTAGTGAAAGTCTATTATATAATCAACACTATCATGTATTTTATGGAGACTACAGAAGCACACTCTGATCCCCTGAACTTAAGGAGCTTACAAATTAGTAGGAGAGATATTTACATGTCATATCTATAAAAGAAATACCTGAGATGCTAGGTTCAGTCTCTCCCTAGAAAGAAAACTAGATTGGTATTCCTATGCCCCCAGCCCATTAACAAGTCATTTCAATAGGCCAAACACTACTACTTTTACGCTTCTTTCATTTGACATGCTCCATCCTTTTGATGATTGTCTGCTCTTCTTTAGGCCTTTTTCTCCATTTTTTTTTTTTTTAAATAGATACAGGGTCTCCCCATGTTGCCCAAGCTGGTCTTGAATTCCTGGGCTCAAGTGATCCTCCCTCCTCGGCCTCCTAAAGTGATGGGATTAAAGGTGTGAGCCACTGCACTTGGCCTTTTTCTTTTTTCATCTTTTAAAAGGAAGAATAAAAGGGAAGTAAAGTTGAAAACCAAAAAATTCACTTCGGATTCAACACTAAGACCCCAGTAGGTAATCTGGCAAAGGACCAGAAGAGACAATGCAGTACAAAAAAAAAATAACCTCACATGGCTGGTAAATCTAAGTTCAATTTATCTAGTAACCAAAGAAATGCAAATTAAAATAATAAGATTGTTTCTGCCTACCAAAATAGCAAAGATTACAAAGTGATCATATTCAATGCTGCCTTGGGTGAAAAAGACCCACAGGTGGACATGTAATTTAATGCAAATACATTTTCCAGATTAATGTGTATTAAGATCCTTCAGATATTTCACGAATTTTGGCCTAGCAGCTCACTTTCAGCAATCTATTCTAAGGAAATAATCTTGTCCTACAGAAATTTAGAGAAAAATTTATGCATACCGATGTCCATATTACCAAAGATATGAAGAAAGCCATCTGAAAAACAGAAACTGCTTAAATATCAAACAATAGAGGAAAAAGTATGCTGAATATATTACATATACATAAATATCAATTAATGCGGAGATTAGAGGAAACACATCCAAATTTTAACAGTGAATTATTTCTATATGAAGAGATTACATATATTTCCAAAACTGTCTACCACATGAATATATTAACTGAACAAGCAGGGGAAAAAATCCTAGTATTTTCTATTTTTAAAATTATTTCAAATGTTTTGTGGTTTGCTTTTGTCTATGATATTACCATTCTCCACTATCACTGACCACTAATAAGTATTGATCATACTCCCTAAAATATAAGAATAATCAGTTAGGTGTGGTGGCTCAAACCTGTAATCCCAGCACTTTTGTAGGCCTACGTGGGTGGGTTGCTTGAGCCCAGAAGTTCAAGACTAGCCTGGGCAACATGGACAAACCCCATCTCTACAAAAAAATTAAAAAATTAGCTGAAGTGGTGGTGTGTGCCTGTAGTCCCAGCTACCAGAGAGGATGAGGTGGGAGAATCACCTGAGTCCAGGAGTACAAGGCTGCATGCAGTAAGCCATGATCACACCACTGCACTCCAGCTTGAGCAACAGAGTGAGACCCTATTTAAAAAACGAAACAAAACAAAACAAAAAACCCAAAAAACCCAAAACAAAAAACCGTATACATTACCGGATAAAGAAAAGGGGAAAAAAGTGAAACCTTATAGAAGGCATCATAAACATATCTGACCATGCATAGACACATCCCAAAAGTACTCAAGTCCTCTACAGAGTACCTAGAAATAAGATCAACAGACACAATAGTAGCAGTACAGAGAGGTAAGTTACAAAGAATGTAAAAAAACCTTTAGAAAGTTATACCAGAGAATTACTCTCAATCTCTAACTTAATGTTAAAGGAAAAACAAACTTTGGGTGAATTACAGCTCCGATCTGAAGAAACTGTCTGAAACCAGACAGAAGCACATAATCACAAACAGAAAAAAATATATATTTTTTTTTTCATGAACCACACAGGAGACTTAAACAGAAAATTTTGCATGAAATTTAGAGGCTCTTCCCTTGAAAGCCTTCCAGGGTAAGAATCTTTCCTTTGCAGGAAAGATTATCTTCTAATCAATCAAATATTTTAGCTGAACTTTAGGGAAAAAAAAATCTCTCTCCCTCATAAAATTATTCAAATTTAAGAAACAGCACAGACCACTTTGATAACTAATTCTGGTATCTTACAATTAGATAGTTTTGTCAAACAGAAGATTTACCTTTCCTGAAACAGATTCTCCGTCATAGAAGAGATAGTGTTTTTCTACTTTGCCATCTTCAGTTTTCATTTCTGCCATTTTCCTGGTTTCCCCATCATTAAGAACAATATCGATCTCACAAATTGGACCAAAAAAGCCTCCAAGAAAACTCTGAAATAAAATGAAAATGGTCATAATTATCATGTTTAGTCAGTCACTACATTTTATAATTTGAATTTAATTACCTATGAACTACGGTTAAATAGACTGCAAATCTGTGAGTTCATAAGGAAATGATAAAAACATATATCAAATGCTACATCAAAGGCCAGGCGTGGTGTCTCACGCCTGTAAACCCAGCACTTTGGGAGGCTGAGGTGGGCGGATCACCTGAGGTCAGGAGTTCAAGACGAGCCTGACCAATATGATGAAACCCTGTCTCTACTAAAAACACAAAAATTAGCCGGGCGTGGTGGCATGCGCCTGTGATACCAGCTACTCGGGAGGCTGAGACAGGGGAATCACTTGAATCCAGGAGGCAGAAGTTGCAGTGAGCCAAGATCGCACCATTGCACTCCAGCCTGGGCAACAAGAGCAAAACTCCGTCTCAAAAAAGAAAGAAAGAAAAAAAAAAAAAAACTACATCAAAACTGAACAACTTAAGTACAATGTTAAGAGGGTAGATTTCATGTTATGTGTTTTTAACCACCAAAAAGACCAAAAAAAACACCCTAAACAAATTTCAGCATGCTATAATTTCAATCATTTCCATACAAAACCACTATAATCAAATATTAACATATGTCAGAAATCTAAGAAGTTAATTCTTAACAGCTAGGCTTGAAAAATTACCTTTATTTATACTTTTATTTATGAGGTTCTTTTATTATAGCAGAATTTACACAATTCAAAGTACTCACACAAATCCAAATGTACTACTATAATGCACTACTTACTGTAAAATCCACTGCTATATTTGGTCTGAACAGGATATGTTACACTGTGAAAGCCCTTGTAGTAAAACTGGCTATAATGAAGGAAAATAAAATTTCTGTGAATTTTTCCAAAGAAAATCTACAAGCCTTGTTCTATAAATCCTGAATATGACAAATATAAGGGACAAAGATCAATTGCTTATGAATGCCAAAACACATCAGTTGGTAATAATACAGAATCCATTAGCAATTTTGATACTGGATATAGTTATGGATTATTTTAGCCACAATGAAATTTAGTCTTCTAATCTTTTTAAGTTTACACAGAGAACAGTCTCCTATCATGTCATCCTACATCCCTTCATATTCTGTCCTACATAACAACCAGAATGATTTTTTTTTTTGAGATGGAGTCTTGCTCTGTTGCCCAGGCTGAAGTGCAGTGGTGCAATCTTGGCTCACTACAAGCTCCGCCTCCCGGGTTCACACCATTCTCCTGCCTCAGCCTCCCAAGTAGCTGGAACTACAGCCATCTGCAACCACACCCAGCTAATTTTTGTATTTTTAGTAGAGACAGGGTTTCACTATGTTAGCCAGGACGGTCTCGATCTCCTGACCTCGTGATCCACCCGCCTTGGCCTCCCAAAGTGCTGGGATTACAGGCATGAGCCACCGCGCCCAGCCCAGAATGATCTTTTTTAAAAAAATTTTTGTAGAGACAGGGTCTCACTCTGTTGCCTAGGCTGGTCTCAAACTCCTGGGCTCAAGCAATCCTCCTGCCTCGGCCTCCCAAAGTGTTGGGATTATGGGCGTGAGCCACTGCACCTGGCTCTGAATGATCTTTAAAAAACATATATCTGGCTGGGCGCGCTGGCTCACACTTGTAATCCCAGCACTTTCAGAGACCAAGGCAGGCAGATCACTTGAGGTCAGCAGTTCGGGACAAGCCTGGCCAACATGGTGAAACCCCGTCTTTAATACAAAAATTAGTCGGGCATGGTGATGCATGCCTGCAGTCCCAGCTACTCGGGAGGCTGAGGCAGGAGAATCACCTGGACCCAGAAGGCAGAGGTTGCAGTGAGCCAAGATCACACCACTGCGCTCTAGCCCGGGTAACAGAGCAAGAATTTGTCTCCAAAAAAAAAATGTTCACAAGTGTTATTCATAATAGCCCCAAATAGAAACAATCCAAATATCAATCAACAAGAGAATGGATATATACAATTTAGTATATATTCATACAAATGGGAACACCAAACAGCAATAGAATTAGAGGAGATACAACTACACACAAGAATGAATCTCATACACATAATGTTGAGTGAAAGAGGCCAGACACAAAAGGAATACACAAAACGTACGTATAACTCCACTCACATAGTAAGCAAAAAACATGTAAGGTACATTATGGTATTACAGGTCAGGCAGTGACTGAAAGAAAGCACAAAGGGAGCTTCTGGCTGCTAGTAATGTTCTGGCTGTTTTTTTTATAACTGAGCATTTGATACAGAGGTATTTCACTTGGTGAAAATTCATCAAGCTATACACCTATTCGTGTACTTTTCCATAGTTATTTTACTTCAGTTGTGATTTTAAAAACAGACACACACGCAATGTATTCTCTAATGTGGTCTACATATATCTGACACTAGTCATCTCTCCAACTACTCAGCCTCCAACATTCAGAGCTCTTTCTTCAACAGTTCCAATTTGCTAGTGTCCTTCTTGTCTTAGAGCCAAGCAAAGTATTCTTAACCTAATTCACCCTGAGTTTCAGTTTGACTCCCTCTCCATGAGACCTTCCTTGACTTCCTAATCAAAACTGGATTCTCCAAATTTAGGTTTCACAAGGCTTACTTAGTACCTGACTCTCCTACTGAACTGTAAACTCCATGAGGCTCATCTAAGGCAGCATATGGCATTTAGCAGAAGGCATTAAAATACCTGTTGAATGTTAATTTTGAACAAACACATACCATTTTAATAACAGAAAATAAACAAATATACAAGAGAAATTAACTGAAATCTGGAATAATCAATAATATTAGCCTTTCTGAGCAAATTAGCATTGGTATAGTAGCAAACTATATCAATGGAATTTATATTAAACCTCAGTTCTGTCCTCACTTAGGAGAGTCATTAGTTTGCTTTCTGTTAGCTTGCTTTGTGGCTATGTAGGGCACAAGGTGATGCTATACTCAAATGAGATGTTTTCCTAAATCCTATATTAACAAAAGGGATTATAATTTTAAGCAACCAACTAAAAGAATTACCAGATTAGTACTTTTGACATATGTAGCAAATTTTCTTTTTGGGCCAGGCGCGGTAGCTCACACCTGTAATCCCAGCACTTTGGGAGGCCAAGGTGGGCGAATCACAAGGTCAGGAGTTCGAGACCAGCCTGGCTAACACGGTGAAACCCCGTCTCTACTAAACATACAAAAAATTAACTGGGCATAGTGGTATGCTCCTGAGGCAGGACAATCACTTGCACCCAGGAGGTGGAGGTTGCAGTGAGCCGAGATCGCGCCACTGCACTCCAGCCCTGGGGACAGAGTGAGACTCTGTTTAAAAAAAAAAAAAATTTTTTTTCTTTTTGACATGTTTTAATCTTTTCTGGCAAAATTACAAATAACAAACTCGAATTTTAACCAGAAAACTAATTTTAATCAGAAAACTATTCTGAACTAATTTAGAAAAAAGAGAATGAAAAGCATCAGTGATAGGTCACACACACTGTCCATTCCTAGGTGGCTTTCGTACTCCAAGTCTTAAACTCAAAATGGTAAATTTTGAAATACTGTAGTACATTTCCTCTAAGGGCTACAGAAATGAGAATGTATAGCAGCTTAAAATCATGCAGCTCACATTTACTAATCGAATATGTGCTGAGCTAGCAGGGTACAGGGGTTGTGTGGGAGGAGCAATCATGAAAGGGTAGAAGACAACATCTTCAAGTAGCAGTCTATTTTAGATGGAAAACAAAATCAGTTATATTGAAGGATAATGCTAATTGGCAGAGACAGCAATAAGAATGAGCTCTCCTTCCTTATGACATCCACATTTATAACTCATTTGAGTTATAAAACAGAGATAGAAAAATTAAAATTAATTCTTTTTTTTTTTTTTTTTTTTGAGACAGAGTCTCACTCTGTCACCCAGGCTGGAGTGCAGTGGTATGATCTCAGCTGACTGCAACTTCTGCCTCATGGGCTCAAGCAAGCCTCCCACCTCAAGCCTCCCAAGTAGCTGGGACTACAGGCGTGAGCCACAACACCTGGCTCGTTTTTATATTTTTTGTAGAGACAGGGTTTCTGCCACATTGCCCAGGCCAGGCGCAAACTCCTGGGCTCAAGTGATCCACCCGCCTCAGCCTCCCAAAGTGCTGGGATTACAGGCGTAAGCCATCTTGCTTGGCCTTAAAATTAATTTTCTCATTCCTCCTGACACTTCCCAGAGCTACTTAAAAGAACAATGAGATTTGAAAACTATAAAAATTGTTTTACAGAGAAAAGGAAATATTATAACTTTTTTCCACATGCATATACCTAAACACACAGAGTTCCACTTGGGATTTGAAAGCTGACATTAAAAGATCAAATCGCCAGGCGCGGTGGCTCACGCCTGTAATCCCAGCACTTTGGGAGGCCGAAGCAGGAGGATCACAAGGTCAGGAGATCGAGACCATCCTGACTAACACGGTGAAACCCCATCTCTACAAAAACAGAACAAATTTGCCAGACGTGGTGGCATGCACTTGTAGTCCCAGCTATGCGGGAGGCTGAGGCAGCAGAATCGCTTGAACCCAGGAGGCAGAAGTTGCAGTAAGCCGAGATCTTGCCACTGCACTCCAGCCTGGGCGACAGAGTGAGATTCTGCCTCAAAAAAAAAAAAAAAAAAAAAATCAAATCCCAAAGTTAAATAAAATTTTGATAGAACTAAAATTGCCACCAATTAAAATGGTATAAACCAAGTTCATTTTATAAAATTTCACAATTAACACCATAATGATAAACAATGTTTTGACACCATTCTTTAAATATTTAAATTCCTAACCATTAAAAATATGTGAAAAACTACGTGCTATCCTCTATTATTTTCTGGATGCAAGAAATATTTCATAATTTTAAAAAAGGTAGCAGAACACAGTGGCTCACACCTGTAATCCTAGCACTTTGGGAAGCTGAAGCAGGAGGATCACTTGAGCCCAGAAGTTCAAGACCAGCTTCGTCAATACAGCTAGACCCCCATATCTACAAAAATTTTTAAAATTAGCCCAGCATAGTGGTGTGTGCCTGCAGTCTCAGCTACTTGGGAGGCTGAACCCAGGAGGTCGAGGCTGCAGTAAGCCACTGACTGGGCGACAGAGCGAGACTCCGTCTCAAAAAAAAAAAAAAAAAAAAAAAAAAAAATATTTTTAAATACAATCAAAACACTAAAATTGGAAGCAATCAAATGGCATTTTTAAAAAGCCTAGTATAGCATATGCAAAAAAGTAATAGGTTGAGTAATAAATTACTGCACTTTAACCAGTTATTCCATGACAATATAGCATTGGGTTAACATTCAGTTTTTGGGTTTTTTTGTTTTTTTTTTTTTGAGATGGAGTCTCCGCTCTTTCGCCCAGGCCGGAGTGCAGTGGCGCTAGCTCGGCTCACTGCAAGCTCCGCCTCCCGGGTTCATGCCATTCTGCTGCCTCAGCCTCCCGAGTAGCTGGGACTACAGGCGCCCGCCACCGCGCCTGGCTAATTTTTTGTATTTTTAGTGGAGACAGGGTTTCACCGTGTTAGCCAGGATGGTCTTGATCTCCTGACCTCGTGATCCGCCCGCCTCGGCCTCCCAAAGTGCACCACGCCCGACCAACATTCAGTTTTTTTACATTAGGGCATATCGAAAATGAACTAGTCGGCCAGGCACAGTGGCTCACACCTGTAATCCCAACATTTTGGGAGGCCAAGGCGGGCGGATCACTTGAGGTCGGGAGTTTGAGACCAGTCTGGCCAACATGGCGAAACCCCGTCTCCACTAAAAATACAAAAAAAAAAAAAAAAAAATTGGCCGGGTGTGGTGGCGCATTCCTGTAGTCCCAGCTACTCAGGAGGCGGAAGTTGCAGTGAGTCAAGATCGCGCCACTGCACTCCAGCCTGGGCGACAGAGCGAGACTCCGTCTCAAAAAAATAATAATAATAATAAAGGAACTAGTCTTACTAAAAAACACCTCCAGAAAATTGTGGATATCTTACATTTTACAGGTAGAGAACAAAAAGAAAAAAAATAACTGAGGAAAAAAGCTTGTCTTTTAGAAAGAACTGAAAGAGAAAGATCTCCACCCAAAGTCTCTCTTTCAAAGTTTTTTCTAAGATGTGCAACTTCTGTCATTTGAAATAAAGGGTAATGAAATTAAATTCTTTTTCTAATTATTCTAAATAAAATTCTAATACTTCTGATATGTTAAAGAGGAAGTAAAATACACAACTGTCAAGCTGGTAAAGACTAGAAGGAAAGAGAATAAAATTTGTTGAGGGTTAGGATATGATGCAGACAGCAATTCAGTTTTGAGATTTTTTTTTTTTTTTTTTTTTTTTTGAGACGGAGTCTCACTCTGTCGCCAGGCTGGAGTACAGCGGCGCGATCTCGGCTCACTGCAACCTCTGCCTCCCGGGTTCAAGTGATTCTCCTGCCTCAGCCTCCTGAGTAGCTGGGATTACAGGTGTGCGCCACACCTAATTTTTTTATTTTTAGTTGAGACGGAGTTTCACCATGTTGGTCAGGCAACTTCCGCCTCCCGAGTAGGTGGGACTACAGCAATGCGCCACCACACTTGGCCAATTGTTTTTTGTTTTTGTATTTTTAGTGAAGACGGGGTTTCGCCATGTTGGCCAGGTTGGTCTCAAACTCCCGACTTCAGGTGATCCGCCCACCTCGGCCTCCCAAATTGTTGGGATTACAGGTGTGAGCCACCGCACCCCGTGAGATCTTTTAAGTGCAAAAATACTACTCACTTCTTTTGGTAAAGATATCTTCAAGGGCGCATTTGGAATATTGCGATTTTCAGGATTAACTATTAACATGCAAGTTAAAACTCTTGAGCTTTTAAATAACTGGACTGCAATATATATGACTATAAAAACATGCTAGCAATTGTTTTTATAGTTTTCTAATCTTGGCCTAAACCTCCTATCACTCACTTTAGGTTAATTTAGGATTTTTCATATAATTTCTGAACCCAATATTGAGCATTACCAATTAGCAAAAATACATGGTAGATACATAAAAAGGCAACTTTTTAGTCCCCACTGAAGGAATTTCACTAAGTCCAGTGGATGTAAAGAAATGCAACTCATTGCATTTCTGAGGTGGAAGGCTGACTCTCAAAATTCATTCACTTAGCCCATACACAAGCAATGAAACAGCAAATTTTCATACATATATTACATCTGTGACCATTTCAGTGTTTTAAAGTTTTACAATTTAGTTTCTGTTTGGGTAACTTGAAAATATAAACTGCTCTTGAACATAATTCAAAAAAGCGTATTAAAAGTAATAATTACAAATGTAAGCAAAAAATAAGAGGACCTTTTAAGTTTTCTTTTCAAATGATATTCAATTAAAGAAGCCTGCCCTAACTCTGACTAGGCAAGGTCCCCCAATACTTCCTTCTTAGTATCTGTCACAATTCTAATTTCCACGTTAAACGAATAATTTACACAAATAAATGTTTATCTCTCCCTACATTGTAAGCTACGAGAGCAGGTAGGCGCTGTTTCCATTTTACTCGGGTCCCCTAGGCACACCTGAGCAATTATTTGTTGAATGAAAGAAAAAAAGCTCTAAGAATGAACATTAATGTCTGGATTTTGTTTTGTTTTGTTTTGAAAGCAACATCATTACTGAAATTAAAAGTTATTTATTCAAAGTAGCTTTTTAAAAATATACCTGGCTCGGCCTTTTAAGCCAAAAGTCTCAAGCAGTCTATTGAATCAGTGAGCTTTGGGAAGAGCAGGTAGTATTAGGAGAGCATACAGTAGGCGCTAAATGAAGCGAATTGACGACTACTACCAGAAAATGGGTAAAATGAGATCTAACCTAGAGACTGCCGACACCCAGCTAAATACCACAATGCCCAGGCTAGTGCTTCCGCGGACTGTGGTGAGAGCACTGTTTCCCCTCCCTCCTCTGCCTCATAGGCCGTTTCAACAACCCAGAGCGTTAAGTTCAGAGAAATAGCTTGCGGACGGAAATGAGAGCCAATGCTTAAAACAGCGGGCACCAAACGGGTGTCTCTGGAGTTAAAGATATCCCCCATTCCAACGTCCTTTTATTTTTCTCTCCCATTTTACAAGTGTCAACAGAAAGCCTGAACTGGGGTCATGAAATCAAAGAATGTCACCATAGTCAGGTTTTAAAATATCAGAGTTTATCAAGTTCGTGACACACTGAGTGCCCAAGGCCCCCGAAGAGTCCGGAGGTGGGGGGCTCCCGGGTCACCCCACCTGGATGGAAGAGAGGCTGCCCGGGAGGAGAACAGGGACTGGCTACCTAGGAAGGGGAGGCGGCGACCAGCCCCCGCAGAGGCGGGGTCCGAGTCCCCAGCCAGAGCCCCGACAAGCAGTCGAAGAACGCGGGCAGAGGCTCCGACATGGCCAGGAGAGCACGCCGCCGCCCGTAGGTGCTCGGGCCTCGCCGAGACCGGGAAGAGGTGGCGCCGCCCGCTTTTCCCAGACCCAGGGGTGGCCCGACAGGCCTAACCCCGCTCCCCGCCCTGCTCCCCCGTCCCCTCCTCCGGCGACGCCCGGCACGCGGTTGGCCGGCCCGCCGCGCGCTCCGGGACGAGGGCGGGAGGCGAGCGCGCTGGCCGCCGCGCACTCACCATTGTCAACGCCGCCGCCGCGTCCCCCCTACTCCACTCCTCTTCCCTCAGGAAAACTCCCAGCCCCGGCTCCCTCGGCTCCGGCGCCCCGTCACGTGACCTCGGGCCGCCCCCTCACACGTGACCGCTCCCTTCCTCTCCCCCTCCCCCCGCACCCGTCCCTCTCCCCCTCCCCCCGCACCCGTCCCTCTCCCAGCCTCCTGCCCCGCCCTGCTGGCCGCCAGGCACTCCGGGGAGAGGCCGCTTGGAGGCGGGGCCTCAGGCTCCACCCTTCGGAGGGTGGAGAGGGGCGGGCAAATTACGTCGAGTGGGCGGGGCCTGAACAGAGGCAGGTTCGCGGGCTCCTCCTCGCCGTCTCTTCGGTCACCGGACGAGCGGTTCCGTGTCCGGCCTCTTTACCGCACCCAGTTCCTCTTTGTGAAAGTTTGAGCGGCTGGGAAGGAAGGAGGAGAGGAAGGATTCATCTGGAGGCTCTCTCCTTGGCTGGATCCTTGGGTTGCCGAGGCGAGTGGGAGCCCTGCTTCCTTAGGCCTCGCAAGAAGAGATGTGCTCTCTTCGTCCACGGCGAGGCGTTCTGCCACCTTGCCTGAACGCAGTCCCGCTCCACCTCCTTCTGAGTCTGGGTTTTCTTAACTTGGCTTTCTCGCCTCTGAAGAGAAGACCAGTAGAAAAAAATCCTAGGGTACAACTTTCATTGCTTCCCAAAGTCCCCAGATGGCCCCTGAGCGACCCACCCTGAGCCTGGAGGGCTCACAAACCCACCGTTCCGCCCAGCCGTTCTGAGAGGGCAAAGGCGCTCCCCCGAAAGTCCCACGGCGCAGCTGAAGACTACGCTGGCCTGAACTGGATCCTCCTCCCTAGTGTAAGCCTATAGGACCTCCAGATGAGGAAAATACTGTGTGGGATTTCAGAGTATAGTGTTGAAGGGCCACAGTGCACTCTGTGCATAACCAAAGCAGAAGAAAAATCCATCCCTGAACGCACTATAATTACCCCACCTTAAAACAGAAGTTTGTGAGGCGAGGCCATGAAACAGGTATCAAAAAAAATTTTTTTATACTTAATCCTCAGTGTGAGCCTCAAATTTAAGAGGATTGAAATCAAAGTATCATCTCTAACCGCAATAGAATTAAAATTAGAAATCAACCCAAACAAGCCAGAAAATTCCGGAAATATTGGAAATTAAGCAACATAATTCCAAATCTCTGGGTCAAAGAAGAGATCAATGGAAATTTAAAAATAAGTTGAGGCCGGGCACGGAGGCTCACACTTGTAATCCCAACACTTTGGGAGGCCGAGGCAGGTGGATCACCTGAGGTCAGACACGAGTATCTCTTGAATCCGGAAAGCGGAGGTTGCAGTGCCCGAGATGGAGCCCTGCACTCCAGCCTGGGCGACAGAGCAAGACTCTGTCTCAAAAATAAAAAATAATAAAAATAAAAGTAATTTGAAATAAAAGATAATAATACAACATATCAAATCTGTGGAATGCAGTGACACTGTGTAAAAGGAAAATTTGTAGCTTTAAATGCACATATTTGGGCCAGGCGTGGTGGCTCACGGTCTATAATTCCAGCACTTTGAGAGGCCGAGGCGGACGGATCACTTGAGGTCAGAAGTTTGAGACCAGCCTGGCCAACATGGCGAAACCCTGTCTCTACTAAAAATACAAAAATCAGCCGGGCATGGTGGTGCACGTCTGTAATCCTAGCTACTCGGTAGGCTGAGGCAGGAGGATCACTTAAACCTAGGAGGCAGAGGTTGCAGTGAGCCAAGATCGCGCCACTGCACTCCAGCCTGGTGACAGAGCGAGACTCCATCTCAAAAAAAATAAATAACTATAGTAACACTGATATTGTTGTCTGTTTGAACTGTGAAAAGAAAGCAGCAAAAACAATGCAAATCTTTAATTAGTAAAAGTGAAAAATGGTTTTTTTCATTTAGAAGATTTGCCTGTCACCTTAAGAGCTACTCTGGTTCCTACCCACTCTTTTCTGGGACTTAAATATCAACATAACATAGAGAATAGATGAAAATGCCACACAGGCAAAGAAATACTAGCGTAGCCAGGTATAAATAAGAGGTGGCAAAGAAAGTCACACTAGAAACCAATTTGTACTAATTATTTATTCTACTGATCAAAACCCAATCAATAATTGTGCTATCATAATAAATACAAGAAGCAACAGAATTGTTGAGCTAGTTATTTGTCTGTCTGCCTACCTATCAATCTATTCAGCAAGCCAGAATGTTAGAGCTAGATTGTGAGCAGTACAGTGTTTCACCAGCTGAGAACTGTGGCATCTCTATATTTGCCCTCTGCCAAAAAAAAAAAAGGTGGGGTGTGTGAGGAAATTGTGACTAACTTACAGGGATTGACTTTCATCAACAAAAGTACCGAGTTTAGGTCAGAAAGTATTAGATGATAAGATAATCTGAGCTTTTATCAATCAGAAACCAGTTAAGAGAAAAATAGTCATTTGTTCAAATTCACAAAGACTAAAAATTCACATTAATAACTGTGAGAGTGTCAGGGAGCAGCTGTTTGCAGAGTTCACTGGCAAAGTTAAGGGAAGAGAATAAAATACAAATACACAAAAAGGATAAAGAAAGAAAATACAATTTAGGCCGGGCGCAATGGCTCACACCTGTAATCCCAACACTTTGGGAGGCTGAGGTAGGTGGATCACTTCAGCCCAGGAGTTTGAGACCAGCCTGGGCAACATGGTGAGACCTTGTCTCTTGCAAAAGCACAAAAATTAGCTGGGCGTGGTGGCATGTGCATATTGAACCAGCTACTCAGGAGGCTGAGGTGGGAGGATAGCTTGAGCCAGGGAGGCAGAGTTTGCAGTGAGCAGAGATTGCACCACTGCACTCCAGCCTGAGCAACAGAGCGAGACCCTGTCTCAAAAAATAAATAATAAATTAATTTAATTTAAAAAGAAAATACAATTTAAAGCATGCCAGTGAAGTATAGAAACACTTTTTTCTTTTAACCTCCCAGAGCAGATAGAATAGATTTTGCTTAAAAACTTTAGCGAGTGCAGCTGTAATCATGGTAAATATTCTTTTTTTAAAAAATTACAATTATAAAAGCCAAACATTTTTTCACAATATACAGTTTTTTCTTAAATGTACCAATACTTAATGTTTTATCTCACTATTCCTCTTTTCTTTTTAAAATGAGATATAATGTACATACAGTGACATATGTTAGTCTTAAGTGTGCAGTTTGATCAGTTTTGACAATTGCGTACATTTTGATTGTGCGTGGTGTCACAGGGCGCCGTGGCTCATGTCTATAATCTCAGCACTTTGTGAAGCCAACACAGGAGGATTGCATGAGGCCAGGAGTTCAAGGCTGCAATGGTCGTGTCGCTGCACTCCAGCCTGGATGGTGGAGCAAGACCCTAGTCTCTAGAAAAAATTTAAAAATTATCCAGGTGGTGGGGCATGCCTGTAGTCACAGCCGCTCAGGAGGCTGAAGTGGGAGAATTGCTTGAGTCCACGAGTTCCAGGCTATAGTGAACCACACTGGTGCCACTGCACTCCAGTTTGGGCTACAGAGCCAGGCCCTGACTCTTAAAAAAAAAGCATACATTTGTTTAACCCACACCTTCATCAAGATATAGATGATGGCCATCAACCCCAGAAAACTTTCTCACATCCTCTCTCAATCAATCCCATCTCCTAGACGCAACCACTGTTCTGATTTTTTTGATATTGATTAGCTTTGTGTGTTCTATAGCAAAATAATAATGGAATCATACCACAAGTGTTCTTTTGTGTCTTGTTTCATTCCCTAAGCAAAATGGTTTTGATACTTATTTATGTTGTTGTATGCATCAGCAGTTTGTTCCATTTCATTGCTTATAGTAGTATTCCATTTTGTGAAGAGACCACAAAATATCCTTTTTCCTGTCAGTGGACATCTTTTTGCCCATTTTTTTCTATTGTGAACAAAGTGCTACTATGTACACGCCTTTTTTGTGAACCTAACCGAAGTGGAATTGCTGGGTTGGGTTAGGTGTATATTTAATTTTACAAGAAAATGCCACATCACTTTTTAAACTGTTTGTGCCATTTTATCCTCCCATCACGAGTGTGTGAAATATTAATGTTTCTATATCCTTGCTAACATTTGGTGTTGTCAGTGTTTCTAACATTAGTCATTCTTATGAGTGTGTGGTTTTCTCACTGTGATTTTAATTTGCTTTTCCCTGATGATTAATGATTCTGAACACTTTTTCATGTGCATATGTATCATTCACATATACCTCCCTTTGGGAAGTGCCTGTCAAGACTGCCAATTTTTAGTTAAGATGTTTATTTTCTCATTGAGTTATAGTTTATCAAATATTTTGAATATAAGTCCTGTATCAAATGTAGTAATTACAAATATTTTCTCCCACTCTGTGTGCTTATTTACTTTCCTAACAATGTCTGTTGATGACTTGAGAATTTGGACTTTTACATTTAGGTGTAAAATGTAAAATGAGATCCATCTCAAACTAAATTTTGCAAATAGTATGGGGCAAGATTTGAGAGCTTATTTGTGTCTACATGGTTCCAGCACCATTTGTTGCAAACACTTACATTTCCCCCTTAAATATCTTTGGTGTTAGCCGGGCGCGGTGGCTCATGCCTGTAATCCCAGCACTTTGGGAGGCTGAGGCAGGTGGATCACCTGAGGTGAGGAGTTCGAGACCAGCCTGGCCAGTATGGTGCAACCCCGTCTGTACTAAAAAATGCAAAAATTAGCTGGGCGTGGTGGTGCGTGCCTGTAATCCCAGCTACTCAGGAGGCTGAGGCAGAAGAATCATTTGAGCCTGGGACGCAGAGGTTACAGTGAGCCAAGATCGGGCCATTGCACTCTAGCTTGGGCAACAGAGTGAGACTACATCTCAAAAAAAAAAAAAATATATATATATATATATATATGTCTATATAGATAGATAGATATATCTTTGGTGTTTTCGCAAAAAATCTATTGACTGTATAATTGTGGGCCTATTTCTGAAATTTCTAGTCTTTTCCATTGATCTGTTTGTCTATATTTATGCAATACTACACTGTCTTCAATACAATAGCTTTATAGTAAACCTTGAAGTAAGGTACTGTAATTATTCCAACTTGTTATTTTTCAAGAATGCATTGGCTATTCTAAGTTCTTGTATTCCAACATACATTTATAAATTGTGAATCCACTTCTCCAAAAAAAAAAAAAAATCTACTGGTTGGAAATGATTTGAACCTACACCTTAATTTGGGGAAAATTGGCGTCTTAACAATATTGGGCCTTGCAATCCATGAATATGGTGTATTTATCTATTTTTCTAAATAAGTAGAGAAAACAGCTTTAATTTCTTTCGGCAATGTTTTGTAGTTTTCAGTACCTTTCACATCTTTTGTTAAATTTTTTTCTAAGCATTTATTTTTTGACACTATTGTAAATGGTATTAATTTTTTTTTTATTTTCTGGCCTGGTTTGGTGGCTCACACCTGTAATCCCAGCACTTTGGGAGGCCGAGGCAGGAGGATTGCCTGAGCCCAGGAGTTCGAGACAAGCCTGGGCAACATGGCAAGACCCCGTCTCTATACCAAATTTAAAATTTTGTTTTAAAAAAATATTTTCTAATTGTTCATTGCTTGTGCATGTGTTTGTGTGTGAATTTTCTACAATAACTTGGTATCTTGAAACCTTGCTAAATTTCTCTGATAATTTCTTCCCATCTTTTCCTCTCCTCTTTCATCCTGGGTCTTCTATTAGTTGCATATTGGAATTCCTGAATTGATTATGTCATTTTCTTATCTCTTCTTTTCTATTTTCCATCTAGTTGTCTCTTTGTTCTCCTTTCTAAATAATTTCTCCAATTTTATGTTCCAACTCTTATGATTTTTTTTTGAAATGACTGTGTTATAGTAGCCAGCCTCCAAGATATTCCCCGATGATCCTTGCCTTCCAGTATTTACACTCCTTTGTAGTCCCTTCTCAAATGTTGTCAGCAGTGGTCTGTGTGACCAACAGAATAAAATGGAAGTGATGTGTGTGACTTTCACGGCTGCTTCTGACTTGCTTTCTCTTGGGTCACTCACTCTGAGAGAAGTCCAATGGAGAGGTCCACATAGTGAGGAACTGAGATCACCTGGAAATAGCCAGAACTAACTTGCCAGCCATGTGAGTGAGCCATCTCGGAAGCTGATCCTCCTGCGCTCATTAACTCTTCAGATGACTGCAGCCTCAGCTGACAAATTGACTGCAATTTCATGAAAATCTCCTTAACAGAACCACCAAGGTAATCCTCTCTCAAATTTCTGATCCAAAGAAACTATAAAATTTTGAAATGTTCATTATTTACTAATATTTATTGCCACTAAGGGGGGTGTGTGTGTGTGCGTGTTTGAGACGAACTCTTGTCCCCCAGGCTGAAGTGCAGTGGCATGATCTTGGCTCACTGCAACCTCTGCCTCCTGGGTTCAAGTGATTCTCCTGCCTCAGCCTCCCGAGTAGCTGGGACTACAGGCACCCAGCACCACGCCTGGCTAATTTTTGCATTTTTAGTAGAGATGGGGTTTCACCATGTTGGCCAGGCCGGTCTCAAACTCCTGACCTCAAGTGATCTGCCCACCTCAGCCTCCCAGAGTGCTGGGATTACAGGCGAGAGCCACTGCACCTGGCCTGGAGACAGTTTTGATTGTTGAGTTCTAGGGGGGAAAGTGCTACTGGGCAAGTAATGAGTAGAGATCAGAAAAGCTGTAAACATCCTATAATCCACAGAATAGCCTCCCTACAACAAAGACATACCCTGTCAAAAATGTCAATAGCCAGGCGCAGTGGTATGGACTTGTAGTCCCAGATACTCAGCAGGCTGAGGCAGGAGAACCACTTGAACCTAGGAGCTTTGGACCAGCCCGGGCAACATAGTGAGTCTCTAGCTCTAAAAAATAAATAAATAAATAAATAAATAAATAAATAAATAAATAAATGTCAATAATGCCAAAGCTGAGAAACCTTGGTTTGGTATGCATAAACCTAGGAAGACAAATAGGGTTCTGAAAGATCAACTGTATTAATATTTTCAATAGTGACCCAACTGGTAAAGCGGACAACATGCTGAGGGAATGGAGACAAAAAGCTTCTGCAAAATCAGCCATTCCCATCCCTTTGCGATCTTAGCATTTTATCATTATTATAGATTTGAAAAAACATCTATAATGTAAAATGTATTATAGTTATTTGTGTTTTATCCACTAAATTGTGAGTAGTCTTAACTGTTAATCCCCGGTGGCTTGGTCCTCAGCAGGTTTTTGTTGATTGTATAATATCAGATAGGAAAATTGGCTACTAATTAGACTATTGCTTAAAAGTACAAATTGGAAGAAGTTTTTAACCCTTTGCCCACAACCCCCCCACCAAAAACTCTGTAATTATGGTAATTAATTGATTGAAAAATAGAACCCAAAAGGTAAAAGGGTAAGAATTTGAAAACCTACACAAGGCCAGGCATGATGGCTCACGCCTGTAATCCCAGAACTTTGGGAAGCCAAAGTGGGAGGATCACTTGAGGCCAGGAGTTTGAGGCCAGCCTGGACAACATGATGAGAGCCTGTCTCAAAATATATATATAATATATATAGAGAGAGCCAGGCATGGTGGCACATGCCTGTAGTCCTAGCTACTTGGGAGGATAAGGCAGGAGGATCGCTTGAGGCCAGGAGCTCAAGGCTGCTTAAGCCTGGGAGGTGGAGGTTGCAGTGAGCTATGATCGCACCACTGCACTCCAGACTGGGTGGACTGGGTGACAGAGCGAGACTTTGTCCCTCACAAAAAACAAACAAACAAACAAACAAAACACACACACACACACACAAAAAAAAACCCTAGCCTAGGCAACACAACAAGACCCTGTCTTTACCAAAAATACAAAAGAAAAAACAGCTGGGTGTGGTGGCGTGCACCTGTGGTCCCAGCTACTTGGGAGGCTGAGGTGGGAGGCTCACTTGAGCCCAGAAGTTGGAAGCTACTGTGAGCTGAGATCACACCACTGTACTCCAGCCTGGGTAACAGAGCCAGATCATGTCTCAAAATCAAAAAAAAGCTATACGTTTTATATACTATTTCTTCTATGTGGCTGATAATATTTACTTCCATCTATCTATGTTGGTACAAAAGTAATATTTACTTCCAGCTATCTAGATTGGTGCAAAAGTAATTGCAGTTTTGGACTGTTAATTTTATTTTATTTTATTTAGATGGAGCCTCCCTCTGTTACCCAGGCTGGAGTGCAGTGGCATGATCTTGGCTCACTGCAACCTCCACCTCCTGGGTTCAAGCGATTCTCCTGCCTCCGCCTCCCAAGTAGCTGGGATTACAGGTGCCCACCACTAAGTCCAGCTTATTTTTTCTACTTTTAGTAGAGACGGGGTTTCACTGTGTTGGCTACACTGGTCTCAAACTCCTGACCTCAAGTGATCCTCTTCCCTTGGCCTCCCAAAGTGCTGGGATTACAGGTGTGAGCCACTGCAGCCAGCCTGGACCATGAATTTTAAATCATTATAACTAGGCTCAAACTCATCTTTATTAATCAAAATAGGAACGATTACAATCAATACAATTTTGCCAATGAGAAATAAGTTTGTATTCCTGTAGTGTAAAAATCTATGCTTTTGGATTTGATGAGCTCTTGGAAAACATTTTCTGCATTCTACTGGTTGTGGAAGCTTTTTCCCTGCAAAAAGTTGCCAAGGTGCTTGAAGGAGTGGTAGTCAGTTGGCAAGAGGTCAGGTAAATATGGCGGATGAGGCAAAACTTCGTAGCCCAATTCATTCAACTTTTGAAGCATTGGTTCCACGACCTGCACTTGGGCGTTCTCATGGAGCAGAACTGGGCCTTTCTGTGGACCTATACCGGCTGCAGGAGTTGCAGTTTTCGGTGCATCTCATCAACAATTTGCTGAGCATACTTCTCAGATGTAATTGTTTCACTGGGATTCAGAAAGCTGTAGTGGATCAGACTGGCAGCAGTGACCATGCCCTTTTTTTGGTGCAAGTTTGGCTTTGGGAAGTAATTTGGAGCTGCTTCTCTGTCCAACCACTGAGCTGGTATTCGCCGGTTGTTGCATAAAATCCATTTTTTGTCGCACGTCACAATCAGATCAAGAAATGGTTCGTGTTGTTGCGTAGAATAAGGGAAGACAACACTTCAAAACAACAATGTTTTTGATTCTCGCTCAGCTCATAAGGCACCCACTTATCGGGCTTTTTTACCTTCCTAATTTGTTTCAAATGCCGAACGACCTGTAGAATGGTCGATGTTGAGTTTTTCAGCAACTTCTTGTGTAGTTGTAAGAGGATCAGCTTCAATGATTGCTCTCAATTGGTCATTGTCAAATTCCCATGGCTGGCCACTACGCTTCTCATCTTCAAGGCTCTCATCTTTTTTGCAAAACGTTTTAACCACCACTGCACTGTACGTTTGTTAGCAATTCCTGCGCCAAATGTGTTGTTGATGTTGCGAGTTGTCTCTGCTGCTTTAAGACCTGTTTTGAACTCGAATAAGAAAATAGCTTGAATTTGCTTTTGTCTTAACATTATTTCCGTAGTCTAAAATAAACATAAAATAAACAGCAAGTAATAAGTCACTAGCACAAAAACATAAAACAAGAAGTGCCCATTAAAATGATGTATAACATAACCACATTTATTTAAGAATGCATTCCAATATCAAATGACAAATTCCAACAATGCAAAAACCGCAATTACTATTGCACTCACATAATACCTTCCTTAGTGCCAGGCAAGACTAACATGTTACATTCACTCTCATTCAAACCCTGTTAGACTAAGCTCAAGGACAAATGCCATCTGATGTGTACTTGTTTCCCTCTGTATTCCCATCACCTAGCACATAGATAATCTTATGAAATAGCATGTGTAGTTTTGTGTAGTTTTTAAAATTCTTACTCTTAAATTTTTTTAAGTTGTGTAGGTTTTTAAGTTCTTACTCTTTTACGTTTTGGGCTCTATCTGTCAATCAATACACATTTTCATGATTACAATTTTTTAGGGGCTTACTATTTGCCAAACACTGAGCTAACTATATCGTATACATTGCCTCATTTAATCTTCACCACAACCCCTTGGGCAAGTATTGTTAACCTATAGTACAAGTAGTGATAATAGCTCATGTTTATTGATCAGTTGCTCAATGGCATTGTCTCTAGCACTTTACATGTATTAATTTGTTTAATCTTCTTAACAAACCTACAAAGTAGGTACTATCATTATCCTCACCTTAAAAAGGAGGAAACTGAGAGGTTAGGTAACTCATCTAAGCTTATCTAGTTGATAAGTGACAGAACTTTTTTTTTATGTGTGACGGAGTCTTGCTCTGTCACCATGCTGGAGTGCAGTGGCATGATCTCGGCTCACTGCAACCTACAACTCCCTGGTTCAAGCGATTCTCCTGCCTCAGCCTCCCAAGTAACTGGGATTACAGGCACATGCCACCACACTCGGCTAATTTTTGTATTTTTAGTAGAGATGGGGTTTCACTGTGTTGGCCAGGTTGGTTTCGATCTCCTGACCTCGTGATCCGCCCCTCCTCGGCCTCCCAAAGTGCTGGGATTACAGGCATGAGCCACTGGGCCCGGCCGACAGAACTTTCAATCCAGATGTTCTGGCTCTGGAGTCCACACAATTAACCCCTTACTATACTGCTCTCCCTAGACAAGCTTAGCTAAATTAGGCTAGTTGTTCTAAACTTATACAGCTAATAAAGAGTAAAACTGGTATTTAAGCCAGGACTTTGCAATGCTAAAACTCAAACTCTTTCTACAAGAGAGAAATATTCTACAGTTCCTTTGTGGCAAGTTTAAGATCTTTTTTAACAAGAATGTCATTGGCCGGGCGCAGTGGCTCAAGCCTGTAATCCCAGCATTTTGGGAGGCCAAGGCGGGTGGATCACTAGGTCAGGAGATCGAGACCATCCTGGCTAACACGGTGAAACCCCATCTGTACTAAAAGTACAAAAAAATTAGCCGGACGTGATGGCGGGCGCCTGTAGCCCCAGCTACTCCGTAGGCTGAGGCAGGAGAGTGGCGTGAACCCGGGAGGCGGAGCTTGCAGTGAGCCGAGATGGTGCCACTGCACTCCAGCCTGGGCGACAGAGCGAGACTCCGTCTCAAAAAAAAAAAAAAGAATGTTATGTTTTAAACAAAACCTAGACTACCTACCTCTCCTTTAAAGGTGTAAAACGTAGCACTTAACTAGTGATACAAAGCAACAGGTATATTTTCTAAAACGTGCCTTGTTTTCTCTGCTGTATCATGTGGAAGCCAAAAATAGGCCTCTTGACAGTAATACCCCATTGGGCATAAAACTAACTAAGTTCCTGTTAAATAATCTCAGATTTATTAACAGAAAGATCAGGGTATAATTTACAACTGTCACCAAAAGTAAAATGCTATAAACATATTCCTATGAGTTGTGTTCTATGAGAAGCAAACTCTAAGAGGATGAATAGCATGGAGGAAGTTAATGATGGAGTTGCCTTAGGATAAACACCTGTGCAGAATGAGAAGGAAACAGGATTAGAGAGGAATAAATCGAGCTGCCGTATAATCACAAGGCATCAGCTGACCACATAGAGAGTTCTGAAGTTGGGGTGTTTCTTCTGAGTTGTTCCAAGTGGAGCATGAGCTCTGAGACTCTATACCCCCACATAGATGAGTCTTTGACTGTGAGCTGTCCATGAGAAGGGAGCATGACCTTGGATGAACTGGCTCTCTGCATCTAAGAACTTGCAGCCGTCAGCCAACCTTTCCTGTGGTCAAGGGAATAGATCTTCCAGTCCCAAAGGGGGAATCTCGGTAACACAGCACAGCATTCGTAACAGTTTACCCCTTGTGCCACTTAGATATTTTTGCTTCATATAAATTCTGGGAACAGCTCTTTCAGGATACTGCAGGGCTCTTTTCCTGGAGAAAGGTCAGTGGAATGAATTGCAGCCACTGCCACTGCAGCTGGTATCAAGACTACAATGGATACTCATTAAATGCCTCCTCTACTATCAATTCTAGATTTCTCTCACCCTTGGCTAACACCTCTGCTAGTCTAGATGGCATAGTTGGAGGATTGACCCAGACCTTCAGCCATGAGGATCTGAGCCCCTAGTTGGCAGGTTCTTCTCAGGCCTGGCTGCTGTATTTATCCATTTACCATTAAACCATTAGTACTTCTTCGAAATACTAAGAGAAGCCTCAGTGGATCACTTGGGTGTCAAGCGTAGGCCTCCCTGTCCCCACTGTGTAGCAGCAGCCCTGCCTCTTGATAATCAGGTTCATAGCCCCCGCCAAGATGGTGACTTCTTGACCATTCATCCCTTGCCAAAAAGAGCTTAAGATGCCATTGCTTAAAGTTCAATACGACTCTTACCATGTCCCCCGGTGGAAACATTTCCCACAGGGAACCATAACATCTAAATATGCAAAACTCAGGGGTGCGGTAATAGGAAGAATAAATTCCACAAGTGGTGTTTTGTTTTATTTGTTAGATAAGGGGACAGGGTCTTTTATGTTGTCCAGGCTGCTCTTGAACTCCTGGCCTCAAGCAATCCTCCCACCCCAGCCTCCCAAGTAACTGGGATTGCAGACCTGAGCCATTGTGTCCAGCTAAACACCCCACGTAGTTTCGATGTTGAGTCCTTTTGTACTTCCACTCCTTGGTTCCTGGACCCATGTATTCTACCTATTAAGGACACAGCACCATATAAAGGTTACTGATCTAGCATGTAAACTGCATCCTGAAGGTTGTGACGCCAACCTCAGTGTATCATAGCCAAGCATTGCCTCAGCTGTGCCCTCAACAGGCCCTTCCAACATTCTGTCATGTTGAGGGCACTGAGGTGATGTGGTGGGTGATAAAACCAGTGGAGCCCATGGTCGTGTGCCCATTGCTGCATCTCATGCTGTTATGCTGTGATGTGATGTTATATGCAAAACCCTGTTGATAAATCAAACATACTCTGTAAGCCCTTAGATTTTAGTGTTAGACATCCCCTGAGCAGGAAAGGCAAACACATACCTGAAATACATGTCTATCACCGTTCAAACAAATCTCTGGCCCTTCCAGGATGGAAGGGACCTAATGTAGTCAACTAGACACCAAAGTCTCCTTCAGGGATAGTGCCATATCAGTGGCTCAGCAATGAGCTCTGTTGCTAGCATACTGGACATTTGGCAACATCAGTAGCTGGATCAATCTTGGTCAGCGGGAGCCCGTGTGTGGCCTCCATCGCTGCCACTGTGGCCACTCCTTCCTAAGTTCATTGTGCCAGTTTTAGGGTGGCCCATGACAGAGGCTGACTGACATCTGTCCCAGTCATTTTGTCTACCTGGTTGTTTAGTGCCTCTTCTGTGATGGATGTTTTCTGGTGGGCATTCACATTTGATATGTACATCTTCACACTTTGTCTTCTCTCATTGGTCCATCCACATGCCTTTACCCTAAGCTGCTTTGTGCCCAATCTTCCAATCTTTCTGTTTTAGGCCCCTTATCAACTGGGCAAAACAGTCACCACAGTCCATGCAAATGAGTATCTTCCAACCTCAGGCTACTTCTCTTTCTACACAGAGTGGATGGCCAGGAGCACCACCCAATGCTCCTTCTCACTGGGAGGATTTCCCCTCAAAGCTGCTTTCCAAGTCCACTCCTGAATGGCATTGTAGTGTAGCTGACATCCACTTTTGGCTTGCTCCCATATACCAGACCAATCCATGTGTGAACCAAGCTGGAGTTTATTCCTACCCTGGCAGTTGGTCATTAGGAAGCCCTCATACAGCCATAGATGTGAGCCCAGGAAGAAATGCTGGTGCATCAGTGGCAATGACATGGGGGTCTGGTCAGTGACCACTGTGATTTTCTGTGAGATGTCCAGCCAGTTCAGGTCTCTTTAGATGGTACTATGACAGAGAGTGGGAGAGTTAAAATAGTCCTGGGAATAGACTGTAAATATACTGCTGTCTGTTCCAAGAGTACGTAAACTCTTTCTGATCCTCTTTTTTCTTTTCTTTTTTTTTTTTTTTTTTTTTTTTTGACAGGGTCTGGCTCTATTGCCCAGGCTGGAGTGCAGTGGCGCAATCTCAGGTCACTGCAACCTCTACCTCCCAGGCTCAAGCCAACCTTCCACCTCATCTGCCTGAGTAGCTGGGACTACAGGCGCATGCCACTACAACTGGCTAATTTTTGTATTCTTTGTAGAGACAGAGTTTCACCATGTTGCCCAGGTTGGTCTTGAACTCTTGAGCTCAAGCCATCCATCCACCTTGGCCTCCCAATGCTAGGATTACAGGCATGAGCCACTGTGCCTGGCCTCTGATCCTCTTTTAAAAAATGGAGAGATGAGGTCTCGCTATATTTCCCAGGCTGGTCTCGAACTCCTGGGTTCAAGTGATTCTCCCACCTCAGCCTCCTAAATGCTGGGATTATAGGCATGAGCCACTGTGCCCAGCCTTATCCTCTTTTTTTGATAGGGATATAAAAGAAAGCATTTGTCAAATAAATGACTATTAGGTATCTAAAGCTATGTAACTCTGCTCTAGCAAAAGTGTTCCACCTGGGGATGCTGCTTCAATAGAGCTACTACAGATGCACCTCAACTTACAGTGGGGTTACATCCCAATAAACCCATCATAAATTGAAAATATTTATTTATTTATTTATTTTTGAGTCTGAGTCTCACTCTGTCTCCCAGGCTAGAGTGCAGTGGCGCAGTCTTTGCTCACTGCAACCTCCGCCTCCCAGGTTCAAGCAATTCTCCTATCTCAGCCTCCGGAGTAGCTGGGATTACAGGTGTGCACCACCGCACCCAGCTAGTTTTTCTATTTTTAGTAGAGACAAGGTTTCATGTTGGCCAGGCTGGTCTCGAACTCCTGACCTCAGGTGATCCGCCTACCTCGGCCTCCCAAAGTGCTGAGATTACAGGCGTGAGCCACCACACCCAGCCAAAAATATCTTAAGTCAAAAACACATTAAATACACCTAACGTATCAAACATCATAGTTTATTTAGCCTAGCCTACTTTAAGTATGCTCAGAACACTTACATTAGCCTACAGTTGGGGAAAATAATCTAATAGAAAGCCTATTTTGTAATAAAGAGTTTTAATGTCTCATGTAATGTATTGAATACTGAAAGCGAAAAACCATGCTCGCTACTGCTGCCCAGCACCGCCAGAGAGCATCACATCACATATCACTAACCTGGGAAAATGTCAAAATTCAAAAATTGCAATTTAGTTTCTACTGAATGTGTGTCACTTTCACACTATCATAAAGTCAAAGAATCATTAAGTCAAATCATTGTAAGTTGGGGACCCTCTGTACTCGGCTGAATTTGTAATAGTCCACTAGCACTCTCTATTTGCTTTTTGTGAGGCCCAGACTGGTGAATTAAATGGAGGTGCATTGGGGACCAGCATTCCTGCGTTCTTTGTTTTTTGTTTTGTTTTGTTTTTGTTTTTGTTTTTTTGAGACAGAGTCTCACTCTGTCGCCCAGGCTGGAGTGCAGTGGCTCGATCTCGGCTCACTGCAACCTTCGTCCCCCGGGTTCAAGCGATTCTCTTGCCTCAGCATCCTGAGTAGCTGGGATTACAGGAGCCTGCCACTACGCCCAGCTAATTTGTGTATTTTTTGTAGAGACGGGGTTTCACCATCTTGGCCAGGCTGGTCTTGAACTCCTGACCTTGTAATCCACCTGCCTCAGTCTCCCAAAGTGCTGGGATTACAGGTGTGAGCCACCACACCCGGCACTTGCCACCATACCCGGCTAATTTTTGTATTTTTAGTAAACATGGGGTTTCACCACGTTGGTCAGGCTGGTCTCCAACTCCTGATCTCGTGATCCGCCCATCTTGGCCTCCCAAAGTGCTGGGACTATAGGCATGAGCCACCGCGCCCAGCCACCATAGTGCTTTTTTATTGAGGCAATTGCCCTATGCCTCCTGACCATCTTGATCTTTCTGGTTGAATAATGTGGTGGTTAATTTTAGATGTCAACTTCACTGGATTAAGGGATACCTAGATAGCAGGTAAAGCATTATTTCTGGGTGTATCTGTGAAGTTATTTCCTCAGGAGATTAGAGTGTGAGTTGGTAGACCAGGTGGGGAAGATCTGCCATATCCCTGGATCCCTGGTCCAAGGCCTTTGGACTTGGACTGAGCTATGCTACCAGCTTCCTTGGTTCTCCAGCTTGCAGATGGCCTCCACCATCACATGAGCCAATTGCCCTAATAAACCTCCTCTCATATATCTAAGTATATGTCCTAGTGGTTCTGTCTCTCTGGCAAACCCTGCTTAATATAATAGATTGAGCAATACTTTTGCTGGCTGTGCAACTACATTGCCTCTAGAGATGCCATCTCCTATCTCAGTGCCCATCAGGCTCCCCTGGATACATCTCTGACCTTGCTGCTCATTAAGATAACTGCACCTCTTGGCTTCTTGGCTGGACGCGGTGGCTCATGCCTGTAATCCGAGCACTTTGGGAGTCCAAGGCAGGCAAATTGCCTGAGCTCAGGAGTTCGAGACCAGCCTGGGCAACACGGTGATCTCTACTAAAATACAAAAAAAAAAAAAAAAAATTAGCTAGGTGTGGCAGCGTGTGCCGGTAGTCCCAGCTACTCAGGAGGCTGAGGCAGGAGAATTGCTTGAACCCAGGAGGCGGAGGTTGCAGTGAGCTGAGATCTCGCCATTGCTCTCCAGCCTGGGCAACAGAGTGAGACTCCATTTCCAAAAAAAAAAAAAGGTAACTGCACCTCTTGGCTTCTGATGGTTGAGCACTACCACCTGGCCTCTATTATTTTGGTACCCATTATTCCCACTGCTATTAATAAGCCCAGTTATGTAACAACATCAGCCCTGCCCTTCAGAGGAGAGCCACTGCAGATGGCTCAGAGGTGCTAATTGCTCTCACCAGGCTATTCTTTATTGCTTTGGCCTTCCTGCAAGACAGTCATCTGGTGGGTTTGCAAGGCTTATATAGTCCATTCATTCTATCATGTGCATTTCCTTAATCCTATTGACCCCTTTTTCTACTGCCTGGCATGACAATTCTAGTATTTCCACTTCACTTAAGTGTGGGCTGTCACTTTCTCCAAGTGTCTAAGAGTCATTTTAGCAGAGTCTCAACACCTTCTCCCAGGGTTCTTGCCAGGGCATTAAAACCTGTATCCCAGGAGGGTACACTCACATTGCTAAACACTCCCTTATCCAACTTTGTGTTCTATCTCCGTCCGTGGATCAAGGACTTCCAGAGTTAAGTCTTATAGACACCCTCTCAGCTTTTAAGGTCCACGTTAGCTAAGTTCTACAGAACTTTCAGAGTATTTTACCTTTCCTCCTGAGCAAGCCCAAAACTCCCCTGTTGGTTTATACTGACTTAACTTTGATATTTATCTGCTGTCTAGGAAGGGAGGTGGGGATAGATCTTGAAGGAGAGTGAGTGTTGGCTTTAAGGGTAGAGGCCTCTTGATTGTCTTCAACAGGAAAGCATTAGTTTTTTTTGTTTTTTGATTGCTGTTTTTTTTTTTTTTTTTTTTTTTTGAGACAGAGTCTCGCTCTGTCACCCAGGCTGGAGTGCAGTGGCGTGATCTCGGCTCATTGCAAACTCCACCTCCCAGGTTCAAGTGATTCTCATACCTCAGCCTGCCGAGTAGGATTACAGTTGCTCGCCACCACAACCAGCTAATTTTTGTATTTTTAGTAGAGACAGGGATTCACTATGTTGGCCAGGCTGGTCTTGAACTCCTGGCCTCAAGTGATCTGCCCGCCTCAGCCTCCCAAAGTGCTGGGATTACAAGCAAGAACCACCACACCTGGCCAGCATCAGTCCTTAAAGCATGGGACTCTTCTGTAGATTCAGAGGTTCAAAGGAATCTGAGGATTTAAAACTTGAATGTATCAGCCCAGATGTCTCCATTTCTCAGGGTCCTATTTTTCCCCAGTAAGGACTCTGAGCTTGCATAACAGACTGGGCTAAGCTGACAATTTAATATTCTTGGAACTCTGCTATTTTTTTTTTTTTTTTTTTTTGAGATGGAGTCTCCCTCTCTCGCCCAGGCTGGATTGCAGTGACATGATCTCGGCTCACTGCAACCTCCCAGGTTTGAACCTCTTAGGTTCAAGCAATTCTCCTGCTTCAGCCTACCGAGTAGCTGGGATTATAGATGCCTGTCACCACGCCTGGCTAATTTTTGTATTTTTAGTAGAGACAGGGTTTCGCCATGTTGGCCAGGCTGATCTCAAACTCCTGACCTCAGGTGATCCACCTGCCTCAGCCCCCCAAAGCATTGGGATTGCAGGCGTGAGCCACCACGCCCAGCCATCTGCTATTCTCATAAGTCCTGGGCCTGGTCCTCAGCTTTTTAATTCCTTCTATTACAGAAGAGAGTTTCTTAATATGCTGCCAAGGAGGCCCAATGGTTTTCACATTTAGCCTTTAATTAGTCATCCTTAGCCTTTCATTGTCTTTTTCAAAAGCATTAATTAAGTCCAGCAATAGCCAACCAATACCATTGTCTTTATTATTACTACTTGCCAACATTTCTCAGACGCCTAGTACATCACACCCTGGTGCACTCCCTTCCACTGGTATACCACCTTGGTTCATCACCAGTGAAAGTTTTAACAATTGCACTGCTATCTTGTGCCTGTGCTCATCTATGGCCAAGGATGGAGTCCTCATTGCCAGCCAGACAGCAGGCAATCTAGCTAGAAAATCCCATCTTAGCATCCATTTCTTATCCCTCCTGGCACAACCTGTCACAAGTTGTGTTCTCCTAGAAGCAAATTCTGAGATGGAAACTAGCAGAAAATTTCTAAGGGAGCACTCTCAGGATAGACACCTATGAGCGGAATGGAAGAAAGTAAAATTGAATAAAGAAGAAACTGAGCTACAAAGTAGTCCCAGCAAAACCTGAGCTGACCCTGTGGGGAGTTTTGAATCTGTATGACTATTCTGAGTTCAGGCCTTGATATGCCTACATCAGCCCGTCACTGGATGCAGGCTGCCCTGCAAAGCAGCATGAGCTTGGGCAAGGTGGCTCTCTCCTGAGGAGATTAATTTGAGTAAGTACTCAGTTCTGGAGCTGGGATCTGGACACTGCAGAACAGAATCCAGGATGGTGATGCAAGGGGGCTTTTCAGAACTAAGGGGAACAGAGATGGAACTATCTTTCAGGTGAGGAAGTGCTTTGAGATATATAACCCTCTTGCTAAGGCATCGTTGCTTTCTTCATTTGCTAGTTAGTATGATTTGATTCTGGTTACAAAACTTGTGTTTACTGTAGAATACGTTTAAAATTGTTTTGTTGATAAGACTTCTGGAGAAACGTCTGGCCAAAAATAACTGTTTCCTGGGTTTAGAACAACAGATCCGAGACAGCTTAACCTTTCATTATATTTCTGCTTTAATATATAGTAACATTTGAAAATACACAGATATCCAGGAAAAAAAGGTAAAGCAGTATGAGGTATTGACAGCACAACTGTGCTTTAATTTGGGAGTTAATTTGGGGTGTTATGTAACAGCAATCATACTTGTAGATAAACACATCCACTAGCTCTGCAAACACATTCAAAGGTAATAGTATATAGTACACTCCACCCTGTAAAATATGTCAAATACCCCCACTCTACAAATTCACTGTGTTTCATTATTTTTTTGTTTTGTTTTTATAAGAAAAGGGGCATATCATTATAATTCACAATCCAAGTCAGAGTCTTAATTTAGGTATGAAATATTACCTGCCAATTTGCTTCTCAAGCTACTTTAAAAATATATATATATTCTTTAAAGCCATTTTATGGCCATGGGAATCTAATTAATTTCATAATGATGTTGGTTGAACATGATACCAAAAAATGCAGGTATTTTCAAGAACAATAAGATAGATAACAGCATTAAAGCATAATCCTTTAAGAATTCATGAGAAAAAAAGGATGATAAAACTTAAGCTTCTTTTTCAGATGTTTAAAAATTTCTATAAAATTCTTTGTCCCAAGATTAATCATTTAACCATGGTACACAAAATATGCTAACTACATTGCCTGGTGTCAAGGTGGGAAAATCCTCTTTTATAACATAAAATCCTCTTCTAATCCATGTTGACCCAAGTCCTGGCTGTCTGAGGGCAGTTTCCTGTCAAGAGACCTAAGGTTGACATGGAAAGCATCACTTTCGTCTACTAGTTGGTAATCCTGTTCCATTTCCGTTAGGAAGCCACTCCCAGATCCTGATCCAGAGCCAGAGCCGGAGCCGGAGCCGGAGCCGGAGCCTGATCCAGAATAGTCCTCAGAAAGTGGGAAGATATGATTCAAGTCCTGGATTCTCGTCTTTCTGAAGTATGAAAGAAAAATGGGGAAAAAACCAGTAGAGTTTGATATGTGGGAAAGATAATTATAATAGTTTTTTTTAAGATAAGGAGATAAATACAGCCATCTAGTTGCTCAAATTAAGAGATTTAAAAGCTTCCCAATTATTCAATGTTTTAAAATCAACAAAAAAACAGGTCAAATGTTCCTATGTGTTTGCCTATACTTATTGCACCTATCAACTTTACATCTACCTATTGCAGACTCGCATAAACAGTGTTAATTTTGTTATCACTAGCATATACATTCTATATTTGAAATTTACTTAAGAAATCATTTTTATTTTTATTTTTTTAATTTTTATTTTTGGAGGCAGAGTCTTGCTCTGTCGCCCAGGCTGGAGTGCAGTGGTGCCATCTCGGCTCACTGCAACCTCCACCTCCCGGGTTCAAGTGATTCTCCTGCCTCAGCCTCCCGAGTAGCTGGGACAACAGGAGTGCGCCACCACGCCTGGCTAATTTTTGTATTTTTAGTAGAGATGGGGTTTCACCATATTGGCCAGGCTGGTCTCAAACTCCTGACCTTGTGAACCACCCACCTCAGCCTCCCAAAGTGCTGGGATTACAGGTGTGAGCCACTGCACCCGGCCCAAGGAATCATTTTTAAAAGAAGTCCTCTTGGCCAGGTGTGGTGGCTCATGTCTGTAATCCAAGCACTTTGGGAGGCCAAGGTGGGTGATCACTTGAGGTCAGGAGTTTGAAACCAGCCTGACCAACATAGTGAAACCCCGTCTCTACTTAAAATACAAAAATTAGCCAGGCGTGGTGGTGCATGCCTGTAATCCCAGCTACTTGGAAGGCTGAGGTGAGAGAATCGCTTGAACCCGGGAGGCGGAGGTTGCAGTGAGCCGAGATCACGCCACTGCACTCCAGCCTGGGTTACAAGAGCAAAACTCCATACCCTCCACCAAAAAAAGAAAGGACAAACAACTAACAACTAAGGCAGCCCAAACAGATGACATTTTTTCCTAAATTAAAATTTCCATAAAAGTTCTAATAATGTACAGGGCTTCAACAAAGCTCACTTTTGAGAAATTCTTTGTAAAAAGCTAAGCTTTATATTTACCAGCATATAAACATTCAATTTCCTATCAAAAAATGACCCTGCCTCCAACTTGCGCTCATTCAGCTGAAGAGTGCTGAAAGGAAAGGCTGCCTTCTGGGTTGAGTGTGATGATTAGAAATTCAAAGAGCACAAAATGGCCAGAGCAATGACGACAGCCCTCAGTGACAGAACAGGGCAACAAAGCATCAGAGACAAAAGCTGAGTGTCACAGCCTACAAGTCATTTCCTCCATGAAAATAATAAACCACCAGCATACAACCAATTAGAGTTTTAATTCATGTACGCATTCAATAAATATTTGTTGAATATCTGGTCCTTGTTTTGAGGGCCTGGGATAGAACAGAGGCAGATCGATGAAGCCCCTTCTCAAGAAGTTTTTATTTTAGTGGGGAAGACAGACAATGAAAAGTGAATAAATAAATCAGGAAAATCATAGGTGGCACAGAGAAATGAAATTGACCAACGTAATAGGGAGTGACCAGGTGGCTACTTTAGCCTGGGGTGTCGGAGCTAGAATCACAGATTTGGTAGTTAAACCCATGCAACCGATGGAGGTCGTCGAGAGAAAGCATGTAGATAGAGAAGGGGGCCCAGGCCAGAGCCAGGGTCACACCAACATATTAAATATCGAGCAGAGGAAAAAGCACAACCAGAGAAGTAGGAAGAAACAGGATAAGGCAGGGCATGAAAGCCTCAAGAAAAAAGCATTTCAAGGAAGGAGTGGTCAACCATTTTTTTTTTTTTTACAGAAAGGGCCTCCTTCTGTTGTGCAGGCTGGAGTGCAGTGGCGTGATCATGGCTCACTGCAGCCTCACCCTCCCAGACTCAAGCCATCCTCCCACCTCAGCTTCCTTTGTAGCTGGGACCACAAGCGTGAGTCACCATGCCTGGCTAATTTTTCTATTTTTTGTAGATAGGGTCTCACTATGTTGCCCAGGCAGGCTGGTCTTGAACTCCTGGGCTCAAGTGATCCTCCTGCCTTGGCCTCCCGAAGTGCTGGGATTACATGCATGGCCCAGTTAGCCGTTTTTGAAGGCAATTAAGGATCAAGTAAGCTGAAAATAGAGAAGTAATCAGTGATTTTGTCAACCAGGGTGGAGTGTAGGAACAGAAGTCCAGCCACAGAAGGGGTGAGGAAAGGAGGGGGCAGGCATGGGTGGCCCTTTCAGGAGGTGTTATTGTGAAGAGGAGCAGAGAAGGGCAACCACTGGAGAGGACGCAGAGTCAAAGGAGAGATGTTGCCTAAACATAGGAGATAATAAGTCCACCCCCATACTGATGGGAAGAAGACACTGAGTTCAGAGAGATAACTGCAGAATGGAAGTCCTGGAGAAGATGCATGGGAAAAGGATACCAGCCACAAAGAGAGGTGGCCTTGGAAGCTGCAACAGCCAGGGTCCAATCAGGAAACTTCTCCAGATATTTAACACAGAGGGAATTCGTCATACAGGTGATGGAGGAGAAGTGAAGCTAAATGGGGGATAGCGAGGTAACCCAGAGATTAGCAATAGCAAGAAAATATTTCCTTCGGCCGGGCACAGTGGCTCATGCCTGTAATCCCAGCATTTTGGGAGGACGAGGCAGGCAGATCATTTGGGGTCAGAAGTTCAAGACCAGCCTGGTCAACATGGCAAAACCCCGTCTCTACCAAAAATACAAAAATTAGCTGGGCATAGTGGCACACCCTGGAGGCTGAGGCAGGAGAATCACTTGAACCCGGGAGGCAGAGGTGGCAGTGAGCTGAGATTGCACCACTGCACTCCAGCCTGGGCAACAAGAGTGAGACTCTGTAAAAAAAAAAAAAGAAAAGAAAAGAAAGAAAAAAATACTTCCCTCCTTGGGCTAGCGATAGTGGAAGGAGGTTGTCTATTTCCTGAGCCCAGGGACTAGAGGCATCTGGTAGGAGCTGAGGCCATGGGCAAAACAGAGTCCTGCCCAAGGTGCCACCCCAGGCAGGGAGTAAGGAGAAGAAACATACCTCTCTCCCTTCCTCCCAAGCTCTCAGTCTCCCGTCCTTGCCTCCCATTGGCCAAAGTCAGCCACAGCCCTGGGAGCCTGAGAAATGCAGACCCCAGGGGTCAGTTCCACCGCCACCCCCACCCCACAGCCAGTACAGAGCAGGGCCAGGGAAGGACAGGAGGATCTGAGGGCAAAAGGGTTTGGGATCAGCACAGAAGCAAGGACCATTCTTTCGCAATGACGGGAAAGAAAGCACAGGGTCAGGGTGAGAAGCAAAGTTACTGGCTTTGGGGAAGGAAAATAGAGATTTGAGGAGAGGAGGAATGGTGTGCAAGAGTTCTTTTGGAGAATTTGAGCTATTCTCTTAACATTTTATTTTATTTTTTAATTTTAGTTTTAATTGTATTTATTTATTTTAAATGTGTTTATTTATTTTGAGACAAGGTTTTACTCTGTCACCCTGGCTGGAGTGCAGTGCCACACCATGGCTCACTTCAGCCTTGACCTCTCAGGATCAAGCAATCCTCCCACCTCAGCCTTTTGAGTAGCTGGACCACAGGCATGCATGGCTAGTTTTTGTGTCTTTCTGTAGAGACGAGGTTTCTCCATGCTTGGCTAATTTTTGTATTTTTCTGTAGAGACAGGATTTCTCCATGTTACCCAGGCAGGTCTCAAAGCAATCTGCCTGCCTTGGCCTCCCAGTCTGCCTGCCTCGGCCTCTCAATAGCTGGGATTACAGGCGTGCCACCATGCCCAGCTAATTTTTGTATTTTTAGTAGAAATGGGTTTCCGCCATGTTGGCCAGGCTGATCTTGAACTCCTGACCTCAAGCTATCCGCCTCGGCCTCCCAAAGTGTTGGGATTACAGGCGTGAGGCACAGCGCCGGGCCACTAATTTTTAGAGACGAGGTCTTGCCGTGTTGCCCAGGCTGGTCTCAAATTCTTGGCCTCAAGTGATTCTCCCACCTCAGTCTCCCAAACTGGGGGGATTACAGGCATGAGCCACTGCAGCCTAACATTTTAGATTTAAATGAATTACTATTGAAACCAATGATTTAAAGTAATGAAGGATGCTGTAATATTACATTCAAACTTAATGCTGAGGCTTTAAAGTAAGAATGCAAGAGTAGGACTACAAAGTTGCATATTGAAGATTGTAATGATGTCATCACTAATGCAGTGAATACCAGTGATAGAGAAAGTCACCAGTGATGGAGAAAGTCACCAGCACTGGGAATGGTGGCTCATGACTGTAATTCCAGCACTTTGGGAGGCTGAGGTGGGAGGACTGCTTGAGCTTAGGAGTACATGACCAGCCTGGGAAATGTACAGAGACCCCTGTCTCTACAAAAAAAAATCTTTTTAATTAGATGGGCATGGTGCTGTGTGCCTGTGGTCCCGCTACTTGGGAGGCTGAGGCAGGAAGATCACTTGAGGAGTTCGAGGCTGCAGTGAGCTATGATCACACCACTGCACTCCATCCTGGGTGACAGAGGAGACCCTGTCTCAGAAAAAAAAAAAAAAAAAAAGAGAAAGTCTCCAGGATCCCAAAGTGATGTGAAATGTACCTGGTTTGGAGCATGATGATTAACCCTGGCTTTGAGGAGAGTGATTTTCTAGGTTTGAGCCTGGAGATTAAAACTTTTATGATAATCCTTTTCTTAATATGTATATTTTGCTACATCCTACATAGCTTTAGTATTCATTGAATTAATGGTTTCTAATATAATTCAATTTTTTGTTACTTATGAATTTATATCAGGTCTTTTTTGCAAGTTTAAAGCAAGTTTTATCTGATCAAAAGAAGAGATTTGATTTTTGTTTTACAAGTCTTGGCTAATTATTCTTCCTTTCCCTAATTTTTTTTTTCTTTTTTTGAGACAGAGTCTTACTCTGTTGCCTAGGCTGGAGTGCAACGGCATAAATAGGGTTCACTGCAGGCTCAACATAGGCTCAAGAGATTCTCCTACCTCAGCCTCCCGAGTAGCTGGGACCACAGGTGCACATCACTATGCCTAGCTAATTTTTGTATTTTTTGTATAGACAGGGTCTTGCTGTATGGCCCAGGCTGGTCCCAAACCTCCTGGGCTCAAGGGATCCTCCCACCTCAGCCTCCCAAGGTGCTGGGATTACAGGCATGAGCCTCTGCACCTGGCCATTTTTAAAAATAATTACCAACTACTTGAAGAACATTTTTTTAATATAAAAAATGTATTTGAAATAGAGATAGGGTCTCACTATGTTGCCCAGGCTGGCCTCAAACTCCTGGGCTCAAACAATCCTCCCGCCTCGGCCTCCCAAAGTGCTGGGATTACAGGCATGAGCCACCACACCTGGCAGAAGAACATTTTAATCACCTCCTCCAAAAAAAACCCTCATACCCATTAGCAGTCACTCCTTATTCCTCCCTTTCCCCAGCCCCTGGAACCCACTAATCTACTTTCTGCCTCTAGGGATTTGCCTATTCTGGACATTTCATCTAAATGGAATCATACAATATGTGGCTTTTGGTGTCTGGCCTTCCTTCACTCTGCAAAATGTTTCCAAGGTTTATCTATGTTGTAGCAAGTATCAGTACTTCATTCTTTTTATGACCCAATAATATTCCTTTGTATGCTTATACCACATTTTGCTTATCCATTCAGTTAATTATTGGATTTTAATATATAGTGTGTTCTGTTTACACAAATAAAACAATGTTCAATCATTTTCAATACCCGTTGATGAAAAGTCCTCAATGCTCCTCTCTACCATCCACAAAAAAAATTTCAAAAACATAGGTGAATCATGTATACTCGCACATGTCATATGCCAGTATATACAGTACAGTTTTACCATGTACTGCAGAGTAAGAGCCGAACTACCAAAGCAAGAGCTCGAAGCAAAACACTCTGGACAGCTTGAAGAAAAACACTCCCACATCTGTGCCAAGAGGTTGTGAAATTACAGACACTTTAAAATTAGAGAAAAGGCCGGGTACAGTGGCTCATGCTTGTAATCCCAACACTTTGGGAGGCCAAGGTGGGTGGATCACCTGAGGTCAGGAGTTTGAGACCAGCCTGGCCAAGATGATGAAAGCCCGTCTCTACTAATAATACAAAAAATTAGGCCAGGCGCAGTGGCTCACGCCTGTAATCCCAGCATTTTGGGAGGTCAAGGCGGGCGGATCACTAGGTCAGGAGATCGAGACCATCCTGGCTAATAAGGTGAAACCCCGTCTCTACTAAAAATACAAAAAAATTAGCCGGGCGTGGTGGCGGGTGCCTGTAGTCCCAGCTACTCGGGAGGCTGAGGCGGGAGAATGGCGTGAACCCAGGAGGTGGAGCTTGCAGTGAGCCGAGATTGCGCCACTGCACTCCAGCCTGAGCGACAGAGTGAGACTCCGTCTCAAAAAAAAAAAAAAAAAAAAAATTAGCTGGGCATGGTGGCAGGCGCCTGAAATCCCAGCTGCTCCAGAGGCTGAAGCAGGAGAATCGCTTGAACCCAGGAGGCGGAGGTTGCAGTGAGCTAAGATTGCGCCATTGCACTCCAGCCTGGGCAAGAAAAGTGAAACTCCGTCTCAAATAAGTAATTAATTAATTAGAGAAAAGTCCACTTACGGAAAAAGGTCAGTCCTCAGACGGGGGATCTTGTTGGATTCACCTGGAAGTAGTTCGAACATTGGTCCTTTTTCTTCAAGGCAGTTTGCAGAATTACTGTCTGGATTGCAGCGCACCCATTGGTACCTGGCTCTCTGCGTAGGATAACCTGCCCGAGGAACCCACATTGTTACTAAGTATCTACTACACAGCTTCTAATCACTCTGTCCTAAGAAGTTTTTATTTTTATTTTTTTTCGAGACAGGGTCTCAGTCGGCTGCCCAAGCTGGAGTGCAGTACTGTGATCATAGCTCACTGCAACCTTGAACTCCTGGGCTCAAGCCATTCTCCCACCCCAGCCTCTTGAGTAGCTGGGAATACAGGGGCACCACAACGCCCAGCTAGTTTTGTTTTGTTTTTGTTTGTTTGTTTGTTTTTTGGAGAGATGGGGGTCTCACTATGTGCCCAGGCTGGTCTCAAACACCTGGGCTCAAGCAATCCCCCTGCCTTGGCCTCCCAGTGTGCTGAGATTACAGGCATGAGCAACTGCACCCAGCCCGCCCTAAGAAGGTTTTAACTAAATAGACTCTAAATTTGGTAAAAGGCAAAATGTAGACAGATTTTGGGCCCATTCATATAACAGCAGCACCCACTATGTGCCAACATTTTATATAAATTGTCCTTCTTACAACACGCCAAAAAGTAGCAGTTTAAAGTTAGAATAGGCTTTGGAATCAGCTGCCTGGAGTGAAGTCCCAGGTCTGCTGACTAGTTATGGAACCTTAACTTCTCTGAACCCTCACTGTAATATGAAGATACTAATAGTGTCATAAGCCTATCACAAAAATTAAATGAGAAAATACACTTAGAGAATTTAACACAGTGCCAGGCACACAGTAAGCACTTGATAATATTAACTGTTGTTACTTTTGTACTATTATCTCAATTTTACACAAAAGAAAATTGCAGCCACACAGGCACTAGGATTCCAACCCACATCTGACCCCAAAGCCCACATCTTTTCATAGAGATGAGTCAAATCAGGTTCAGTAAGGGGAAGCAACACACTGTGTAGTACCCGTGGTATCACAGAATTCTAGTTCTTGTGTTTTAGGGCCATACAGTATCCTTAGGAATGAAAAGTAGATAACAATTTGTCCTGTGTCTTTGCACTCAGATTTCACAAGAACAAGTCTCCTCTATTCACAGAGCACCAGGCAGCTTGGAATATCTGAGTCTCAGCTTCTTCTGAATTTCATTTCTATGGAAAAGGCTCCAAATCTGATGTTATGAGGTTATATAGGAGATTTATTTATGTATTTATTTTATTTTATTTTATTGAGAGAGAGTCTTGCTGTGTCGCCCAGGCTGGAGTGCACTGTCACGATCTCGGCTCATGGCAACCTCCACCTCCCGGGTTCAAGCAATTTTTCTGCCTCACCCTCCGGAGTAACTGGGATTACAGGCACTCACCACCACGCCCAGCTGATTTTTAGTATTTTTAGTAGAGATGGGGTTTCGCCATGTTGCCCAAGCTGGTCTCAAACTCCTGAGCTCAGGCAATCCACCCACCTTGGCCTCTGAAAATGTGAGGATTACAGGCGTGAGCCACCATGCCCGGCCTATATAGGAGGTTCTTTATTAGCTAATGAAATAAAATCTTCCTTCCTCAGTTTAGCAAAGACAAAGGCCTGGTGGTGAGAAATACTTCACCGCCCTTCAAAAAGTTCATCTCCTCCCCACTCCAAGCATATACTTTATTCTAATGAATGCAACAAATAATTACCTAGCAAGAAGGAGCATGTCTAGGATTCTTGAAAGTCAGGAAGGGTAGTTTTAAAGCTCACCACAAAATAATGGAAAACATTCAGATAAATTACAAGGTATCAACTCATAAGAGAATACTAACCAAATGAAGAAAAGTACTTTTTTTTTTTTTTTTTTGAGATGAAGTCTCGCTCTGTTGCCCTGGCTGGGATGCAGTGGCACAATCTCGGCTCACTGCAACCTCTGCCTCCCAGGTTCAAGCGATTCTCCTGCCTCAGCCTCCCGAGTAGCTGGCGTGACAGGTGCCCACAATCATATCCAGCTAATTTTTGTATTTTTAGTAGGGACGGGGTTTCACCATGTTGGCCAGGCTGGTCTCGAACTCCTGACCTCAGGTGATCCACCCGCCTCAGTCTCCCAAAGTGCTGGGATTACAGGTGTGAGCCACCACACCCGGCCGAAAGTACTTTTTATGGAAAAGACAATGTGGCATTGTAGAAAAACCTATACTTAAAAATGAGTGAGAGGGTGAGAGGCGGGTAGGCAAAAACTTTTTTTTTTTTAATAAAATAAAAATAAAAATTAGGTTGGGTGTGGTAGCTCATGCCTGAAATCCCAGCACTTTGGGAGACTGAGGTGGGAGGATCACTTGAGCCCAGGAGTTCAATACAGGCTGGGCAACATAGAGAGACTCCCATTTCTACCAAAAAAAAAAAAAAAAAAAAAAAATTTTAAAAATTAGCTGGATGTGGTAGCACACATCTGCAGTCCCAGCTACTTAGGAGGCTGAGGCAGGAAGATTGCTTGAGACTGGGAGGTCACAGTGAGCCAAGATTGCACGGCTGCACTTCAGCCTGGGTGACACAGCGAGACTGTCTCAGAAGAAAAAAGTTTATTTACAAAATTAAAAATAAATAAAAATAACTGAGAAAATCAGAATACCTCTTTGCATGAATAATACTTTCAATTATATAAACAGACATGGGGGGAAAATGGAAGGAAATACACAAAAATAACTGGAGGTAGAATCTTTGGTGATTTTTTTTCTTATTTTGTTTTCTAAATTGCTATAATAAACAATATTCCTCTAAAAACATAAACATTAAACACTTTAATATAGAAAACAGTAAATATTCTCCCATTGGGTTTTCTTTCTTTTCTTTGTAACTATATATTATTCTGTCATAATCTTTCCTATGATTCCTGAGTATAGCTTACAATGTCTGGTCTGGGAGAGCTGTTTGTCCAAAATGAGCTAGCTCTGCCACTGCCTGGAGGCTGGGGATAAGGCAGGCAAAATGACCTTTCAATGTCTGCCCCTTACTGGCTGTGTGATCTCGGCCAACTTAAACTTCCTGTGCCTCAATTTTCTCATCTGTAGGATGGGGCAGTAATAGAGTTAATAAGGAGATACAAATGTTAGGTTCTCAGAGTAGTACCTAGCACATAGTCAGAGCTCTTCATTGCTTGTTCCTCTCATAAAAAGGAGGAGGACAACAATGACCTATGATCTCCGAGAGTGAACATCTTATAAATTTAAATTCAAATTCCCATTCTACCATTTAGTATCTCTAGGAGTCTCAATTTATGGACTTTCTTTCTTTTCTTTTTTATTTTTCCTTATTTTGAGATACAGTCTGGCTCTGTTGCCCAGGCTGGAGTGCTGTGGCACATCTCAGCTCACTGCACCCTCCGCCACCTGGGTTTAAGCTATTCTCCTGCCTCAGCCTCCCGACTAGCTGGAATTACAGGCACGTGCCACCATGCCCGGCTAATTTTTTGTATTTTTAGTAGAGATGGGGTTAGCCAGGAAGGTCTCGATCTCCTGACCTCGTGATCCCCTCGCCTTGGCCTCCCAAAGTGCTGGGATTATAGGCGTGAGCCACCGCGCCCGGCCTGGTTTCACTCTTTCTCTTTTGATTCTTTCCTGAGGCAGCATTAGTTTGGCATCTAATTGCTACTTAGACGTCTCTTCCTGTAGGTAAAATAAAAATCCAGCATCTTCTCCAGCAGAGGGCGGTGTCTTCACACCTTGTACTGTCTAGATCAGCTTTGTCCAATAGAAACACAAAGCAAACCACATAGGGAGTTTTAAATGTTCCAGCGGCCATATTTTTAAAAGTAAAAAGAAACAGGTGAAATTAATTTTATTTAACCTAACATATTCAAATATTGTCCTTTAACATATCATCAATGTAAAAGTTATTACTGGGATATTTTGCATTCTTTTCTTCATACTAAGGGTTCCAAATCTTGTATATTTTGCATTCACAGCATGTCCCAATTTGGCCTTGCCACATTTCAAGTGTTCAGTAGCCACAAGTGACTTGTGGCTACCGTACTGGACAGAGCAGGCCTAGGCAGTCTCTTCTGCAAGCCGCTGATGCACTGAGTATCAAGCTGAGAAAATGTTTGCTTACACAGGAAGCTAAACAGAAAAATAATGCTTAATGAGAAAGCATCCAGGTGAAAGACCACATCTTTTCACCAGCATGACAAATACAACTGTAGCATATTAGTAAAAAATATTTCTAGAATACAAAATTCCCCCAGAGTTCAGAATCTCAGCTAATTAAAATTCATAACGAAGGCTTTCTTTTGGGGGATGATGAAAATGTTCTAGAAGCAATTATAGTGATGGTTGCATGACTCTGTGAATATACTAAAAAACATTGAACACTTTTTTTTTTTTTTTGGAGACAGAGTCTTGCTCCGTCATCCAGGCTGGAGTGCAGTGGTGCGATCTCAGCTCACTGCAACCTCCACCTCCCAGGTTCAAGTGATTCTCCTGCCTCAGCCTCCCAAGTAGCTGGAATTACAGGTGCACACCACCATGCCCAGTTAATTTTTGTATTTTTAGTAGAGACAAGTTCTCGCCATGTTGGCCAGGCTAGTCTCAAACTCTTGACCTCAAGTGATCCACTTGCCTTGGCCTCCCAAAATGCTGGGATTACAGGCATGAGCCACCACACCTGGCCTAATCATTGAATTGAACACTTTTAATGGGTGGACTGTATGGTATGTGAACACTATCTCAACAAAGCTATTTTAAAATTTTATAAAGAAATCAAAAGTAGAAGGGCTCCCACTCCAAAAGCCTATCTAATTTGGGGCCGATGATGTTAAATGTACTTTAAAATAAAGAACAAGTTACAGACACTAAATTCTTGACATAGCTATTCAAGGGTGTTGGCAGGATGTGAAAATTTACAGTTCCAGCCCCTGAGGTTGTGAGAGTATCTTGACTCTATCTTGCTTGAGATAAATGTCTTGTGATTATAGTGGCTATGCTCATGGACAGAAATGTTATCTTCCTAAAAGGCCCACTTATGGGATTTGTTGGTTAATTGTGTAGTGGATTCCAAGGGAAAGAATGGTTTTTATTTGAATCCTATCCCTCACTGCCCACCTCCCCCACCACCCTGAGTCCTGCTTTACCAAAATACTTTCTATGAGTAAATGTTACCAAAGCAAACAACTTTCTCCAATAGTCCATACCTTTTTATATTATGGTACTAACTTTTCCCTCAACGTAATCACAATATACTAATTTCTCTTTTTTTTCTTTTCTTTTCTTTCTTTTTTTTTTTTTTTTTTTTTTTTGAGACGGAGTCTCGCTCTGTCGCCCAGGCTGGAGTGCAGTGGCGCGATCTCGGCTCACTGCAAGCTCCGCCTCCCGGGTTCAAGTGATTCTCCTGCCTCAGCCTCTCGAGTAGCTGGGATTACAGGTGCATGCCACTATGCCTGGCTAATTTTTGTATTTTTAGTAGAGATGGGGGTTTCACCATGTTGGCCAGGCTGGTCTTGAACTCCTGACCTCAAGTGATCCACACTCCTCGGTCTCCCAAAGTGCTAAGACTACAGACGTGAGCCACTGTACCGAGCCTAATTTCCTATTCTTAATGGAAACTTACTGCAGGCATGTTAGAGAAACTTAAGCAGCAACTACCGTGAAGGGGAAAAGAAGACCATTTGATTTATTCAAAATGGTAGCATTATCTAAGCCGGAGTTACTTCCTCCTGGTCTATCAATTCCACAAGATGGATAAGCTTCCCCCACTCTTGCATGGTTTGACAAGCTATAAAAAGCTCCTAAGTTTACTTTCAATTTCTCCCTCAACTCAGTGGGAAACGTTATAGCAAGGGCTACAGTCAAAGGATTTTTTGTTTGTTTGTTTAAATAAAGAAAACCTCTGATCCATGAGCTGCAGTAGAAAGTTAATTCTGGCCTTGAAATCAGACAACCAGTTCAGCCGTTAATTAGTTGTAATGGGTCTTGGGCAAGACTCACAAATTTTTTGCAAGAGGTTAATGTATAGAGCAAATGAGATGAGAAATGTCAGATCCAGTTTTCTCCTCTATAATTGGTGCTAATTCCTCGTCACAGGGAATGTGATGATGATTACCAGAGAATGAATGTGAAATCACTTTACAAAGAGCAGCACAAAGAGTGGATCAGTATCATTCCTGTGAGCTAGGAGACAGTATACAGTGGACACATGGCGGGCCTGGCCTCCTTGGCTGCACCTGTTCATGGATATTCCATTTTTTTTCTTTATGGGCATCATTGGAAAAGAGAGGCAATAAAAGTGGAAGATTCACAGGCCTCATCAAATCCCTTGGAGCCCCACATTAAATAGATTAGTCATCTGTGCTCTCCAGAGTTACATATCCCCAAATTTCCATTTCTTTGTGCTTGGTAGACACAATCTTACCCCACATCTTTACTTGGGTTTGACTTATAATAAAAATATACCACCACCAAATTCATATGTTCCAGTTCTAACCCACAGAATCTCACAATGTGAAATTGTTCAGAAATAGGGTCGTTGCAGATATAGTTAGTTAAGATGAGGCCATTAGGGTGGCCCTGATCCAATGCCTGGTGACCTTCTAAGAAGATGGTATTAAGACACGGATGCATGGAGGAAAGGCCATGTGCAGACAAGGGAGAAGGCGCCATCTATAAGCGAAGGAGAGAAGCCTCAGAATGCGATCGACCCTGCCAGCACCTTGATCTTGGACTCCCATCTCCAGAACTGTGAGGAAATACATTTCTGTTATTTAAGCCACTCAGTCCGTGGTACTTTGTTATGGCAACCCGAGCAAACCACTATAGTAAACTGAAATGGTTTTGAATATGCTCAGTAAAAGCAAGCCAAAAGCCTAGTTGATTTCATCTGCCAAACCGAGGGGCTAGATAAACAGTTTTTATAAGACAGGAAGAATGTTGTCGAATCGTATCTGGCATTGCGTGGAGGTGTGAGGAAATGGTGTCACGACTCTTCACATCACAGCCTTGTGCCGCAGTCACTCACACGTGCAGCCAGTGGGGGACATCTATTTCCCTGCATGCTCAGATGTGGGCACAAGCCCTTGAGCCCGATACCGAGAGCCTTTTTTCGGAAACACCCTAGTTTGTCAGTTTCTCCCTTGTCTCTTTCTATGGTTTCCTTTTCTAACAAAGAGCTAAACCTACGAGGTCATGACATAAATGCTAGTATTCTATACAATTTCATGATGAATTATTTTCTTTCTTTCTCTTTGTTTCTTTCCTTTCGTTCTCTCTCTCTCTCTCTTTCTTTCTTTCTGACAGAATCTTGCACTGTCACCTAGGCTGTAGTACAGTGGTGCAATCTCAGCTCACGGCAACCTCCACCTCCCAGGTTCATGCAATTCTCCTGCCTCAGCCTCCTGAGTAGCTGGGATGACAGGTGTGTGCCACCATGCCCGGCTAATTTTTTTGTATTTTTGGTAGAGACAGGATTTCACTATGTTGGCCAGGCTGGTCTCAAACTCCTGACCTCATGATCTGCCTACCTTGGCCTCTCAAAGTGCTGGGATTACAGGCGTGAGCCACCACGCCCAGCCTTCTTCATTTCTTTCTAATGAATATTATACAAGGAACGTTTTTGTTTTCATTCTAGTTTTCCTTAATGAATCTTAGTGGGAAATTCATGTTTCTGGGAAATTTTGACAACATAAAGACTTACATATCTCTGGTTGGGGTATGCCCAGCACCATCTGGCCATTCAAGACTGTACTAAATTATGGGCCTCATTACTCTCGATCTTGTCAGACCACTTGGCTATTTGGGAATTATTTCATCAAGCTGAAGATATTCCCTAAAAGATCCCAGTGAAGCCTGTTCCCTACAATTGACAATGTTTTATATTTTAAAAATACATAAATTAATAACGTTCCAGAAACATTACTTGCTCTTTTTTCAGTATTAGCATAACTAGAAGAAAATGATTTTATAAACTTCCAACATAAAATGAACGTCTCTGCGATCATCTGTAAGATTTCATCTCCGCCGGAAGTAAGATCGTGACAACCAAAAGTCGCTTGATGAAACAAATCTAGGACATGTGTGTCATTGTGACTCAACATTTCCCTTACCATTTGGCGGAACCTAGTGTTTTTCTACTATAGGTTCAGCCATCTCTCTATCAAGCCATGACCTCTGTCTTATTTAGACATGATTCCTTATTTGCCAAAGAAGAACAAATTGTATTTTTCTTACAAGCCTATCATTTTCGTTGTCTTAGTCATTACAGGTTTTAAGTTGTTTCAGTCTGACTAAACAACACTAAATGGTAGATAAACCTAGGAAGATATTTCCGAATATGATGCTTCTCTGAACAAGAGCACAAATACCAAGTTATTTGGCCTTCTCTTTAAAATCTGAGAGGTTTTACATGAACTATGTCTAACCATAATTGAGTTTTCAGTAAGAACCAAGTTTATCTTTAAAAAAAAAGAAAAGAAAATACACACAGTCAGATTCACCCCAATTGGAATATAACATCTCCCAGTGGTAAAATAACAATGACACTGTCACAGCGCACTAAAACTTGGGGCTGATGTAGACACTTAGGGGTAGGCAGACGCCCCCCAACAGTCAAAGGTGCCATCTCCTCCATGCAACAGGCACAGGAGTCATTTTCTAGATTCCGTTTTTGAGCTTTTAAAATTTATAAACCTCACATTTTCATCCCAAAATAGCACATTTCAATCATTGTAAGAGTTTACAAGACTGCACACGCCACAGAGTTTAATTTTTCTTGGTACCAAACTTAACAGAACTCATATTAAAGGGTTCAGCGACCCCAAATCCTTCTTCTTTGCCTCCTTTCCCACAATATTATACATTCTATGCCTTAAAATGAATATAATGACTTGCATGGACCACAGGGCTTACAGAGAAGATGGCTGGGGAACAAGACTCCTGAGTCTTACCTTGAACTGAGGATTCCAGAACCAGGATGAGGGCAAGAGCCAGGACAAGCCGACTGCATTTGAGTAGCTTCTGCATCATGACCAACTTAGTCCAGCTCTCCCGGCTGCACGCCAACTTCTTGATTAGGAAATGTAGCAGGGTGCTCTCTGTCCCTTTTAGAAAATGTTCCAAAACCTCAAACCCTGCCCAGAACACACGTCACAATTTCCTGAACAAATAGAAAGACATCCACCTCAAAACCCAGAAAGAAAGGGGGTGGGGGGAACACAGTAAAATAACTATTCATACCCATTATGAAACTGTACTGGACTCCCCCCAGGCCTGCTTTTTCAAAAGTTTTGTTGTTTGCCACTTGCCTGCGAGACATTTTTTTCCCCCACCGAAACAGTAGAATCAGCATTTGGGACAGTTTGTTTTTCCTTTCTTCAGGTAACAATCTAAACACTAGATTGCTAATATTAAGAATCTGCTGCATTTTTTATGAGATAAGGGATCTAGGTGCTGCCTTTTCATCACCAAGCACTTTCAACATAAAACATTCTCTTCATTTTCTTTTTCACCGGGGAGTAACATACCTCACTGAGCCAAGCTCGTGAAGTGAAACTTCAAAGCTGAGCTCTAACCTTCAAGAATGAGTTGTCGGATTTCAGATGAACAGTTTCTTCTTCTTCTTCTTCTTCTTTTTTTTTTTTTTTTTTTTTTGAGATGGAGTCTCACTCTGTCACCCAGGCTGGAGAGCAGTGGCGCGATCTCAGCTCACTGCAACCTCCATCTCCAGGGTTCAAGCAATTCTCCTGCCTCAGCCTCCTGAGTAGCTGGGATTACAGGCGCACACCACTGCACTGGACTAATTTTGTATTTTTAGTAGAGACGACGTGTCACCATGTTGGCCAGGCTGGCCTCAAACTCCCAACCTCAGGCCATCCGCCTGCCTCAGCCTCCCAAAGTGCTGGGATTGCAGGCGTGAGCCACCGTGCCCGGCAAACAGTTTCTTCTTAAACTCAGTTTCTTGCATTGGATCATCGGCTCTCTCTCTATCTCAAGAACATAGGATTTTCAGTTACAAAGACTGTGGTAAAACAGAAAAACTATTTTGCATTCCCCTCTCCTTCACATTGAGCATTTCTTAAGATGGATTCCATTTCTATTTTTATCTGTTCTCCTAGTCAAAATTTTCAACTCGAGTTTTGGGTCCTCTGGCCTTGAATAAGCCAGAAATCAGGAACGAGGGAGAGGTTGTCCTCACAGTGAGCTGCTGGACCTCAGCAAACAACACAAACCTCTGCCTCATGTAAATAAAGGAACAGCGTTTTCCCTGGGCATGGTGCAGATTTCTGGAGGACTAAGGCTCCATATTAAAGTTATACAATAAAGGCCAGGTGCTGTGGTCCACACCTGTAATCCCAGCACTTTGGGAGGCTGAGGTGGGTGGATCACAAGGTCAGGAGATCGAGACCATCCTGGCTAACACGGTGAAACCCCGTCTCCACTAAAAATACAAAAAATTAGCCGGGTGTGGTGGCGGGTGCCTGTAGTCCCAGCTACTCGGGAGGCTGGGGTAGGAGAATCGCTTGAACCCGGGAGGCAGAGGTTGCAGTGAGCCAAGATCGTGCCATTGCACTCCAGCCTGGGTGACAGAGAGAGACTCTATTTCAAAAAAATAAAAATAATAAAATAAAATAAAATAAAGTTATACAATAAATACAAGCCTATCATACATCCTTGCCCTTGTGGCATATACATTTTCCTTACTTCCTTTCAAGATTCAACCACTCTCCATTTCAACATGTCTATCCCTACCGCTCCCCCAGACGGCTTAATGCACATGCCCCACTTTCCATTCTCATCCTCGCCCTTGCCTGGCCTTTGATAGGAGGGAGGAGTTTCCCTTCCCTTGTTTTAGGCTTCCTGCTGATTCCTTTACCATTTCCTGCTAAGGACAGAGTCTCACAGTCTAATAGCCGTGGTGCAAGAACACAAAGAGTGTACATTTTGGCCCTCCTCAGAAGCCCCTCACATCAGCCAGAAGTGTGCCCTCCAACTCAGGGGCGTCTCCAAGCACAGTAACCAACCCCAAAATGCACTGGCCCGGAAAGTTTTCCACTGAGAAACGTCGGTTTCAGTTTGAAATATCAGATGTCATCTTTGGTCCTTTTAAATCTAACTCCCAATTGAAAACCCTGGCACCAAAACAATAGTTCCTATCAATAGCTTCGATGAGTTTCCTGCAAATCCCCAGAGCTGATTAGGGCTTGTGTTTTAAAATGGTAATTTTAGGGGCTTTTTCCATTTGGGAACTTCATTTTTTTTCTTTCTTTCTCTGGGTCATGGTGTTGTTGTTTTTTTATCTCTCTCTCTCTCTGTCGCCCAGGCTGTACCTCCACCTCCTGGGTTCAAGCAAACGCATTTGACTAATTTTTTTTCTTTCTTTCTTTTCTTTTCTTTTCTTTTTTTTTTTTTTTTTTTAGTACAGATGGGGTTTTTGTCATGTTGGCCAAGCTGCCCTCGAACTCCTGACCTCAAGTGATCCACCTGTGTCGGCCTCCCAAAGTGCTGGGATTACACAAGTGAGCCACAACACCCAGCTCATGGTGACTTTTAAAGCACAGGTGCAGTATTCATAAGCATTTGCTCTTCTCCCACTACGCTGATAATCAAGTCTCTTTTTCTAAGAAGTCCTCCAGTCTCATTTAGCCCTCTTCAAGCTGTAGGGGAGCAGGACACATGCTGCAGCAGCTGGAAGTCCTGGGTCCAAGCCCATGTCCTTCACTTACCAGCTGAGCCACGCTGGGCCACTCACTTTTTATGCGTCCCTTGTTCCAGATGTAATGATGGTGTGGGAAGCCAATGACAGGATGTCCTCAAGAGCACATGGCACACGTGGTGAGGGAAGCATTGGCAACAGTCCTCAGGGCTGGGCATGATCTTACCAAAAGATTCCGCCATTAACCCAATAGGGCCCACATCTTTCCCTAAAAGTCAATCTACGATATGCATGTTTTCCACAATTTTAAAAGACAAACCCTATACCAGACTTAATCCTTCTTTCACCAGGCAACCTGAGATGCACCTACTTTACTTCACATTCAGTTTATTTGCCCATAAAATGAGTATTCTTATTCCTTAACAGTCACCTGGAACATGACAGAAATCAGTTCCTGTTGTTTAATAAAGTAACGGGTCGCCGGCAGGGCAGGGTGGCTCACACCAGCACTTTGGGAGGCCAAGGTGGGCGGATCACTCACCTAAGGTCAGGAGTTTGAGACTAGCCTGGATAACATGGTGAAACCCTGTCTCTACTAAAAATACAAAAAAATTATCTGGACATGATGGCGGGCACCTCTAATACCAGCTACTCAGGAGGCTGAGGCAGGAGAATCGCTTGAACCTGGGAGGCAGAGGTTGCAGTGAGCAGAGATCATGCCATTGCACTCCAGCTTGGGTGACAGAGCAAGACTTCATCTCAAAAAAAGAAAAAAAAAATGATAAATTGAGGTTATGAGAAGAGATACCGAGGGCAACATGAAACTGCACAAAGGGGAAGCTCCAAGGCTTATTTCTTTCCTAAAGCTCCAGGTTAAAGATTCCGCCACCAGCAGCCTCTAGGACTTTTGCTTGGCTCTTCATTGAGAGGGTCTTGACTCTGAACTGGGCACTGCACCAAAAAAACAAAACAAAACAAACAAACAAACAAAAACCAGTAAATAGATACTGCACCAAATCTGTATGTCTCTAGAGGCTTGAAGGATGGCCCTTGCATGAATTTTTGATTTCTAGAACTAGAAGGGATCTTAGAAATCATCTAGTTCCCTCACTCAGGTGAGAAAAATGCAAGTCCAGAAAGGTTAAATGATTTGCCTCTGCTCACATGGTTAGCAAGGGGCAAACCAGGGTTAGAACTCACGCTTCCTAATCCATGCCCTGGGATAGATGAGGAATGAAGGGGAAGCAAGATTAAGATTTGTAAATAATCAGAAGTCCTTTTTGTTATTTTCTTGTGGAGGTACATGCTAAGCATTTCTGTTTAGCATGATAAAATGACTAGGATTTGCTTCTAAATAATCTGGTTGGAGGGTAGATGGGGAGGGTATACTGGTGGTTTGATAACTGCTGAAGTTGAGCAATGAGTAAAAGAAGTTTCATTATACTATCCTCCCTACTTTAATATATTTTTGAGAATTTACATAATAAGCCAGCACAGTGGCCCACACTCGTAATCCCAGCACTTTGGGAGGCCAAGGTTTGCGGATCACTTGAGCTCAGGAGTTTGAAACCAGCCTGGGCAACATGGCAAGACCCCGACTCTATGAAAAATACCAAAATCAGCTGGGCATGGTGGCTCATGCCTGTAGTCCCAGCCACTTGGGAGGCTGAGTTGGGAGGCTAGCTTGAGCCAGAGAGGTGGAGGTTGCAGTGAGCCAGATCATGCCACTGCATTGCATCCTAAGTGACAGAGCCAGACCTGTCTAAAAAAAAATTTTTTTTCCATAAAACTTCTAAAAAATTATCCTTTTAAAAAGAGATCTTCATTTTATTTAGAGTCCATATAAATGAGAAAACATCTGATTTTAAAAAGGTGTCACAGAAAAAAAAAGGCATGTTTTTTTAAAAAGTGGCTTATTTTTTCACGGATCTCAGACAACTTTGAGTTTCCTATTATTTTGGTTATACTTCCATTCCCACCCTCAATCATTTAGTGGACAGGGAGACTGTGGCCAAGACAAAAAAATCACCTTTTGTTTTTCTTACGACAAAGTCTTGCTATGTTGCTCAGGCTGGACTCAAATGCCGAGGCTCAAGCAATTCTCCTGCCTCAGCCTCCCGGGTAGCTGGGACTACAGGCACATGCCACGCACCTGGTCAGGAAATTATCTTGATGCTTCTGATCCCAAGGGAGCAGCTCTCATTGTGTCCTTGGTCTCCTTACCGAGCAACAATGTAGGGATGCCCTGGAAGAGGGCATAGTTTCAAGGGCATCCCTGGCAGGGCCGTGTAGCTCCTTCTCCAGCTCCTCCCTTCTCATCACCATAGCCACACATCTATTAATATTAGTTTCCCATGGCCGTGTGCGGTGGCTCATGCCTGTAATCCCAGCACTTTGGGAAGCTGAAGCAGACAGATGACTTGAGGTCAGGAGTTTGAGACCAGACTGGCCAACATGGTGAAACCCCTTCTCTACCAAAAATATAAAAAATTAGACAGGTGTGGTGGCATGCACCTGTAATCCCAGCTACTCGGGAGGCTGAGGCAGGAGAACCCCTTGAACCCGCCAGGTGGAGGTTGCAGTGAGCCGAGACTGTGCCACTGTACTCCAGCCTGGGCGACAGAGGGAGACTCTGTCTAAAAATACATATATATATATTTTCCCAAGAGCATGATTGCTCCCCTTCTTAAAATTTTGTCTCCAGAGTCCTAGTCCAGAAACCTCCTTAGGTACCTAAAAGTTGAGGAACTTGGGGTTATTGGGTTGGTTTTGTTTTTTTGTCTGCTTGTTTTGTTTTGGAGACAGAGTCTCGCTCTGTCACCCAGGCTGGAGTGCAGTGGCTCACTGCAACCTCCACCTTCCAGGTTCAAGTGATCCTCCTGCCTCAGCCTCCTGAGTAGCTGGGATTATAGTCATGTGCCACCATGCCCAGCTAATTTTTCTATTTTTAGTAGAGAAAGGGTTTCGCCATGTTGGCCAGGCTGGTCTTGAACTCCTGGCCTCAAGTGATCTCCCTGCCTCAGCCTCCCAAAGTGCTGGGATTACAGGCGTGAGCCACTGTGCCCATCCTAAAACTGTTCTTTAAAAAAGTTGTTTTTGTTTTAGGCCGGGCGCAGTGGCTCACGCCTGTAATCCCAGCACTTTGGGAGGCCAAGGCGGGTGGATCACGAGGTCAGGAGATCGAGACCAACCTGGCTAACATGGTGAAACCCCGTCTCTACTAAAAATACAAAAAAAAAAAAAATATATTAGCCGGGCGTGGTGGCAGGCGCCTGTAGTCCCAGCTACTCGGGAGGCTGAGGCAGGAGAATGACGTGAACCCGGGAGGCAGAGCTTGCAGTGAGCTGAGATCGCACCACTGCACTCCAGCCCCAGCCTGGGCGACAGAGCAAGACTCCGTCTCAACTTTGTTGTCAGGCTGGAATGCAGCGATACAGTCATGGCTCACTGCAGCCTTGACCTCCTGGGCTCAAGTAATCCTCCCTCCTCAGCCTCCTGAGGAGCTGAAACTACAGGCATGCACCACCACACCCAGCTAATTTTTAATTGTTTTGTAGAGACGGGGTCTCACTATGTTGCCCAGACTGGTCTTGAACTTGGGTCTTGGCCTCTCAAAGTGCTGGGATTACAGGTGTAGGCCACTTTGTCCAGCCAAAAAATCCTATTTTAAAAAAAGAAAGGCATTGAATAACTTCTCAAAATGCTACCCTGAGTCTAATAGGACACAGAATTTCAATTCCAAAACTATAGGACTTACAAAAAACTATAGGATATTACAAATAGTGGAAACACATCTCTCGGGAAATTTCAGAAAGGGCACAGGAGTGGATATGTGAGTTAGAGAGAGCAGGACCCTTTGAATATGAATCAAGAAAAGAGGTCTTTATTTGACTTCTTAAGTCTTACCTTTCTCCCAAGACACACTATCTATCGATGCTATTCTAAAATTATTTTTGTCTATCTTTAGTTAGCTATCTTTTCTAATTAAAAAATTAGGGCTGGTTGCGGTGGTTCACACCTATAATCCCAGCACTTGGGGAAGCTGAGGCGGGCAGATCACGAGGTCAGGAGTTCAAAACCAGGCTGATCAACATGGTGAAACCCTGTCTCTACTAAAAATACAAAAAAAATAGCCGGGTGTGGTGGTGCGCACCTGCAGTCCCAGCTACTCAGGAGTCTGAAGCAGGAGAATCACTTGAACCCGGGAGATGGAGGTTGCAGTGAACCGAGATTGTGCCACTGCACTACAGCCTGGGTGACAGAATGAGACTCTCAAAAACAACAACAACAACAAAACAATTAATAGGCCAGGCACAGTGGCTGATGCCAAGGTGGGAGGACCACTTTAGTCAAGGAATTCAAGTCTGCAGTGAGCCACGATTGTGACACTGCACTCCAGCCTGGACATCACAGTGAGACCCTGTCTCAAAAATAATTAACTAATTAATTAATGCTTACTATGGAAAAGTCAGCAGGTGAAGAATTGCAAGGAGGGACTTAAAAGAAAGGACAAGTCCGGGCTCAGTGGCTCACGCCTGTGATCCTGACACTTTGGAAGGCAGAGGTGGGCAGATCACGAGATCAGGAGTTCATGACCAGTCTGGCCAACATGGTGAAACCCTATCTCTACTAAAAATACAAAAATTAGCTGGGTGTGGTGGCATGCGCCTGTAATTCCAGCTACTCAGGAGGCTGAGGCAGGAGAATCGCTTAAACCCAGGAGGCAGAGGCTGCAGTGAGCTGAGATTGTGCCATTGCACTCCAGCCTGGGCAACAGAGCAAGACTCTGTCTCAAAAAAAATTAAAAAATGAAAGGACAAATCCTTTGTCACCTACCACACAGAGATTATGACTATCATGTCTTCCATCATGATGACTTGAGTGTGCAACTCAAAGTAGCACACACCACTCCCTGGTACACTGGATCCCCCTCAGCTTCCTTCATTGCTCTTATTTTATACCCTATCCTGCAGCAGTACATAGCGCCCCACCAATGTCCCCAGAACTCACCTGGTTCATTCCTGCCAATCCTATAACCCATCCATCCATTCTACCACCATAAGATGCTGAGCTCCCTCCAAAGATAAGCAACCTATCCAAATTCCCAAATTCAGTGACAATGTTTCCTACCTCACCCCTACTTCCTTCTCCTCCAGACACACACCATTATACTCCATACCTGCAATTATACTTAAGGTTATGGGTCACTAAGGAAGAAGGAAGTTCTTGCCCCTTAATCTGTAATCACAGAACATCAACCGGATCTTCAACGGCCTCTTCATTTCAGTTCCCAGAGGCTGACCACATTTACCAATTAAGTTACTACACTTTAGTTGGTTCTTATTTTTTGCCAGACTCTAGGCTTTTTTTTTTTTTTTTGCTTTGGTTAAAAATTTAAAATATAAACAGCATAACTTAGTGAAATGCGATTTAGCAGCTTCATTGAGATGGTAAAAATTTTTTCCCATGATGAATTTTAACTTTTTTTTTTTTTTTTTTGAGACGAGGTCTGGCTCTGTCACCCAGGTTGGAGTGCAGTGGCTGGATCACAGCTCACTGCAGCCTCAACCTCCTGGGCTCAAGCAATTATCCTATCTCACCCTACCAAGTAGCTGGGATTACAGGCACTCACCACCACATCCAGCTAATTTTTGTATTTTTTGTAGAGACAGGGTTTCGCTGTATTGTCCAGGCTGGTCTCAAACGCCTGACCTCAAGTGATCTGCCAGCCTTGGCTTCCCAAAGTGCTGGGATTACAGGTGTAAGTCACCGCACCCAGCTAAATTTTAACTTTTAATTCTCACTAAAGAATGAAAGGATACAGCCACCCTCCATCCAAAAAAATAGCATCTACTACTGAAATAGGTTGCTCCTCTTCCAACTTCAGTGAAATGCTCTACACCTTGATGACCTTTAGTTGATTGTATCCTCAACTGGACTAAACTTCCCGATTAGCTTGACATGCTTCTGTACCTCCGCTCAAGGCACTGAATGAATGAATAGATGAATAAATATGTATTGAATACTCCATACTCCATCTTTTTTTTTTTTTTTTTTTTTTTTGGCATGTTCTTGTCTTGGCTTCACACCAAGATTATACTAGGGATGTATTTTTTTTTTTTTTTTTTGAGATGGAGTCCCGCTTTATCGCCCAGACAGATGGAGTGCAGAGATGCGATCTCGGCTCACTGCAAGCTCCGCCTCCCAGGTTCACGCCATTCTCCTGCCTCAGCCTCACGAGTAGCTGGGACTATAGGCGCCCGCCACCACGCCTGGCTAATTTTTTGTATTTTTAGCAGAGACAGGATTTCACCGTGTTAGCCAGGATGGTCTCGATCTCCTGACCTCGTGATCTGCCCCCCTCAGCGTCCCAAAGTGCTGGGATTACAGGCGTGAGCCACCACTCCCGGCCGCTGCTCTAGAACGTAATCGGTTCAGCTACCCATTGACCAAAAAATTAACAGTGGTGTTTTCTGGACAGTAGGATCACAAATGTTTCTTCTTCATCTTTTCCAGACTACTCTAAATTTTGTAGAAAAAAATTATGTATATTAATAATCAAGAAAAAGGCTCAATAAAAATATTTTGGTTGTTTACAAAAGTTTTACTTTAGGCCAGGTGTGATGGCTCACGCCTATTATCCCAGCACTTTGGGAGGCCAAGGTGGGTGGATCACCTGAGGTCAGGAGTTCAAGATCAGCCTGACCAACATGGTGAAACCTTGTCTCTACTGAAAATACAAAAAAAAAAAAAAAAAAAAAAAAAAGCCAGGCATGGTGGTGCAAGCCTGTAATCCCAGCTACTTGGGAGGCTGAGGCAGGAGAATCACTTGAACCTGGGAGGCGGAGGTTGCAGTGAGCCTAGATTGTGCCACTGCACTCCAGCCTGGGCAACAAAGGAAGACTCCTTCTCAAAAAACAAACAACAGTTTAACTTTAAAAATCTGTTAATGGAGGATATACTTTAGATAACCTCCTTTGGAGCACAATGAGTCTAAAGAAATTGGGTTGAAGATTAGCACTCGGGACTGCCTGAAAACTCAAGACAATATAGTTAGGAATATTACAAGTTGGATGAGAGTAATACAGTAATCATGAAGGTTGAATGGCAAGAACATTTGTGGGTTAAGTAGATAATCCAAGTGTCACCACAAACGATTATTTCCACACCAGGTGCAGTGGCTTATGTCTGTAACCCAGCAGTTTGGGAGGTCAAGGTGGGAAGATTGCTTGAGTCCAGGAGTTTGAGACCAGCCTGGACAACATGGTGAAACACACCACCAACTTTAAAAAAAAATACATAAATTAGCCAGGCATGGTGGTGTGTTCCTGTAGTCCCAGCTACACAGGAGGCTGAGGTGGGAGGATCACCTGAGCCAGGGAAGTCTAGGCTGCAGTGAGCCATGATCACGCCACCTTACTCCAGCCTGGGTGACAGAGTGAGACCTTGTCTCAAAAAACAGTATTTCTGGCCGGGCATGGTGGCTCACACCTGTAATCCCAGCACTTTGGGAGGCCGAGGGCGGCGGATCGCTTGAGCTCAGGAATTCGAGACCAGCCTGGGCATCATGGGAAGACCCTGTCTTTAATCAGAAATAAATAATAAAAATAGGCCAGGCACAGTGGGTCACGCCTGTAATCCTAGCAGTTTGGGAGGCCAAGGCAGGCAGATCACCTGAGGTCGGGAGTTCAAGACCAGCCTGGCCAACATGGTGAAACCCCATCTCTATTAAAATATACAAAAAATTAGCCAGGTGCAGTGGCACACGCCTGTAATTCCAGCTACTCAGGAGGCTGAGGCGGGAGAATCGCTTGAACCTGGGAGGTGGAGGTTGCAGTGAGCCAAGATCGCACCACTGCACTGTAGCCTGGGCTATAGAGTGAGACTTCATCTCAAAAAAAGTAAAAATAAAAATAAATAAATAGATAAATAAATAATGAAAATAGAAATAAATTAGCCATGTGTGGTGGTGTGTGCTTATAATCCCAGCTACTTGGGAGGCTGAAGTGGGAGGATTACTTGAGCCCGAGAGGTCGAGGCTGCAGTGAGCTGTGATTGTGCCACTGCACTCCAGCCTAGGTGACAGAGACTGTCTCAAAAACAAACAAACAAAAAAATACTGTTTCTTTTCAGATTTTAGAGCATCCATGGTGGTAATAATAGTCTTAGCTTACGAAGGTGAAAGTGAGGTCCCTTTCACTTTTCCCAAGAACTTGGAAATAGGGATAATGAGACCTCCTTCAAGAAAACTCTGGAGGAAAGATGTGCACATTCACTGGAACATGACTGAATGGAGGGAGGGAGAGGTGAAGAGAAGAGATTCGTCCTCAAAGTCAAGCCAGCCTTCCCCAAGGTACATCCTACCTCGAAGACCAGCTGTCTCCTTGAATAGGGTCAAAGGGCACTTCCCTAGGGAGAAGGGGGTAGTCTCTCCTTCTGGATGGGTAGGAATGGATGGGCAGGACAAATTTGCAAATTTTCTCCTTCACAGGACTCCTAATGTAGTTTTCAGATACAGACTCATTCATTTAGAAAAATATGGACCCGGCCAGTCACAGTGGCGCACGCCTGTAATCCCAGCAATTTGGGAGGCCAAGGCAGATGGATTGCTTGAGGTCAGGAGTTCAAGACCAGCCTGACCAACCTGGTGAAACCCTGTCACTACTGAAAATACAAAAATTAGATGGGCATGGTGGCAGATGCCTGTAATCCCAGCTACTCAGGAGGCTGAGACAGGAGAATTGCTTGAACTGGGAAGGCAGAGGTTGCAGTGAGCCGAGATTGTGCCACTGCACTCCAGCCTGGGTATCAGAGTGAGACTCTGTCTAAAAAAAAATATGTATATATATATATGTGTATATATATATGTGTATATATATATGTATATATATATGTGTATATATATAATGTATATATATATATGTGTGTGTATATATATATATATGGACCCAAGGTGCCCAGCATTTTGAAGTCTGCTCTTGCTCACATAGCTGCTGCCATGGTTGATAAGGTTCCCATTAGGATAAAGTGTTGTGTACCGAAAGGACTCTTTAAAGGCCGGGACCCTAAAGACTCCATTGAGGGCCATCCTACCAATGCTGGTTTTTAAGCAAGGCCACTCCTCAGAGTTTCCAGACAGAACCCAAAAACATGTTCTGCTTCCCGTCCTAATCTCTACCTCAACTACGTTAGTCTCAGCTGATACTCAATGAAGATATTCTCCCCAATATTCGCATCTTTTTTATTTGTTATGTTAATAGACAAATAAAAATTGTATATATTTATTGTGTACAACATAATGTTCTGGAATATGTACACATTGTGGAATCCCTAAATTGAACTAATTAGCATGCATTACTTCACATACTTAGTGTTTTCTGTGGTGAGAACACTTAAAATCTACTCTCAGTGATTCTCAAGAATACAATACATTGGTCTGGGTGCATTGGCTCACACCTGTAATCCCAGCACTTTGGGAGGCCAAGGCGGGTGGATCACCTGAGGTCAGGAGTTCGAGACAAGCCTGGCCAACATGGTGAAACCCTGTCTCTACTAAAAATATAAAAATTAGCTGGGTGTGGTGGTGCATACCTGTAATCCCAGCTACTCAGGGGGCTGAGGCGGGAGAATCGCTTGAACCCCGGAGACAGAGATTGCAGTGAGCTGAGATTGTGTCACTGCACTCCAGTCTGGGAGACAGAGTGAGACTCCATCTCAACAACAACAACAAAAAAGAATACAATACAGTGTTATTAAGTATAGTCAAGGCTGGGCATGGTGGTGCATGTCTGTAGTCTCAGCTACTGGGGAGGCTGAGGCTAGAGGATTGATTGAGCCCAGGAGTTTGAGACTGCAGTAAGCTGTGATCGTGCCATTGTACTCTAGCCACTGTCTGAAAAAAAACAAAATTAACTATAGCCATCATGTTGTACAATAGATCTTTTGAACTTATTCCTCTTAACTGAAATCTTGTCCAACATTTGCATCTTAATAGAGGATGATAATCATTGAAGGACTGGTGATCATCTTAGTATTTAATCCTCAAGCCAGGATGAGGTAAGGGGTGCGGTTAGTAGAGAGGGAGGAAAAGACCGTTGGGGACAAGCAAGAGCTTGCTCAATATACCTCAGTTCAAAACCACACTCTTGGAATATGGGGCTTGCATTGGGATCCTCCTTGTTCTTTTTTTTTTGAGATGGAATCTCAATCTGTCACCCAGGTTATAGTGCAGTGGCATGATCTTGGCTCGCTGCAGCCTCTGCCTCCTGGGCTCAAGCAATCCTCCCATCTCTCCGGAGTAACTGAGACCACAGGCGAGTGCCACAACGCCCAGCTGATTTTTTGTATTTTTGGTAGAGACAGGGTTTCTCCATGTTACCCAGGCTGGTCTTGAACTCCTGACCTCAAGTGATTTGCCTCCCTCGGCCTCCCAAAGTGCTGGGATTATAGCTGTGAGCCATGGCACCTGGCCAGGGATCCTCCTTGTTCTGTGTGACTAGAAGACACCCCCCATCTCAGAGGCCCATCATCATAGTGTGATTAGGGGGTCTGTGCTCAGCCTGATTAGCCCACTCAAGCTCACTGCCAAGAGCCATCCTCTTGGTCCTTAGAACTGCACTGTCCTACATGGTAGCCCCATGTGGCTGTTAAAAACTTGACATGCAGCTGGTCCAAATTGAGATGCGCTGTATTTGTGAAATATACATTGGATTTGACATAGTAAGGAAAAAAGAATGTAAAGTCTCATTAATAATTTTTTATATTGATTATACATTGAAAAAATAATATTTTGGATATACTGGGTTAAGACATATTATTAAAATTAATTTCACATGTCTTCTTTTACTTTTTAAAATATAGTTACTAAAAATTTGAAATTATGTTTGTGGTTTGCATTATATTCTGTTAGTGCTGGCTTAGAAAATGGTAACTTTTTTGAAATTAAGGAAATTTTCTTTTTTGAGATAGGATCTTGCTTTGTCACCCAGACTGAAATGCAGTGACGCCAGTCATAGCTCATGCAGCCTTGAACTCCTGGGCTCAAGTGATCCTCCATCCTCAGTCTCCAGCCTCGGTCCTGGCCTTAAGCAATCCTCCTACCTCAGCCTCTTGAATAGTCGGGACTACAGGCACACATCACTACACCCAGCTAATTTTTCTTTTTTTTGCAAAGACGAGGTCTCGCCATGTTGCCCAGGCTGGTCTTGAACTCCTGTGCTCAAGCGATCCTCCTGCCTCAGCCTCCCAAAGTGCTGGGATTACAGGTGTAAGCCACCATACCCAGCCAAAATTAAAGAAAACTTTGGTTAGAAAGAAGAGAGATTCATGACCTGAAAGTGTATCTGCACCAAAAAGTATCCCATAAATAGAGAGTCCTCAATGAAAAACACTCAGACATTTGGAAGAACCCATGTAACCCAAAAATAAAGCACCACTGGTGGGTTTCACTAGGATATTCCAGGTACCACACTGAGGACTTTCTTTATCAGTCCAGTTTCCCCAGCAAGCCCATCCCACCTCTGCCCTGGCATTTAAAAAACAAACACTCCTGTCTGTCGTGAGCAGGGAAAGCCCTTCCTAGAATCATGGGGCCCTAAGTCTCAGAGTTTGGGCAGAACCCCGTGTCTGCCAAGATGATGCTCTCAAATCCCTCCTTTTAGCAACTTAATAGATTATGAGAACATGACTTTGTATTTCTGGCCCCAACAGCCTAAAGGCTAGGACACTCTGACAGGTTTTATTCTTTGCTAAGTTGTCAAAGACCGTTTTTTTCACCATTTGCATAATACTTTCCAAACCTTCCCAACAGACAGACGGTTGGTTGCTTGCGAATGTTCTGAACCTCAGCTAAGGAACTACTGCCAGGGAGCAGCTGAGAGGGTCCCCCCATCCCCCACCCACCACCCCAGCACAAGCAGCTGAGAGGGTCCCCCCAACCCCCGACCCACCACCCCAGCACAGTTCCCACAAAGTGAAGATGGTTAAATGGTGGCGAAAGGAAAACTTGTGTCTTTTTTTTTTTTTTTTTTTTTTCAGAGATAGGATCTCACTCTGTTGCCTAGGCTGGAATGCAGTGGAATGATCACAGCTCACTGCAGCCTCAACCTCCCAGGCCCAAGGCTGGTCTTGAACTCCTGAGCTCAAGTGATCCGCCCTCCTCCGCTTCCCAAAGTGCTGGGATTACAGGTGTCAGCACCCCACCCGGCCCCACTTCATCTTTCTTTCCTGCTTTTCTTTTCCTCAGAAACCACAGAAATCAGATGGTTTTGCTTTTGATTTTTAAAAGTCTCAATCATAAGAATAATTAACTTTTTCACCCTGGCAAGATGCTACAATTGCCATCTTATTTATAACATTGCTATTATTACAAAGCACACTCGGGCCTGCAAGCACCCAGTTTTCAGCTGTTTCCTTTTCCAGACGAGGCCATTGAGACCCAAGGAGCATGTGGCTTACTCAAGGCCGTGTCCTAGTTATGAAAGAGCCTGGATCAGAGCTATTTCCACCACCACATTGGTCAGATTTCCGTTAGCCTAAGGGTTTGGGCAGAGGGTGGTCCCCGGGGTTGGGTAAATGACCCCACCCTCAGAGCAGCCACAATGCAATTAGCATAGGCATGAAACCCTCCTTCTTCCCTTCCCTTGGCCCTTTCTCAGATTCCTTATCTCTTAGGTGGCCCCTTCCTGATTTTGTGTTGGATTTTGTTTCTTTTAGGCTCTGGCTATTCCCTCCGACTGAAATGCTCCACTCCCACATACTCACATGGTTAAACCCCTCAGCTTCGAGAAGCTGAATCTCACCTTCTCACCCTCTTAAGGAGGCCAACCCTGGCGTCCCACCTAATCCTGCAACCTCCCCCACACCCTGCAGCATGCCATAGCCCCCTTCCTTTCCTTTTTATTTATTTATTTATTTAGAGACAGGGTCTTACTCTGTCATCCAGTCTGGAGTGCAGTGGCACAATCTCAGCTCACTGCAGCCTTGACCTCCCAGACTCAAGTGATTCTCTCACCTCAGCCTCCTAAGTAGCTGTGACTAGAGGCATGTGCCACCAAACCCAGCTAATTTTTAAAAATCTTTTGTAGAGATGGGGTCTCACTATGTTGCCCAGGCTGGTCTCGAATTCCTAGCCTCAATTGATCCTCCTGCCTCAGCCTCCCAAAGTGTTGGGATTACAGAGGTGAGCAACCATGCCTGGTTTCTTTTCCTTTTTTTTTTTTTTTTTTACCCTGAGATGGAGTCTCGCTTTGCTGCCTAGGCCGAACTGCAGTGGCGCGATCTCAGCTCACTGCAATCTCCGCCTCCCGGGTTCAAGTGATTCTTCTGCCTCAGCCTCCCAAGTAGCTGGGACTACAGGTGCCTGCCACCACACCCGGCTAGATTTTGTATTTTTTAATAGAGATGGGGTTTCACCATGTTGGCCAGGCTAGTCTCGAACTCCTAACCTCAGGTGATCCCCCCACCTCAGCCTCCCAAAGTGCTGGAATTACAGATGTGAGCCAATGTGCCCAGCCCAGAGCTGTTCTTGATACTCACAAGCTCAGATTGTGAGAACCTCAAGGCCAGGATCAAGAATGGGGTCCCTGCCATACCCTCGCAGTGCCAGGCACTTAGGCCCTCAGGTTCAAAGTCAACTCCAATCTGTATTAAAATGTCAGGGGAGGAGAGATTAAGGCTAACGTTTTCCACCTGCCCCCCCCCCACCCCACTTCTTTACACCTTCATTTCTTTTTTAAATGTTCTGGAGTATAAAAAATAACAAAGTAAGCTAAAATAAAATTCTGAGCAGAGATGGAGGACCCCAAGCCACATGGCTTGCTTTGGACCCTGTGTGCACCCTCAGCGCCACCCTCATGGCCCAATGCATACCCAGTGGAAGGAGAGAGGCTGGAAAACTCTGGACACTTTTGTCAGGGCTACGAACAGGAAACCCGCCTAGTGGAAAGGAGCCAGGTCCTCTGGCTTTGGAGAAGAATGGGCTCAGAGAGATGTGAGATACCGGGAAGGTATTTTCAAGCATGCGAGAGAACGTGCTGATCAGTACTTTTCCATCTCCACAGGTGATGGAGCAAGAAAAAATAGTTCTATTTTTTAGTACAAGAGAATTCAGTGAGATTCAGAAAGAATGCCTTATTTAGAAGGAGGTTAAACACCAGCAGAATATAACCAGGGGGAATTTGAAATCTCCAATTTTGCAGTAAAATATCTTTCGACTGAAAAAAAAAAAAAAAACAAACAACATTCATAGAACAAAGACCATGCTCCTTTTCCCAATTCCTATGGATTCTTATTTATTTATTTGTTTATTTATTTATTTATTTAAATTTAGGACACGCCAAGACCTTCGAGTATCCAATAGATTCTAAACATTAGAGTTACGATGGCAACAAAATGGTGTGGTTGGGAGCTGGGGCTTAGAGTCACACTACTTGGGTTCAAACTTACCGCTTTCTAACTGGGATCTCAGGCAAGTTGTTTAACCTCCTTGTGCCTCAGATTTTCTGTCTTTTAAATGGGGATGATAGGCCAGGCACGATGGCTCATGCCTGTAATCTCAACACTTTGGGAGGCTGAGGTGGGGAGAATTGCTTGAGCTCAGGAGTTGGAGACCAGCCTGGGCAACATAGCTAGACCCCATCTCTATTTTTTAAAGAAATAGAGATCAAAATTACACCATCCTCATAGAAACACAGTGAGGATCAAATAAGCCCATCTGTGTGAAGACCTGGAACGTGGTAATTAAGAACAGTGCCAGCCACACAGTCAGTGCCCAGCTCACCATCAGAGTGTGGTAAAGTTAGAAGTTCTGGAAGGCATACGTCATTTCCCAGAGGGGAAGGGCTGGAATAGGGACCAAAAGGGCAATCCTTAGTTTAGACAGAAGCTGCAGGAGACACACTAGATCTGGACCCGAAGGATAGGGAGTTTGCAGGTACAGTAGACAATTGGGAAGCTGGGGAGGAAAAACAACAGAATCAAAACCTTCCTGAGAAATCATAAACCCATTTGCCTTGGTCTTCTTTAAAGAGGCGAGGAAGGGCTTACTACATGCCAGGCAGGGTGGGTGTGAGAGCTTACCTGGTCCTCACACAGCTCTGCCAGGCTGGCCTTCTGGGTCCCACCAGGGAGAAGGGTTCAAGCCTGGCGGATAAAGGGAAGGAGCAGGCTGAGCGCAGTGGCTCACGCCTGTTATCCCAGAACTTTGGGAGGCCGAGAACAGAGGATCGCTTGAGGTCAGGAGTTCAAGACCAGCCTGGGTAACATAGGGAGGGAGACCCTGTCTCTATTTTAAAAATAAAGTGGGGTAGGGAGTCAGAACAGGCCCCAGGTTTCTTTATGTTGACCAGGCCAGGTGGGATTATAATGATAATAATCACATGTAAATTGTGAGCAGGCACTGATGTAAGCACTTCTCATGTACAGTAATAACAGTTTAATCCTCTCCACAGTCCTCTGAAGATTGTACTGCTGAGGAAGCCGAGGATATAATTTGATCGGCGGAGGGTGAGTGCCAGTGGGAGAAATGCAGGGTTCCTGTCCAATCCAGGGCAGGCTTCCAGTGCTCAAGCTGGGGTGGACTCCAGGAGGGCTGACCCCATAGCAGAGAGAGTCCAGATCCCATCAAACCTGTTGTGAAACACAAATTTGTTCAAGTTCAAGCTTGTGAAACACAAATTTGATGGTGTCTTGACCCTCCAAACCCTCCAAAGACACAGACATCTAAGCACGCACAATTTCTTCCTCACAGAAATGTCCATTTAAGGCCTCTTAATCCAGGCCTCAAATCTCATTGGGAAGGGCTTCTTGGATAGAGTCCTTCAACGGCATCTCTTATTCTGCAATGTGCATGTAAAGCAGAGATAGGGAAAGCCCCACAGTGGGTGTGTGAGACAAGACCCCATAGAGGTCCAAGTCCTGAGATAAGCGGGCCCTCAAGACACCTGGCTGCTTGCCTCAGTCCCCTAGAGAGGATAATCATTGCCTCAGGTTAGCCACACAGGACGAGGTCAGGGTCACCCCTGACTGCCCTTCCCAGGCAGGGGAGACAGGAATCAAGGCCACTCACTGCCTGGGCCCAATGTCCCCTGGATGTCCCAACCCTTTTGCTACCCTGGGCCATCTACGACCAGTTCTGGTGCGAGGATGCCAGCATGTAACCTCCAGTAGGCCAGGGCTGTCGGATCTCCAGGTTAACTGTATGCGCCTGGCACACAGCAGGCTCTTGGCACATTTTTGTGTCTCATACGCAGATGGCTCCAACACTGCATGCAGCAGGGCGGCGAAGAGCAGGCTGACATCTGACGTCTGCCAGCTGAATGCCTCGGAGAGCCTGTTTAACCTCCCTGTACTCCAGTTTCCACATCTGTTAAAAGGGGGTTCCACAAGCATGTAATGAGGATCAAGTGAGTTGAAACAGGAATCCTTTGTAGTGCCTTGGCCCGCAGCACTCAATGGTACTAGCTGTTAATCAGCATAACTATGTTTAGCCACATGACACTGGGCAAGTGGCTTATCTCTGAGCCTCCATTTTTGTTCCTATAAAGTAGGGATATTTCTACCTCACATGGTTGTTGGGAAAATTGAAAGAGAATATCACGTGGGTCGTGCGTGGTGGCTCATCCCAGCACTTTGAAAGGCCGAGGTGGGTGGATCACCTGAGGTCAAGAGTTCGAGGCCAGCCTGGTCAACGTGGCGAAATCCCATCTCTACTAAAAATACAAAAATTAGCTGGGCATGGTGGCACACGCCTGTAGTCTTAGCTACGTGGGAGGCTGAGACTGGAGAATCACTTGAACCTGGGTAGCGGAGGTTGCAGTGAGCCAAGACTGTACCACTGCACTGCAACCTGGGTGACAATGAGACTCTGTCTCAAAAAAAGAAAAGGGAGGAAAAAGAAAGAGAATATCACATGTAGAGGGCTTCGTGCACTGCTTGGGAAACAATGGGTAAGAAGCCAACGGTTGTCTGTATTGCATTCCATTCTCTCAGGGTCTTGCAAGTTGAGCAACCAACTAGCGGTGTGTATGAATTAATATCAGTAGTCCAGGCAGACTCACTAGGAAAGACAGAATTTGGTCTGAGCCTCCCTGGCTAGGGACACATCATGAATAGCTCCCAGACACAATTTCTTCCAACCTGACTTGGTGGTTCATTTTCCCCAGAGTGGAGTCACCTTGTAGCCCTTTTTCCCTTAAAGAAATGGCTCAGAAAGGCCCCCTTTCCAGATCTGTACCTGAGCAGGGATCTTCAAAACCCTGCTCTCAAAGAGTGACAGGGATTTCAGACACAGAAGTGGTTGGTGAGGGAATATTTGGAGCAAGACCTTTACCAGTTAGCAAATATCAAACCATGCCAAAAACATCCCACTTGCTCCTCCCCGCCAAGCCAAGTCCACCCATGTCCTGACAAAGGTGCTGGTGAGGCTGGCCTAGTTGTGGACCCAGGCACCAGGACCCCAGGAAGGGAGAGCTGGCAGCAAACACCTTGCTGCTCAGCTCCACAGATGCCTGCATTGGAAGCAAGAGGGAGGCCATCCTGTGGTGACGGATTCTGGGTCCTGAGCCACAAGGAGACATGAGTTAGGCAGCCGCTCCTCCCTGAGAGCAAGGCTTCATCACCTTCCTTGGACTCTGGACTCAGAATGAGGTCCCACATCTAACAAGGGGTATTTCCTCCTCTTTTGTGATTTTATTTACATGCGGAAAAGCTTAGGAGTTCAAATAAACAGATAAGTAATTTGATAATACATTTACTAAATCACTTTAATTGAAGAGAACCAACTTATATGCAATCAAGATGAGAGTTGACAAGACTTATTTTCCTTTGGATGGTGGTTTTCAGGTCAGATATGATTTCTTTTCCCAAGTCTTCTCTTCCAATCAAAATGCCTCTGGAGGCCTGGCAAGGTGGCTCATGCCTATAATCCCAGTACTTTAGGAGACCAAGCTGGGAAGATTGCTTAAGCCCAGGAGTTCAAGATCAGCCTGGGCAACATGGAGAGACCCCGTCACTACAAAAATCTTTAAAAATTAGCTGGGTATGGTGGTGCACACCTGTAGTCCCAGCTTCTTGGGAGGATGAGGTGGAAGGATCGCTTGAGCCCAGGAGGTTGAGACTGCAGTGAGTCATGTTCACACCACTGCACTCCAGCCTGAGCAACGAGAGAAAACTTGTCCCCTAAGCACTTCTCAAGTACAGTAATAATCGTTTGTTGTGTCCCCTCACCAAAAAGAATGCCCCTGGGTACCTCCAAAAAGATGTAACCCTTTGGCATAATCTGCACACTGAACCACTAATTCAATGAGTATTTACTGAGCACCTATTATGTGCTAGGTGTGGTCCTACTAGGTGTGAGGCCATGGGGAGATGCATGAAAAAAGTGGACCCACTCCTCAAGTAGCTTCATCTAGCCAGGACACCAAAGGACTTCTGCCATGCAAGCCCTGGCTGTGTCCATCATGAAGTATAGCCACAAAGGTTTGGTTTTTATATTGCAATAATGGTGTAACATTTAGAATTTAAGAAAAACCTTTAACGGTCGCTGCCCGTAATCTCACTGACACAATCATTTCCATTTGCCTTTGCTTCCAGGTTTTTTTTCTTTTCTTTTTTTTTTTTTTTTTTTTTTTTGAGACAGAGTTTTGATCTTGTCACTCAGTCTGGAGTGCAATGGCGCGCAGCAGTCTCAGCTTACTGCAACCTCTGCCTCCCGGGAGGTTCAAGTGATTCTCCTGCCTCAGCCTCCTGAGTAGCTGGGATTACAGGCACGTGCCACCATGCCCGGCTAATTTTTATACTTTTTTAGTAAAGACAGGGTTTCACCATGTTGGCCAGGCTGGTCTCGAACTCCTGACCTCAGGTGATTTGTCTGCCTCGGCCTCCCAAAGTGCTGGGATTACAGGCATGAGCCACTGAGCCTGGCCAGTTTTGTTTGTTTTGGGTTTTTAGAGATAGGGTCTCACTCTGTCACCCAGGCTGGAGTGCAGTGGCTCAATCATAGCTCACTGTAACCTCCAACTCCTGAGCTCAAGCAATCCTCCTGTCTCAGCCTCCCAAAGCACTAAGATTACAGGCGTGAGCCACCATGCCTGGCCCAGTTTTTAACTACATCATGTTTTAGAGTAGTAGCAATCACAACATGCTTACCAGATTATATTTTTCTACCATTTATATTTTTGTATCTTCCTGCCTAATCCTCCTTATTAGCTTTTTTGGAAAAGCTACATGCTTTTCTATCCTGGCTCCTGCCATTCTGGTTCATGTACTAAAATGACAAAACCATTCCCCATGACAGGACTGGCGTGATTTGGGTTGTTCGTTTGGTTGGTGGGTTGGTTGGTGTTGTGGAAAACTGCAGTGTTTGTGGAACAAGCCATGTATGTGGAGAACACAGTCTGTCCAGGTCCTGTGCTGAGGTCACTGGAGGCCCAGCGAGTCACCAGGCAGCCATGGTCCTCACAGAGCTTAAGGTCCTTGGGCCTTAAAGACACAAGAAACCAGCAAACCATTTTTGTTAAGATGTGACGACACCTTGGAAGACATACAAAATGAGTCACACTAAAAGCCCCAGCAAAACAGACTCCAGTCTGAGGGAGCCAGAAGAGTTAGACATTTTCAAAATGACTGAAGAAAAGTGTTTGAGGAAGTCCCCACTCCCAAGCTTTAGTCACCAGCAGAGCTGAAACTACCTCCACACAGGGTTGTATTTCCAAACGGTAGCTCTTCTGATCTCATTGGTGATGGAGGGAAAACCCCCTTTATTTCAGAATGAACCCTCTAACCCTACTGACCAGCCAGGAAATCCCGAACCCGCCTCCTGCCCGCTGGGATTGCAAGTTCAGCCTGTGTCCGTGGGGGAATTACTGCGTGGGTTGGCTTCCCTCTGAAACTTTCTCCTCTCCACTTGCCACTCCAAACAGAGGATGAGAAAGAAACCCCAGAAAGAGACCCACAGCTTGGGTTTCCACATTTAGCAATTTTTCCACTGTTTCCCTAGAAACAAAAACAAGAGCACACATTCATTTACTCCACCCCACCAAGACTGTCTCCTACATAAATGCAGCTCTCTGGTCCCTTACCCCAACCCCAGCTGCCAGAAGCTGAAGTGGAAGAAAAACCAAAGGTGCCCAGCTGGAAACCCGGGCAGCCTAGAGCAAGCTTATGCATGTCTGTGGGTTCTCCCTCTTCCTCTATACTCCAAGGCCCCAGAGGGCCAGCTGTACACCCATGGTGTGGGGAGGGAGGGATGGTTCTTGGTCAGGTTCGCTCTTCTGGAAGCTTCCACACAGCAGAGCCCTGTATTATTTTCCCCTCCAAAGTGTACGTCCAGTGCTTTGCAAACCTTGGTTGATTTGGCAGAGCATTTATCACATAGAATCACACTGTACTCCGAAGAGCAGTTTGCTTGACCCTATAAAGCCTTGAGCTCTGAGGGCAGGATACAGAACCCACAATGACAGCTTGGAGAGTACCCTGGAATGAGCGAATAGGGATCCCTCTCCAGAAGCTTCATTTCTTCCCAGTCTTTTGTTAGATAGGAGGTCTGGGACAAGTCACCTCCAGATCGTCAGGTCTTGGTGGTGGTGGCACAGCAAGACCCTCCCCACCAGTAGAGGGCCTCACACTGAGTACACGGGGCTCCTTAGTCTGAATTTTCCTGGCTTTAAAACATTTCGGAAGAAAAAATCTACCACTAGAGTCAGCTCAAGGAAAGGGGAGCCTCAATGGTACTCAGTAGGTGCTCAATAAATGCATGTATTCTTGTTCAACAAACCCTTAGGGATGGGGAGGGCATCACAGAGAACCCCAGATCATAGCCAGAAAGAGCTTTACAGAGCAGGAGCCCAGAAACTCTAGCTCTTGGTTCTCAAACGTGGCTGAATATTGGGGAATTGAGGCTTTAAGAAATCCTGATGTTAGAGGAATGAGTGTTGGGATTGATGTGTGACAAAGCATAGTCACATGTCCAAGATAGAATCTAGGTGGTAGATACACAGCTGCTCACTGTAGGATTCTTTCCATTTTGCTGTGTGTTTAAACATTTTATTTTATTTTTGTTTATTTATTTATTTCTGAGACAGGATCTCACTCTGTCACCTAGGATGGAGTGCAGTGGCGCAATGTCGGCTCACTGCAACCTCTACCTCCCAGGTTCAAGCGATTCTCCTGCCTCAGCCTCCCGAGTAGCTGGGATTACAGGCACGTTCCACCACACCTGGCTAATTTTTGTATTTTCAGTACAGATGGGGTTTCAACTTGTTGCCCAGGCTGGTCTCGAAATCCCGACCTCAGATGAACTGCCTGTCTCAGCCTCCCAAATTGCTGGGATTACAGGCGTGAGCCACCGTGCCGGGCTGAACATTTTCATAATGCAATGTTGAGGGGGAAGTCCTGAGGCCTGGACTTGCCTCAAAGATTCTGATTTAATTGGTGCAGCCTGTGTGTTTGCAAGAGCTCCCAGGTGAGTCTACTGTCCAGATGAGTCTATTGTCTAGCTGAGGCTGGTCTCCATGGCTGTAGTCTGGGCTCACTGTGGGCCAGAACAGCATCATAAGTGTCACCTGGGAACTTGTTAGAAATGCAGATGTCCAGGCTCCACCCCGCCCAAGTGTGCAGAGCCAGAAACTCTGGAGGTGGAACCAACGATTGGTGTTTTAACAAATGCCTTCCTGTGATTCTGGTGCATGTTAGCTGAAGTTAGTGGTTCACAAACTTGGGTGCATGCTGGAATCACTTGAGGAATTTTGGGGACAAAATAGACAATATTCCAGGATAAGCCTCATACCCCTTGAATTAGGTCTGCAAGGTAGGCGGCTGCAACATAAAGGAAAAGTGCCCTGTCTAATCCAGAGCAGTCAGGGGCATCCACTGCCCTCAGGGCACCCCAGTGCAACAGAGGACATTCTTTCCTCCCAGGCTTGTCACCAAGGACATAGGAGAAGGAGTGAATAGGGTGATGAGGATCAAAATGGATCAGGGTCTCTTCCTACAGATAAGGAAACTGAGGATCCCAAAATGGAGTAACTTGCCCCAGCTCATACACCAAGCCGGGGCGCAGCCAGGATTGAACCCAGTTCTGTCTCCAACTAAGTGGTTTTTAGTATATTCATAACCATCATCACTATCTAATTCCAGAACATTCTCATCACTCCAAAAAGATACTCTTCATTCCCCATTCCTCCCTCCACCCAGCTCCTGTCCACCACTAATCTACTTTTTGCCTCCATGGACATGTCTGTTCTGAGCATTTCATGTAAACGGAACCATACATTTTGTGGCCTTTTGTGACCAGCTTCTTTACTTAGCATAATGTTTTTGAGGTTTACTCATATTGTTGCATGTCTCAGCACTTCGCTCTTTTTATGACCAAATATGTGCTTGCATGGATCTCCTTGGTTTTGTTTATGCACTCACCTGTGGATGGGCATTTGAGTTGTTTCCACTTTTTGGCTATCACGGATAATGCTGCTATGACATCCTTGCATAAGTTTTTGTGTGGACATAACTGTATTCTCAATTCTCCTGGGTAAACACCCAGGAGTGGAATTGCTGAGTCCTATGGTCACTCTATTTTTTAACTTTTTAGGAACTTCCCGACCATTTTCTGGAGCTTCACTTCTGTTATCAACCCCATTTTGCTGATGACGAGGGAGGGAGAGAAGTGAGTTTGCTCATATTCGTCAGCTCTTGAATGGCGGACTCAGAGGGTGGGGACTGCTCATGGAAAGGAATCCTCTGTTTCCCTCAATGCATTTCATCCATTCTTCGAAACTTTTGAGACCCTTCTATGTGCCAGTCACTAGTCTAGGTGCTGAAATTACCTCTGAGAGCCAGACAGACATAGTTCCTGCCCTCTTGGAGACATAGGTTAGAGGAGAAAACAGACAGTAGGCAAATAATTACAAATTTGACAAGCATAATGGCAAAATCTATTAGAGTATTTGCCAACTTATCCCCTACTTTGTACAGTGATCAAGAACTTGGGCTTGGAGTCAGCCCGCCTAGGTTCGAGTACTCGCCACTTACTAGCTGGGGGGCCTGGACAATTTCCCTAACCTCCCTATGTCTCCACTATTCACGTGGAAATGGACAGAGTAACAGTACCTACTTTAAGGTTTACAGGGTGGATTCAAAGCATCAAAACCTAGAAAGCACTTCAAACCTGGCTCTGGCAAGTCCAAAATCAATACAAGCTATCGAGGTTGCTGTTATACTGTCTACACCTTACCCATCACTCTGGGGTATGAATCCTGGTCCCTCCAGCTTTCACTGTTTCCCACCTCCTCCCCATGCCTGGCTACCCATATACAAACTCTGACAGTAAGCAGAATTCCCACAGTGCTCTGTTCCAACATCCTGCATTGAGCTAATCTGGTTTGATGCTTCAGTTAGAATCCCTAATTCTAACTGAATGCCAGGCTCCTCATTGCACAGAGTGCCAGGCTCCTCATTGCACAGAGAAGAAAATGCTTTTTAAATATTCATCTTTTCTCCTTCACTAGACTGTGAGCGCCCTGAAGCTAGGCCTTCTTTCTCCTGTAGTGCTAAAAGTTTTTGGCAAGAAAAACAAGTGGAGGTAAAGTCGTAAAGTAGGGTGGTAGGGTTGAGAAAGGACAGGCTCTGGAGCCAGACAGCCCTGGGGCTATCACACCTGCTCTGCCACCTGTAACCACCTGACCAGGACAGCTTCCTTGGGGAGCCTCCTTCAATCGTCTGTGAAATGCAGGAGGAGCAGCTGCCCGTCAGACCTGGTGGGGATCAGCAGTGACCTGCAGAAGTTGCTGGTGTGGTGGGCACCAGATACCTGGTGTTTCTGCTGCCTCGGTGCTGCTGAGGACCCAGAGCCCTGCCTGAGCAGCACGCTCACAGAGGCAGCGAAGTACAGGAAGTACACAAGGTTAAAAGGAAAACGCACTCTCCAGAGACGTCCTCTGATCACTATCGTGTACGTTGGGTCGAATGGAACAGAATTTGCTGCTAGAGTGTTTTTCCTCTCCTAACCCCATAGACGCTTCTATTTTGCTATTTTTACTAAACTCGAACAGGAACAGAAAGTATTCATGCAACTGTATCCAGTGAATGATTAAGAAATGCATAAGAGCGGAGATTGTGTAATTCCCAGGCTGCTGTGCCTTGTCATCAGCCGCAAGTCCGAGAAATACTGCAACCGTCAAGTTGACCTCTATTCCTAAGAAATTTGCTGGGTTGGCTTTAACACATTCTTTGAGAGTTATGACATAGGATATTAAAAAAATTCCTCCCACTTAGTGAGCCATACAAAGCCCACCACACATCAGTAGTGTCCATCCCATGTTTAATCTTCAGAAGGTGTGTGAGGAATAACATGTTTGCTTTTGAAAGATGCCTTGTAGACTGTGCGCAGTGGCTCATGCCTGTAATCCCAGCACTTTGGGAGGCCGAGGAGAGCGGATCACCTGAGGTCAGGAGTTTGAAACCAGCCTGGTCAACATGGTGAAACCCCATCTCTATTAAAAATACAAAACTTAGCCAGGCGTTGTGGCGGGCACCTGTAATCCCAGCTACTAAGGAGGCTGAGGTAGAAGAATTGCTTGAACCTAGGAGGCAGAGGCTGCAGTGAGCTGAGATCATGCCACTGCACTCCAGCCTGGGCAACAGAGCAAGACTCCATCTCAAAAAAAAAAAAAAAAGATGCCTTGTCTTCAAGCAAACTATTATTAAGGATGAGTTGCTTATTTGTATTAAAAAGAGGGCTGGAGGATAGCTTGAGCCCAGGAGTTCAAAACCTGCCTGGGCAATATAGTGAGACCCCATTCTCAAAAAAAAAAAAGAAAGAAAAGGTGGGGATCACTGAATTTTCTATTGCATTAACCAAGAATCTTAAAAGTCATATTTTTAAAGATTATTGAAGATTTAAAATGTGTCTTGGTTTTTTTTTTTTTCATTTTGTTTTATTTTATTTGAGACAGGGTCTCACGATGTTGCCCAGGCTGGTTTTACTCCTGGGCTCAAACTATCTTCCTGCCTCATCCTCCCAATTAGCTGGGATTTCAAGTGCATGCCAACCCACACAGCCTTTTCTTTTTCATTTTCCTTTCTTTTTTTTTTTTGAGGCAGGATCTTGCTGTGTTGCCCAGGCTGGAGTGCAGTGGTGCAATCGCATTTCATTGCAGCCTGGACCTCCTGAGCTCAAGTGAGCCTCCCACCTCAGCCTCTCAAGAAGCTGGGACTGCAGACACATGCCAGCAATACACCTGGCTAATATTTTAATTTAATTTTTTCTAGAGACAGGGTCTCACAATGTTGCCCAGACTGGTCTCGAACTCCTGGATCAAGCAGTTTGCCCACCTCAGCCTCCCAAAATGTTGCAATTACAGGCTTGAGCCTTTTTATTTTTATTTATTTATTTATTTATTTATTTATTTATTTATTTATTTTGAGATGGAGTCTTGCTCTTTGTTGCCCAGGCTGGAGTACAATGGCACGACCTCGACTAACTGCAACCTCTACCTCTCGGGTTCAAGCGATTCTCCTGCCTCAGCCTCCTCAGCAGCTGGGACTACAGGTGCGTGCCACCACACCCGGCTAATTTTTTGTATTTTTTTGTAGAGACGGGGTTTCACCGTGTTAGCCAAGATGGTCTCAATCTCCTGACCTCGTGATCTGCCCGCCTCGGACTCCCAAAATGCTGGGATTACAGGCGTGAGCCACCGCGCCCGGCCTGAGCCTTTTTATTTTTAAAAGTGCCTTTCCATTTTCTTTCTGTGGCAATTTCAAGAGGCATGGTGTGTTATTATCCCTGAGCTTTCTTGGGTATTAAAAAAAGGCCATGGGACTGGGCGCGGTGGCTCACGCCTGTAATCCCAGCACTTTGGGAGGCTGAGGTGGGCGGACCACCTGAGGTCAGGAGTTCAAGACCAGTTTGACCAACATGGTGAAACCCTATCTCTACTAAAATACAAAAAAATTAGCCGCGCGTAGTGACAGGTGCCTGTAGTCTCAGCTACTTGGGAGGCTGAGGCGGGAGAATTGCTTGAAACCAGGAGGCAGAGGTTGCAGTGAGCCAAGATCGCGCCATTGCACTTCAGCCTGGGCAACAAGAGACTCTGTCTCACATAAAAAAAAAAAAAAAAAAGAGGCCATGGGGCTGGGCGCAGTGGCTCACACCTGTAATGCCAACACTTTGGAAGGCCAGGGTGGGAGGATCACTTGAGCCTAGGAGTTCCAGGCTGCAGTGAGCTATGGTCATGCCACTGTACTCCAACATGGGTGACAGAGTGAGACCTTGTCTCAAACATAATAATAATAATAATAGTAATAATAAAATGAAAATAGGTGGTGGCAGCTCCCACTTCATCTTTATTTTTTATTTCAGAGGCACTTATAAACCAGGAGAATTATGTGGAAAAGGAGTCCCCCGATATAACCCAAGACTCAGGAAATTCTTGCTCCTCTTGGCAGGGATGCAGCTGAAATTTACCTTTAGTTAGCATACTCCTCAGATAGGGCAAATGAATTGTGCAAAGATCAAAATGGGGCTTTTTTTTTTTTTTTTTTGAGATGTCTCGCTCTGTCACCCAGGCTGGAGAGCAGTGGCATGATCTCAGCTCACTGTAATCTCTGCCTCCCAGCTTCAAGTGATTCTCCTGCCTCAGCCTCCTGAGTAGCTGGGATTACAGGTTCTACCACCGTGCCCAGCTAATTTTTGTATGTTTTAGTAGAGATGGGGTTTCTCCATGTTGGCCAGGCTGGTCTTGAACTCCTGACTTCAGGTGATCCGCCTGCCTCAGCCTCCCAAAGTGCTGGGATTACAGGTGTGAGCCAGTGCGCCCGGCCAAGGTGGAGTTTCTTTATTTTATTTATTTTTTTTTTTATTTTTTTGAGACAGGGTCTCATTCTGTTCCCCAGGCTGGAGTGCAGGGGCATGATCACAGCCCCAGGACTCAAGTGATCCTCCCACCTCAGCCTCCCAAATAGCTGAGACTACGGGTATGCACCACCATACCCAGCTAATTTTTTTTTTTTTTTTTTAGAGATGGGTTTTTGACATGTTGCCCAGGCTGGTCCCAAACTCCTGGGCTCAAGCGATCCTCCTGCCTCAGCCTCCCAAAGTGTTAGGATTACAGGTATGAGCCACCATGCCTGGCTGGGGAGTATCTCTTAATGACTTAAGAAAACTTAAAAGAACAAACTCTTCACTATTCGGTCCGTGTGTTTGCTCCAAATTAGTAAAATTTGACCATGAAATAAAAATTGGAGGCAGGTACGAGGAGTTGGCATCCCTTTGGTGGTTGCTAAAGTTGGGCAAGAAGGAAAACAGAAAACAGAGAAGAATGATAGTGAAGTCCACAGTGAAGTGATATTAACAGAAACCAGTGTAGCCGCAAGAGGGAAGGCTGGGGACAGAACTCTCAAAGCCATATACTCGCAAGGAAACCACTAACTCCTGCCCATACCAGGCACCCCAGGACTGTGCCCTAGACCCTTAATAATGACAAATTTTTTCAAATCAGTAACCAAGACCCAACAACAAAAGGGTAACCACATATATGAAATGAATACCAACTCAGAAAATCCAGGGCTCCTGGGCATAACTCTCTTGAACCTCAACTTGGGATGCCTGCAGCCTGAATCACTTCTGAGCCCTTTGGGGATGGGGATCAGCCCTGAGTCCAGGCTGGGATTCAGCTCACTAGAAGCACATTCCCCACCCTTTCCTCCTTATCTGTAAGTGGAGGCAGCTGGGAGACTGTTGGTGATCCTCCACTTATTTCCAGTAGGTTCCTTTTGTCACCAGCAGTCTCTCCTCTAAAGCCAAGAGGAGTCAGGGAGAAGAGTCTGTCCTGGGCTGCTCGACTCGTGCTGAGAAGACACCACTTCCAGGAAGCCTGGGCACAAACGACTCTGACCACTTTGCTTTCAGATTTCAGCGAGGACAGACACTGTGGGGTCACTGTGGTTGGTTCTTGTTAAAGTTCTGAATGCTTCCATTGCTTGAAAAGGGAGGTCTTAGAGAACAGGCCAGAAGACAAGTCTTTCTACCTTCCCCAGGAGGAGGAAGTCACAGGTTAGGCCTCAGGGAGAAGAGCTGCTGATCTTTTGCACTGGAATCAAGAAGTCAGGGAGAGGGTGAGAACTGGGGTGGACCCAAGGCCTCTGCCGCCTTTTGTACCTGAGCTGTCCCGTGTTTATTTATCTACCAGTTAGTTTCCCCCAGCATGGTGTGGAACTGGAAGTGCATGTGGGCTCCCCCCAGCCCCAGCCCACTTCCTCCTCTCCAGGGAGACAATAAGGGGAAGGGAAAGCGTGGCACACTAAACCTGCCAGGGACCTGAGGTCCTGGCTCTGCTGCCCCCCTGCTGCCGAGCCATCGATCGTGGGAAATTCCTCCACCTCTCTAACTTTGCCTCTTCCTCCTCCAAACATGGGGAAGAGAACTCTACAATGGGGTACAGAATTTGGATGATACATGTGTATTTTCCTGAGGAGATGGCTCTGCAGCTTTCGCCAGAGGGCTGAAAGAGTTCCCGGACTCCAAGGGAAAAAAGATCCAGTCTAAGGGCCCTGTTCCGTGGCTCCGAGCAGCACGGCAGACACTTCCTGGGTCTGTCGTTTACTTCAGGCACCTCTCACTCGCACCTCAGACATCTCCTCAGACACCCAGGTCTCCAGCCATCCACAACTATGATTCTTTTTGCTTTAATCAACCTCTGTTTTAGGCTGCTGGGCCAGGAGGTCAAGTTCCCCTGTGGTGACACCACCACCTCTCGCCAACTGGTCACTGTTGTGCACGCCCCACACAGCATGTGTGCCCACCCACAGGGGCAGGTGGATCCAAAGGGTACTGCTGTGAGTTGGGCAGCTAAGACTCTATCTAGCCTTTAAGACTCAGCTCAGCCATGCACCAGACAACCCAGGGTGGGTGTGAGAGAGTAGAAACATCATCTGAAGTTAACCCATTTGTTTCTGGTTTGCTCTACACACCTGTACCAGGCCCCACCTGCAAACCTCTTCCTACTCTGAGTTCTTGGCTCAGATCCCCTGGCCAGACTGTGAGCTCCCTGAGGGTGGGGGACTGTGCCTGGGGCAGGCTTGGATCACAGGGGCCAAGCGTCTGCCGAGCTGCAGAAGGGCTCTAAAGGAGCGCCAGCAGGCATCAGTGGGTCTCCCAGGTCCCTCCTCTGGCGGGAACACTAGCAATCAGGGCAGGAAGGAATTGTGAGGGGCAGCAAGGAGCTGGCGGTCAGCATCTACCTGTCGAGGCTCAAGGAACAACTGCTCTCCTCCAGTCCAAGCTCTTCTCATTCCCTCACTGTTTGGGTTGCCCCCTCCCCCTTGGGTTAACAAGGCTGGAAAAAAGCCCTATTGCCCTCCCCCAGGGCTGCCATGGGAGGCCAAGGGGCACTTCTGCCAAAAAATGAGAAACGAGTAAGTGAGGGGGTGCTCTCACCTCAAATGGAAGTGAGACAGCCCTGACCGTGAGCGATGTGACCTTTGCCTGCAGGCCACACAGGAAGAGAGAGGGAGTTACTGTGTCCACTACACACCACTCTGCCTTCTCTGGGGACAACAAGGAGCCTCCTCTGAATGTTCTTTACCTTCCGAAGATCTTTGCTTTGATCAGGGGCCCTTTTGGCCATCTGGCAAGCCTACAGACCCCCTTCTCAGAATGCTGTCTTAAAATACATCTAACATAGCTGGGTGCAGTGGCTCACGCCTGTAATCCCAGCACTTTGAGAGGCCGAGGTGGTTGGATCATGAGGTCAGGAGATTGAGACCACCCTGGCTAACACGGTGAAACCCATCTCTACTAAAAATACAAAAAATTAGCCGGGCATGGTGGCGGGCAACTGTAGTCTCAGCTACTTGGGAAGCTGAAGCAGGAGAATGGCATGAACCCAGGAGGCAGAGGTTGCAGTGAGCCAAAATCATGCCACTGCACTCCAGCCTGGGCGACAGAGCGAGACTCCATCTCAAAAAAAAAAAAAAAAGAAAAAAATCTAAGATACATAGGATTTCTATTGAAACAATTATGTTGAATGTCAGTAGCCAAAAATATTGTAAAATTTGTGATATGGTGATATATGTGCATCTTCATTAATGCATTAAATAACAAAATCTAGGAGGAATCTAATAATCATCTTACTTTTTAAGTGCAGATGAGCTTAAATGATATTTCAAGATACCCACAACAACCATAAAATGATATGAGAAGATCTGATTTCTAGGGTGACAAAGTCACAGGTACTGTTGACACTGCTGTGGTTTGACATTTACATTCATAACGGAAGAAAACACTCAATTTCAGTTGGAGGTTCATGAAAATTAAGGTGTCATTTATTCCCATTCAAGTTCATCAATTCTTTTGAATGCTCTCTGCGGAGCCACTGTAACTGCATCAGACCAATCTGGTTCAGCTTTTTTTTTTTTTTTTTTATACTTTAAGTTTTAGGGTACATGTGCACAATGTGCAGGTTAGTTACATATGTATACATGTGCCATGCTGGTGCGCTGCACCCACTAACTCGTCATCTAGCATTAGGTATATCTCCCAATGCTATCCCTCCCCCCTCCCCCTACCCCACCACAGTCCCCAGAGTGTGATATTCCCCTTCCTGTGTCCATGTGTTCTCATTGTTCAATTCCCACCTATGAGTGAGAATATGCGGTGTTTGGTTTTTTGTTCTTGCGATAGTTTACTGAGAATGAGCTTTTATGTAACAAAGATGTGAGTTGTTTCCCAGTTGCCTCGGACCCTCGGGTCACAAAACCTGAGCATGCCCAGATGAACCAAGCCTGCAACCACAGGGGAACCCAAGTGGGGGCTGAATGAAGAATCAGACACTGGGCCAGGCGTGGTGGCTCATGCCTGTAATCCCAGCACTTCGGGAGGCTGAGGTGGGTGGATCACATGAGGCCAGGAGTTCGAGACCAGCTTGGCTCACATGGCAAAACCCTGTCTCTACTAAAAATACAAAAAGTAGCCAGGTGTGGTGGTGCTTGTCTGTAATCCCAGCTAGCTGAAGCACAAGAATCGCTTGAGGCTGGGCTTGGTGGCTCACGCCTGTAATCCCAGCACTCTGGAAGGCCGAGGCGGGGGGATCATGAAGTCAGGAGATCGAGACCATTCTGACTAACACGGTGAAACCCCATCTCTACTAAAAGTATAAAAAGTTAGCCGGGCGTGGTGGCGGGCACCTGTAGTCCCAGCTACTCAGGAGGCTGAGGCAGGAGAATGATGTGAACCCGGGAGGCGAAGCTTGCAGTGAGCCGCGATTGCGCCACTGCACTCCAGACTGGGCAACGGAGCCAGACTCCATCTCAAAAAAAAAAAAAAAAGAATTGCTTGAGCTTGGTGGGTGGAGGTTGCAGTGAGCTGAGATTGCGCCACTGCACTCCAACCTGGGTGACACGGTGAGACTCCATCTCAAAAAAAAAAAAAAAAAAAGAAGCAGGCACTGCATGGCAGGATCCAGGATCTAATCAGCTCGACCTTTGGCATCAACCCATGGCAGGATCCAGTCGGATCACTACCCTATGCTTATAAAACGTGACCCAGTCCCTGGCTCAGGGGGACACTGCTTTGGGACTTGTTACAAGTCATAAAATCCCCTTGCTACATCCTCTCTGGTGGTGGTCATTGAACTGATACCCACCAAGTGGCCAAACCCACCAGTTGTGTGGATAACACTACAGGGTTATGAATCTTTTACCTGGGTCCTTCCACGTCACCAGGACAGCTTCTAGAGCAGGGGTTCTCAAGCCTGGCTAACACAAGTATCACGTGGTGAGGGGATGTCCAGTCCCGCTCCTCACCACCTGAATGGAAATCCCCAAGGATGTGCCCCCTGACTCCCCTCACATCCCATGTTTTCTAAAATTCCCCAGGGGATTTTAGACTCTATCAGGCAGCAAAGTGAAGAGCCAGCAGCAAGGGGAACAGAGTCAAGAGGAGTGAGCCCCACTGGACAAGAGGGCCAGGTGCTAGAGCAAACCTCAGCTCTGCTCCCAAGCCAGACCATCACAGCCCCTCATTAAGACTTCACCTCCTAGGCCCAGCACGGTGGCTCATGCCTGTAATCCCAGCGCTTTGGGAGGCTGAGGTGGGAGAATTGCTTGAGTCCAGGAGTTCAAGACCAGCCTGGGCAAGATGGTGAAATCTCGTCTCTATAAAAAAAATTTAAAAATTAGCTGGGCGTAGTGGCCTGCAGCTGTTGTTCCAGAGATTCTGGAGGCTGAGGTGGGAGGATCACTTGAGCCTGGGAGATCGAGGATTCAGTGAGCCCTATTGAGGCTTCAGTGAGCCCAGTGCAAACAGCATTGCAACACTCCACCCTGGGCGGTAGAGCAAGACCCTGTCTCAAAACAACAACAAGAAAAAAAGACTTCACCTACTGGGCACCTTGGGCGACTTCACCTACTGGGTTGGCCAGGCCTTGTGCTGGGCACAGAAAACACCAGAGATGGTGTTGGGAGTGTGTGTGTTGGATCTCTGTGTGTTGACCGTGGCGCCCATCCTCCACCACACCCTTCCTGGCCCTGGGCTGGTGATGTTCTTTCTTGGGTTGGGCCCTTTGAGCTGTCACACCTGCACTCTCTTCTGAGCCCCACACCATGGTCCAGCCACAGTCTCTCCTCAACTACCTCACCCCCAGGCCAGGCACCACTCCAGGAGCACCACCTATACTGTGTTCAATGAAAATAACACCCCCTGGAGTTGTGCAAGGAGGTGGCACTGCCCACCCCACCCCCAATTCGTGTAAATTTCCTGAGGGCAAGCTCTGTGTCCAGCCTCCCATCCGATTCTCTAAAGAATTCCTTTCTGTTCTCTGCATCTCAGTTCCCTCGTAGGGGCGGCGCAGGGGAATTCCTGTGCGAGTCTTCCAGTTCAGCCATTTAGGATTCTACCCCACAACCCATTCACTTGTTTATTCATTTCAGTCCACAAACACTTTTTGAGTACCTACTGTGTGGCAGGCATTGCTCTAGGTGCTTGGGCTATATCCATGAACAAAAAGTACCCATCTTTGCCCTCGTGGAGCTTACAATCTAGTAGATAGCAGTGAGGGTGAGAGACCCAGAACAACACATAATGCCTAAGGAAATTCTACAGCATGCCGTGGGGGAAAGGAGCAAGGTATAAAGGCAGCTGGGAGAGGAGTGCATGTTCCTTCAGTAAGATGGTCGGGGCGCTCATCCAAGAAGGAAGACTCGCAGGAGGTGAAGGAGAGAGCCAGGTAAGAAGCCCACGCACCAGCCACCAGGCAGTGGTGAAAGCGGAGGCAGAGTGAAAAGCCTCAGGCACACCCTGAGATTAACAAAGAAGTGAGAGAAGGGGCTTTAGGACCTGGAGGTTTAAAGCCAGCAGCAAAGAAAAGACGGAATTCTGTTCTTATTGTCTGGAAAAGACAATGACAATGGCATTGGACTGCTCCAGCCAGAGCCAGGGGTAACCGGCCTCCACCCCAGCTGAACAATGGGGGAAGCAGGGCTGAAGGAAGTGAAACCCTTGACCAGAAGCGGGAGAAATCTCCTCCCCACCATCTTCCCCACTCCAGACCAGCAGCTCTGGGCCAAGAGGCCTGATACCCAGCTCCCAGCCCAGGTCATGGTGGGTGAGACACATCATCTGTCCCCTTCCGTGTGCTTTGAACTTACCAATCATATTCCTGCCTCAGGGGCTTGGTGCTTTTTGTCCTCACTAAATCACTACTTCTGCAACTCAGTGTCACCTCACAGGTGACAGTGGTCTTCCCTGCCATTCTTTCCTATCGAAAATAGCCTACCACCTCTACCGGCCTGTTCCTCTCCATGCCTCTACTCTGCTGACACAACCCAATATCATATTACATACTGACAGATATCCACGTATTGATTGTCCGCCTCCATCACTAGGATCTGAGCTCTGTGGGGGCAAAGACTGTGTCATGTCCATCATCGTGTCCCTGGCATCAAGACCATTGCCTGGCACACATAAGCACTCTGTTCTGTCCCTATTTGGGGTTAGAAGATGCTGGAGAAATTACCTAAGCTCTACCCAAACTCTTTGGAAGTATCTTTCTCACAAAATGTACTCATCAATCATACTGGATTGAACAGTGTCCCCCCAAAATTCATGTGTACTGGAACCTCAGAATGTGACCTTATTTGGAAATAGGCTATTTGCAGATGTCATCAAGTTAAAATGAGGTAATAATGGATGAGGATGGGCCCTAATCCAATAGCTGATGACTTGTTAGCAAGAGGGAAATTTGAACACAGAAGGAAGAGGATGTGAGACAGAGAGATGACACCAAGTGACCACGGGGGCCACGATGAGGGCAGTGCATCCGCAAGCTGAGAAGCACTGAAGATTGCCAGCAACACCAGAAGCCAGGAGGAGAAAAGGACATGCCTCCCCCAGAGCCTTCAGCAGCAGCATGACCCTGCCAGCAATTTGATTTCAGACTTCTCGCCTCTAGAACAGTGAGGGATGTCACTGTAAGCCATCCAGTTTGTGGCACTTTGTTGGATCAGCCCTAGGAATATAATACAGCAATGTTACCTGGAGCTCCAGTCCCACAAGTGGCCAAAGATCGGTCACTCCATCTGCCGGGTGCCCGTCCCTGGAGAGGACCCAGAAGCCTTACACATTAGACATGTCTTTGCAAGAAAAGTGCCTTTTTTTTTTTTTTTGAGATGGCGTCTCACTCTGTAGCCCAGGTGGGAGTGCAGTGGTGCGATCTCGGCTCACTGCAACCTCCCCTCCCGGGTTCAAGTGATTCCCCTGCCTCAGCCTCCCAAGTAGCTGGGACTACAGGTGCGTGCCACCACACCCAGCTAATTTTTATTTTTTTGTATTTTTAGTAGAGACGGGGTTTCACTGTGTTAGCCAGGATGGTCTCGATCTCCTGATCTCATGATCCACCAGCCTTAGCCTCCCAAAGTGCTGGGATTACAGGCATGAGCCACCGTGCCTCGCGCCCCCACCCCCAGTTTTTTTTAAGAGATGGGGGTCCTGCTATGTTCCCCAGGCTAGACTCCAACTCCTAGACTCAAGCGATCCTCCTGCCTCAGCCTCCCAAGTAGCTGGGATTATAGGTGTGCACCACTAAATCCGGCTAGGAGCTTTCAACTTTTTTTTTTTTTTTGAGATGGAGTCTCACTCTGTCGCCCAGGCTGCAGTGCAGTGGCGCTATCTCGGCTCACTGCAAGCTCCGCCTCCCTGGTTCACACCATTCTCCTGCCTCAGCCTCCTGAGTAGCTGGGACTACAGGCGCCTGCCACCACGCCCAGCTAATTTTTTGTATTTTTAGTAGAGATGGGGTTTCACCGTGTTAGCCAGGATGGTCTCGATCTCCTGACCTCGTGATCCGCCTGCCTCGGCCTCCCAGAGTGCTGGGATTACAGGCGTGAGCCACCGCACCGGGCCTTTTTGTTTGTTTGTTTTGTTTTGAAACGGAGTCTTGCTCTGTCACCAGACTGGAGTGCAGTGGCACGATCTCAGCTCACTGCAACCTCCACCTCCCGGGTTCAAGTGATTCTCCGGCCTCAGCCTCCCAAGTAGCTGAGACTACAGGCATACACCACCACGCCCAGCAATTTTTTGTATTTTTAGTAGAGACAGGGTTTCACCATGTTGGCCAGGAAGGTCTCAATATCTTGACCTTGTGATCCACCCACCTCGGCCTCCCGAAATGTTGGGGTTACAGGCGTGAGCCACTGTGCCCGGGCTTATTTTTGTTTTTTTAAATGAAGGGTCTCGCTCTGTTGAGATGCATGATTATAGTGGCACAATCGTGGCTCATTGCTGACTCAGATTGCTGGGCTCAAATAATCCTCCTGCCTCAACCTTCCCAGTAGCTGAGACTTTAGGCACGTGCCACTGTGCCTGGCTAGAGCTTGCGATCTTGTCAGGAAAACACAACTTACAGCTTGTTCTGGTGAAGATTTCCCTGCCCATTCTCTTAACTACATCTTCCAGAAAGAGGAAGTGCTGGGCTTTCCGTGAAGGGCCTACACTGACTTTAGAGGTCCGGCCATGAGGCCATGCCTCCAGGGTGTCATCACAGAGCAGCGGGGACCAGTCCATACATAATGCCGGTCACATACTGCATTTCAAATGTTCTAGCCACACTTTTAAAAAGTAAAGAGAAACAGGTGAAATTAATTTTAATAACATATTTTATTTGACCCCAAATATCCAACTTATCTTTTTCTCTTTTTTTTTTTCGAGACCAAGTCTCGCTCTGTCACCCAGGCTGGAGAGCAGTGGTGCGATCTCGGCTCACTGCATCCTCCACCTCCCAGGTTCAAGCGATTCTCCTGCCTCAGCCTCCTGAGTAGCTGGGATTACAGGCACGTGCCACCATGCATGGGTACTTTTTGTATTTTTAGTAGAGACGGGGTTTCACCATGTTGGTCAGGCTGGTGTTGAGCTCTTGACCTCGTGATCCGCCCACCTCCGCCTCCCAAAGTGCTGAGATTACCAGCATGAGCCACCGTGCCCAGTCCCAACTTATCTTTTAATATATAATTAGTATAAAAATTAGTCATGAGATATTTTACGTTCTTCTTTCCTATTAAGTCTTCAAAATCCAGCGTGCACTCCATGTCTATAGCACATTTCAGTTCACACCTGCCACACTGCACAAGCTCAGGGCCTCATGTGATGAGAGGCTGCAGCACTGAACAGTGCAGTCATAGAGGCTTCTGGACAGACCAGCAGTGCTTAACATAGGCCAGTGACCCCCAGAGCTTCCTGAATGAGCTTGGGGAAGTCCATTCATTTCCCTGAAATTGTCAGCCAAAATTTGGATGTCTGCTTTTTTTCCCCAAGAGAGGGTTGATCATTTTATTAGATTTTCAAAGGGGTGTGCCCCCCACAAAAGGTTCAGGACCCCTGCAGTGGGTACAGATTTATGGGCTCAAGACTGCTTCCAGCTGCTTCATTTTTTTCAGTACAGGAGCCTGTGGACAGAGGAGGGGCAGGGTGTCTTACTCAAGGGATCACAGTTGCTTTGAGGCACAGCTTGCACTTGAAGCCCCCTGCTCAGGACTCAATCAGTTCCCTTCACTGCCCCCAGCCCTGGAGGGCAGCTAAGATTCTTTCTTTTTCTTTTTTGAGACAGGGTCTCGCTCTGTCGCCAGGCTGAGTGCAGTGGCACGATGTCGGCTCACTGCAACCTCCGCCTCCCAGGTTCAAGCGATTCTCCTGCCTCAGCCTCCCAAGTAGCTGGAATTATAGGCATGTGCCATCATGTCTGGCTAATTTTTGTGTTTTTACTAGAGACGGGGTTTAGCCATGTTGGCTAGGCTGGTCTCAAACTCCTGACCTCAAGTGATCCACCCACCTCGGCCTCCCAAAGTGCTGGGATTACAGGCATGAACCACCGTGCCCGGCCTTAAGATTCTTTGTTGACATCAGCAGCTGGAGGGTGGAGGGTGTGGGGGAGCTGAAGTCAGCAAGGAGCAGTTTCCACAGCTTCTTGCGCCTATGAGAGTGACACATGCTGCCATCTACTCAGTTCTCAAGTTTCCACAGAAAGGACACAACTTCCTCTTGCTTGCTCTTCCCCATCTGACTCTACCATTGGCCAGAGCCTCCACCCTGCCACTCAGAGAGAGGCTCCCAGTAGAAATCCTTCATCCCAGGCCGAGCGCAGTGGCTCATGCCTGTAATCCCAGCACTTTGGGAGGCTGAGGCAGGCGGATCACCTGAGGTCAGGAGTTTGAGACCAGTCTGACCAACATGGAGAAACCTCATCTCTACTAAAAATACAAAATTAGCCGGGTGTGGTGGCAGGCGCCTGTAATCCCAGTTGCTTGAGAGGCTGAGGCACGGGACACGGAAACACTTGAACCCGGGACACAGAGGTTGCTGTGAGCCGAGATCACGCCATTGCACTCCAGCCTGGGCAACAAGAGTGAAACTCCATCTAGGTCTCTAGGGACCTAGAGTGAAGGCTCTTTACAAGGTGGTCCCAGGATCTGGCTGGTCCTGAGAATCACCTGGGGAGAGGGGAGAGGGTGGAAACCCAGGTGCCCAGGCCCCAGAGCCACTAACCTGAATTTCTAGGGAAAGGACCAAGGAAGCCTCGCTGCTGATGAGTCCTGGTGATTCAGCTTGTGTTCGCCTTTTGGTGTGGGTTTGGTTGTTCTCTAAGGAAGGTGGCCTGGCTGAGAGGGAACTGGGGTTTGCAGTCATCTGAATTTTGAAGCCGGACTCCTGCCACTTTCTAGCTCTGTGACCTTGGGTAAATTTTCTTTAACTTCTTGAGTCTCCATCCCCTTATATGCAGAATAGAGAGATGAGGTTAAACAACTCACAGACGCAAGAGCCCTGCTCTTGTCCTCACAGATGCCAGCCCACTGGGCCCCCCTTCTGCCTGCTCCCCATGCCCCCAGCCTCCTCCTCAGTGGCCCCACCATCTATCAGGGACATGTGGTCTAGTGGTTTGAAGAGTAACCAAATGTTTCAGATACCAGCACATTTGGGGTCAACATTCTTCCTTAAGTTTCTCCCAAGATGCCAAAATAAAGATAACCACAGTAGAGTTATTTTCTTCAACGGATGGAAAAAGAAATATTTCTGCAACCAATTTTAGGATCTTGACATGATCCCAAGTGAAGGTCATGGTCTAGTTCTACCTGCAAACCTGGAATGCAATGCTGACCTGCAGGTTTTCTACAAAGCTAGCAGCTGGGATCTAGCAATTTCCACTGGACAGAAATGTGAATGTTGACCACTAGCCACACTCACTTAGAGATGATTTTTTTTTTGAGGCAGAGTCTCTCTCTGTCACCCAGGTTGGAGTGCAGTGGTACAATCGCGGCTCACTGCAACCTCCGCCTCCCAAACTCAAGCGATCTTCCTATCTTAGCCTCCAGAGTAGCTGGGTCTACAGGCATGCACCGTCACACCTGTCTAATTTTTGTATTTTTTGTAGAGATGGCGTTTCACCACACTTAGCAGCTACTGCCCAGGCTGAGCTCGAACTCCTGGGCTCAAGTGATCCTCCCATCTTGGCTCCAAAAGTGCTAGGATTACACATGTGAGCCACCACACCTGGCCAGATGATATATATTTTAATGTTCATAAATCCCTAAGTAGCAAATTGTTTCAAAAAGTCTCATATTGGGCTGGGCACATTGGCTCACACTTGGAATCCCAGCACTTTGGGAGGCCGAGGTGGGTGGAACACTTGAGGTCAGGAGTTTGAGACCAGCCTGGCCATAATGGTGAAATCCCGTCTCTACTAAAAATACAAAAATTAAGCGGATATGGTGGCACATGCCTGTAATCCCAGCTACTCAGGAGGCTGAGGCAGGAGAATCACTTGAACTCGGGAGGCAGAGGTTGCAGTGAACCAAGATTGTGCCATTGCACTCCAGCCTGGGTAACAGAGCGAAACTCTGTCTCACCAAAAAAAAAAAGTCTCATATTGGATTCTTCTCTAGGATCCCCTGAGGTGGGCAACAGGAGGAGCAAGGATTTCCCTGACTCCCATGTCAGGTAGCTGATGTGGGGAGCAGGGAGCAGCTGTAGCAGCCTTGGGCTCCAGGACATCCTGATGTCCACACCCTCCCTCTCTCCTCCCCTCCACTCCAAGTAGGTCAGGCTCTTCCTGGAGTCTGAACACCACTGGACCGTGGCAGCTGGAGTCCTTCTCATCATGCATAGCCTCTTCTCCTTCCTACCCCCCTCATCCTTCAAGTCCTACCTCCACCATGAAGTTTCCAGGCCTCTCTAGCTTCCTGAGTTTACAAGCTCCCTCCTGAGTTCTCAAAACCAGGGTTACCTGCCCCTCCTTCTTGACCCCCATTACCGCAAGCTGGAAGCAAGGTTCCCAGGCAGGGCCTGGGACAGGGGCCTTGCACAAAGAAAGTGCTTGATAAAGCCTTACTGATTTGCTGTGTTACATACGTTGCACCACAGATTGGAAGTGGAAATTCAAATCAACTCAGGGCCCAGACAGTGGTTATATCAGCCTGAGCACTGGACTTGCACATTCATGTTTAGATCAAGTCTGACGGAACCTGAAATTGCAAAAGAGTGGAAACAAGTGTTGCTACAAAATAGCCTAACCACAGTGAGACACATCTCCTTTGTTATCTGTATGACGCTTTTGGTTTCAAAAACACAGCCCTATTGCAAGATCAGTTCTCTGGGCCAGGAACTAGATCTTCTCTATTACTAACAGATCAGCTGAAGACAGCGAGGGGTGGGCCTCTACCAAGGGCCAGGACTCCCATCACATTCAGAAACACTTTCCAACAAATGGTCTTCCCTTCAGCAAAATGAATCACAAGGTCAAGAAGGAAGTGAGAAGGAAAAAAAGAATGTTGCCCAGGTGTGTTTCTCCTGAGCTATTCGCTTGTTTTATTTCATGGACAACAGTGTTACATTATGTAACTAATTCAGTTTCTTTCATCTCATTGGGTGCTAGGAAGCTCAGAGCCAATCCTGTGACCCACTAAAGTAAGGATGTACTTTCTGTATTAGTCTCTGCTGGCTCCATTTTATGTTTATATCTTCATTTTCCCTCTATTTTTCTCATCAACTTGCTGAAATTTGCCATAAGTCCTATTTAGAACAAGGAGGAGGGTAAGAGGAGAAGGGGAAAAATGGTCCTTGCCCTTGAATAATGAAAAATACATAAGTAAGGAGATAAGTAACAATAACAAAAATAATATTATAGAAGTTAACATTTATGGCTGGGCACGGTGGTTCACCCCTGTAATTCCAGCACTTTGGGAGGCTGAGGCAGGCCGATCACCTGAGGTCAGACATTTGAGACCAGCCTGGCCAACATGGTGAAACCCTGTCTCTACTAAAAATACAAAAATTAGCTGGGTGTGGTGGCAGGTGCCTGTAATCCCAGCTACTCAGGAGGCTGAGGCAGGAAGATCATTCAAACCAGGAAGGTGAAGATTGCAGTGAGCCGATATCATGCCACTGCACTCCAGCTTGGGTGACAGAGAGACTTGGTCTCAAAAAAAAAAAAAAAAAAACTTAAAAAAAGGAAGTTAACATTTATTTAGCACTTTTGCAAGGGACTTGCCTTTAGCACTTTTGCAAGGGACTGTGGCAGGTAACATTATTTGAAACTTATGCAAGGGACTATGGTATGTATCATCTCACTAATCTCCCTAACAGCCCCACCAATAAAAGTACAGAGCTATTATTTTCCCCCAAATTAGTATTATAGATGAGGAAAGGGAAGCTGAGAGAGGCTAAGTCGTGAGGCCAAGATCACACAGCTAGAAATGGTGTGGCTGGGACCCAATCCCAGGTCTGGGTGAGGCCAAAGCTCAGCCTGTGGACACCACGTCTACAAAATCACATGGTAGGGGCAGAAAGTGAAGGTGCCACGGTGAGATGCACAGAGAAGCTGTGGAGGGAAGGTTGGAGAGCCCACTTCCGGCTGGCTGGCTCTAAAAAATGCTAATGTCTTTGACTCAAACAGAAAATATTACTAGGTTCCTAGAGCCCCGTTGTAATGATAAATAGCCAAGTAGTTAAGAGGCTGCAGGCCCCAATTCTAACGCTGCTCACTTCCCTTCGAACCCAGCCTCAGAGATGACACTTAGGCTGCACGTTCCCTGCGGGCAGGGACTGTGTCTTGTTCCCTGTTGGGTCCCCGGAACCCAGTGTGGTGCCTGGCACAGAGGAGGCCCTGAGTAGCATGTGCTGCATTAGTAAAGGAACGCATGGCTCACAGATACTTCACAATCATTGTTGGCGCCGTGCAGATGAAGGGAGCTAGACAAAAACCCACACACGTGTATTCTGATGACACACATTACGCAGACACATGCTGCCCTGTGTGTCTCCTCTGGAGGCACCTGCCTTTTCCATTATAACGTGGCTCACATAAGTGGTGTGCAGTTTTTCTAATTTCAATAAAAAGGAAAGATATAGTAATCTAGCTGCTTTTATAGACAGAAATAACAAAATAAAAACAGGTCTCCATCCAGGGCAAGACAGGAGATTTGAGGGGCTTCAGCAGACAGTTCATGCCTAGATGGCGGGAACATTTTTTTTCTTTGAGACAGTCTCTGTCTGTTGCCCGGGCTGGAGTGCAGTGGTGCGATCTTGGCTCACTGCAGCCTCCGCCTTCCAGGTTGAAATGACTCTCCTGCCTCAGCCTCCTGAGTAGCTGGAATTACAGGCGTCCACCACCACACCAAGCTATTTTTTTTTTTAATTTTTAGTAGAGACAGGGTTTCGTCACGATGGCCAGGCTAGTCTTGAACTCCTGACCTCAGGTGGTCCACCCGCCTCGGCCTCTGAAAGTGCTGAGATTACAGGTGTGAGCCGTGGCAACTGGCTTGATTTGATTTCTGCCAGCAGGAAAAGCAGTGCTGACATGGAATCAGTAGGAAACGGGGTTTGCCCCAGGGGTGCCCCTCACCAGGCGAGGCCATGAGAGTCGCCGGAGCTTCCATCCCCAATGCTTTGCCTGATGAAGCCCTGGATCACCCTTCCAGGCAAATACACGCACCGCCAGCAGCTGGAAGGCAGAATGGGGTAATCGGGTCCCACCTCAGGCACTGTAGTAGTCAGGTTTTCCAGAAAAACAGCAGGAGAGACTTTAAGGAATCGGCTCATGCGATGATCTGGTCAGGCAAGTCTGAAATCTTCAGGGCAGGCCAGGAGGCTGGAAATTCTAGCAGAAGTTTATGTTGTGGCCTTAAATCCTAAGGTGGTCTAGAGACGAATTCTTTTCTCCTCGGGGGACCTCAGTCTTTTCTCTTAAGGCCTTCAACTGATTGGGTGAGGCCCACCCACACTGTGGGGGGTAATCTGCTTTACTCAGAGTCTACTTATTCAAATGTTACTCTCATTCAAAAAAATACCCTCATAGCAACATCTAGAACAATGTTTGACCAACAACTGGGCACCAGAGCCTAGCCACGCTGACACATAAACATCACAGGCACTTACTAGCATTGGGTGTGGCCATGGTGAAAATACCTGCTTCCTAAAGGTGTCAGAGGGTCCGGCAAGTGGCCCATGTGAGCACTCTGTCCCGTCTGGCATATGATGGGTTGGCTCAGGTCTGAGTGGGGCCCTGGCTGTATGAAGGGGAGCCCAGCCTCTGGATTCCCATACATGTCAGCAACAGTTGGGCCTCCTCTATGACCAGGGGCTGCATTCCACAGGCTTGGAGGGCAGCCTGGGTGCAGGGACGCATCCTCCTGCCTTGTTCCTCCTGGCAGCACAGAAGTCGCGGGTGTCAGCAGCCTGTTTCCAGATGGCCTAACCATGGGGTCACTGTTGAGCTCCACCCGAGGGCAGTGATACAAATGCCCTAGCTGAGGGGACTGGATTGTATCCCAAGGAGAGCCAGCTCCAGTGACCCATCTCTGTGTCCTTTGACAAGCTAAAGGAGGGACCAGGCCCTCAGAGACAGCCATCTGAGAATGCCTTGCAGATCACCAAGAGGCCCTTGGCAGAGAGTCCATGTTGTATATGACGAGGTTAAACACAAAAGAGCACAGCTTACAGCAAAAGCATGGACAAAGGAGAATTCTTTCCCTAAGCATTCATGTGCAGTCTGTGTAAGTTCCCAGATCTCCTCTATCCAATAGTTTTCGACCATTGACACTGACTTAAAACACCTGAAACAAAATTTAAAATTGAGAAAGGATGACTTTGTTGAAATCATACTCACCTTAAAAATGTCCATTCCAGCTGGGCGAGGTGACTCACACCTGTAATCCCAGCACTTTGGGAGGCTGAGGTGGGTGGATTACCTTAGGTCAGGAGTTCAAGACCAGCCTGGTAAAACCTCATCTCTACTAAAAACACAAAAATTAGCTGGGCATGGTGGCGGACGCCTGTAATCCCAGCTACTCAGGAGGCTAAGGCAGGAGAACTGCTTGAAATGGGGAGGTGGAGGTTGCAGTGAGCCGAAATTGCGCCACTGCACTTCAGCCTGGGCGACAAAGCAAGGCTCCTTCTCAAAAAAACAACAAAAAAAGTCCATTCCAGGCTTGATGGAAGAATGATGGGGACATGTGCACTGCTGCTTCCAAGAGAGTGGGCTTCATGCGTATCCAGAACAGGAGTGCACTGGGCCACGGGGAGGGTGAGCAGAGGGTCTGCCGCTCTGTGCATCCTCTGCACACCCATGGCAGGAGTGGATGAAGATGGAAAAGAGATGTTGGAACTTGTCCTGCAGCTCCTCTTCATTCTTCTGTGAGACAGTAAAGAAGGACTTGAATATTGATGAACGTCTACCACAAGTCCCAGTCACAAGAATCACACACCTTCTCTCCCTTCCACAAGGTGAAACAAGACAACTCAAGATCAAGGTAACCTGTGTAAAAGGGCGACTAAATGTGAAACGGTGCCTGAAGGACCAGCGGACAGCAGGCACCTCTCTCTGAACTCCAGCTCTTGAGCCAAATCAAATGGTTGAGCTGGTTAAGTGGTCCCAGTTTAAAAGATGGGTGTCTGTCTTGACCGGGCACAGTGGCTCACATCTGTAATCCCAGCAATTTGGGAGGCTGAGGCAGGAGGATTGCTTGAGTTCAGGAGTTTCAGACCAGCCTGGGCAACATAGCAAGACCTCATCTCTACCAAAAAAATTAATTAGCTGGGCATGGTGGTGCGCACCTGTAGTTCCAGCTACTTGGGAGGCTGAGGTGGGGGGATGGCTTGAGTTCAGGAGGTTGAGGCTGCAGTGAGCCATGATCATACCACTGCACTCCAACCTGGGCAACACAGCAAGACCCTACCTCAAAAAAAAAAAGATGATGTCTCAAGCAAACGCTTCAGGAAGGATTCCCTGGTGGTTAAAAGCAAATGTTTCCAAAGGAAATTGGCATCCCTGTGAGTCTCAGAACAGCTTTGTCTCAGACCCCGCCCTTCCTACCCATGGCCCCAGGACTAGTTGTCTTTCTCTTTCCCTGATTTCATTTCCACTTCAACAGTTACTGAGGGCCCAGCTCACGCCTGTAACCCCAGATACACATGGAGGCAGAGGGGGATTGCTTAAGGCCGGGAGTTTAAGACCAGCCTGGGCAACATAGTGAGTCCCTGTCTTTAAAAACAAAATAAAAATAAAAATTAGGCCAGGCACGGTGGCTCACACCTGTAATCCCAGCACTTTGGGAGGCTGAGGAGGGTGGATCACCTGAGGTTAGGAGTTCGAGACCAACTCGGCCAACATGGTGAAACCCTGTCTCTACTAAAAATACAAAAATTAGCCAGGTATGGTGGCGGGCACCTGTAAGCCCAGCTACTCGGGAGGCTGAGGCAGGAGAATCCCTTGAACCTGGGAGGGGGAGCTTACAGTGAGCCGAGATTACGCCACTGCACTCCAGCCTGGGTGACAGAGCGAGACCCCATCTCAAAAATAAATAAATAAATAAGCCAGGCTGGAGGCCCGTGCCTGTAGTCCCAGCTCCTAGGCTGAGGTGGGAGGATCGTTTGATCAAGCCCAGGAATTGGAGGCTGCAGTGAGCTGTGATCGCACCACTGCACTCCAGCCTGGGCAACAGAACAAGACCTCTATCTCTTAAAAAATAGAGGCAAATAAGTAAGAACCTACTTTGTGCCAGGCACTGTTCTTTGACCCGGGGCTCCAAGACCCTTCCTGCCCTCACAGCGCTAACATTCTTGGCCCTCACATCCTTCATTTCTACCTCAAAACCTACCACTCACAAATCTTGATCTCCAGTTGAGACCCAATCCCAGAGCTCTAGCCCAGCTGCTCCACCTGTATGGCCCATCATCAGCTCTAGCTCACCACGACCCAACTGAACTTTTCTTACCCCCTCACCAGCTCCGGCCCTTTATGTCCCTATTACTGTCAATGACACTGCCATTCACCCCGCCACCCCAGCCCCAGACCTCAATAACAATAGGATCAAATCCCATCTACTGAGTGCTGAACATGAACCTGGCACAAATATTGTCTAATTTAACCCTCAACACAAATCTATGAGATGGGCTTCATTACAGAGGAGAAAAAAGAAGCTCAGAAAGGTTAAATAATTTGCCCAAGGTCACACAGCTAGAAAGCCACATAGCCAGAACTCAAATCCAGGTCTCTTTCCAATGAACAGCTGGGTTTTTTCAGTGAGTCTGGGGACCCTTGGGATCCCCAAGACCTTCTCAGGGTGTTCATAAGGCCAAAACTATTTTCACAATAATACTAAGATGTTATTTTAGTCTTTTTCTCTCAAAAGGGTACAGTAGAGTTTCAGAAGCTTTGTGATCGGTGGTGTCAAAATAGCTTGAATGAAGAGACAGATAAGAAAATCCAGCAAGCTGTCTTGTCTCTTAAGTCGGACATCAAAGAGACTTGAAAAAATATAAAACAGGCCAGGTGCAGTGGCTCACACTTGTAATCCCAGCACTTTGGGAGGCTGAGGCGGGTGGATCACAAGGTCAGGAGTTCGAGACCAGCCTGGCCAACACAGTGAAACCCCTTCTCTACTAAGAATACAAAAATTAGCTGGGTGTGGTGGCAGGCGCCTGTAATTTCAGCTACTTGGGAGGCTGAGGCAGGAGAATTGCTTGAACCCAGGAGGTGGAGGTTGCAGTGAGCCAAGATTGCGCCACTGCACTCCAGCCTGGGCGACAGAGCTAGACACTGTCTCAAAAAAAGAAAGAAAGAAGGAAAGAAAGAAAGAAAGAAAGAAGGAAAGAAAGAAAGAAAGAAAGAAAGAAAGAAAGAAAGAAAGAGAAAGAAAGAAAGAAAAAGATTATAAAATATAATGCCACTTTTCTCAGTAATTTTTAAAAATTTTAGAATGTATATGGGCTGGGCACAGTGGCTCATGCCTGTGCATGGGAGGCCGAGGCAGGCAGATCACTTGAGGTCAGGAGTTCAAGACCAGCCTGGCCAACATTGCGAAACCCCGTCTCTACTAAAAATAGAAAAATTAGCCAGGCATCGTGGCATGCGCCTGTAATCCCAGCTACTTGGAAGGCTGAGGCCTAAGAATCACTTGGACCCAGAAAGTGGAGGTTGCAGTGAGCCGAGATCACGCCACTGCACTACAGCCTGTGTGATAGAGTGAGACTCTGTCTCAAAAAAAAAAAAAGAAAGAAAAGAAAAGAAAGACTATATAGCTATTTGTGATAAAATATATTAATCGTGTTAACATGTAATTGGTTTATTATTGCCATTTAAAATTATTCTCAGCCAGGCACAGTGGCTCATGCCTGTAATCTCAGCACTTTGAGAGGCAAAGGCAGGCAGATCACTTGAGTCCAGAGGTTCAAGTCCATCCTGGACAACATGGCAAGACCCCATCTCTACAAAAAAATACAAAAAAATTAGCTGGGCATGGTGATGCATGCCTGTAGTCCTAGCTACTCAGGAGGCTGAGTCGGGAAGATTGCCTGAGCCCAGAAGTTGGAGGCTGCAGTGAGCTGTGATAGCACAGCTGCACTCCAGCCTGTGCGACAGAGCCAGACCCTGTCTCAAAATAAATAAATAACAAGAAAAATAAAATAAAATTATTATTTTAATTTCTAACATGGCAAACATCAGTAGATATATCCCACATAAAGAAAATTCAATAATTTTTATGTATGTATTGATTGATTTTGTAGAGATGAGGTCTCTCTATGTTTTCCAGGCTGGTCTGGAATTCCTGGATGCAGGTGATCTTCCTGCCTCAGCCTCCCAAAGTGTTGGGATTACAGGCATAAGCCAACATGCCAGGCCCAAAATTTGATAATTTTTAAAAGTATAAAGGGGTCCTAAGACCAGAAAGTTTGAGGATTGCTGATTTAAAGCTTCTCTTACCATCCTTCCTTTCCATTTTCTCGACATCTCACATCTACATTTGTTTAAGAACATTCTGCTGTTTTCTGGCCTTTAGACTGTCCTTGCTTCACCCTTGTCCAGGAATTGCTGTTTGTAGATTTATCTTGCTGCTTCCTACCCACCATCCCTTGTACTTTTTGTTTTTATAAGTCTGGACTCTTTTAATGGCCAGTTCAAGCTCAAATTGAATTGATCTAAGCATAAGGACTTTATTGGATAGATGAGGGCTTCAGGCACAGCTGGGTCCAGGTGTCCCAGTCATCATCAGGAACCTGCCTGCCTGCATCTCCGGGCTCTGCTTTCCTCATGTTGTCTTTGCTCTCAGGCAGGTTCTTTCCTCACCTGGGGACATAATGGCCCCAACAGCTCCATCCTAGGCTCAGACCAGCCTAGCATCCTCAGTAGAAAGAGAAAGATCCTCTGTTTTAGCAGGTTCATCAAAAGTCCATGGGTTGATGCTATAGCCTAGACTGATTTTGTGTTTTTGTGTGTGGCAAAATATACGTAACATAAAGTTTAACATTTTAATCAATTTTTTATTTATTTGAGACAGGGTCTTGCTCTGTCACCCAGGCTGGAGTGCAGTGATGCGATCATGGCTTACTGCAATCTCTGCCTCCCAGGTTCAAGCGATTCTCCTGCCTCAGCCTCCTGAGTAGCTGGGACTATAGGCACGCACTGCCACACCCAGCTAATTTTTATATTTGTAGTAGAGTCGGGGTTTCACCATGTTGACCAGGCTGTTCTTGAACTCCTGGGCTCAAGTGATCCATCCCCCTCAGCCTCCCAAAGTGCTGGGATTACAGGCATGAGCCACCATGCCCAGCCTTACTCATCTGTAAGTGTACCGTTCTGTGGCATTAAGTATATTCACACTGTTGTGCAATTATCACCGCCATTGTTGTTTTGGGGATAGCAATCTGCCAGTTTTCCTCTAAGGAATCACCAGCCCCCAGGTTTCATTCCCTGTGCTTTAGGGGGGCTTCTGAAGTTTCAGCTTCAGGGATGCATATGAAATTCATGCCTGACCCATGAGAATTTCTCCTAGGCCACAGGGTTTGGTCCAGGGACAGCCCTGGACAGAAGATGGGTTAGTGAGAGTCAATACTCATCATCCTGGGTTATGCTAAAATTACCAGGAGAGGGGACCCTTCGTTAACATTGCTAAGCTGGTAGGATGTAAGCCTGGGGCTCCAGGGCCACTCATGGAAAGAGACTGCCCAAAATCAACAGCAAGGAAAGCAGATCCAAGAGGTAAAGCGAGAAAGATGCTGAGCACTCGGTTATCTAAGTCAATACATGGCTCTTTTCTTTTCTTTTTTCTTTCTTTCTTTTGTACTTGCAAAGAGACCCGACTAATACAATGTAGTAGGGAGAATAATAGCACCACCACCTCCCCAAAGATGTCCGTGTCTTAATTGTCCTAATTCCTAGAAATGGTGACTGTTGCCTTACACAGCAAAGGGAAATTGGGGATGCAGATGGATTAAGGCTGCTAATCATATGCCCCCTTTTTTTTTTTTTTTTGAGACGGAATCTCGCTCTGTCGCCCAGGCTGGAGTGCAGTGGCACGATCTCAGCTCACTGCAAGCTCTGCCTCCCGGGTTCACGCCATTCTCCTGCCTCAGCCTCCCAGGTAGCTGGGACTACAGGTACCCGCCATCAGGCCTGGCTAATTTTTTATATTTTTAGTAGAGCTGGGGTTTCACCATGGTCTTGATCTCCTGACCTCATGATCCGCCTACCTCGGCCTCCCAAAGTGCTGGGATTACAAGTGTTAGCCACCGCGCCTGGCCAATCATATGCTCTTAAAAAAGAGAGATTCTCCTGGATCATCCGGGTGGGCCCAACATCATCACAGAGGTCCTTTCTCACAGAAGTGGAAGAGGAAGACAAAAGATAGGTCCTAATGATGTGATGTGAGAGGGGCTAGACTTGCCTTCGCCAGCTTGAAGACGACAGAAGGGGCCACAAGCCAAGCAATGTGGGCAGCCTCTGGAGGCTGGAGAAGGTAAGAAAACTCTCTCTAGAACCTCCAGAGAGGCCTGCAGCCTTGTCAACACCTAAGTTTTATGCCACTGAGACTCATGTCAGACTTACACAGACCTACGGAACTGTAAAATAGTAAATTCATGTAGTTTTAACCACCAAGTTTGTGGTAATTTGTTACTGCAAATGGAAAACTAAAACATCCAGTATTTCAGCAGTTGGTTCATAATACACCTCTGTTAAAGCATAGCCAGTGACTCCACCTGCCTGCCTGCAGGACAAGTCCACACTCCTCACCCGGAATTCAGGTCCTTCATGGGCTGCTCTGTCTGGCCCCAATCTACCTCTGGCCTCATAGTGCAATCTCCCAGGCTCAAGTAATCCTCCCACCTCAGCCTCCCGAGTAGCTGGGTCTACAGGCATGTGCCAACATGTCTGGCTAATTAATTAATTATTTTTTTCCAAGATGGGGGTCTCCCTATGTTGCCTAGGCTGGTCTTGAACTTCTATGCTCAAATGATCCTCCTGCCTCAACCTCTCAAAATGCTGGGTTGACAGGTGTCAGCCACCGCACCAAGCCGGGCCTTCTGTCTTGATCAGTACTTCTTTCAGTGTCTTCAGCCAGGATTGATCTCCTTATTTTTCTCTCTGAGCCTTTGGTGCTAAAACTAACCCAAGTCTTTCCATCTCTTCCCCTGCAAAACATGCCATGCTTCCTCTGCCTATCGTAACTGCATGTGTCTCTTCCTTCATCCCAGCTCGGCCAGGTGAACTTCTTTCCTCGGTGTCAACACACAAGACTCATTTTGGGTGAGCCTGCTGACGTGCAGATCCAAGAGGGCTCGCCTCCTTCCCAAACTGTGCACCTCACCTCCCAGCTCATCTTTTTTTTTTTTTTTTTTTCGAGACAGAGTCTCGTTCTGTCACCCAGGCAGGTGTGATCTCACCTCACTGCAACCTCCACCTCCCGGGTTCAAGCAATTCTCATGCCTCAGCCTCTCAAGTAACAGGGACTACAGGTGCCTGCCACCATGCCCCACTAATTTTTGTATTTTTATAGATACGGGGGTTTCACCATGTTGGCCAGGCTGGTCTCGAACTCCTGACCTCAAGTGATCTGCCCACCTTGGCCTCCCAAAGTTCTGGGATTACAGGCATGAGTCACCTCACCCAGCCCCAGCTCATCTTCTTAGAGAGGCATCTCACCTCCACCTCCACATTCCAGGGTGGTAGCTGAGCAGCAGTCAGAGAACAATCAGCCTGGACTGGAGTAGGAAGGGGAGCTCCTGGAGGGAGGTCTTTGGGGGAGAAAATAACTCTATAGAATTGGTTATGATGATGGTGAGTTTGACAATCTGAAGATATTAAGGGCAAATACTGAAGGGAAAAAGAGCAAAGTTAGGAACTCCAGGAAGAACACAAATCTGTGCAGGAAAGGAACATAATCAAAGTATATTTCAGGCTGGGCACAGTGGCTCATGCCTGTAATCCCAGCACTTTGGGAGGCCAAGGTGCGAGGATTGCCTGAGCCCAGGAGTTGGAGACCAGCCTGTGCAACATAGGGAGACCTTTATCTCTACAAAAAATAAAAATAAATTAGCCGGGTGTGGTGGTGCATGCCTATAGTCTCAGCTATGTGGGAGACTGAGGTGGGAAGATCACTTGAGCCTGGGAGGTTGATGTTGCAGTGAGCCATGATCACCTCACTGCACTCCAGCCTGGGTAACAGGGACAGACCCTGTCTCAAATCAACAACAATAATGGTGACGTATATTTTACTTGATTCTGCAGTGGGCAATATATATATACACAGTCATAATGTAGACAATATTTGTTGATTGATTACTAACCTTCAGGATCTCCCTACAGACAGAGATACAGTAATAATTTTTTTTTTCTTGAGAAGGAGTCTCACTCTGTTGCCCAGGCTGGAGGGCAGTGGCACGATCTCGGCTCACTGCCACCTCCACCTCCCAGGTTCACACGATTCTCCTGCCTCAGCCTCCCGAGTAGCTGTGATTACAGGTGCCCGCCACAATGCCCGGCTAAGAGACATACTAATAATTATGACCACATAATAGAATGTATGCATAACCCCTGACAATGTATAAATGAGAATACAGAGGATTTGTGAGGTTGATGAAGAAAGGGAAGTTTGAAGGGTAGGGGCACTAATATTCTTATCTTAGTGGGTGGTCAAGAAATAGAACAACACACACCTATATCTACAAATTTACTATATGTATTATACATATGCAAGTAGATATATGTATATATATTACATATATGGTTTAACAAAAAAGTGTTATATTGGGAGATACATTGAAAGAAGTGAGGAGGGGAAGTGGGGTGTTGTAAGTGAATTAAATCATTTGCCATCATTGGAGAAATCAACAGATAATGTTTTAAATTGCTAAATCAAGAAATAGTGATATGAACATGTTATTACAACATGTCCAGGTAACCACCAAAAGACGGTTAAACAGATTTTCTCCTGGGAGTGGTGGAGGGGAATGAGTAGGGAACAATAGTACTAGAGACTGGGACTGGCACTTTCATTTTAAACTGCTTGCAACTATTATTTTCAAATTGGGGTGTTTCTTTTTTTTTTTGAGACAGTCTTGCTCTTGTCCCCCAGGCTGGAGTGTGATGTCGTGATCTCGGCTCACTGCAACCTCCCCCTCCCGAGTTCAAGTGATTCTCCTCCCTCAGCCTCCTGAGTAGCTGGGATTACAGGTGCGTGCCACCATGCCCAGCTAATTGTTGTATTTTTAGTAGAGACAGGGTTTCACCATGTTGGCCAGGCTGGTCTCGAACTCCTGACCTCAGGTGATCCACCCACCTCAGCCTCCCAAAATGCTGGGATTACAGGCATGAGCCACCATGCCTGGCCAAATTTCGGGTGTTTCTTAAATTTATTTTTTTTAGGAGATGGATCTTGGCCAGGTGTGGTGGCTCCCACCTATAATCCCAGCACTTTGGGAGGCCGAGGTGGGTGGATCATGAAATCAGCAGATCAAGACCATCCTGGCTAACATGGTGAAACCCTGTCTCTACTAGAAATACAAAAAATTAGCCAGGCGTGGTGGCATGCACTTGTAGTCCCAGCTACTCAGGAGGCTAAGGCAGGAGAATCGCTTGAACCTGGGAGGCAGAGGTTGCAGTGAGTGGAGATCGTGCCACTGCACTCCAGCCTGGGCGACAGAGCGAGACTCCAACTCAAAATAATAATAATAAATTTAAAAATTAAGTATATATGTACTTATTTATAATAAAATAACTAAAAAGGAAATGAATAAAAGTATATGTATGTGTGCACATGTGAGAGAGAGAGAAAGAGACAGTAGCATTCAATAAATTCTAATTTAAGGATAAGTAAGCTAAACAGATGAAGAACTAATGAAAAAAATAAAAATAAAAGCCAGTCACAGTGGCTTGAAAATATAATCCCAGCTACTTGGGAGCCTGGGGAGGGAGGATTGCTTGAACCCAGGAATCCAGGGCAATATGAATATAGTGAGACCCTCATCTCTAAAACAATTTTTTTTAAGATGAAGAATTAGATATAGATGGTAAGTAATATGTCTTAAGTATGAGGCCAGGCGAGGTGGCACATGTCTGTAATCCCAGCAATTTGGGAGGCTGAGGCAGAAGGATCCCTTAAACCCAGGAGTTCAAGACCAGCCTGGGAAATATAGTGAGACCCCCTCTCTACAAAAAGTGAACAGAATTAGCCAGGCACTGTGGCATGCACCTGTAGTCTCAGCTATTCTGGAGGCTGAGGTGGGAAGATCGCTTAAGCCTGGAAGGTCAAAGCTGCAGTGAGCCAAGTTCACGCCACTGCACTCTAGCCTAGATGACAGAGTGAGACCCTGTCTCAAAAGAAAAAGAAAAAGAACAAAAAAAGAATGAACAGCATTGCCCTGGGGTGCCTGGAGAGGCTAGAAGCCTACATCACAATCCTAAGGATCATTACAGTCAAGTGATAGATTGAAAAGGCCCTATAGGAAACATAAGGAAAGGCTGGTAAGATAGAAGAATAGAAAAGTGCAGTGTTGTAGACGGAAAAGGAGGAAGGAGCTTCAAGGAGGAAACAGTCAGCCAGGTGCAGTGGCTCACACCTGTAATCCTTGCACTTTGGGAGGCCAAAGCAAGCGGATCACTTGAGGTCAGGAGTTCAAAACCAGCCTGGCCAACATGGTGAAACCCTGTCTCTAATAAAAATGCAAAAAAATTAGCCGAGCATAGTGGCAGGTGCCTATAATTCCAGCTACTTGGGAGACTGAGGCAGGAGAATTGCTTGAACCCGGGAGATGGAGATTGCAGTAAGCCGAGATCACGCCACTGCACTCCAGCCTGGGCAACAAGAGTGAAACTCTGTCTCAAAAGGAAGAAAAAAAAAAAGGAGGAAGCAGTCAGTCAATTAAATGCCAGGAATCGTGAGGACTGAAAAGTTAGCATTAGGACAGCAGCAAGGAGGTCCCTGGACCTCCAGTCAATGGCTAAGTCCACTATGTGCTGTATGCACTGTATGTGCATATATTAATAAATTGGGCTGCCTGGCTGCACAGATATGAGGGGAGAACTGCATTTTTCTCATTCACCAAGTTCCAAGCTCTCATCCACCTGGCATGTGACTTTTATCCCCTTCAAAGGAAGATAGTACTGGTCGGGCACAGTGGCTCACGCCTGCAATCCCAGAACTTTGGGATGCCGAGGCAGGCAGATCACTTGAGGTCAGGACTTTGAGACCAGCTTGGCCAATATGGCGAAACCCTGTCTCTCCTAAAACTACAAAAATTAGCCAGGCATGATGGCACACATCTGTAATTCCAGCTACTTGGAGGCTGAGGCATGAGAATCACTTGAACCCAGGAGGCGAGGTTGCAGTGAGGCAAGATCCAGGCACTGTACTCCAGCCTGGGTGGTGGAGTGAAACTCTGTCTCAGAAGAAAACCAAACAAACAACAAAAAACAAAGGAAGATAGCACTAAATGTAGGTTTTAGATACAAAATGTCTCCATCCTGCAGATGTGGATTTCCCCGGGGAAGGCATGCTCTGTCTGCTATAGGAGGAAAGATTGCTTCTCTATAAGCAGGCATTCAGTTTTTATTTTAACCAGACATCACCAGAATATAACCCTTCTTGGGGTGTTAAAGTGTGGCAGGCCAGGTCTCACTAATGCACGCCTCCATAACAACTGTTTGAGTACTGAATTAGTGGTTAAGTTGAATATTAGAAGCCAGTTTTCTTATACAAAGGCTGGGATGTAACAAAAGCCCATCAAGAGTTTTGCCTATATGCCTTTCCTGGGCCTTGAAGCATCACAAAATAAGGAAGGAATTCTTAACAGGACCCATTTAAGATTAAACCAGTTTTATTGTGGATCTGAAGAAATTCCGCAGGTGTCCACAAACAAGTTTCCTGGGGGTCTAAAGGAACTCCCCAAACCTCTATGATTTAGCAGGAGACAAGATAAAGGTAATCACCCCAGCACCCGGACTCATTTAGATTAAGTAAACCTACTGAGGCTCCAGAGGAAGGTCTTCAGGACTCACACCTTAGCTACAGATTAAAAGAAATTAATCACTTATGTCTTTAGACGAATGCACACTTACACGTAGACATATAGCTTAAAAAGGTATATAAGCTCTGGAAAACTTTGTAGTTTTGAGTTGGTCTGGCGATAATTTCTAGGCCTTCTCCCTGTCGCTGGTTGCAGAAATAAAAACTCTCTTCCTCCCCAGTTTCATCTGGGTCTCATTATTGGGCCACGAGAAATAGCAGCCCGATCCTCAGTTTGGTCAGGGAACAAAAGTGGGGGAATCCTGGAGTATTTGCTCTACTCCAAACTTGCAGAGTTCCTGAGAGATGGTCCTGGCTCTAGATTGCCGAGGAAATAGTTAATTACCACAGCCCTGGGACAACCATTTGGGTAATTCCATTCAAATGCCCCAGGAATGACTCCTGCCCAGTCTGTGTTCCTAGTCAAACAATCTCTCTTTTCTTTTTCTCACCTTCCTTGAAGCAGTCTAGAATATTCTTCAAAGGTCATTAGAGAGTGCCTACCTTTCATCTCGGAGATCTCCCCTTAGATCCCTGAGAGACCCAGTGCTGTGGTTACCAGGCTTAGCCCCCAGCTGGGGTCCACACAGCAGAATTCTCCTCCCAGCACAGGGAGCTCCAGGGAAAGAGAGGGTTGCAGCTCCTAGGCTCCTAAGGCAGCTGGGAACACTTATTGTGTCCCTCTGTCCCCAGGCTGGGTTCCCCTTGGGAATAACTTTCTGGTTCAGATGCTTCTCCCTGTAAAAGCTTTTCCAATACTCTGTAGCTTGAGCTTCCTTAATTACAGAAGCATGGGGTTCTAGCACCTTAATGTACATAAATATCACATGGGGTTCTGCTAAAACGTAGATTCCTGGACCTCACCTCCCAGAGTTTCTCATCAGGTCTGGGCCAGAGCCTAGGAATCTGCATTTTAATAAGTATCACTAAATGTTTCTGATGCACATAGTCCTGGGACTTGACTCTAGGAAACAATGCCTTACATTGAATGCAGATACAATCTATATTAAAATTATGATGTTAAGTATAATTACCTCCATTATTCAGCATATCATTGTATATTATTATTAAGTTAAATTTGTAACTATCATTAAATAATTGAATGATACAAACAAATCCCTGCTGCTGACCCAGGAACACAGAGTTGCTCATGTGAGAAGCAGATTAATTAGCAATCAATACTGAAATTTGGAGCTCATAGCTGAGACCTATTTGTTTTCTGTGTCAGCTTAGTAGCATCTCGGCCTCTTGCACCTTCTTTTCTTTTTTTTTTTTTTTTGAGACGGAGTCTCACTCCGTCACCCAGGCTGGAGTTCAGTGGTGCAATCTTGGCTCACTGCAACCTCTGCCTCCCGGGCTCAAGCAATTCTCCTGCCTTAGCCTCCCAAGTAGCTGGGATTACAGGTGCCCACAACCACGCTTGGCTAATTTTTGTATTTTTAGTAAAGATGGAGTTTCACCATGTTGGCCAGGCTGGTCTCGAACTCCTGACCTCAGGTGATCCACCTGCCTCTGCCTCCCAGAGTGCTGGGATTACAGGTGTGAGCCACGGCACCCCACTTCTCTAGCACCTTATCAGCTGCTCTGAGAGTTCTGCCTAGTTCTCTATGCACCCCAATGTAACACAAAGTGATTTCCATTCATAACACAACCATATTTCAAGTCAGATCATCCCAAACATACTTTCTATATTTAGTATCCACGCCTTAGTGTATTCCTACGATGAGATATATATGATTTTCGAACTAAGAAGGTAAGAAGCAAGCCTATGGAATTAACTTTTTACAACTTGGGACACTGGCACATCCTCAGTGAACAAAACCTGGCCGGGCTCAGTGGCTCACACCTGTAATCCCAGCACTTTGGGAGGCTGAGGCAGGTAGATCACTTGAGGTCAGGGGTTTGAGACCAGCCTGGCCAACATGGTGAAACCTCATCTCTACTAAAAATTTAAAAATTAGATAGATGCAGTGGTGCACACCTGTAGTCCCAGCTACTCAGCCGAGGCAGGAGAATCACTTGAACCTGGGAGGTGGAGGTTGCAGTGAGCCAAGATCACACCACTGCTCTCTAGCCTGGGCAGCAGAGCGAGACTCTGTCTCAAAAAAAAAAAGCTACTTTTCCAGACGAATTTGGGAGTCATTTCTCTTTATTTAGAAGCGGAATGTAATTAGATTTTATGGGCTCCATGCACAGAAAACACGGATGAAGGATTAACTCTTTGGAAGCAGAGTTCAAAACTCTTGAGTCTAAAAGGGCAATGATTCTGAACATAAAGCCATCCTACAGTTTTGCACAATCAGTGGAGCTGATTGGAAATTATTCTGTTTTCATTGTTAACATTTCTTGCATGTTTGTTCCATTTTCTTAGTGTCTAAGCAATAGGTTTTGGGTAAATTTAAAGCATAAAAATCATCCACACAAAAGTATAGATAACTAAAGGGTGATGAGTTCTGATAACAAAACCTGACTTAGAGTGGTAACAGGAAAGGCAAAATTATTAAGATAACCAGTGGAGAAAAAGCGGGTGAGATAATTCAGAAGGAAGTGGGGAGAAAGAGCTGTGTACTGGTAGAGTTGGTGTGTGGCTGCTGTAGGTCATGTCAGATTCAGCAATTCATAATCATCTAGCACATTTCTCAGGTCTGTTTCTATTAACTACATTTTGAACTCCATTTTTACACAGCACATGTATAAAGCCTTCTTGTCACTTCCTGTAGATGAAAAATTAATATTGGGTCATGACCTTCCTGAGAAAGAGGTTACTGGCTTAAAGAGTCTGGTTGGGGCCAGGCGAGGTGGCTTATGCCTGTAATCCCAGCACTTTGGGAGGCTGAGGCTGGAGGATCACCTGAGGTCAGGAGTTCTCAACTAGCCTGGCCAACGCAGTGAAATTCCCGTCTGTACCAAAAATACAAAAATTAGCCAGGTATGGTCACGGGCACCTGTAATCCCAGCTACTCGGGAGGCTGAGGCAGGAGAATCGTTTGAACGTGGGAGGCAGAGGTTGCAGTGAGCCGAGATCATGCCCCTGCACTCCAGCCTGGGCAACAGGGCGAGACTCCATCTCAAAAAAAAAAAAAAAGACTCTGGTTGCATTATGAGTTATATGGGCGAGGCTTAACGAAAGCTACACTTTCTCTGGGATTTCTCCTTGACACATAGTTCCTGGTTGCATTCTTGAATTTTGTTTTCCCATCCTAGATTTTTTTCAAACCCTAATAATAATAAATAATTTAAAAATAGTAATAGACATTGCAGCCTCCAATAAATTTTTCTTAATTTTTATTTGTAGAGACAGGAATCTCCCTATGTTGCCCAGGTTGGTCTCGAACTCCTAGTCTCAAGCAATCCTCCTGCCTCAGCCTCCCAAAGTGCTGGGATTATAGGTGTGAGCCACCATGCTCAGCCTTAGAATCTTTTTAAAAATATTTATTTATTTATTTATGTTTATGACACAGGGTCTCTCTCTGTCACCCAGGCTGCAGTGCAGTAATGCAATCACGGCTCACTGCAGCCTTGACATCCCAGCCTCAAGATGAAAGCAATTAATTTTTTTAAAAAAGATTACATCTATCTAGAATGCAAAATGACTGAAAGGCTCATTTATGTACTGCAACATCAATGCATCTATATATAATTTATTATTGCCCTAACATATTTGAATTCTATATTTTTATAACCCACGATTAGTGACTGTGGTAATCAAAAAGCAGACATGCACTGAAGGTGTCTATGGCAAGCTTAGAAACAGACTCATGCCTCAAGTTTAGTTACAGGCTCAGGCCTGTAATCCCAGCATTTTGGGAGGCTGAGGTGGGAGGATTGCTTGAGCCCAGGAGTTTGAGACCAGTCTGGACAACATGGCAAG